>NW_025767063.1:412500-1043884 GCF_003918875.1 Haliotis rubra | reverse complement strand
TCTCTTGCCGGATTCTAACCTCCTGAATGAATTTGATTGGTGTGTTCATAATGTCCTTTGTGGAAGATGACCACTTCTCAACTATATACTTTCAGAAATAACTCCATCTGATTCTTACATCATTATACAAGATGGAAGTTTTCGAAGAGCGAACTGGTCTTTATATCAAGCTTTATGTAAAATCTAGAATTGCGACCTGAATGTTTCGAGTGATATAACTGATCCCATTCAGATTTTTTGCTGACGTTTTAAAGAGGGAAATGGCTGACGAAATTAGCTATACCGAAATCCTCCATGTACGGAAACCATGGTTTAATACAGACTGTAGACAAGCCCGAAAGCGAGGAAGAAGGCAGAACATTATTTCCGCCACCATCCAACGGTCCATAAATTTAAATAAGATTAAAATACTCAATGCAAAGGCAAAATCGTACCTTCAAACAAATCAAACGACAATCTTGGTGGAAATATGTCTCTCCAATATTAATTCACGCGCCAATGTCTAAAGATTTGTGGAACATGGTTCCAGAAAATAAAAGGCAAAGGCTCAAAATCTGCTGTTCATCATCTTAAAGATGGAGACAATTTAATAACTGACAAATTACAACATTGGCGGAAACCTTTACCAAAAATTCTGTCATCGGCAAATTATGTCCCTGAGTTTCAGAGATATCCAGAAACAACAGGAAAAGAATAAAAACTTAATTTTGACTCGCATAACGGTGAAGATTATAATGGAAGTGTTTTCATTACACCCAGGCTACATACTGCTCTTGGGCAAGCTCATGACACTGCCGTGAATTGATGACAATATACATTACCGGCTAACAGAGCACGCTACCGGAACCGTATTCTGATGACACTTTTAAAGATATATTTGACAAAATATATGGACGTCTGGAGAACCTCCTCCTTCATGACGTCATGCCATTCAATAGTCCCAATGCACCCAAAACCTGTATCAAGGGATCATACCGATCAAATCTAATTACAGACCGATCTCTCTAACAAAACATGTTTGTACAAAACCATGGAACGTATTATGGTGAATAATAGATTAACTTGGTATCTTGGGGAGCCAATAACCTTACATAACCAGTATGCAGTATGGTTTCAGGAAAAATCGTAGTACCATTGATGATTTGGTACGTTTAGAATCCTTTGTTAAGAATGCTATAGTAAATAAACAACATGGTGTATCAATTTTCTTTGATCTTGAGAAAGCTTATGATACGACCTGGAAGCATGGCATTTTGGAAGGATTTACATGACTTTGGTTTGAGAGGCCGTTTGCCTCTTTTTATATCACGGTTTTAAAAGACAGACAATTTCAAGTTCGACTGGGTTCAACCCTGTCTGATCATTACAATCAGGATCAGGGTGTCCCTCAAGGCAGTATTTTGTCTGTCCACTTTATTTAGTATCAAAGATCAACAGTTTATCCAAGGTTTTAAACGGATTCAATTGATGGATCCACTTTTGTGGATGATTTTAATATTTCTTGTCATGGTAAAATATGCATACTGTTAGAACGGCAATTGCAGTTGTAGTTTAAATAAAATAAATAAATGGTGTCTTGAAAAACGGCTTTTCGTTTTCCAAGTCAAAACTAAATTGTCTACACTTTTGTAGAAAATATAAGCCGCATAAAGATCCAGAACTATCTTTAAATGGCACTCCCATCAAAGTTGTTAAGGAGGACAAATTCTTAGGAGTCTAATTTTGACTCCCATTTAACCTTTTGCCTGCATATTAAAATCACTTAAAAGCCAAATGCACAGAAGGCACCTGGATTTGTTGAAAGTTGTTTCCAACTCAAAGTGGGGAGGGACCAAGCTACTCCTCCTCCACCTATATCGATCATTGGTCCGCTCGAGACTTAATAATAATAATAATAATGGCTCTTATATATTGCTATATCGCGGACCACGCCATGAAGGTATAGCTGCTCAAAGCATTGCCTCAAACAGTGGAAACAGAGGCAGTTAAGGAGTTCTCCGCAGTGGTATGAGTTATGTATCTTTTGGTACCGTGCTTGAAAGGTAGGATTTAAAGACTGGATTTAAAAGAAGTTGAAACTTGTTGATTATGGCTCGATCGTATATGGAGCCTGCAAAGGTAACCCTAAAACTACTTGATTCTGTCCACATCGAGGCCTAAGACTTTATGCAGGGTCCTTTAGAACCTCTCCCTATTGATAGTATAATATTTGAAGCAGATGAGCCTTCTATTACACAACGTCGTATAAAATTATCTTGACAATACGTTTCTAAACTATATTCATGAAGTCTAACCCTGCATTTAACTGCGTTTTCAATCCCTCTGTGAGTTTATACAACAAAAACCTTCTCTTGTTCCGCCTCTTAGGCAAAAGAATTAAACCCTTCATTTCTGCTGCCGGCATTGAGCTGGAGAATATGGCTCCTTCTCGTCTTCTTTCTTCTCCTCCTTGGCAACTGAGTGGAAGCCTGAAGTTGACTAACTCTTACAAAGTTTAGAAATCTGTAACCTAATGAATTACAATATAAACAGAATATAATCAATTAAAAATAATTATAATACTCCTGAAATCCTTATTTTACAGATGGGTCAAGGATGGTGGCGCGGTGGCTTATTGCCCTGTCATTGGATCCCGAACAATCTCTTCTCGACTACCAGATAACAGCTCTATTTTCACAGCAGAAGCTAATGCCATATTAACAGCTCTAAAAGTAACGTGTTATTGTTAATTTTTTCCATGAAAAGCCGATGATGAGGTCTGGAGACTGTATAATGAAGATGACCAAAAAGGATGAGGTCCAGCAGGAACATGTGAAGGTAATTTGACCTATCATAGTGACTTCCATTATAAATAGTAAATAATTTCCGATTAATAGTGTAGAGACAAGGTTTATGGATGTCAACTCCTTTATTATGTAGAAAACATGTTTCACAGTGAATGCTTACCCTTCGTCAGGTGTAAGCATTCACTCCTAAACATTAATTTCATAATACAAACGATTGACATCCATGCTGTCATATCTCGTATTGATACTTCTAAATGCACCTCAAAGACTTATTAGTTGTAAACACTACAGTCACTACTGGGTGAATATGCTTGTGCCTTCAACAATACGACTGGCTGAGTTTGGTTTTACGCCGCTTAGTAGCAATATTCCAAGCAACATCACGGCCCGGGGACACATGAAATGGAAACAAACAATTGATTGAATATAGCAATTTGATGAAAATCTATTACTAGTACCCATTATTACTATATATAGAAAATGCAATGGAAATCTTCAGATTTATATATATAATGTATTACTACTACCTCTGGACTGGGAAGCATGTAACTCCAGAGATAAATTTTGTGCTATATATTGTGTGTCCTCTTTAGAAAATAAGATATTTCATTCCGGTCAATGAAGTGTGATGAATTGCATAATTTGAGTTTCTGGTATTTTAAACCATCCTTGGCATTGTCAGTTTCTTGTTGATTGATGTTTGTACTTAATTTATCAAAAATAACCTAGTATTCGTGCTATTACCTGCCATTTTCAGAAACTTGCACAACGCCCTAAAACAGACTCTTGCGGAAGGAACAGGCGAAAGAAAAGGTGCTGATAAACACTCACTCATATACGCAGCATCACCAGTCGTGAGTGACGAAGATGACGATCAATTAGTTGCATTCCGTCCTTTGTCGCAGGGTCGAGCAAACTTAGGGCATACACGACGACACTGGGACTTGGAAGCAGAATCTACACCTCCACTGCTCTCTCGTCGAGGCCAACATGAGGGACGAGATGGGAGCATCCCAAATCAAAGTAGCAGAGGATCTCTGCCCGGTGATCTTATGGTAAGATTCAACTGACCAACTCTTGCAATTTAATTGAATTTATTTTCGAGATTTCATGAAAATGTAATTTTATTTTATTTTAATATTGTATTTATAAGCTGTATGTTGTAAGTTATTGTATGATGGTATGTTATAGTGGATGTTTGGCGATAGTTGTGACAGATAGAGTGTGTGGCTGAATGCCAAGGCCTGCAAATAAATGTCCGATGCAGCTATGTTTTGTTACTATGTTAAGTTGTATGTTATTAGTTATTTTTCACCATTAGCATGATTTTAGAAAAAAAAAAATGGATATCTAACATGCTATTTAAAAGAGATAATAAGTGAATGAAGTTTAACTGATGAAAAAATTACTACTTTGTTATAAATGATATATGATTTCTTAAAACTGGATTTCGAGTTATGCAAAATGTTTTGCCTTGTTCTTTAGTGTGCTATATTACTTGTTATATGTATGATCTTTATTTGCCTTAATGCTAATTCATTATTCATGATGAGAAAATAAAACAATGAATCTTATCATATATTCTTCTGTTTTTCTTTAAGTAAATGTCATGATAATAACAAGTTGCTTATATTGTTTTTAACTTACGGGTTTATGATATGAATAAAGAAGAATGTTTACATTTAGCTCTTTGAAACACGCATATGAAAACTTGTGAACCTGAAATTGAAACCGGTAACTGAAACTATGCGGAAACTATGTCGGATTGTTGGTAAACTGAAACTATGCTTGGAAACTATGTCCGGATTGTTTGTAACTGAAACTAAGCGGAAACTATATGTCGGATTGTTGGTAACTGAAACTCTGCGGAAACCTGTTGGAGTCTTAATGCTTCTGAAACCTTTGCGGAAACCTGATGGATTCAAAGTTAACTGGAAACTCAACGGAAACTTCTTGGAGTTAGGGTAACTGGATACCTTGCGGAAACCTGTTGGAGTGTGGGTAACGTAAACCCTTAGAGAAGTGGGTAATTGTAAGTTTCCGTTATTGGGTGACACTCAGTGTAAAGAACGGAAACTCACTGGATCTAGGTGGAAAGTTAAAGTTTCAGTCCACTTTCCACCCAAGTTATTTTGCTGTGTATGCATCGTTCATAAAAATGCGGCTGGTTTTCATGAGGATATACTAACCTTGAAACTTCATTATTGAATGTGTCGAAGATGATACAGACTGACTTTGTGCGCTGGTGATTGGTGTCTGACTCTGAGAGTGTGGGTTCGAATCCAGGAGTAGGACACAACCCAACAAAAGTACTAGAATCGGTACATTGCTCAGATAGGTGTAATCCCAAATATAACTTGTTACATTTTGACTACTTTCCTAAATGACATTTACGTGTATTCATAAATGTAACAGAGATAAGGTGTTTGAAGTTGAAATGTTTAAAGTAAATGTCATCTTTGTGTGTGTAATTCGAAGCATGCAATGTCTACAACAATAGAAGTGTTGAGAATAATATGTTCGTTAGATGTGCTTGTGGTTGATTTTAAGTTTTTAAATTTATTAGTCCCTCCTACCTATCTCTCGTCACGTGATATGGCTGAAATATTGCCGATGGGACGTTAAATATTCACTCTAACCTCACTCTAGCTCCTACCTATCTATCTATTCTAGCCACATCTAGTTGATGTCGGTAATTGACAAGTACGTACTGATGCAACTCTCGTTCTGTGCATGCAGTTTTCCTAACAACTGACTAAGGTGGCTGACAGTTAACAACCACCTTATCCAAATCCACAGATGTATTTGTGTAATGTTAACTTAAGTGAAGGAATAGTGTACGAATTTGCTGATGTAAGACAGTGTTGATCGAGTCAGGCAAAATGGTTATTGTTTATTTATTGTGGAACAAAATGAAAGTTGTAAGAATATAGAAAGATGATCAGTTACATTTTAACCTTATGACAATGGGGAAAATAAAAAGAGTGTAAGGATGAAATGTAAGCATGTCTGAAGGTAAACCCCAGCAGGGCTATACCCAGTTGTAATCATACTCATTAATCATCCACGATTATCCACACTCCACTCCTCATCCTTGCCTTTCGGTGATTGTGGTTCAGTTAAGAACTTTAGGGTCCAGAAGTTATCAGACGAAGGCACATTGGCCGTTATGGAATGGAGATGTCATATCATTATACTCATTACTTGGATTTATACATATTTGATTTTCTGATGTTCTGCTTGATATGTTTACCTGCTGTCATACCAATGTATATAACATTCATGTTCTTGTAATAAAACACCCTCTCATACATGTTGAATTTAATTGAAGGAGTAATTATATCACTTATCGGGGTTACATGACATTAACTAAGTCAATACACCTGTCTGAAAACTGTCAGGATGACAACAGGTAATGTCAATACTGTCTGGCTGTCAGGATCACATCAGCTACGTCAATACATCTGTCTGGCTGTCAGGATGATGACAACAGGTATGTCAAAACACCTGTATGGCTGTCAGGATGACAACAGGTATGTCAATACACCTGTCTGGCTGTCAGAATGACAACAGCTACGTCAATACACCTGTCTGGCTGTCAGGATGGCACCAGCTACGTCAATACACCTGTCTGGCTGCCAGGATGACATCAGCTACATCACTACTGCATGACTCCTATAGCTAGGATCATTTAACAGGGAGCTGGAGTCACATCCCTTATTGCAGATCACTGCACCTGTCCAATCACTGGTGTGTCCGGTTCAGACTCACGTTTATTTACAGAATCTCTCGATATTAGTGTGTTGCTATGCAGACTGATACACAAATCATGTCGTAGAAAAGAAACTAAAACCAGGCATGAATATATTGTGATCATTAAATATAATTGTTAGTAGTAGCAGATATTAGAATAATATTTAGAGTTGATGTTACTGTCTTAATCCTGTGTAAGGGCTTAATGTCTGTAACATCGGACACAAAACACGTCTCATCGATATCTGTATTCAGCAATGGAGACCTGATTTAGAGTCAAATGGTATTTTTTTTGCTTTACCAAAATTTAAAAGCAGTTTTTGGTTTTGGAAGTGTATTTGGAACTAATTAGAAAACAAAGTGATAGGAGATTTATCATACAAATATTCCAAGGGAAGACCGTATTGTGATTATTGCAATACCCAGGGTCAAATCTTTGTTGAAATTCAGTAGCCTTTTATGATGATTTGTCCTAAATATTTACAGTTTAGAAAGTTATGTGTTCAAGCTTCTACATGTGTTTATAAGTTTATGTGTATCACTGTTTAGATATTCCAATCAATCCTGCCAACCTTAGCTCTCTAGTGATGTAACAACTCTCAGACACCATGCGTTGACACCATACATTGACTCCATACATTGACTCCATACATTGACTCCATACATTGACACCCATGCATTGACTCCATACATTGACACCATGCATTGACTCCATACACTGACACCATGCATTGACTCCATACAGTGACACCATGCATTGACTCCATACATTTGACACCATGCATTGACTCCATACACTGACACCATACATTCACACCATACATTCACACCATGCATTGACTCCATACATTGACAATTCATACATTGACTCCATACATTGACACCATGCATTGACTCCATACATTGACACCATGCATTGACTCCATACACTGACACCGTATGCATTAACACCATACATTCACACCATGCATTGACTCCATACATTGACACCATGCATTAACACCGTACATACATTGACTCCATACATTGACTCCATACATTGACATCATACATTGACTCCATACACGTTGACACCATACATTGACTCCATACATTTGACACCATACATTGACTCCATAAAGCTGATTAAACATATCCTATGTGGCTTTACAGGCCTGTACACCATGTGGTTTTGCATCGAGTAACATGTTGTTTCAAGTCAAAATAAATTCTTCTCCTCTTCTTCTTCACCTTCTTCTTCATCTTCTTTTATGTCAGTTGTTTGTCCTTATGTCAGTTGTCTGTCTTTATGTCAGTTGTCTGTCTTTATGTCAGTTGTCTGTCTTTATGTCAGTTGTTTGTCTTTATGTCAGTTGTTTGTCTTTATGTCAGTTGTCTGTCTTTATGTCAGTTGTTTGTCATTATGTCAGTTGTTTTGTCTTTATGTCAGTTGTTTGTCTTTATGTCAGTTGTTTGACTTTTATGTCAGTTGTTTTGTCTTTATGTCAGTTGTTTGTGTTTATGTCAGTTGTCTGTCTTTTATGTCAGTTGTTTGTGTTTATGTCAGTTGTTTGTGTTTATGTCAGTTGTTTGTGTTTATGTCAGTTGTTTGTGTTTATGTCAGTTGTTTGTGTTTATGTCAGTTGTTTGGGCCTTTCATTGCAAGTATGGTCTACTTCAGATCGTTCATTGTTTGTGTATGAGTCTTGCGATGTGTTGTCGAAACTGATAATTGTCGTTATGTTTTATGATGTGTCCCGATTCGCTTTACATACATACATATACATTTTATATACATATATTTACACTTTACATGCATATATATATATGCACTTTACATACATATATTTACATTTTACATACATGTATATATACATTTTACATACATATAGTTACACTTTACATACATATAGTTACACTTTACATACACAATTTACACTTTACATACTTATATATACACTTTACATGCATATATTTACACTTTACATACATATATTATTTACGCTTTACACTTCCTTGATAGTAATAGTCGAGTCTTGCGACGTGTGACCAGAACATGGCGAGGATGTATGGATGCTGACGATGCTGTGACATCCGTGTGACAGCGACTTTACTACAAATTTGTCTGGGAAGGGGTCGGTGGTGTCCTCTTTTGCCAGTCGGGCAAGTTGTTTTATTTAAAGAGTAAGAGGATTAAGAGGCATGATCGACTTGGTTTGTTTGTTTAAGAAAAAAATGGTTATTGGGATGATAGCTTACGCCGATACATTCGGCTAACTAAAACGCAGCTAGTGGATTAACAATATTTTCTGTTTGCAAGAGAAATGTCAGCTTGTTCAGCCTTTGATAACTAGGCAAAATTTGAGTGTAAGATGCTAGATTTTCTAAACAAATCATACCGATGATCACAATAATAAGGACAGCTAACTAAGAAATGGACTTCGTCTTCGACAGCCTGACTACTACAGTGACGACAAAGCCTGTCTGCAAGTGGCGTCGCAGGACGAGAAAATCTTCCACGTTCTATTTCTAATGGAAGTGTACCACAGCGAAGTTTGCCTAGAACGCAACAGTGCCATCTGGGCAGTATAGCAGTTATGTACGGTTCTGGAGTAACAGTGTGCTTTAAACTGTCTATATGTGCTTAACTTGTTACCGTTGGGATTACCCTATTGATCATTCCACAGTTCCAGTAGCCACTCTTGATGATCTAACAACTGTACATGTTGAAATGACAAAGTCAATTCACTACTAGACATGTGTAACATGATCTTACACTGGGAGTTGCAACTTGATTGTAGTAAAGATGACACTGTGTTATCCGCTGTTTGAAACAAACGCCGTGACCAGCTGCTAATAACAGAAGGTAATCTAGCAGGTGCCATACGGTGCAGATTATCATAAAATCGTACTACTTCTGTTCTCTGTTTTGACCAAGTACCAGTCCATCGCATATCGCCCTTACTGCCAAATTAGGGTTTTGCTATTTACGCCAATGAAAATCTACAAGCACAGTTCTGTACTGCGCTTATAGGAGACTAAAATCCTTAGTTCCCAAAGTACTGCACAGTAAGACAGAATAGGGTTGCACTAAGTTGTTGTGCAACGTATTACAGACGCTATAAGTCATACCTCTTCTATGTAATCCACCTGTGTCTTTCTTGGCTTGGTCATCTCCTCAGTCATCCCCACCCACTCCACTCACTCAGTCAACCTTTCCCTCACTGCTAGACCACGTATTCACTCCACTGCACCAACCAACCTCACTCAACAATAGCACTTATGTTGGAAAGTAGCCAACCGCGCCTTTACGGTTGTTGTGTTTTGTTTGTCAGTCCATAAGTACATACAATGCATGCACACATGCTTCTTGATCCGTCGCCTACATCCTTGTGTGTAGGTATTTATCCGGTGTCCGCGTTCGTTTCCGCGGTTTAGATATATTGCATTAAACATCATATATGGTACAATGTCCTCCACTGCATCAGTCAGCGCGGACGGTACCGAGGGCGTGGGACAGTGATGTAGTTGAGGACTGTTCCCAGTCCTCCTATACGTCATGGACACTGGGACTATATGCAACAATCACTTTGGTCTCATAGAACAAGCAAAGTGGAGACAATTAGGTGGACCCTGAAACAATCAGTACACAATTGATATACAGGGACACAATCAGTTTGATATACTGGACACAATCAGTTTGATATACTGGACACAATCAGTTTGATATACAGGACACAATCAGTTTGATATACAAGGACAATCAATCAGTTTGATATACTGGACACAATCAGTTTGATATACAGGACACAATCAGTTTGATATACTGGACACAATCAGTTTGATATACAGGACACAATCAGTTTGATATACAGGACACAATCAGTTTGATATACAGGACACAATCAGTTTGATATACAGGACACAATCAGTTTGATATACAGGACACAATCAGTTTGATATACAGGACACAATCAGTTTGATATACAGGACACAATCAGATTGATATACAGAACACAATCAATATGATATACAGGACACAATCAGCTGAATATACAGGACACAATCAGCTAAATATACAGGACACAATCAACCTCACATACAGGACTCCATCAGCAAAGAGTTTAGTTACCATGTCTAATCGTATAACATAAAAATATCGCCTTTAAAGTCTTTTCTGACCTATTTGCAGACTATGGGTTAGATTACCTCACCAGCATCATGGCAAGGCTCTTTCAAGGAATTCAGAAGATACTATTGGTCGTCGTGATGTCGCTCAACTGCAGTAATGCGTTCTTGTTTGTCACCAATGGATGTAAGGGACCAACGACCCTGATGCATGTGCATGAACCTGGAGTGACGTCATTCAAATGCTGGAATTCCCGCAAACTCTGCAATTGACTTAATTGGAGTCTTTTCTCCCATGTCGCGAACCTATAACCGTACATAACCTGTTTACTATAGGAAGTCACTGTGTTCCCATTGATAGAGCCATTGCGGCAGTTGATCAATTGACAAATTAACGAGGATCACTACTTTCCCCCAGTATATACAATCAAACGTCAACACGAGATCTGCACCATGTATATAATGGAAGGACTTGTAAGGGCTGGTAGTTTATTAAGTAATAAAGTTGTTTTTAAGTAGATTACTACTGATTGTTATGCTATCAGTCACCAGGTGAAATATTTCTGGTGTTCATAAACATAAACTGAAATATAAATACGGTTAAAGCAAATATTTTAAATCAGTAATGAGGGCTTTACTGTTTAATAGTTTTATACGTATCTTTCAAGTAGTCTTTCAGAGCTTTGATCAGTGTCATTATCAATATGAAGCAATATTTAAAATTATATATTCAATGATGCATAGACTGATATGAATTATGCTTCAAAAAGTTCTATATTCTGTATCGTGAAATAGTTTCGCACCACTAACGTGATAGAGCCGCGATAGAGCCCCGACAGTGCCGCGATCTCTTGAAATCTTATGGCAGTACAAGTTTATTTACAACCACTTATGTCTTTGTCCTCAGACGTTCGTCCTGTTAATCCTTATGGATTCATAAATGAGACCTTGACCTTGACCTGCAACGTGACGAAGGACAGTTTGGCAGGCAACATATCTGGAGGACTCTTCTTCAAGCTGACGTTTCTGAAAAAGGTCAAGGTTCTTCCCATGCACTTTGTTACCCAAATAAGTGACCGAGCCATACAGCTGGACTACCCTCTGACGTCACGCCGAGACCAGGGCCAGTACACATGCAAACTGAACACAACGGACGTCTTCATAGGCGAACAGCGAGTTCATGTTGAATGTAAGTACTGAGAATCCTCCCCTGTTTGTCAGAATGATGATGGTAGCCTAGTGGCTAATTAAAGCGCTCGTAAAACCGTTGGCCAGTGTTCGCATCCCTCGTAGTATCCATCCTATGGTCAGAAGGGAAACTATATTGATTTGACACTTTGTTGTTGTTGTTGTTGTTGTTGTTGGCAATGCACCAGCAGGCGCCGTGGTAAAGCCGACATGAGATGACTGTCGCGATAAGCAAAAATAGAAACTAGGAAACCAATAAATCGTGACACTGTCAAACAAAAATAGTTCCATTTTAAAGAGAAAACTACGTTGTACAGAAGTCGTTCGATTTCTAATCGTACGTCGAGCTTCACAGTTGTGACTGATACCCCAATAGTATCCAGAATCACACTAGAATCGGTTTATAATCGGTTCCATTAATTATATGATGTTCATAATGATTATTGATTCATTTATGTGGTAGTCTCACATGCATCAAGGTCACCTCCTATATCATGGTGACCTCCTACATCAAGGTGACCTCCTACAGCAAGGTGACCCCTATATCGTGGTGACCTCCTATATCATGGTAACCTCCTACATCATGGTGATCTCCTATATCATGGTGACCTCATATATCATGGTGACCTCCTATATCATGGTAACCTACTACATCATGGTGACCTCCTATATCATGGTGACCTCAGCAAGGTGACCCTATATCATGGTGACCTCCTACATCATGGTGAACCCTCCTACATCATGGTGATCTCCTATATCATGGTGACCTACATCATGGTGACTCCTACATCATGGTAACTCCTACATCATGGTGACCTCCTACATCAAGGTGACCTCCTACATCATGGTGACCTCCTATATCACACCTCATAGTGACCTCAAGGTACCTACATCATGGTGACTACTACATCATGGTGACCTACATCAAGGTGACCTCCTAAATCATAGTGATCTCTTACATCATAGTGACCTCCTACATCATAGTGACCTCCTACATCATGGTGACTACTACATCATGGTGACCTCCTACATCATGGTGACCTCCTACATCAAGGTGACCTCCTACATCATGGTGACCTACATTAAGGTTACCTCCTACATCATGGTCACCTCCTTTATCAAAGTGACCTTCTATATCACAGTGACTTCCGTGATAAAGGTGACCTCACTATATTATAGTTACCTACATAATGATGACCTTTTATATCATGGTGACCTCCTACATCATAATGACCTATATCGTCATGATCTCCTATATCATGGTGACCTCATACATCAAGGTGACCTCCTATATCATGGTCACCTCCTTCATCAAAGTGACCTCATTCATCAAAATAAATGACCTATATCGTCTTGATCTCCTACATCATGGTGACCTCCTATATCATAGTGACCTCCTACATCATGGTGACCTCCTACATCATGGTGACCTCCTACATCAAGGTTACCTCCTACATCAAGGTTACTTCCTATATCATGGTGACCTCCTACATCATGGTGACCTCCTACATCATGATGACCTCCTACATCATGGTGACCTCCTACATCAAGGTGACCTCCTACATCAAGGTTACTTCCTACATCATGGTGACCTCCTACATCATGGTGACCTCCTACATCATAGTGACCTCCTACATCATGGTGACCCCTATATCATGGTGATCTCCTACATCAAGGTTACTTCCTACATCATGGTGACCTCCTACATCATGGTGACCTCCTACCTCATGGTGGCCTCCTACATCATGGTGACCTCCTACATCATGGTGACCTCCTACATCATGGTTACTTCCTACATCATGGTGACCTATATCATCGTCTTCTCCTATATAATGCTCACATACATCAAGATGACCTCCAATATAATGCTGACCTACAACATCAAAGTGACTATCATATATTTCATGGTGATTTCATACATCATGGTGATCTACTGATTGGTGGTGACCTATATCATGGTGACTTCCTTTATCACGGTGACCTACTATATCGTGGTGACCTTTGTCAAGGTAACTTCCTTTCTCATGGTGACCTATGTCAAGGTAACATCCTTTATCACGGTGACCTACTATATCATGGTGACCTATGTCAAGGTAGCTTCCTTTATCATGGTGACCTCCTATATCATGGTGACTTACTTCATCATGATAACCTACTATATCATAATGACCTACCACATCAACGTGACCTACCACCTGTCATTATATAACCGGGATACTGTTCAAGGCGTCATCATACACACCTTACTCATACATTAACCCTTTCTTCAGATCGGCCCAGGAAGGTGGAGAAGCTGGACTGCCGCGTGTTCGACTGGAGGAACATGACCTGTCGGTGGGACCTGGGAGTGGACTATATAAATAGGGACATGGTGACGTCCCAGCTGTTTTGGGAAATCAAGTAAGGAGTTTGACATTCACTATGGCAATCGTGAAAATCATTTAAAATATTTTCGTAAGAGAATGCATCGACACTTGTGATAATTGCTCCTTTCCTTCTTCTTGTGGGAGCTTTTGTCTGCGGCCCTTCCGTCTTCGAGGCACCCATCACTTGTGATAATTGCTCCTTTCCTTCTTCTTGTGGGAGCTTTTGTCTGCGGCCCTTCCGTCTTCCAGGCACCCATCACTTGTGATAATTGCTCCTTTCCTTCTTCTTGTGGGAGCTTTTGTCTGCGGCCCTTCCGTCTTCCAGGCACCGTCATTCCTCCTGTGAGGCACCCATCACTTGTGATAATTGCTCCTTTCCTTCTTCTTGTGGGGCAGCTTTTCCTTCTTGTGGTCTGCGGCCCTTCCGTCTTCCAGGCACCCATCACTTGTGATAATTGCTCCTTTCCTTCTTCTTGTGGGAGCTTTTGTCTGCGGCCCTTCCGTCTTCCAGGCACCCATCACTTGTGATAATTGCTCCTTTCCTTCTTCTTGTGGGAGCTTTTGTCTGCGGCCCTTCCGTCTTCCAGGCACCCATCACTTGTGATAATTGCTCCTTTCCTTCTTCTTGTGGGAGCTTTTGTCTGCGGCCCTTCCGTCTTCCAGGCACCCATCACTTGTGATAATTGCTCCTTTCCTTCTTCTTGTGGGAGCTTTTCCGTCTGCGGTGATAATTGCCCTTTCCTTCTTCTTGTGTCTTCCGTCTTCCAGGCACCCATCACTTGTGATAATTGCTCCTTTCCTTCTTCTTGTGGGAGCTTTGTCTCCTTTCCTTCTTCTTGCGGCCCCTTCCGTCTTCCAGGCACCCATCACTTGTGATAATTGCTCCTTTCCTTCCTTCTTGTGGGAGCTTTTGTCTGCGGCCCTTCGTCTTCCAGTCTTCCTTCTTCTTGTGGGAGGCACTTCCAGGCACCATCACTTGTGATAATTGCTCCTTTCCTTCTTCTTGTGGGAGCTTTTGTCTGCGGCCCTTCCGTCTTCCAGGCACCCATCACTTGTGCATGCTCAGTCTCTCTCATGATCTTTAACTCTGAGACTTCCGGGAATCGCTAGGCCTGTGCCCCGCATGCTTGTGAGTGAGTGAGAACAGACCCCAGCATCACATGTGTGAGTGAGTGAGTTTAGTTTTACACCGCTTTGAGCATTATTGCATCAATATCACGACGGGGACACCAGAAAAGGGTTTCACATATAGTACCCGCTAGGCTACTCCACAGCCACGCCTCCCTGTAAGGATTCTGGGACCGAACAGGTACTATCGCGCGAATTTCATCTCCTTGGAAGTTGGGGGAAGAATAGGTTCCCTGCACCCAACATGAACCTCCGCTTGGCACGCCTGAATGTACAATAGCACTTACCTGTTATACTAACATTTATTGTTAAAAACACATGGACTTTCATCATTATCAGAGACTAAACAGATCTTTCGAATTTTGGTTTCTTGGAATTTCAACTGTATCTCTGAGCATCAAGACATCACCTGCAAAATACAACATATCCAGATACTGATTATTCACAACATGATTCTACTTGGCATATATACTGGACAAAATAGTTGGGGATAAATGTAAATTTTGAAATTGTGAATAATGACTTATTTATTCATTAACATACTGATAAAATATCAATCATAAATATGCCAATATCCCTAACTTATTTTGTTCAGTATATGTTTCGCTGTTTGCAGGGGTGGCGCCAACAGATGCCCTCATTCAAGGGCGACAACCTGCATCTGGAAAGAGACCGAGGAAGGAAACAGAGTGGATTTTTTCAAACCACATCAAAATTACTTAATGCAAGTTAATGTGTCTGTCCACAGAAAGGAGCCCAAGAAATCACTGTTGGATACTGCGGCATCGGAGGTGTTTTCTATAAACCCTCGAAATCTGGGTACGATAGTTATGTGCATGACATTCGTGACAAACTCGTGTTATTCCGGGACAAGCCGGCGAGTGGTGACGAATGTATGCATGAGTCATTCGTCACCACATGCCCCTTTCCGTAACCTATTCGGCTTGTCCCGGAATAACACGAGTTGGTCACGAATGACTTCTTGGCTTTCGTCCCAACTCGCCCCTTTCCGTAACCTCGATATTCGGCTTGTTACGGATTGGTCACGAATGGCCGGGGAACGTAATCTTTTACGGGCGCTTCTCCAATATTGCGCAACATCAGCTCTGCCCTTAAAAAGGGCGGCGAAATATTTACATCTTGCAATCCAGTGGTGTATGAGCAAGCCTTTTTCAGAACGAGCGAATACTCTGGGGTGTACAATGTAGCTGTACCCCACATTTCGTGGGGACAAGGGCTAGAATAGGCTCCCAGATCACTGATCTATCTATCATTTGGTTGACATCGTTTCGGCATTTACCGACGGCATGGGACGTTGTAACAATTGTATGGCGACTGAACAACTCAGTGGTTGTGTGTTGGAGTCAAGGCAAGTGGTTTACATGTCAGACATCTGCTCGTGTTGATGTGTTCCCGACATTATGAGACAAACATTCCAACACAAGTCCACAGGGACTTAACGCTAGAATCTGCCATCACGATCTATACTGTCACTGACGCTGAAGGTGTCGTTGTCGGCACAGGTACTACAGATACGTACCCCAGGTACGTTTCTGTATACAGATATGTAAACAAAGTCAAAATACAGAAACGTACCTGGTACCCTGAAAGGCAGACGAGTCCATATTCCGCAATCCAAAACCAAAACCGCACGTAGTTGTTCCCGTTCAACTGATTGCGATTAGTATTCATATGCATCGCGAAATATCCGTTACTGTGTATTCTCATTACTTACATAAAGCAATCAAATGTATCTAATACAACGGTATGACAATTCCGATCAAGAATACGACACAATGGGAATGAAATCGCCCTACGGTACGTTTCTGTATTCTCATTATGGCCAGGGTACGTTTCTGTATACAGAAACGTACCTGGGGTACATATCTGTAGTACCCGTGCCGACAACGACCCCTTCAGCGTC
Organism: Haliotis rubra; assembly: GCF_003918875.1. Classification (NCBI taxonomy): domain Eukaryota; kingdom Metazoa; phylum Mollusca; class Gastropoda; order Lepetellida; family Haliotidae; genus Haliotis; species Haliotis rubra. The sequence goes on along the minus strand of NW_025767063.1, from coordinate 1,026,632 downwards.
ACTGACGGAGTCTTCATAACGGCACTATTTTAAAGGAAAGAGGTGTAACGAGGTCAACACACCAAGTTTTATCCATTTATATAAATCTAAGACCCCGTCAGTGACAGTATATACTTTCGTGGCAGGTTTTAGCTTTACAAGCCCCTGTGCACCAGCTCACTCAACCCAATACCCGTTGTTCACAACGAACAGCAACAGGTGTTTACAGTGGACATCCGAGTCTGTTAAAAGGTTCTTAACTTAATACAACCGTCAGTTACAGGATCCTTAGATAATCTCTGTGGAAAAAAATCCGTAATTTGGATCTGCCTCTATGTTTCCAGTGGAACCGGCTCCTGTGCAGTCGGTGACTGTGGGTAACAGGACCAGCACGTGCTTGTCTCTGCGGTGGAACCATGAACAGTACATGTGGGGAATGATGTACACCGTGCACGTTCATCAGAAACAGGGATCTGTCTTAAAGGTAACCCTGCAGACTCACCAGTAATATAACACTCAACATTTGATAGGGATAATCATTAGCTCCAGTAGATGCACGTTCATCAGAAACAGGGATTTTTCTTCAATGTAACCCTGCAGATTCACCTGTAATATACTACTCAACATTTGATAGGGATAGTCATTAGCTCCAGTAGATGCACGTTCATCAGAAACAGGGATTTTTCTTAAATGTAACCCTGCAGATTCACCTGTACTATACTACTCAACATTTGATAGGGATAGTCATTAGCTCCAGTAGATGCACGTTCATCAGAAACAGGATTTTTTCTTAAATGTAACCCCTGCAGATTCACCTGTAATATACTACTCAACATTTGATAGTGATAGTCATTAGCTCCAGTAGATGCACGTTCATCAGAAACAGGGATTTTTCTTCAATATAACCCTGCAGATTCACCTGTAATATACTACTCAACATTTGATAGGGATAGTCATTAGCTCCAGTAGATGCACGTTCATCAGAAACAGGGATTTTCTTCAATGTAACCCTGCAGATTCACCTGTAATATACTACTCAACATTTGATAGGGATAGTCATTAGCTCCAGTAGATGCACGTTCATCAGAAACAGGGATTTTTCTTAAATGTAACCCTGCAGATTCACCTGTAATATACTACTCAACATTTGATAGGGATAGTCATTAGCTCCAGTAGATGCACGTTCATCAGAAACAGGGATTTTTCTTCAATGTAACCCTGCAGATTCACCTGTAATATACTATTCAATATTTGATAGTGATAGTCATTAGCTCCAGTAGATGCACGTTCATCAGAAACAGGGATCTGTCTTAAAGGTAACCCTGCACACTTACCTGTTATATACTACCCAAAATGTAAAAGAGATATTCATTGGCTGCTTCGAAGTATGCTGTTTTTGTCTGTATGGTCAAGCTCAGTTTTGATGTTACATATGTTTTCAGTTAAACACCAGTGTAAGGGAGGTAACTGTGTGTGACCTACACCCTGCCATGAACTACAAGCTGCAAGTGTCGTGTATCCCGTTACTATATGGATCTAATGAAACTACAGGTTTTTACAGCGACCCGGCCTTCATAGCGGCAAAAACACTGGAAGACGGTCAGTGACTTAAATCATATTTGTTATTAAACAATTTTCAAATATCACAACCTCAATAGCTTACTCAGTCACTCAGTAGATAGCGATACACTCACTCACTCATTGACTCACTCACTGACTGACTCCACCACCCACAGTACCCAGCGGCGTTCCTGTAGTGAAGACAGGCAGCTTTGTGTACAACGACTGTGAGACGTCACAGTGCATTGCGACGATCTACTGGAGGGTGAGTACTCTCAGCATATCACATATGTCGTGTGGGACGCCATGCGTGTCTGTTCGGCAATGTTTACACTGTTTCAAGGCTTGACTTGCGTTAGGGATAAAGTTATTTTTTACAAGCTAGTGACCTATTTTACAGATATTCATGAGATAATTGAGACAGCTTTGTTCATCATAACTATGTTCATGAGCGTCATAAACACATAAACACATGGGAGCGTGGTGGGCGAACTGGCTAAAGCGCCAAGCTATCGAGGTGACGGGATCGAGCCCACCAATTTTGTGTGCAGACTCTACCAACAGAAAAACTTTTGATAAACACCTACACATGTCATCGCATCCCATTTACGTATATCGATGCTCATGCAGTTGACCACAGGATTGACTGGTCCAGACTCGAGTATTTACCGACCGCCGCTATATAGCTGGGATTTTGCTGAGTGCGGCGTAAAACAACAAACAAACAAAACAGCAACAAAAACATTAAACCGCCCAAGCAAAACATATCTGCAAGAAATAGTTTCGATTATCCATATTTATTTGGTTTCGAGACACTTTTACATACAGCCTTGTTATAACATTCATTAGGTATTGACAGTGTCCCTGGTGCGCCCAATGGGGAGATAACTCTGACCTTTCATTATTATGATGTTCTAGATACGTTACGTTCCGCCATTCCGAGCAGTGTTCAATGAATTGTTTTCACTTCACCTCATCTAACCACTTTCTGTTATTTACAATAGCCAATACCTTTTGAAGAGTCCAATGGGGAGATAACTCTGTACACAATAAAGCAAGAAGACAGACATCATGGAACTAGCAAGGCGATGAAGGTGGAGGGGTCAGCAACATCGTATGACCTCAAGGTCAGGTGTGACCGGGAGTATAGCATCACCTTAAAAGGAGAAACACGAGTGGGCGTGTCAGCAGAGTCCAAACCTATTGTGATTCCTGCTTGTAGCAGTGAGTATGTGCCATGTATAGGCAACAACTGTTATTGCATATATACACATGGAAATAAATATCGCAACACCTGTGATTCTTTATCCCCGTATGTATACATATCACAGTTATGATTTGGTTATATGATTATTTTCGCAGTTCAGGTGCATTTTACAGTGATTTTATATATGCACGTGCTACAATCAATGGCGAGATTCACGTGCAATACGTTTACCCGTCATTAAGCAAATATCAAGTTCAGTAAACTGTTCTTACGCCTCGATAACTTGGAAAATCAGTTGATTTCTTTGTTGATAAGCAAATATGGGGCCTCGTCATCTGACAGCTGCTCAAAGATGGCAAGGTATTGATATGCGGAATGCTGACGTCACTGAGGACTATTGCAAGAGGTGGTGGTTGTCATCCATCGGCTATTGACATTACGCTCGGCTATTGTTATGTGTAGGCTCAAATCCTGAAACTGGCCGCACTTGTAAACGTCATACGACTATAGTTGTCTGCACTACAAAATGATTTAATGCTTGCCGATGTTAATATACTACGGTTCTTCGTTCTTTTTTACGGTTCTTCGTTTACATTTGATATTCAATTATTCCCCGAGAGTCAATTTTCCGGATAGTCCGTTAAATCGAGGTTATTGGATGAGTTATAAGATAAGATATTGGTGTTTTGGTTAATCGTAATATACTGATGCTATACTGATCATGTTGCGATACGTTTGTCCATGTGTATATATGACACCTGTCTTCGTCGAAAGACACCAGAGTCCTAATATATGAAGGCTGAATATTTTCTATATATTATCGAGTAAGTGCGGATACATACACGTGCGTTCGCATGTGTACATGTATACATTGACTGGAATTTCTTGTGGGTTTAATATCATCGCTTTTGTTTCCCTGTTTTATTGTTACGACTTTAGTATTCGGTCTGTATATGACATGAAAGGCCTTGTATTGAAAACATATTTCAAAGTATGTTTTAACCCAGCGGATCAGTAAATTAGAATATAACAAATGTTGCCATAGAAACAGATAATACCGGCAGTAAAGTGTTGCCCTCCATAGTTACAGGACCCATTCTTTAGTCGTAGAAGAATAGATTCCCGGTACACAAACTAGTTAACCTTCATGAGGAGTAGGTGGAAACAATGTCCGACTGTCCGTCACCATGCCTTGTGCGAATCCTTGCTAATGCTGTCAACTCTGGTTTGTCTGGGAGACTTATTGACGAGATTGATGCTATTGTACAACTTTCCAAATCAATGCATTGGCCGGAATTCTTTGCCCAAAGTCAACATATAGTTGATGTATGCGTTTTTATATTTGCATAATGACCAATTGTTGCGTCAGTTTTAACAACAAAATAAAAAAATGTGCTTCCCATGGCAACACAAAGACATTCACTCACTTTAATGACTTAAGGGCTTCATCATCATACAGACATGAGAATAAGGAGATCAGTTCATCATCATACAGACATGAGAATAAGGAGATCAGTTCATCATCATACAGACATGAGAATAAGGAGATCAGTTCATCACCATACAGACATGAGAATAAGGATATCAGTTCATCATCATACAGACATGAGAATAAGGAGATCAGTTCATCATCATACAGACATGAGAATAAGGAGATCAGTTCATCATCATACAGACATGAGAATAAGGAGATCAGTTCATCATCATACAGACATGAGAATAAGGAGATCAGTTCATCATCATACAGACATGAGAATAAGGAGATCAGTTCATCATCATACAGACATGAGGAATAATCATCATACAGGAGATCAGTTCATCATCATACAGACATGAGAATAAGGAGATCAGTTCATCATCATACAGACATGAGAATAAGGAGATCAGTTCATCATCATACAGACGTGAGAATAAGGAGATCAGTTCATCATCATACAGACGTGAGAATAAGGAGATCAGTTCATCATCATACAGACATGAGAATAAGGAGATCAGTGCATTGTTTTGTTTGGTCAATTAGTTCTTTCCTTTTAGCATTGCTCTGAGCTACGCTTAAAGTTTTGAAATGTAAAAGTTGCATCCAGTTTATGAAGATTTGCCGTATGACATGTATGACACATTTACAGACTTCCCAGTGCATGTGCTATTAATGTTAGTACGATGTCATCAATTTTAGAATTGGCCCACGCCTCGGACGGCACCTACGGGTCAAGCATCCTTGGGTATAACTTGCTGAAATGGCTATAGGTTCGATGACGATTCTGTGTCATACCCTACTAAGTTTTACAACACTCACAATAGCCCTGTTTACTCGAAATTTCACAGTACAAATCATGTTGTTTTTATTGCAGAAATGCCATTCCACTCAGAAATCGTGGTAGAGGCCGACAGCTCCACCCTGTACATTACCTGGGGGGTTCCACAAGGGTCACGTGACCCCCACCACGGGAGAGTCACAGGTTACACCTTGTACTACTGCAATGGGTCCAAGATCGCCTCCAAATGTGAGGTAGGAATAGTATTATTTAATTACCATTTTTGTTTTAGGTTACTTTTTATTTTATTTATTTTTTTATATATATTTTCTATATATTTTTTTTTTTTATTGGGGGCGGGGGTGGCGGTTCCTTAGTTACCATGAACAGTTACCAGAACATCCTACTACAGTTACCAGAACATCCTACTACAGTTACCAGAACATCCTACTACAGTTACTAGAACATCCTACTACAGTTACCAGAACATCCTACTACAGTTACCCGAACCAGACTATTGACTTGCTAGTTACAACCATGTCTTGCATGTCAAGATGATACCCAGTCCTCTAACAAATTAAATAATGTGATGGCTACATATAAATGTACGGGGGTGGAAATAACCCATTGCCCGACGTCCGAGTCCAGTGTTTTTTTCTGTCGGGCAAGCAAATTTGTAAATCACACTGTACCGTGCCCAGTTGACTTTCCAATGTTAATTACAGTAGAACATGGTTATAGCGAACACGGATATAGTGTACAAACGGATATAGCGAACAAATTTAAAAGTCCCGTCAACAGTCCTTATAATATCATTGAAATTATATGTGAATAACGAACTCGTGAGTAGCGAATTAACGGCTATAGCGAACTGATTTACTACCCCCAAGGTACCCAATTAACGACGTGATTAGCGAACTCACTCAGTGTCAGCTCAGCCACTTAGCGGTACAGTATACATCAATCTTGTTGGCAGTGAATCAACATTGTTTGATGGTCATGTATGTTGTTTGCTTAAAAAATCAACAAGAAAACGGACGGTATAGTGGAAAAATTATCAGGGCAAGTGATTTTACATGTGCCACTGTACCGGAGTACACTAGTAATTTTAAAGTTATTTCCACCCCTGATGTAATAGTGAAAGGACGTTTTATATAATTGATACAATGTCTATATATTTTGTATATTTATTTGGTTGTGGAGTATAACGGTATCTCAGTCGTCGGTGGTTGTGAAGTGGTCACCACCACTATCCCTGCCTTACACGGATCTTCTCACTCTTTACATCCTTGCCGACCCACACAAGTGATGTCGCTATATCCTTCCCCTTGACTGTTGTGAGGGTGTGTTCTTGTAGTTGATTCTCATCCCAGAAAATCGGCTTTTCTCAACGTGCATGTAAAAACTGACGCAACAATTGGTCATTATTCAAAATTGAAAATGTATACATCAAGCATAATGTTGGCTTAAGGCAGAGTCTTCAGTCGAATATGATTCCGAAAGTGGAATCAACTCACCCTTCTTCATTGGTGCCACTTCCGGTATCAACGGATTCTCTGGAGTTGTCTATCAGACCATTTGTAACTCCTAGGTAATAGCGGACGGTGACATGTACGGATTTAGTACTACTACACCTGTCTACACTATCAGTAGATGTTATATCAGGCAACGTGCAAAGTGTATCCACTCCTATTGTACACACAGTCCGGTTTCAATATGGTGGTTATGGGTGACGTAGGCACGTGCACGTGATCGTGGTCATAGTGGAAAGCGTGCACGTTGGATATCGATTGTTATAAACGTTCAGGATGTCCTGGGTGTCAGAACAAGACCGTTACATTTACTGTGATCAATCAACAAGCCCTCAACGCGATATTCATGTTTTTCAGGATAGCATCCATTGGCTATCTTTTCCACCTAATATCAGACAGTATGAATGGAAGGTGCCAGATAGTAACCTTGACAACAAGATGGTCGGGGTATCAGTGGAAAAGGAGACAGCCAATGGGAACGTGAGCAGTGGAATCAGGTGGAATACCTGTGTGTGGCGCAGGAATCACAGTAAGAACATTCAATAAAGTAACGGCGTGTTTCAACCATTGGTGTAACTGACACGCCAGGATCAGAGTGAGTTTAGTTTTACGCCGCGCTCAGCAATATTCCAGCAATATCACGGCAGGGGGGACACCAGCAATGGGCTTCACACATTGTACCCATGCGGGGAATCGAACCCGTGTCTTCGGCGTGACGAGCGAACGCTTTAACCACTTGGCTATCCCACCGTCCCCAAGGATCAGAAAATGCGCACAACTGGTCGCAAGAGGCAAAGGTTGGTCGGGTTCTGTAACATGGTTCGTTGTGGTTCACTGTAACCTTTACTCATGCTTTCAACCAATGGTTGGCTCTCTTAATTTCATTAACAGACCGCAATGATATACTCGAGAATATTGCGTCCTTTGGCAGTAAACAAATCCATACTTTCATCTTTTATAATCCTTTAGGGATGCTTTCAGGGAATTAACAAGTTCCGGTTCCGTGTGTCAGTGAGCACAGAAGGTGTATCCCTTGACCTGAGACGTAACAAACGAAAGAATAGTTCATTAACCATATCCACAGAGCCCCCGTCACCACGAGGAGTGACCTTCTCCAGGCACCAACCGGACAACGCCTTGAGCTTGGAGTGGCAGAGGTTGGGATGTGCCGAGATTCCCGTCTATGTCCGCTACTACATGGTGTCCCACTGCACGGTCAACAACCAGGGTGGATGTGCGGGTACGACAACATTTCAAGGAATCATATTTAATTCAGCGTCACCTTGTAATTTTGTATGTCCGTGTTGATAAATGTAGACGCCAGTCTCTGTACAGTGTGAGTCACTGATGATTACTTGTTAGCATGATCTTTGGTGTTTTAGGTCCTTCTGTGATCGTCAATGTGTCTAACACCGAGAAGAGCCATGTGATCCAGGGTCTGTCAGCTGGAGTGAAGTACAGGGTGACTCTCCGGGCGGTGTCCAGGACAGGGGAGGGGCCAGAGAGTGACCCCATCACCAAACTTGTTGTAAACAGTGGTAAGGAACATCTCATTACAAAGTTGTAAACAGTGGTAAGGAATATCTCATTACAAAGTTGTTGTGAACAGTGGTAAGGAATATCTCATTACAAAGTTGTAAACAGTGGTAAGGAATATCTCATTACAAAGTTGTTGTAAACAGTAGTAAAGAATATCTCATTACAAAGTTGTAAACAGTGGTGAGGAATATCTCATTACAAAGATGTAAACAGTGGTAAGGAATATCTCATTACAAAGTTGTTGTAAACAGTGGTAAGGAATATCTCATCACAAAGTTGTTGTAAACAGTGGTAAGGAATATCTCATTACAAAGTTGTAAACAGTGGTAAGGAATATCTCATTACAAAGTTGTAAACAGTGGTAAGGAACATCTCATTACAGATTTGTAAACAGTGGTAAGGACTATCTCATTACAAAGTTGTTGTAAACAGTGGTAAGGAATATCTCATTACAAAGTTGTTGTAAACAGTGGTAAGGAATATCTCATTACAAAGTTGTAAACAGTGGTAAGGAATATCTCATTACAAAGTTGTTGTAAACAGTGGTAAGGAATATCTCATTACAAAGTTGTAAACAGTGGTAAGGAATATCTCATTACAAAGTTGTTGTAAACAGTAGTAAAGAATATCTCATTACAAAGTTGTAAACAGTGGTGAGGAATATCTCATTACAAAGATGTATTCAGTGGTAAGGAATATCTCATTACAAAGTTGTTGTAAACAGTGGTAAGGAATATCTCATCACAAAGTTGTTGTAAACAGTGGTAAGGAATATCTCATTACAAAGTTGTAAACAGTGGTAAGGAATATCTCATTACAAAGTTGTAAACAGTGGTAAGGAACATCTCATTACAGATTTGTAAACAGTGGTAAGGACTATCTCATTACAAAGTTGTTGTAAACAGTGGTAAGGACTATCTCATTACAAAGTTGTTGTAAACAGTGGTAAGGAATATCTCATTACAAAGTTGTTGTAAACAGTGGTAAGGAATATCTCATTACAAAGTTGTAAACAGTGGTAAGGAATATCTCATTACAAAGTTGTTGTAAACAGTGGTAAGGAATATGACATTTGATTAATAACATATATATTCCTTGTATGTATAAGTAAAATTAACTGAATATATAATTTCAGACAGCATTTCTCAGTTGTAGGAATATATGTATTTCATCCACGTTCATAAAATATGTTTCACGGTTCGCCCAGCCGGTAGTAAACAAGAGGCCATAGCCCAGTAACAGTTTTGCTCTATTCTCCTGCAGACGTTATTCAATATTTCACTCTGAATAAAGTCGGTAAATGCACAGGGGCTTGTAATGGTGAAAGTAATACGTTCTAGGCTCAACACTCAGTCACTGATAGCCATCTACATATAATAAGGAGTGAGGGAGGGAGTTTAGTTTTATGCCGCTCTCAGCAATATTCCAGCTATATGGCGGCGGTCTGTAAATAATCGAGTCTGGACCAGACAATCCGACCGCCTCCGTGGCGTAGTGGTTAGAGCGTCCGCCCGGAGAGAGGAAGGTCGCAGGTTCGATCCCCGACCGCGTCATACCACAAGACGTTAAAATATGGTACTTGTTGGTCCCTGCCTGGCGCTCGGCATTAATGGGTACAACAAGGACTGGTCGGCTCGGTCAGTATAATGTGTTTGAGTTGGGTATTCATGCTATCTCAGTGGGCTAGCACTATAAAACCAGCTTAAGTCTTGGCTAGTACAAGCAGCCGCACATACACATACACACGCATGCACGTCGTCATATAAGTGAAATATTCTCAAGCAAGACGTTAAACCCACTTTCACCTCACCTCACCTCACCTCACCAGACAATCAAGTGATCAACAGCATGAGCATCGATCTGCGCAATTGGGGACCGATGACATGTGTTAATCAAGTCAGCGAGCCTGACCATCCGATCCCGTTAGTCGCCTCTTACGACAAGCATGGGTTACTGAAGACCAATTCTAACCCGGACATTCACGGGTGAAGATGGCATGAAGGCTTAAGGTGGTAAACATTACAGCAATGATGATTGCAATATTATCTAGATGTGACGTTCATATAGTTCTTATATTAGGCTCGTGAACTTGAATAGGTCAGAGCCAAGTAGCTTGTGTAGGTGTACCGGGTACCCACATGTACAGAGCAAAGGCAAGGTAGGATCTAAAATACACACTAGAGTGAGGATACCATGGAATACAGATATTCACAATGTAGGACAATCATACATCTCCACGACATTTCATCTATGTGTTCAGTAACCAGTATTTCACCTCCACCTTCATCTTCTGGCAGTTATTCTATTTGTACAGATACATTGACATGAAAAAGATCTAAAAGTTTGGAACAGAACTGATTCCTGTTGTACATATAATGTTCACAATGTAGAATTATATAGCAGCCATAGTCATAACATTTTGAAAATGTTGCTTGAGAATAAATGATTTGTACACAAAATCATCAGGTGAGAGTCCAGGTGATGAAGGAGTAAGCATACACTCCGAAACGTCGTGTTATGAAGTTGACATCCATAAATCTTGCTTTTCTTATGCATCCCACTTCTAAATGTCCTTCATTTACACATACTTTACAGTTTCAATTGTTTTATTTATTTACAAGCTAGGTCTACTCAGCAGGGAACACTAATTAGTACTGTTCTATTTCAGCCATGGGTGTTGTCTGAATTAATCCCCTTCTTTAGTGTCTAAGTTTTGGCTGTCTAACATATGGAGGTCTAAGTTTTGGAGGTCTAAGTTTTGGGAGATAACTCTTTGAAGGGTTCATGGAAGGCATCCTTCTGACGGCAAAGCTGACGCCAAGACAGTGTAAACATTGCGGTGTAAAAAGGCTATGTTGGTGCACATCTTTTTGTCCCCGCTAAGAGTGTGCCATAAATAATGTCCAGCTCCAAACATGCTGTCATCATCCCGCGTGGATTTCGAGAACAGATCCCGGGCCTGTGTAAGGTGTTTATTTGTTTGTTTGTTTGTTTAACGAAGGCTGCCCAAAGTGACTTCCAAGCTACATGGCCGCGAACCGTAAATAATGGAGCTTCAAGCATGACTGAATTTTTCATACAAACAAAATTACTTGCGAAGGAAACCTGAATAAGTAGCAAAGAATTCTTTGTGAAACAATTGTATATCTTAGAATATCTTTCACAGTTTTAACATCGAGCCAGATTGCAGGCATATCCATGGGTGGAGTATTCGGCTGCGTTGCACTTGTATCATTTGTCGTCTGCTGCATACGGTAAGTGACATTGACAAGGGTAATGACGCCAGTACCATCTTCCCGGGACAAGGCACGTCACTGACTATGGAGGTCCAGTTTCCTTGTAGAAGGACTTACCTAGTCAGGTACCTCTCTTGTCTCAGGAGTAGTGATCTGGAACAATTACAGACACGCCATGGTGGGAGGTCAGGTTCTCTCATAGGAATGTTCCAAACAGATCTTCAGTTGGTGTCACATGCTTCAGTGTAGATTTATAATAATAATACGACGGAAGTTCGTCACATTTAACAGCAGACAAAATATGATCATTGTAGGATGGGTAAAGCCGTAACAGTGTATTCCCAGCAGACATTTGTGTTTATCCTCAGACCAAAGAACTGACTGTCATATTATCAGACAGTAGTTATCGTCTTTGGAGAAACATTCCATTCTCTCATGACATTCATTCATGAGTGAGTTCAGTTTTACGCCGCTGTTAGCAATATTCCAGCAATATCAGGGCTGGGAACACCAGAAATGGGCTTCACACATTGTACCCATATAGGGAATCGAACCCGTCTTCGGCGGGAATAGAGAGCGCTTTAACCACTAGACTACCCCACCGCCCAATGACATTCATGACAGTGACGTAAAACACACATGTCCTGTAGCTGACATTCATCATCTCCATATACTTCTACTAGGAAACTGCAGAGGACCTACAGAGGTATGCGTTTGGATATTAAGCTGCCAACATTAACGGGGGTAAGTTGGTAAAATCAAGAATGAAACTACAAGAACAACGTGTTTAAAATCCAGAGATACTGCAGAAGATTTATTTCCTAAGATGACTTTAACTAAGAGTACAGTCAGGGTGTCTTCCGGCGAACACCTGGTGTCATCACTGTTTAAGAGTGAGACATGCCAGCTGTACAGTGGGAATCAATATCTATTGCAACCAGTTAATGTTGCATGATAACATCCGAGCAGAATATTGTTTTCGATTGACAGTCCAAAACAAGACAATTTTATTGAAGACAATTATCTTCTGTTTATGACCGTGACATATTACATTTGTTGACTGAAAAAATGCCGTTTGGTGAAAACGATAAGCCATTTCTTTGCAGGTCGACAAGAATGAGGAACATGTCATCAGGGAAACTGTTACCATGGAAACTAATGATAATATTTTGAAAAAGGGAATTCAGCCAAAATATCCATCATCTATTGAAAAGAGCACAGCTAACAAAGAAAACACAGTGGATCGTGAAGGTGAAGTGACCCATCCAACAACCCTGGGAACTGACACGTCTGAGAAGCCGAGGCCAAATGTAGAAACTGCCCAACTTGCATCGGAGATTGTGAGGCCTCTACGTGAGCTTGGCGACACTTCATGTTCAGACAGAGACAGTGACAAGGCCAAGACATCAATGAAGAATAAAGCTGATCCATCATCCACCCTGGTGGACAGCTATTCGAAACTGGCTCTGTCAGGCAACTCCGAATCCACCAGACCGGAACCTGGCACAGATTACATTACGAGGGACAAACTGTCACTTATGTTGGGAAGGCCATCTTGTGATGCTTCACATTCTTCAGGGCAGGACTCAGCATCAAGCCCTCCTCCTCCATACGAACCACCTCGATCTCCTGATGACCAGAAGTTGGAGACCCCACCGCCAACCTACAGCTCCTATGTCTCATCCCAGACAGATTTCCTATCAGCCCCCAACTCTCACCCTCTCTCTCATCAGTCACCAGCTCCCTCTTCTGGTGATGCATCCTTCAATCAGTTTCAGTCTGATGAGGTGAATACTTTTCCTCGAGGACATAACTTAACCCACCAACTACCAAGTGGAAGTCCTTCCAATGATGGCCCATTTATCCATCTTGAAGAAATTCAGCCTCCAGACGAATCTACAGGTCGTCGCGAAAGTCACTCCACTGATGGCCCGTATGTCCCTTTTGACACATTACACCCTCGAGACGCATCTGAAAATCACAACAAATCTCCCAAACCTCCTCGTGAAAATAATTCTACTGACGGCCCTTACATCTCTATTGTCAAACTTCAGTCACCTCATCCACTTCAACCACCTCAGCCAATTCAGCCACCTCAGCCACTTCAGCCAATTCAACCACCTCAGCCAATTCAACCACCTCAGCCCCTTCAGCCACCTCAGCCGCTCCAACCACCTCAGCCGCTCCAACCACCTCAGCCAATTCAACCACCTCAGCCCGCTCCAACCACCTCAGCCGCTCCAACCACCTCAGCCGCTCCAACCACCTCAGCCACTTCCAACCACCTCAGCCAATTCAACCACCTCAGCCACTTCAACCACCTCAGCCGCTCCAACCACCTCAGCCACTTCAACCACCTCAGCCACCTCAACCACCCCAACCACCTGAGGAACAGAAGCAGGCCCCACTGTCAGCTGATGACAGTTACGTGGCTGTGTCAGATTTATCCCAGATGTTGATTAACAAACCTTAAATAGAAAATCAGCATACCATAGATGTTAATGACACCTGGCTTCGAAAACCCAAAGGACCTTTGCCGAGTAAAAGCATCAGAAACTACTGTCAACTGAGAGCACCTGGTGTCCGACTTCCCAGATACCCTCCATGTATATACATATCAGAATGTAAACGTGACAAGATGCATATATGTCTACCTATATCTAACAGGTATATTCTAGAGAATGATAAACGTTTGTTATGCATATAGTTGCCATTTCACAAGTCCTTGTATGAAATTTGACAGAAATAAGGAAATGACAATAATGATGTCCTATTTTGTTGAAAACACAGACTCTTCAGACCAAAAGAACTTCAGCATCATTCTGATGTACATGTTTTGACTTGTGGGTGTTTTGTGTCGTTGTACCTGTTTTCACGTGAGTGTGTCTATGTTGTAGGTGGTATATATGATACAATCAGATTGTAAGTAATCATGTATGAATACTTTGAAGGGAAGGAAAATACAACCGACTGACCCCTTTGGCCCCAGTGATAGCTGCATGTCACACTAGTAGGGTGTAAGTCATTTACTAGCTTCACGGACCCGTGAAGGTCCGGGTTGGAATAAACCTTCAGTAACCCATGCCTGTCGTAAGAGGCGACTAACGGGATCGGGTGGTCAGGCTCGCTGGCTTGGTTGACACATGTCATCGGTTCCCAGTTGCGCAGATCGATGCTCATGCTGTTGATCACTGGATTGTCTGGTCCAGACTCGATTATTTACAGACCGCCGCCATATAGCTGGAATATTGCTGAGTGCGGCGTAAAACTAAACCCACTCACTCACTACTAGTTTCACGAGACTGACGCTCGGGGTGAATCATCTCCCGTACACTCTGCTGGTGACGAGTTCAAACGTTGCAAAGACAAGTTGTGGGTGAAATATATTATCTGCCTGGTGACCGCCGTCAGACCCCTAACGGTAACTAATTGCGAGCAGAAAAATGTAAAAAAATGTCTTATCTCCTTTAAGGTTTTCACTTCATTTTGGATTGCTGCGCAATTGTATTTCCAAAATCATCCACACAGTATTCACGTCACAATGCACATAATATTTACGTCACCATGAACGTAGTGTTCATATCACCATGCACATGGTATTTACGTCACCATGCACGTAGTATTTACGTCACCATGCACATAGTATTTACGTCACCATGCACATAGTATTTACGTCACCATGCACATAGTATCACCATGCACATAGTATTTACGTCACCATAGTATTTACGTCACCATGCACATAGTATTTACGTCACCATGCACCGTCACCATGCACAGTATTTACGTCATGCACATAGTACATCACCATGCACATAGTATTTACGTCCCCATGCACACAGTATTCACGTCACCATGCATAGTATTTACGTCACCATGCACATAGTATTTACGTCACCATGAACATAGTATTCACGTCACCATGCACATGTATTTACGTCAACATGCACCGTCACAATGCACATAGTATTTACGTCACCATGCACATAGTATTTACGTCACCATGCACATAGTGTTTACGTCACCATGAACAGTATTTATGTCACCATGCACATAGTATTTACGTCACCATGTACATAGTATTTACATCACCATGCACATAGTATTTACGTCACCATGAACAGTATTTATGTCACCATGCACATAGTATTTACGTCACAATGCACATAGTATTTACGTCACCATGCACATAGTATTTACGTCACCATGAACAGTATTTATGTCACCATGCACATAGTATTTACGTCACCATGCACATAGTATTTACATCACCATGTACATAGTATTTACGTCACCATGAACAGTATTTATGTCACCATGCACATAGTATTTATGTCACCATGCACATAGTATTTACGTCACCATGAACATAGTATTCACGTCACCATGCACATAGTATTTACATCACCATGCACATAGTATTTACGTCACAATGCACATAGTATTTACGTCACCATGCACATAGTATTTACGTCACCATGCACATAGTGTTTACGTCACCATGCACGTAGTATTTACGTCACCATGCACATAGTATTTACGTCACCATGCACATAGTATTTACGTCCCCATGCACACAGTATTCACGTCACCATGCACGTAGTATTTACGTCACCATGCACATAGTATTTACGTCACCATGAACATAGTATTCACGTCACCATGCACATAGTATTTACATCAACATGCACATAGTATTTACGTCACAATGCACATAGTATTTACGTCACCATGCACATAGTATTTACGTCACCATGCACATAGTGTTTACGTCACCATGAACAGTATTTATGTCACCATGCACATAGTATTTACGTCACCATGTACATAGTATTTACATCACCATGCACATAGTATTTACGTCACCATGAACGGTATTTACGTCACCATGCACATGATATTTACGTCACAATGCACATAGTATTTACGTCACCATGCACATAGTATTTACGTCACCATGAACAGTATTTATGTCACCATGCACATAGTATTTACGTCACCATGCACATAGTATTTACATCACCATGCACATAGTATTTACGTCACCATGAACAGTATTTATGTCACCATGCACATGGTATTTATGTCACCATGCACATAGGTATTTACGTCACCATGAACCTGAGTCACGTCACGTCACCATGCACATAGTATTTACATCACCATGCACATAGTATTTGCGTCACGTGCACATAGGTAATTTACGTCACCATGCGCATATTATTTACGTCACGATGCGCATGGTGTTTCACGTCACCATGCACGTATATTTACGTCACCATGCACATGGTATTTACGTCACCATGCACATAGTCAATTTACGTCCCCATGCGCACCCATTCACGTCACCATGCGTAGTATTTACGTCACCATGCACATAGTATTTACGTCACCATGAACTTATAGTATTCACGTCACCATGCACATAGTATTTACGTCACCATGCACATAGTATTTACGTCACCATGCACATAGTATTTACGTCACCATGCACGCATAGGTATTTACGTCACCATGCACATAGTGTTTACGTCACCATGAACGGTATTTATGTCACCATGCACATAGTATTTACGTCACCATGTACATGGTATTTACATCACCATGCACATAGTATTTGCGTCACCATGAGACGGTATTTATGTCACCATGCGATAGTGTTTACGTCACCATGCACATGGTATTTGCGTCACCATGCACATAGGTGTTTACGTCACCATGAACAGTATTTATGTCACCATGCATGGTAGTATTTTGCGTCACCATGCACATAGTATTTACATCACCATGCACATAGTATTTACGTCACCATGAACCACATAGTATTTATGTCACCACATATGCATGCACATAGTATTTATGTCACCATGCACATGAGTATTTACGTCACCATGAACACATAGTATTTATGTCACCATGCACATAGTATTTACGTCACCATGAACAGTATTTATGTCACCATGCACATAGTATTTACGTCACCATGCACATAGCATTTACGTCACCATGCACATAGTATTTACGTCACCATGGACATAGTATTTACGTCACCATTCACACGGTATTTACGTCACCATTCACATAGTATTTACATCACCATGCACATAGTATTTTGCGTCACCATGCACATAAGATTTACGTCACCATGGACACGGTATTTACCTCACCATGCACACGGTACTCACCTCACCATGAGACACGGTACTCACCTCACCATGTACACGGTACTCACCTCACCATGCACACGGTAGTCACCTCACCATGCACACGGTACTCACCTCACCATGCACACGGTACACACCTAACCATGTACACTGTACTCACCTCACCATGCACATAGGTACTCACCTCACCATGCACATAGGTACTCACTTCACCATGCACGCGGTACTCACCTCACCATGCACACGGTACTCACCTCACAATGCACACGGTACTCACCTCACCATGCACATAGGTACTCACGTCACCATTTAGGGATGAAGCTACCACCTGACTTAGAAATGAGTGAATAACAATTTATACTTCCAGTTATGGAAGCGCCGGGGTCTTGATAACGTTTTAAGATAAATTGGACTTTGTAAATATTAAATAAAGTTTAAAATAGGAGCCAAGCTTTATCATTTTCGTTCTAGCTTAATGAGTGAGTGAGTTTAGTTTTACGCCGCACTCAGCACTTTTCAGGCTATATGGCGACAGTCTGTAAATAATCGAGTCTGGACCAGACAATCCAGTAATCAACAGGGAACCAAGTCAGCGAGCCTGACCACCCGATCCCGTTAGTCGCCTCTTACGACAGTCAATTCTAACCCGGATCTTCACGGGTCGTTCTAGTTGAAAAGCTACATTGGTGATGATATTTTTCTGTAAAATATGTTCATTTCAGAGACTAAATGTTAGTCTAACATTACACCGGAATCAGGACGCAACAGAAGGTCTTTTTTATCCAAAAGTTTGTGAAACATTCAGCAAGTCAGACGACATATTTCATCCATTCACTAGAACCGCCACCGTGGTGTAGTGGTTAGAGCGTCCGCCCGGAGAGCGGAAGGTCGAGATTACGACGTTAAAATCCAATTCGTCTCTCCTCACATCATTCACTAGTGATAGAAATTCTTACGGCTATTTAGCTAACGTTGTAAAGATTTACGTCACAACTTACATTTTTGTGACATTACATACATTTAGTAACGTAATAAAACACTGTAAACATACGTCATTGTACTTTTACAGGACATCAGCATGATTAAGGATATTTAATTGTTTGATCGGCTGTCTAGAAGTTGGTGTGTCAAAAATGAAGTATACAACTTAATTAATGGATGACAGCTTCTTGTTTATTCAGAGCGACGTTTCGATGCAGTTACATGCTGTTGTTAATGTTAATCTGCTGTTTGTCATAACATATACCATGTTAATCTGATTGTCAAAAACATACTATGTACAATGTATATAATTCTCATTATTTGGTAGTGGTCACTTTTAGCTTGATAACGGTGTAAGAATCGACATCGAAACATCGCTCTATGCAATAAACAAAAGTTGTTATCCATAAAGTTGCATGCTTCATTTATGGATATTTAGCTAGCTGATAGATGATTGTTTGTTGTTTTACGCCGCACTCAGCAATATTCCAGCTATATGGCGGCGGTGTGCATAAGTAATCGAGTCCTGACCAGACAATCCAGGGATCAACAGCATGAGCATCAATCTGGGATCGATGACATGTGGCAGCCAAGTCAGCGAGCCTGACCACCCGATCCCGTATTTAACTAGCTTGTGAAGACCACTTTACTATCTTATGATCTGGTATAAGAAATAAGCTTTACACATTGTATCCATGCGGGGAATCGAACCCGGATATCCGACGTGACGAGCGAACACTTTAACCACTAGACTACCCCCACTGCTCCGCCAAAGCATAGAAAGCTTAGGTACTTTGTAGGTGACACACAAACATGGATATAGTGTGTTGTAGGTGACACACAAACATAGATATAGTGTGTTGTAGGTGACACACAAACATAGATATAGTGTGTTGTAGGTGACACACAAACATAGATATAGTGTGTTGTAGGTGACACACAAACATAGATATAGTGTGTTGTAGGTGACACACAAACATAGAAATAGTGTGTTGTAGGTGACACACAAACATAGATATAGTGTGTTGTAGGTGACACACAAACATAGATATAGTGTGTTGTAGGTGACACACAAACATAGATATAGTGTGTTGTAGGTGACACAAAGATAGATATAGTGTGTTGTAGGTGACACACAAAGATAGATATAGTGTGTTGTAGGTGACACACAAACATAGATATAGTGTGTTGTAGGTGACACAAAGATAGATATAGTGTGTTGTAGGTGACACACAAACATAGATATAGTGTGTTGTAGGTGACACACAAAGATAGATATAATGTGTTGTAGGTGACTAGTATACGTCTAAAGGAAACAAAGAACTTATTGCGTATTAAATATATGTAAAATGCTTGGATTGAAATTAAAACAAATAATCTACATCGGCCACTCTGCAATTATCCTGCTGGTGCCTAGCAGGCGGTTTGGGTTGTATGTTTCCCGGGGAGCTGAGAATTAAAATCGCGCGCACACTGACATCTCACAATTTAGGTCACCACGCTGACGGGACAGACAGGGGGAAGTGAGCACCCCTCACAAACACTCGCCCACCCCCCTCTCAACGGTCTGGTCACCCCGTCACGTGTTATATTACGGTGGAGCCCGCGAATGACGAGTATCACTTCTATGCAATACATTTATTTCACCTCGCTCTAGCAAACATGACCCACTTTCGGCAAGTTCCGGGAATCAGACCTACACCGACTTGAAGAGTCGCAGTTTGGCTGTGAGATCGTTGTACACGTATAGAGAACGACAGTTGGATACGATCGAAACAGTTTCACTGACGGCAAAATAGAGGTAGGTTACACACAATTACAATATTCTGTGTTGTGTAAGAGTGTTGTGTATAGATTGTACCGTTTCTCAATAGCGAGAAGTTAACAGGTGTAATCGCTGGTACACGGCGAGATCCGGTAGACGAGACCAACTCGGCAGTGGGCTTGGCGACGTGATTGCGCTGTTAACGGTCGATGAACCCAACACTGTGGTTGATGAACTATACATAGATGTATCCACAAGGGACAGTCTAACCCACATATACAAATCTAACATTTAAATCTGTTAAAGTGTATCTGCGCAGTATGATAAAGCTAAAAATTTGAAAAATTTTGAGATTGTTATTTATGATCAAGGCAATTTATCATATTTCAGTTTCATAGTTCTATCACTATTTCTGTAATGTCTAAAGCTGTTGGAAATACCCGTGTAGTGATGATAACCTACCCTGAGAAGTTGACGTTGATATGATAAGACTTAACACAGACGTTGATGTTGGGCATAGCAATATCATGTGCGCTCTGTCATTGTCAGTGTCAGTGTCAGTGTCAGACTGGAACCCCCCGGGATTTCCCGGTCCGATCAGGTCAGGGCTAGATGCGCTTGTCGTGGGGTGACGTCATGCACCTCGTGGTCAAGCTTGAGTGTGGCGTCTTCTGCTACTTCGACTATGGGGATCGTCGCTCATAACATTATTCAGTCGCTTCTTCGGACGCGCGGTTATTTAGCCGCAATATTGCTTTTTGAGTGTGGCGTTAAGCAACAAGGAAGCGAGTTTAAATTGTTAGTTCCTTAACACTGTTATATTTCTTGAAAAATTTGAAAGAGTTATTAAAACTGATTCCTACATAAGTCAAGATGACTATACACGTTATGCAGATTGCACGTTATAAATGCTGTTCAGTTTGATGATTGTGGGCCGACCGTCCTATCCTGAAAAACATTTCCAACAAACAAACGCCAATATCTGACCGACAACAGACAGTACTTGTTATGTTATTTATTATTCCCGCCGCGCGTTTAGCGCGAAGCAGGGGAATATAGTATTAGGCTCCGTCCGTCCGTACGAATTGGAATATCTTAAGAACCGTTCAATAGATTCTTTTCATATTTGGTATTATATTTTGCAACGATTTCAAAGTGTAGATGTATTTGCTTTTAGTGACACACTATGAAAATCTAATTGCGACCACTTTTGTAGCATAGAATATTTTTTTCAGCGACATTTCTCCTTGCTTCGATTACTTTATCGGTGTATTTTTTCTTTTCAGTTACTTTCTCGTTATTTCAGTTACCTCCTCGTTTTTAAGTTACTTTCTCGTTATTTCATTTACTTTCAAGTTACTCCGATTATTTTCTCTTTGCTTTGAATATATACTCGTTTTTACTGCAATTTTCTTTCAAAACTTGAAATTTCGATTAATTTCTCGTTACTTCAAATATTTTCTCTCTTTCCTTCAAGTTTCTCTCACAAACATTCGAAATTTCAAGTTTTGAAAGAACTTGAAGTAACGAGAAAAATACTCAAAGCAACGGGGAAAATCGAAGTAACGAACAAATTATAATAATTGAAATAGCGAGAAAATATTCCCAAGTTTTGCCTCGTGCCTCTGATTTGTATTGTACTCCCTCTTCAGTAGCTAAGCCACAAAGATCGACTTTTGACTCTTGAATTATGACGAATCTATCCATGAGTAATGTTATACGTATATCATACCGGATAATGAAGGATGTTGTGGTCGCGAACTACCGTTATGTGACCTTAATACGGCGAAATATACAGCCAGGACATCACGCCCTCCATGTCCGGTACATCGTAGGATGGCGCGCGTAGTGTCCTAACTGAATATTTCATGTTCACAAACCGATACGCTGATAAACAACTTACTTCATTTGTCCCATAGGCTTGTGAAAGGTGATTTTAAAAATTTATGAATGTACGTTACAAACATGACTGCTGTTTTACGCAGCTGCGAATATACGCGAGATACCAGGTTGATGCATCATTCAGTATCAGTATCCCCTCAGATGTGAGGTATTAGTAGAAGCACAGCTGTTGTGATCGAATAAGGTCGTTTGGAAGTTTCGGTGAAAGGCATATGAGAACTTCTCCCACGTCAGAATGTGTCAAGTGTAATGGAAATGGATTTAAAACCCCATCATTTGGGTCCATTACGTACTCTTCTTACACAGAATTGTGAGTATAATTAAAGTTTTTTTATATGGTACTTTTTCGTTCTGTACAATGCATATTTTCTTTATCAACTGTGTTTAACTGAAAGTCGGCCTTCAAATCAGCCCAAACGCAGACTGATTTAACAAGAATCTTTCATGTGTAGCATGAGGGAATGGGGTGAGGGGAATGGGGTGGGAGGGAGGGGTGGGAGGAAGGGATTGGGGAAGGCTGTTGTAAAAGCCGTCATTTGAATAGAAAATATATATCCCTTTGTTTTAGGACAAAGTTGAAAGAAAGTCGCTGGTCTTTTATTTGTGCATTTTTATCGTTTGTATTCTGGGACCGTTCATATAATGTATGGCTAGAGGGTGTGATGATGATTGGGGGGTGGGGTCAACCCATTTTGTTCCTGGGTTGGTAGGGAGGTCATCAATTTTGTACATGAAAATATTTAATAATTATGCTTAAAAATTATGGGGAGGGGGTAATTAATTTTGTACACCACATGCAGGAGGTGACTTCGTATATAAATTTTAGTCGGGGAGGGGATGAAATTGAACAGTCTTTCCACATCATATATATATAGTTCAGTGAACAGTCTTTCCACATCATATATAGTTCAGTGAACAGTCTTTCCACATCATATATAGTTCAGTGAACAGTCTTTCCACATCATATATAGTTCAGTGAACAGTCTTTCCACATCATATATAGTTCAGTGAACAGTCTTTCCACATCATTTCCATATATAGTTCAGTGAACAGTCTTTCCACATCATATATAGTTCAGTGAACAGTCTTTCCACATCATATATAGTTCAGTGAACAGTCTTTCCACATCATATATAGTTCAGTGAATAGTCTTTCCACATCATATATAGTTCAGTGAATAGTCTTTCCACATCATATATAGTTAGGTATAACATCGCAGTCCAAAATCTGAAATGCTAAAAGCCTCAATGCAAATGCAGATCATAAGACTTTTATCTTAACATGAGGACAACTGGTTCTACTTTCACAAGTACCCAACACTGATCAGCTGAACCTTTCAGGTTTATTGTATACGATGAACATTTGAAACTAAAAATGTTTACATTATGCGTTTTAGCTGTTCTCTATATGACCCGTGAAGATCCGGGTTAGAATGAACCTTCAGTAACCCATGCTTGTCGTAAGAGGCGACTAACAGGATTGGGTGGTCAGGCTCTGACTTGGTTGACACATGTCATCGGTTCCCAATTGCGCAGATCGATGCTCATGGTGTTGATCACTGGATTGTCTAGTTCAGATTCGATTATGTACAGACCGCCGCCATATAGCTGGAATATTGCTGAATGCAGCGTAAAACTAAACTCACTCACTCACTGTTCTCTATACAATATATATCCTTGAGGCCCCTAATTCTCTGGGTAAATCGGGGTGGTGGGGTAGCCTTGTGGTTAAAGCGTTGGCTCGTCACACCGAAGACCTGGGATCGATTCCCCACATGGTTACAATGTGTGAAGCCCATTTCTGGTGTCCTTCGCCATGATATTGTTAGAATATTGCTAAAAGTGGTGTCACTCACTCACTCACTCACCTTAACGAAGTAGGGGGTCATGAAATACAAATGTTGATAGCTGGTATCTGATTGTCATGTTTTGTATTTTGACTGAAGCTGAAGACAGACCTTGTTGCTAGGAGCGATGGGATACCCTACTGGTTACAGCGTTTGTTTGTCACGGCAAAGACCCAAGTTTAATTCCCAGTTTAATACAATGTGTGAAGCCAATTTCTGGTGTCCCTGGTGGTATTGCTAGAATATTGCTACAAGCAGTGTAAAACCATGCTCATTCATATTTCACTGACTATGCCATTACAAAACTCTCTGTCACTAAGGCTTCTTCGTCTACTTGGTACACTCAAGACATTGCGTTGTTCCTTTTATTTCAAAACATTAACACAAATCTATAAAAGTTTAAAACCCTGGTTTGTGTTCTATATACATGTATTTGATATTAAAAAACGTTTAGGTGAGATATTTATTGTCTCATTGTTAGACTGTAGGTCACCTTACAGGATGATCTCAGGGGAATGAATAAACCTGTTGACCTACATCCAGCCCAGTACAAAATTAAGGAAGTATCTTTTTTCATCTGTAAAACATTTTGATGTGCACCTACCGCTGTCAGCCGTGAACCAGCCGCATTGTTCATGTGACGTGAAGCAGCCCAGCCCATGTTGTAGGCAAGTCCTGCACTGCGGCCCAGTTGCCAGTAAACAACTCTGCGTTACTACACTCAGCCTAGTCTCTGAATATGTATAATTTTGATAGAAACAAATTACCGCATAAACTGCATAAAGTGAGATGCAAAGGAGGATAATCTAGTGAGCTTCATGGGAGATTAAAGTAACAGAGGACTGATAATCTAGTTTTACTTGCTTCATTATCCGGGCTTCACCAGAAATTACACATAGGGCCCATGGGGGAATCGAAGGGCCTTCAGCGTGACGAGCCAACGCTTTAACCACTAGGCTATGGATGGAAGGGACTGTGAGAAAGACCACTGAGTCACCTATCTCAAGGTGAAGATTATTGTCATGGGAGAACAGGGTTGCAGGTCGCTGTGACCCAGACCTCAGGCAACAAGGAAGACGCTATCTCTGTACCCATGCACATCATGGGTCTACACTCAAGGGAAACATTCTTCCATTATATTTCCTAACAAGAGAGTTGGGTTTTTCTATGACTACCCACTCAATGTATTACAAAGACAGCTTGTGAAAAGTTGGGATGGGACATGATGTGACAGTCTTCAACTTGTGTTTCATTGTAAGAGTATAAGGTATAGACATTAACAGTGTTTGGGGAGAGGTTGGAGGGGCTCCCATGTTTGGTTAGCTACACAATATTCTGTTGTAAATACCCCCACAATTTAACACAAACTCATTTTTTTATTTTTTTATTTTATAGTCTCTTACACTGACTGACTGAGTTTAGTTTTACGCCGCTTTTAGCAATATTCCAGCAATATCACGGCAGGGGACACCAGAAATGGGCTTAACACATTGTACCCATGTGGGGAATCGAACCCGGGTCTTCGGCGTGACGAGCCAACGCTTTAACCACTAGGCTACCCCACCACCCCCTATAGTCTCTTACATTTAACTATTTCATGTTTAATTGAACATGTCAACTTTATAAAGCCATAATCGTACACACTGTATATTCTGTAAATCTTTCTACAAATCTCGAATCGGTGAATTTATTTGGAACTACGCAGTCAGAAAATAAAATAGACCCTGCTGGATTCTGGGTACAAACGGAAAGTCCATAGTCACTGCATTTGTCAATACCGTGCATAAAAAACCAAAGATTGTTTAGTCATATAGTGTGCTTCTTGGGTCAGTGGTTTAACATGGCAGTTGTATAGAGTACTGGAGAAGCACTCCACACAAACGCGGCTGGTTTCAATAGAACAAGTACAGGCAAGTAACGTACCTCCAATACCATGACATGAATAACTTATATGGTCTTAATACTCCTATATATTCTGTATTCAGTATTCAACCTGAATACCTGATATCTGAAGCCTGATATACCACATTACACATATTGGCAGGGGAAGGTGTGATCATACATCGTGTTGTGACGTAATTACTAACACCTGTATGTTCAACAAACACTGTGCAAATTTATGGCCTACTTGCACGTTGCAGAAAACATGTTCAACACAGGTATGCTGTTTACATACAGTTGTTTCTGTACAGCATACTGCATGTAGGCCTATCTAACCCTCGTCTTCTATAGTTATCAGAACAGGAAAGTTCTGTCCGTCAGATCTTGGAGGTGAACAATGATAATGATAACCTGCATGTTTAAATCAATTAACAATTGTGATGTGTTCTGTGTACTGGCAGCGAGTTTAACACTGGAACTGGTAGCATTGATCAAACAAGTACCGGTATGTCTTGAGCTGTGATTTGAAAGAAAAGACGGGGTAGCAGTTTTAATAATCTGGAAGACAGTTCTCGGTTGTGAAAGAAAAACATCTTTTTCAAAAAGTAGAATAATGTGTATGGTTGTGTTGCGTTGTGTCTAATTTTGTATTAAACGTTAATAAATGTGTAACGTTTTTCCTTGGGGCAATGTCATATGTATCTTCTGAGCTTTTTGTGAAAGTTTCCCGGATGCTGTAATCAACAAGGCTATCAACACTTCCTCTACAAACAAGGACATATAACCGTACTAAGTATTAGTGGGATAGCCTAGTGGTTAAAACACTGGCTTATTACCCCAAAAGTCCAGGTTTGATCCCAAACATGGGTACAATGTGTACAAACCCATTCTTGATATTCCTGGTTTGGTATTAATATTATTTATGGTATTTATGTTGATAACAATAATAATAATAAGTCCATTTGTATAGCGCCCTATATCCAATCACCAAGTGGTTGCTCATGGCTCTAACTATATACATATTTACAATAGGAGTTCATTTAGATGTCATAGTGCTTCTTGAACAGGAAAGTTTTTAAGTTAGACTGGAAGCTGGCTATTGAGGGGATTCTTTGAGAGACACGTGCAGATTGTTCCAGAGGATAGCTGACAAGTAGGAAAAACGTCGGTGTCCATATGTCTTCAGACGTGCATTTGGGATGATGAGCTGCTACTGATTGGCTGATCTCAGAGTCCTGGTTGGAACATACTCTCTTACAAGACTAGAGAGATAGGATGGTGCTGCGTTGTTAAGACATCTGTAAGTCATGCTAAGTATTTTGTATTCTATCCTAGCTGGGAGTGGTAACCAGTGCAGACGCATGAAGATTGCGGTCATCCATGTCTTCACATTGCCTACACACACTTCAACTTCTGCAACTTGTGATTTTGCATCATTAACATTGAGTTTTCTTAAAAGTTGAGTATCATCAGCATAACAATGATGTAAGATGTTATGCCGAGTAATAAGGTCCCCAAGACTGCTGGTGTATAGAGTGAATATCATCGGCCCCAACACGGAACCTTGTGGGACACCACATGAAAGGTTGCATGTCTGAGATCTAGTATTTTGGATGAGCACAAACTGAGATCGTTCTGATAGGTATGAGGAAAACCATCTTAGAACAAAGCCGCCTAATCCAAAACGGTTTTGTAGACAATCAAGAAGCTGTTTGTGATCTATCGTATCGAACGCTACCCATAATTCAAGAAGGACGAGTACACAGGCCTTGCCAGAGTCTACCGCTCCAAGCAGGGTATCCATTACATGGAGTAAAGTTGTCTCAGTGCTGTGATTGCTCCTATACGCTGACTGGAATTCATCGTATAGACTGTGGTTCTTTAAATGAGCAGTAAGGCAGGTCTTCACAGCTTTTTCCAGTACTTTGGACACAAAGGATAGATTTGAGACGGGTCTGTAATTGGTCAAATCATCAGCGTCAAGGCTTGGTTTCTTCAATCAAGGCTTCACAGTAGCTTGTTTCAGGCATTCTGGAACATGCCCTGAGATCAAGCTGAGATTTACGATTTGTGTAATGACCGGAAGGAGAATATCCACAAACTCTAGCGTGAATCTGGTAGGGATGGGATCCATCACACAGAAGGTTGGTGTTGAAGCTGCTATCAGTTTCTTTACCTCTTCCTCACTGAATACATCAAATTTGTCAAGATACATATCTGAGGTTACAATGTCGCCTTGTAGAGACTCAGACAGTTCACACCTGTCAAGATCTGAACGGATCTTTGCTATCTTATCCACGAAGTAATTGCTAAAATCCTCTGCAAGAGATGACATATCTGTAGTATCTGGGAGACTAGAAGACTTCTCCTTTCCCAGAAGAGAGGACATGAAATCATACATGGATTTAACTGAGGTAAATAAATAGAGAGTGTACAAACCCATTCTTGATATTCCTGGTTTTGTATTAATATTATTTATGGTATTGATGTTGATAAATAGAGATTACAAAATGAGTGGGTGTTGAATATGAAAATATTCCAAGAACATATTTTTCAACTTTTTGATTTAAGCAGACGATGCTGGATGTAAACAAAACAAAAGGGAGATAACTCTGTCACACCTACTTTATAGATGAAAATAAACAATGAAAAATATTCAGTTGAAAAAAACTACAAATCCCGAGGACACCAAAATTGAATTTTAATTATCCACTAACCTAATGTTTTGTTAGGTTGATATTTTTGGTAAAAAACTGCTTGAATGGAGTTTAATGTTAATTTGACATATAGAGGTGGCATTATGACGTCACTGTCATTGACATTCGTGACCAACTCGTGTTATTCCGTGACAAGCAGAATTTTATGGAAAGTGACGAGTGGTGACAAATGTGTCGTTGAAAAACAGCCGATGGGTACACAACAATCGTTGGATAACTTTCAACTGGTTACACATCACCTGTTTCAAATAACCAAAATTATCTCATAAAGATATTCAGAACATGTGTGTAATAATATGGAATATTACTATAAGCATTCTAAGCCCACATTGTCACTCTACTGACAAGGTCTATAGGTTAAAATGGTGATTTGGTGTTTTTGCTTTGTGTTTCCAGGTCTTTTCACAAATCTGATACAAGCCATTTACTTGTAATTACATCATAGCATGACGAAGTATGCTTGTTTAAGTGAATATATTTTTTTAGAAATCCTAGCTGTATTACTCACTGCTAATTCCAAAATGTCAACTTGTAAATTGCCATATTATCTTGCATACCTGCCAACTCCCGCTCCTTTGGTGTGAGACTCATGCTTTTGTTGCTCATGTCACGCTAACACAACTAAACTGATACTTCTCACGCCAAACTGACTTCATAGGAACAATATAATTTTGACAACTTAAAATCACACAAATGTGTCAGAATGCATTGTTTTCAGTGACTTTGCTGAGAATGGAATTTGCAATCATGCATTGGTCATGCAGCCCTTAGACCCTAGCATCTCAAGCGTCTTACTATATCATCCTTCAGTACTGTAGGTGATCATGGGGGTGGGTAGCCTAATGGTTAAAGCGTTGGCTCGTCACACCGAAGACCCGGGTTCAAATCCCCACATGGGTACAATGTGTGAGGCCCATTTCTGGTGTCCCCCGCCGTGATGTTGCTGGAATATGGCTAAAAGCGGTGTAAAACCAAACTCAGTCAGTCAGTCAGTAGGTGGTCATGTCACCTACTGTCACTAATGTCTTCCCAATTCCTTCATCAACCTGTGAAGATCTGGGTTAGAATTGGTCTTCGGCAACCCATGCTTGTCTCCCCATGAAGATCCGGGTTAGAATTGGTCTTTAGCAACCCATGCTTGTCTCCCGTGAAGATCCGGGTTAGAATTGGTCTTCAGCAACCCATGCTTGTCTCCCGTGAAGATCTGGGTTAGAATTGGACTTCAGTAACCCATGCTTGTCTCCCATGAAGATCCGGGTTAGAATTGGTCTTCAGCAACCCATGCTTGTCTCCCCGTGAACATCTGGGTTAGAATTGGTCTTCAGCAACCCATGCTTGTCTCCCCGTGAAGATCCGGGTTAGAATTGTCTTCAGCAACCCATGCTTGTCTCCCTTTAAGATCCGGGTTAGCATTGGACTTCAGCAACCCATGCTTGTCTCCCTTTAAGATCCGGGTTAGAATTGGTCTTCAGCAACCCATGCTTGTCTCCCTTTAAGATCCGGGTTAGAATTGGTCTTCAGCAACTCATGCTTGTTGTAAAAGGCGACAGATGGGATCTAGTTGTCAGACTCGCTGACTTGGTTGACACAAGTCATCGTATCCCAAATGCATAAATCGAAGCTCTTGATGTTGATCACTGGATTTTCTGGTTCAGATTCGATTGTTTACAGACCCTGACATATCAGAGGCCCAGATAAGCTGCGTATAGGGGTAAAATACGCAAAGAAAACTTCTAGTTACGCATTGAAAAATATTTGTTGCGTACCAATTACGCATTTAAAATGTTAGATACCCAAAAAGTTTAAAACAAATGCGTGCGGAATATATTTATAAAAATAGCTTGCATTATGAAAAAGACATCGATTGCTATCAAATTGTACTGTTAGTATAGGACAAGTGTTGTACTGTCAGTATAAGATGAGCGATTTTTTATGAAATCATTTCCATTATATTTAAGTTGGTTTTGATTAGGTATGACGTAAGGCAGAACATACCTGC
Organism: Haliotis rubra; assembly: GCF_003918875.1. Lineage (NCBI taxonomy): Eukaryota > Metazoa > Mollusca > Gastropoda > Lepetellida > Haliotidae > Haliotis > Haliotis rubra. The sequence continues at coordinate 996,069 of NW_025767063.1, read as the reverse complement.
ATAGTAAACTTACTCAATGACATAATACTTAGGTGAGTAAAATGACTGAAATACGCACATATTTGAAAGCAGTGGGTAACTGAAAATGAAATACCCACTCAACATTCATAATGCCTACTCCAAGAAAATACAGTGGGTACGGTACCCACATGAGGTAAATCTTATCTGGAGCTCTGCGTATAGCTGGAATATTGCTGACTGCAGCTTTAAACAACATACAAACAAAATTTCATTAACAGCAGACAACTATTTCTATAAACTAATAACTCTTACAAATTTGTAAATGTTATTTTTGGTTGTTCCCTAGTAGCTTCTACCTTTATAGAGGGAGTATATACGGCGATGTACGATGGGCAAGCTGGTCCGTATGGCCATCAATCCATATATGTTTATAATTATTGGAATTATATTTGCGGCAATTTGTTTTGTATAATTAAAAATGAATGACTAGTCTACTAGAAATAAGAATTATGAACAATATGTTGGGCAGATTATACTGTCATCAAAATGTTTGGTAAAACTGATTATTATTTCTTAGTCTTTCACTAAATTTGATATTTGCATATATCAAGTCTTCCTTTCGGGGTACTTAAGTAAGGAACATCAGTTTTCAAAATGTCATGACATATTTTCTGTTTGCAGGAGTGGTTCCCATGACAACATGACAACAGCATGACAGGGGTACCAGAAAGTAGAGGTATACTGAGTGCAGTTGTACTTGTTGTGTCCCTCAGCCACAACCTTGCATTCCTAGAGGGACTGTCCAATGGAAGTGAGTGTTTTATACCTTGAGCAAATGTAACCATCTTTACAGCAAGTGTTGTGCATGCAAATTAAAATTCAGAACTTTTCATAACTCAGCATAAACGATGTTTTGTGTGTATTCTCAATTTACTTATTTGCTTCTGTTAAAGTTTAGTTCTCCTGATTGGTCATGTGACTGAGTTAGTCAATGATACTTTTGAATTTAGTTTCATGAAATCGTGTTCCTTTGTATGGTGTATGTTATATTTTAACTCAGATGGACAGAATTCTCATATAATAATAAAATCACAATATATTTCTGTGTCCTCTGTCAATCATAGCAAACAACTCATGATGTGTTTCACATTAGATGAAGTGAGATAAGGACTAATGTTGCAGGAAACAATTCATCACATTGGTACAAAGTGTATTATTCAAAATGCAATTTCTACTTTTATCTTCAGAAGTGAGTCCCAGTAATCCATATGCATTCATTAATGAGACCTTGACCTTGAACTGCACCGTGACCTCAGACAGTTACCCTGGCAACGTCTCAGGATCACTGTTCTTCGTTAAAGATTTTGATGATGTTGAGAAGGTGCTGCCGATGCAGTACATCACCCTTCTAGGTAACCGATCCATACAACTGGACTACCCCATCACTTCAGGCATCGATCAGGGGTCGTACGTGTGTAAGCTCAACAAGACGGATGAAAGCAGTGTCATCATAGATTCCCAGTACACCTCCATCGAATGTAAGTTGACTACCTTGTTTACCTCACATCAAAGGCCATGTGAGGTGTAGATGTTCTCAAAGTTCTCTCACTTGTCATCCTTTGCAGAGGTATTGATAAGCTGCGTATCTGCGTAAATTATGCAAATATTTATGTGAAAACTCAATTCCTATCAACTCTATTGCGTGCAAGTATGCTTGAATTTGTAAATACTCAACAAATTTGATCTTACATGCGAGAGACTAAAATGTCAAATCTTAGCGTGCATACTGTAACATTCAGCAAACCTACTAGAATTTGGAGTAAGCAGACCCATGTGCTACAGATGGAGGTTACTGAGGATAGATAAAATAACTGAGGTATATTGAGAGGTTCTATTTCAGCCCATGAACTTGGCAACTTGCAGCCTTTCTTATATTTTCTCATATTACAGATCAAATATAAATAACACACACGTAAACCAAGATTTAAACTTTATTCTATTTTCACAAATAGTGGAAAATGGCAAAATACCCAATTCAGTTTGAGTGAGGTGGGTATAATTTATTTGGTTACTCAAAGGAAAATTAGGATACCCAACTGAGATGAACACAAGCGAGTGCATTACTCAATGACCCATAAAGTTATCTGTAGCTCTGCCTTTGTGTGTGTGTGGGGGTTTTTAAGATTGATCCTAGATTCAGCTGAAATTTTGTAGGTATGTTTATTATTTGAAGGGCGTGAAGTTGTTCGAGGCATCAAGGAATTTCAGTGGGACCACTTGGAAGACATTTGATTTTAGGAATATCTTTTGTAAAACATGAAGTTGGCTGATCAGGTGGTTACCATATTTAGTTGTGAGATGAAGGCATCTTTATCAGACATCAGATATGGCTACAAGGAGTTATATTGGCAATGGAGCTGAAACCAAACATGCTTGTCACCATTTTCCGCTTGAAGTTTTAATCATATTTTCAATATGGCCGACATGGCAATCACATTGGAAAAAGCTATTTCTAGCTATTAGTCATTTCTGCCATTTGTCATTTTGTAATTTGGTACATGAGAAGTCAGTAAAGGAACTTTTAATATATATTTTATATTTTGGCCTTGTATTGATCATGCATTTGTATGAGCAAACCATAAATTTTGCATCTTGCATCTCTTGGTCAAAAAAGAAAACAGTACTTTTTAGTTCTAATCTCAGATGAACCAGGTTCTACCTATATTTGTAAGTTTCACCAGTGTGATGCACGTCCAAGACCTGTGTATACTCTTTCGTCATGTGGACAAGGTGTCCGACCTGAGATTGGAAAGTCTGTTGTTCAAATCATGACTGAGAAATCTTGTGGACAAAGCATCTGGCCTGAGATGAGGTCTGTGGTTTGAATCCAACATGGGCTGAACACACTGACATTATACTTGCGGAAAATACATCTCAGGACCCTACTATGCAGCATGGGACGCCTCTACTCTTGACAGAGGTGGAGTTATCCCACAGATGACATAATAACTGACAGGGTTAACCTCTGTGGTCGTGTAGACAGGGCATTCTACTTGATTTCACAAGGTCAGAATCCTAGCAGACTCGGATCTGTTAGGGCAGATACACTATCAGTTGTCAGTATGATTGGAACACTGATTAAAGCAGCATCACTCACTCACTCACAAACCCACCCGACTACTCACTCACCGATCACCAAAATATTGTCATGTCTGTTCCAGATCGGCCGAAGATGGTGGAGAAAATCGATTGCCGTGTGTTTGACTGGAAGAACATGATGTGTTGGTGGGACCTGGGCGTGGACTATATAAATATGAATCGACTTAAAGTTCAACTGCAATGGGGAATGTAAGTGGAGCTTTATCTTGTTATCATTTGAATTTTGAATGCCCTATCAGTGCGGCACATTTCAACATGCTTTAAAACTGTATCTCCAGAAGAGTTGAACATACAGACATGAGCGCTATTTTAGGACTGGTTTCCTGTCAACAAGGGTTAGTATGTGTTACATAGTCCAGGAAATAACATCCAGGAACTATAGTTTTTCTGAACTCAGAGGGAACACCAGTTTTAGTTTGTTATAACCATCTTTCATTACACACATATCAACTAAAATATGCAGTAAGTGGGGTAACAGTCCTGTTTGTTACATCTGTCAGTTTCTTATTAACAAGTTCATTATAAACATCTTATGCTGTACTGTGTTTTCAAAGTATACGTTACATGTGTATTCAACCAAACTGAATAGAATTTAACACCAAAGGTGCATCAATGAGCTGGAAATTGTGTGTTATGCTGCCTGTTTTTTTATTTCAAATCTTCTCATTCCATGTAAAGTTGTTATTTTAACCAAACAAAGACGTGTTATATTGCCTCATGCTAATCTTCTTGTAATATAGTTCAATCATATTTGGCATTTTATTTTCAATTTTAGTGGTTCTCAAGCAGTTTTAATGTAAACAGAGGATGTAGGGGTAGTCTAGTGGTTAAAGCTTTCGCTAGACACACCAAAAACCCGGGTTAGATTCCCCACATGTGGACAATGTGTGAAACCCATTTCTGGTGTCCCCCGCCATGATATTGCTGGAATATTGCTAAAAGTGGCCTTAAACTAAACTCCCTCACATAATGTGAAAATGAAATATTACGTTTTGAAAATGGATGCAAAAATATGATAGAATCACTACCTGGGGAATGATATTGTGTGTCAGCAGGTACACATGTGTGATACATTGATACATCTATCCGTCTCTGCCTCCAGATTGGGGGGTTTATACGCCTGTCCTCACGAGACTACAACTACATGCAGCTGGAAGGAGAATGATGGTGCAGATTCTTTCAAACTTGAAACATACGTCATGATAGTTAATGTTACAATCTATGACAGTGACCAGTATAAGAGTGTCAAGGATGAAGCTGTCTCCAACTACACTATGGTGGATACGTTAACAATAGGTGAGATATACTGTGCTAAAGGTGAGATATAATCTCTTATAGGTGAAACATGCTGTATTATAGGTGAGATATACTGTACTAAAGGTGAGACATACTGTATTATAGGTGAGATATGTTGTATGATATGTGAGATATGCTGTATTAAAGGTGAGATTATCAGATGTAACCTCCTTTAGTACAGAGATCATCAGATATGCCCTCCTTGATCACTCAGATCATCAGATAGGAACAATTACAAGTATTGTTAGTAATTGTTAGTAAACTTACCTCTGGATTATGGTTGCCTTATTTATGGGGTTACCACAGACACATACAGAAAAAATGGAAAAGAAAAACGATCCCTAAGTCATAGTTCCCTGGTAGTATGCCCTACCCCTTAAAGAGTTATCTCCCCCTTAAATCGTGACGTAAGAGCGCCCTTTTAAACCTCACAATTTTTATGAATAACAGACTCTTCTGCCATGATTAGCGGGGAGGAAAAAAGGGAGGGAACTAAACCCCATAATCCAGAGGTAAGTTTACTAACAATTACTAACAATACTTGTAATTGTTCCTAATTTAGGCGTAAACATTCCCTCTGGATTATGGTTGCCTGAATCCCACATAAGGAAAGGAGGGAATGAGCAGAAGACTAATAGATAACTTAGGGCATATTTCCAGAATAATCCTTAAATATATGGATAGAATTGGGAACTATGACAGCGCTATACGAATAAACGTTTTATATATAAAAAACTGGCTTAGAGATCATTCTTCTAAAGTTAGTTGACTAACCCGACACCAAGAAAAGGATCCAACTGTGAAGGATAGCAATAAACCAAAAATCTAACGGGAGTCTATGACGTCACTTCCGGATTAATGACCTTACTTCGGGTTTCATGACGTCACTTCCGGTCATTGACGTCACTTCCTGGAAAATGACGTCACTTCCGGTTAATGATGTCACTTCTGGTGCCTAACGTCCTATTCTCCCTTAGGTTACGTATTCGGTGGAAAACAATAAAGATAGTGGTATACCAATCCACTGAATAACACGTGACTCAAAACTAAGTTAGAGAGACCATGATATAATTTAGGCTCTCACCCCACAAAGTATCTTGAGTAGCGGCAGATCCCCATCCTTCACAGGCCAGACAGTATCCCGCTGCATGCGGAACTTCTTGAGCAACACGCACACACACACACACACACACACACACACCCTTGTTCCCCCCAAAGAAGGATCAAGCGGAGGAGAGATGTTGAGCCGCCACCAGGGGACCAAGGTTCTTCAACCCATCCATGGAAGAGGCGACATCTCTGAGGTAGGCGTTGATGAAAGTATTAGCTGACTTCCACTGGCAAGCTGACACAACCTGTTCCACTGAAACCGATCTCCAAGCAGCTAAGGAGCTCACTTACGCTCTGATCTCGTGTGGTGATAACTTTACGTTAATTAAGTCCTGATCACAATCCTGGTATGCATAAGCAATCGTCTTTCTAAGCCAGGATGCCAAAGTGTTCTTAGAGATTTCAGTGTTCATATTAGTTTTGCAAGATAAAAATAGCCTGCGACGATTCCGTCTAAAACTGTGCGCGTACGTTGAATATACCATCGTAGTGCGCGAATTGGACAAAGAAGTCTAGATCTGTCTGATCGAGATGATGTATCTGGAAGAGCCGGGATCTTGTATACTCTCTGACCTAAAGGTCCCTAAGCTGAAGACTGGTTTTTGGCAATAAATTCAGGAAGAGCTCTGCAGGTGATTTCCTTATATCCATCCGCAAACATGATTGAACGGAAATCTAGAGCATGTAGTTCAGACACTCTCGAAGCTGTAGCAAAGGCCAAAAGAAACGCTGTTTTGAAGGAGAGGAATTTTAGCGAAGCATTCTGAAGTGGTTCATATGGAGTCCTTTGTAATGATTTAAGTACTAAACAGAGGTCCCATTTTGGAAACATGGCAGGAGTAGACACATCTTTAATTTGAAAAGATCTGATAAGTCTATGCAGAGAATTATTAGATCCCACACCTAATCCCTGAATATCACACACCGACGCGATTGCGGACTTGTATCCTTCGATTGTGCCATGTCTAAGCTTCCTTTCCTTCCTAAGATAGAGTAAGAATTCAGCAATTTGCGGAATAGTAATGGGAGAATCTAAGAGCTGATGCAGTCTTCTCCACTTGATGAATCGAGCCCATTTGGTATTGTACAGTGATGATGTGGAAGATCTGATTGATTGAGAGATAGCCACAGTGGTTTCTGTTGTAAAACCCTGCTGTTGAAGTGACTTGCGGATAACTTCCAACCGTGCAGTTGAAGTTGCTGAATGTTCTTGTGATATCGGTTCGATTCCGGTTGACTGATGAGATTGTGCCAATTTGGAAGTAACATCGGTGTGTCGATGAGGAGATCCAGTAGGGTCGGGAACCATGTCCTCGTGGCCCAGGCAGGAGCCACTAGATATATTACACAATTGTGCTGATAGATCTTGCTGAGCACTTCCGGAATCAACCTGAAGGGAGGAAAGGCATAGGCTATCATTCTGTCCCACGAGATTGAAAGAGCATCCACCGCCCAAGCTAGAGGATCTGGAACTGGACTTACGTAGACTGGAAGTTTGTTGTTGCGACGCGTGGCGAACAGCTTTATCATCGGAGTCTCCCAACGTTGAGAGATCATGTTGAAAGCCTCGTCGTGTAAAGTCCATTCGGTTGTAATTATCCTGTCTTGCCTGGATAGAGAGTCCGCTAGAATATTGAACTTGCCCGGAATGTGACGTGCCCTGATTGAACATTTGGTCAAGTCCACAATTGTAAACAGCCTCTGAGTTGCACGAAGTAGCTGGTGGGATCTTGTCCCTCCCTGCTTGTTCACATAGCAGACTACGGTTGAGTTGTCTGTGGCCACCATAATAGCTTTTTTGTGGAGACACCAAGACCAATGTTCGAGTGCTCTGACTATGGCTAACATCTCGAGAACATTGATATGCAGACTCTTCTCCTGGTCTGACCAGATGCCTTGAAGTTGCAGATGACCCATATGTGCACCCCAGCCCGAGGTGGAAGCATCTGTGTACATCGTCAGGTCTGGAGGCGGAGGTCGAAAGGGTGCTCCCGACAGGATGTTGGCCTCGTTGGTCCACCAAAGTAGTTCTCCTTTTAGTTTCTGTGGAAAAGGAAGAAGCGTGTCTAGGTCTAAATGTCTGTTCTGGTTGATCCACACCTGACACTCCCGTAAATGGATCCTGCCTCGTTGAGTAAAAATTGAATTGACGTTAGTGATCCTAGGAGAGACATCCAAGAGCCGTGAGTGTGATGTTGGGGTGCACTTATGAGATGTAGAATCCTGTCTTTAGGATTAACCAGCGATCCGACGGAGGATAAATGTGAGACACTCGAGAATCCAGGATCGCCCCAAAAAACTTGATTCTTGAAGTTGGAATTAACTCTGATTTGTCGGGATGTACAATTAGACCCAAATGAGTGAACACATGGATGATGAACTTGGTCTGCTTGATTAAAGTCTGAGTGATAATATTCCTTGCTAAAAAATCGTCCAGATATCCGTGAATGGCGATGTTCCAGCGATGGAGAAAGTTTAGTATAGGATTCATCATTACCGTGAAGAGCCAAGGTGCTAGGGATATTCCAAACGGAAGGACTAGAAATTGAAATCTTTGGCCGTTGACTGCAAATCTGAGATATTTTTGGGAGCGTTGATGAATCGGGATGTGAAGATATGCATCCTTCAGATCTGTACTTATGAATTTTGAGTGAGGACGGATGAGAATACGAAGGTTGCTGAGCGATTCCATCTTGAATGTTGGTGGTTTTTGGAGGAATTCTTTGTTTAGAATCTTCAGGTCTATAATCATTCGCATCTCTTGTGTGTCTTTTTGGGGGACAAGAAACACTGGAGAATGAAACCCCCGGGAGGTATCGTGACTGGGGAGCTCTAATACCGCCCGTTTCTCCAATAATTGTTCTATTGCCTGAGTAGCCGCAGACACAGGCGTGGTTCCTGTAGAAAAAATCTCCGTCCCATGGGCTGGATCGTTACTGGAGGTAGCCTGTCCCATGGTAAGATAAAACCCCTTTTCACAATTGACAGGATCCAAGGGTCCCGTGTGATCTGTCTCCAATTGTCTATGTACAAGGAGATCCGGCCCCCAACAGGGGATGGAGTAACTGGAATCATAAACATGTGATCTAGCTCTGAATCCGTGGACAATACCGGTTCGTAAGGCTGAGAGGAAATTGTTCTTGGAACGTATGCGTCAGCTTCTCCTTCCGCCCGCTCTTGAGGAACGAAAGGAACCTCTACCCCTATTTCTCCCTCTGAAACTCTGCCCCTGCTCCCGTGAAAACCCAGGATTAGAACGTGTCCTGGAATCTGACATACAATCAAAGGCAGATCTTTGCAAGGAATCCCGACGACCCACGGAGGATGAACGAGACATGGTAGATGATGGAGTACCTCTCCTACTTCTAGGAACACTTCTGGATCTATTTTGAGCAATTAGCGCCGAGGCTAATTGCTGATTAAGATTACGCGAAGTCACAGCATCCTTAGTGGTAATGGCCTGATGACACTGTCCATTAAAGATGGAAGGAGAGTTAATGGGTTGCTGAAATACTAGTAGTTGATCCTTCAATGAATCCGGGAGATTCCTCACAGAATGTAACGCTGAGAACGATCGACGGCCGTCAAACGTCCTAAAGTATTTACTTGGGCATGCGTGACATCACTGATCCCCTGGTACACTACATCAAGGAAGGAGTGTGCTAAGGCAACTTCATGAGCAGACATTGCCACTAAGGTATCCTTCTTTATTCCCGAATAATCTTGGAAAACAGGAGGAAGCAGAGCCCTAACACCCGCTGCAAACCAATTCACATAGGATAATATGTCCACAGAAGCTCTAGCTGCCATATCCATATCACGCACATCCTTGTTATATAAGTGAGTGACCTGATCCTTGGATGCTCTAGGATCCAGTTGAGAAAAATCATCATCCAATTCAGGTGGGGCAGAGGGGAATAACCTGTCATGAATACTGTATCCCAGTTTGTGAAAAACCTTAGGCAAATTCAATACATTCTTGACCTTGGCAAGTTGTGAATTATAATTTTGTAAAGCTGACTTAACTACAGACGAGTGTGGCAGAGAAAGTCTAGGAACACGTTCAGGTGGGAGACATCCCGATGTCCCTAATTCCACGGGAATTTCCATCGCTGGTTGATCCGATGGAGGAGGTACCGTAGACGGATAAAGTTCATGAATAATTTCAATCTTGTCTCTAAGGGACCATCCTGGTACGTAATCCTCAGCCTCCGTATCCATGGAAGGGACTGTCACTAAGCCCTCTCGCATAACCATGGCTGGTTGAGAAACGGGGTAAACACTAGATCCGAGCTGATCCGAAAAATCCGGGACTAACAGAATAATGGGAGGGTTGTCAATATCCAGTGACCCAACCTCTCCAACCGCATGATCAGACGTGCCGCCCGTGCCTAAGGTAGACGACCGCTGAATTTCAGCCGAGCTGCACGAAGCTATCCAAGCCAGCCGTACTGCCCTTTACTTGACCCCGGTCTGACCCAGTGACAGCTATATGCTCCGTAGCACGCCCGCTCGGCCCGTGCTGCAAGCTTGCATCCGTGCTTTTATTTATAATCAGCTGACTGGCACAAGTATTAAGGGAATCCGCCGTCATCGACTGAAACCCCGAGACAAGCAGGCTACCATCGGCCCCTGCCATGGATTTATCCTGCTGTCTGCCGACCCCGTCGGTTGTCCCTGCCCCGCTCGAATGCTGCTGCCTCACCCCGGGGGATCGGCGTTCAGCTTCAGACGGCAGGAGATGACCCACTCTCTGGGACAGAGCTCCTGACCCGCCTACGGGTACTGACCCTAGACTATGGCCCTGGCCGGCGTCTTCCAGGTCTATCGACATAAGGTGGATCGGGACTCAATTTGCTTCTGCAGACTAGAAAACTTGAGATGATTACGTGACTCCAGCTCATTAAAGGATTTGTTCATTGAAGCGGAAAGTTCGTCTCTAAGCGAACCAAACAAGTTAGTAATGGCAGCCAAATCCAACGATGCAGAAGATTTAGATTTTGAGGAACGTGAACTACTCTTGCTAGTATTATCCGATTTACTAGACTGACAGTCTGAGGAGGATTTAGCACGTTTAATTGAATCAGAAGACACAGAAGATTTCCTCTTCTTAACAGAATTCTAGCAGCGTTTTGATCCAATCATCATTACTGAGACTTGAGCACAACAAACATCTAATGTCTAAGGTACAGGGAGGCTCCTTGCGGCACGCTGCACACAATGAATGAGGATCGAAATCCAACATGACTTTTTGACAGTGTAAACACTTGGATTGCGCCATAGCGCGGGAAAATCAGAGTCACAATGAATAATGTCACAAAGTTAATTAAAGCAATTGTAGCACCAACAAGGTGATAGTACTGACCAATCTGTAGATTTGATCTAGAAAACTTGACTATTGTTGATGATAAACGAATTACAGTAGAATCTTTTCCAAATTTCTGAAACGTCCTGTGCGTAGCACATACAGAAAAATTGTGAGGTTTAAAAGGGCACGCTCTTACGTCACGATTTAAGGGGGAGATAACTCTTTAAAGGGGAGGGCATACTACCAGGGAACTATGACTTAGGGATCGTTTTTCTTTTCCATTTTTTCTGTATGTGTCTGCGGTAACCCCAGAAATAAGGCAACCATAATCCAGAGGGAATGTTTACGCCTAAATTATGCCCTCCTTGATCACTGAGATCATCAGATATGCCCTCCTTGATCACTGAGATCATCAAATATAACCTCCTTGATCACTGAGATCATCAAATATACCCTCCTTGATCACAGAGATCATCAGATATACCCTCCTTGATCACTGAGATCATCAGATATACCCTCCTTGATCACTGAGATCATCAGATATACCCTCCTTGATCACTGAGATCATCAGATATACTCTCTTTGATCACTGAGATCATCAAATATACCCTCCTTGATCACTGAGATCATCAGATATACCCTCCTTGATCACTGAAATCAGCAGATATACCCTCCTTGATCACAGAGATCATCAGATATACCCTCCTTGATCACTGAGATCATCAGATATACCCTCCTTGATCACAGAGATCATCAGATATACCCTCCTTGATCACTGAGATCATCAGATATACCCTCCTTGATCACTGAGATCATCAGATATACCCTCCTTGATCACTGAGATCATCAGATATGCCCTCCTTGATCACTGAGATCATCAAATATAACCTCCTTGATCACAGAGATCATCAGATATACCCTCCTTGATCACTGAGATCATCAGATATGCCCTCCTTGATCACTGAGATCATCAGATATACCTCCTTGATCACTGAGGTCATCAGATATACCCTCCTTGATCACTGAGATCATCAGATATACTCTCTTTGATCACTGAGATCATCAGATATACTCTCTTTGATCACTGAGATCATCAGATATACCCTCCTTCACCACTGAGACCATCAGATATACTCTCCTTGATCACAGAGATCAACAGATAAAACTGGCTTGATTAGTGATCATCAGATATACCCTCCTTGATCACTGAGATCATCAGATATACCCTCCTTGTTCACTGAGATCATCAGATATGCCCTCCTTGATGTAACCTCTTTGACATCAAAGATCATCAGATATAGATCCCGGTTCTACAATAATAGTCAACCATAGCTGCTATGGTAAATATCTTTGCCTCTATGTTTCCAGTGGAACCAGCCCCTGTGCATTCACTGACTGTGGGGAACAGGACCAGCAAGTGCTTGACTCTGCGGTGGAACCATACACACCACACTAGGGGAATGATGTATACTGTGCACGTTCATCAGAAGCAGGGATCTGTCTTAAAGGTAACCCCGCAGATTCACCTGTAATATACTACTCAACATTTGATAGGGACAGTTATTACCTCCAGTAGATGCACGTTCATCAGAAACAGGGATCTGTCTTAAAGGTAACCCTGCAGATTCACCTGTCTTAAAACATTTGATAGGGATAGTCAACCCCAGTGATGCCATCAGAAACAGGGATCTGTCTTAAAGGTAACCCTGCCGACTCACCTGTTATATACTACTCAACATTTGATAGGGATAGTCATGACCTCCAGTAGATGCACGTTCATCAGAAGCGGGGATCTGTCCTAAAGGTAACCCTGCAGATTCACCTGTAATATACTACTCACTGTTTGATAGGGATAGTCATTACCTCCAGTAGATGCACGTGAAGGTAACATCCTGCAGAAACTCGGTTCCATCAGTATCAGGTTCATATGTGTCATGTGTTTGGTTTATGCAGCATACCTATATTTGGTGGCCAAGTCTGACATAAAAGGTACTCAAAGTCCACACAGTGAAATAGAAGGTATTTGATCTGTTTCAACAAAGCGGTGGATTGGTGTTTATTTTGGATGTAGGTTATCAGGATATGTACATGCATTGTTATATTACTTTCCTGAACATAGACTTTGTCAGAAACAAGTAGGAATGTCTTTTTAGTGAATGGAATATTTATGGAATCTAATGTCTTCAGCTCAACACCACCACAAGAGAGGAAACTGTATGTGACCTACACCCTGCCATGAACTACACGCTGCAAGTGTCGTGTATCCCGTTACCATATGAATCTAATGAAACCATGGGCTTTTACAGCGACTCGACCTCCATAGTGGCGAAAACTCTGGAAGACGGTTAGTGGTGTTGTTTATAACAATGCATCATTTTGGTACTCATTCTGTTATATTTTGTGTCAATTGTTATGATAAAGCAGAGATATTGTTTAACACGTTGACTGCCTATCACGAGTATACTCGTAGTATCAATTCTGGCCAAATGTGCCACTACGAGTTATGTTGTAGTGGCAAAATGGTATTTTGAAACAAGTTTCACATGTTGGCAAAATAGGCACAAGAAACAAACGTCTCCTGGCGTTCTTTGTTTCCACCAGGAGACAATTGCTTCTTGTGCCTGTTTTGCCAACATGTGAAACTTGTTTCAAAATATCACTGATGCAGCTACATGATAACTCGTAGTGGCAAATTCGGCCAGACATTGATACTACGAGTATACTCTGGTGGCAGTCAACGTGTTAAAGTGGCATAAAACCTTATTCCCTCACTCACTCAGTGAGCATCTCATGAGTGTAACATGGTAGTCAACCTTGTTTGTGAAAATTGTGCTTTTATGTACTGTACTCTAAACAGTCAGCGAATTTGTTTTAATTTTGAAAGACAAGTGATTAAAAAACATATCATGACTGACAAAGTATCATTGATGGTTGTCACTGTACGTTGATGACGCTTGATACTTTTGATGTGAAACTGATTCAAATGACCTCCAAGAAATGTCAAGGTCGCTGACGTTCACTGAAGTGTTTGTCAGTAGTAATGTTCGGAGTATTCGTACTCTTTCAGTGCCAAGTGGTGTTCCTGGAACGCAGGTCGGAAGTTTTGTGTACCGGGACTGTAATCAGTCATCGATCTGTACTGTGACCATCTACTGGAAGGTATGCATCAGTCTGTGACGGCAGTAATGGAAATATGGCAGTAATGCTTAAATATTTTTTTTAAACTTACAGATGTGTGTAAGTTTCTGACCCCTATTATAGGAGGGGGCCTGTTAGAGTAAACTGCAGTTATATTGCTTTGTGGATATTGTACATACACATCAGTAAGTTTCTCATTTATTGTTTTTAGCGGTATGTAAAAGACAAAACAAGTAACTCCCTTTTATCTTGACAGAAGTACCTGTACATTTGTTTCCCATGCTCAGTTCGAATGTAACTGTCAACCGATGTGGAAGGTCTTATTAACATTTTTTTCCCAACTTGGATTCCTCTTTCGTTCATGCATGAGAAGCAAGATGTCAACAGTGCCACTGATCTTTGTCCAAATGCAACCAGTATCTTGTTCTCAATCATCAGCAGGCAATAGGTTTGGTAAGAGTGCAATGGGGAGATAACTGTGCCCCCAAACCAAGAAGTTAGTTATTGTGATGTCATCCTGGTTTTCACTGTACCCCTATTATTCTCAATAGACAATACCTCTGAAAGAGCAAGTAGGGACTGAACTGTTTTCTCATTGAAACATTTAATTATCATGATGTCTTAGATATATTTCTATTATTTACAATAGCCAATACCATTTGAAGAGTCCAATGGGGAGATAACTCTGTACACAATAAAGCAAGAAGACAGAGAGCATGGAACTAGCAAGGTGATGAAGGTGGCGGGGTCAGCAACGTCGTATGACCTCCAGGTCTGGGGTGACCGGGAGTATAGCATCACCTTGACAGGTGAAACACGAGTGGGCGTGTCAGCAGAGTCCAAGCCAATTGTGATTCCTGTTTTCCACAGTGAGTAAACCACATTCATGTTTTGTCTAATCTGCTTCAGAAGATTTGATAAATATGAAAACCATATTACTGTATACTTAGCATGACTGATGTGAGCCAGATGTACCTGGTTAGGTCTGTGAGTGAGGACATTCAGTGGGTGGGAGAGGCAGGGTTTTAATGCAGGATCATAGATGCCACAGACTGGTAATGCTTCCAGAAGTTCCTCTCATATCATTTATTCTGAAACCATAGATGGGGATATTATGTTAGACTGAAGAAACTCATCCACGGACACTTTAAACCTTTTGTTGGAGTAGTCTGTTTAACTTGTTAATTTTATGTTAGACTGAAGAAACTCATCCATGGACACTTTAAACCTTTTGTTGGAGTGGTCTGTTTAACTTGTTAATTTTATGTTAGACTGAAGAAACTCATCCATGGACACTTTAAACCTTTTGTTGGAGTGGTCTGTTTAACTTGTTAATTTTATGTTAGACTGAAGAAACTCACCCATGGACACTTTAAACCTTTTGTTGGAATGGTCTGTTTAACTTGTTAATGGTATGTTAGACTGAAGAAACTCACCCATGGACTCTTTAAACCTTTTGTTGGAGTGGTCTGTTTAACTTGTTAATTTTATGTTAGACTGAAGAAACTCATCCATGGACTCTTTAAACCTTTTGTTGGAGTGGTCTGTTTAACTTGTTAATTTTATGTTAGACTGAAGAAACTCATCCACGGACTCTTTAAACCTTTTGTTGGAGTGGTCTGTTTAACTTGTTAATTTTATGTTAGACTGAAGAAACTCATCCATGGACTCTTTAAACCTTTGTTGGAGTGGTCTGTTTAACTTGTTAATTTTATGTTAGACTGAAGAAACTCATCCGCGGGACTCTTTAAACCTTTTGTTGGAGTGGTCTGTTTAACTTGTTAATTTTATGTTAGACTGATCTAAACTCATCCATGGACACTTTAAACCTTTTGTTGGAGTGGTCTGTTTAACTTGTTAATTTTATGTTAGACAGAAGAAACTCATCCATGGACACTTTTTTAAACCTTTGTTGGAATGGTCTGTTTAACTTGTTAATTTTATGTTAGACTGAAGAAACTCACCCATGGACTCTTTAAACCTTTTGTTGGAGTGGTCTGTTTAACTTGTTAATGGTATGTTAGACTGAAGAAACTCATCCATGGACTCTTTAAACCTTTTGTTGGAGTGGTCTGTTTAACTTGTTAATTTTATGTTAGACTGAAGAAACTCATCCACGGACTCTTTAAACCTTTTGTTGGAGTGGTCTGTTTAACTTGTTAATGGTATGTTAGACTGAAGAAACTCACCCATGGACTCTTTAAACCTTTTGTTGGAGTGGTCTGTTTAACTTGTTAATTTTATGTTAGACTGAAGAAACTCATCCATGGACTCTTTAAACCTTTTGTTGGAGTGGTCTGTTTAACTTGTTAATTTTATGTTAGACAGAAGAAACTCATCCATGGACACTTTAAACCTTTTGTTGGAATGGTCTGTTTAACTTGTTAATTTTATGTTAGACTGAAGAAACTCACCCATGGACTCTTTAAACCTTTTGTTGGAGTGGTCTGTTTAACTTGTTAATGGTATGTTAGACTGAAGAAACTCATCCATGGACTCTTTAAACCTTTTGTTGGAGTGGTCTGTTTAACTTGTTAATTTTATGTTAGACTGAAGAAACTCATCCACGGACTCTTTAAAACCTTTGTTGGAGTGGTCTGTTTAACTTGTTAATGGTATGTTAGACTGAAGAAACTCACCCATGGACTCTTTTAAACCTTTTGTTGGAGTGGTCTGTTTAACTTGTTAATTTTTATGTTAGACTGAAGAAACTCATCCATGGACTCTTTAAACCTTTTGTTGGAGTGGTCTGTTTTAACTTGTTAATTTTATGTTAGACTGAAGAAACTCATCCACGGACTCTTTAAACCTTTTTGTTGGAGTGGTCTGTTTAACTTGTTAATTTTATGTTAGACTGAAGAAACTCATCCATGGACTCTTTAAACCTTTTTTGTTGAGTGGTCTGTTTAACTTGTTAATTTTATGTTAGACTGAAGAAACTCATCCATGGACTCTTTAAACCTTTTGTTGGAGTGGTCTGTTTAACTTGTTAATTTTATGTTAGACTGATCTAAACTCATCCATGGACACTTTAAACCTTTTGTTGGAGTGGTCTGTTTAACTTGTTAATTTTATGTTAGACAGAAGAAACTCATCCATGGACACTTTAAACCTTTTGTTGGAATGGTCTGTTTAACTTGTTAATTTTATGTTAGACTGAAGAAACTCACACCATGGACTCTTTAAACCTTTTTGTTGGAGTGGTCTGTTTAACTTGTTAATGGTATGTTAGACTGAAGAAACTCATCCATGGACTCTTTAAACCTTTTTGTTGGAGTGGTCTGTTTAACTTGTTAATTTTATGTTAGACTGAAGAAACTCATCCACCTAACTCTTTAAACCTTTTTGTTGGAGTGGTCTGTTTAACTTGTTAATGGTATGTTAGACTGAAGAAACTCACCCATGGACTCTTTAAACCTTTTGTTGGAGTGGTCTGTTTAACTTGTTAATTTTATGTTAGACTGAAGAAACTCATCCATGGACACTTTAAACCTTTTGTTGGAGTGGTCTGTTTAACTTGTTAATTTTATGTTAGACTGAAGAAACTCATCCATGGACTCTTTAAACCTTTTGTTGGAGTGGTCTGTTTAACTTGTTAATTTTATGTTAGACAGAAGAAACTCAACCATGGACACTTTAAACCTTTTGTTGGAATGGTCTGTTTAACTTGTTAATTTTATGTTAGACTGAAGAAACTCACCCATGGACTCTTTAAACCTTTTGTTGGAGTGGTCTGTTTAACTTGTTAATGGTATGTTAGACTGAAGAAACTCATCCATGGACTCTTTAAACCTTTTGTTGGAGTGGTCTGTTTAACTTGTTAATTTTATGTTAGACTGAAGAAACTCATCCACAGACTCTTTAAACCTTTTGTTGGAGTGGTCTGTTTAACTTGTTAATGGTATGTTAGACTGAAGAAACTCACCCATGGACTCTTTTTTAAACCTTTTGTTGGAGTGGTCTGTTTAACTTGTTAATTTTATGTTAGACTGAAGAAACTCATCCATGGACTCTTTAAACCTTTTGTTGGAGTGGTCTGTTTAACTTGTTAATTTTATGTTAGACTGAAGAAACTCATCCACGGACTCTTTAAACCTTTTGTTGGAGTGGTCTGTTTAACTTGTTAATTTTATGTTAGACTGAAGAAACTCATCCATGGACTCTTTTTAAACCTTTTTGTTGGAGTTGTCTGTTTAACTTGTTAATTTTATGTTAAACTGAAGAAACTCATCCATGGACACTTTAAACCTTTTGTTGGAGTGGTCTGTTTAACTTGTTAATTTTATGTTAGACTGAAGAAACTCATCCACGGACTCTTTAAACCTTTTGTTGGAGTGGTCTGTTTAACTTGTTAATTTTATGTTAGACTGAAGAAACTCATCCATGGACTCTTTAAACCTTTTGTTGGAGTGGTCTGTTTAACTTGTTAATTTTATGTTAGACTGAAGAAACTCATCCATGGACACTTTAAACCTTTTCTTGGAATAGTCTGTTTAACTTGTTAATTTTATGTTAGACTGAAGAAACTCACCCATGGACACTTTAAACCTTTTGTTGGAATAGTCTGTTTAGCTTGTTAATTTTATGTTAGACTGAAGAAACTCATCCATGGACACTTTAAACCTTTTGTTGGAATGGTCTGTTTAACTTGTTAATTTTATGTTAGACTGAAGAAACTCACCCATGGACTCTTTAAACCTTTTTGTTGGAGTGGTCTGTTTAACTTGTTAATTTTATGTTAGACTGAAGAAACTCATCCATGGACACTTTTAAACCTTTTGTTGGAATAGTCTGTTTAACTTGTTAATTTTATGTTAGACTGAAGAAACTCACCCATGGACTCTTTAAACCTTTTGTTGGAGTGGTCTGTTTAACTTGTTAATGGTATGTTAGACTGAAGAAACTCATCCATGGACTCTTTAAACCTTTTGTTGAGTGGTCTGTTTAACTTGTTAATTTTATGTTAGACTGAAGAAACTCATCCACTTGACTCTTTAAACCTTTGTTGGAGTGGTCTGTTTAACTTGTTAAATGGTATGTTAGACTGAAGAAACTCACCCATGGACTCTTTTTAAACCTTTTGTTGGAGTGGTCTGTTTAACTTGTTAATTTTATGTTAGACTGAAGAAACTCATCCATGGACACTTTAAACCTTTTTGTTGGAGTGGTCTGTTTAACTTGTTAATTTTATGTTAGACTGAAGAAACTCATCCACGGACTCTTTAAACCTTTTGTTGGAGTGGTCTGTTTAACTTGTTAATTTTATGTTAGACTGAAGAAACTCATCCATGGACTCTTTAAACCTTTTGTTGGAAGTGGTCTGTTTAACTTGTTAATTTTATGTTAGACTGAAGAAACTCATCCACGACTCTCTTAAACCTTTTGTTGGAGTGGTCTGTTTAACTTGTTAATTTTATGTTAGACTGATCTAAACTCATCCATGGACACTTTAAACCTTTTGTTGGAGTGGTCTGTTTAACTTGTTAATTTTATGTTAGACAGAAGAAACTCATCCATGGACACTTTAAACCTTTTGTTGGAATGGTCTGTTTAACTTGTTAATTTTATGTTAGACTGAAGAAACTCACCCATGGACTCTTTAAACCTTTTGTTGGAGTGGTCTGTTTAACTTGTTAATGGTATGTTAGACTGAAGAAACTCATCCATGGACTCTTTAAACCTTTTGTTGGAGTGGTCTGTTTAACTTGTTAATTTTATGTTAGACTGAAGAAACTCATCCACGGACTCTTTAAACCTTTTGTTGGAGTGGTCTGTTTAACTTGTTAATGGTATGTTAGACTGAAGAAACTCACCCATGGACTCTTTAAACCTTTTGTTGGAGTGGTCTGTTTAACTTGTTAATTTTATGTTAGACTGAAGAAACTCATCCATGGACACTTTAAACCTTTTTTGTTGGAGTGGTCTGTTTAACTTGTTAATTTTATGTTAGACTGAAGAAACTCATCCATGGACTCTTTTTAAACCTTTTTGTTGGAGTGGTCTGTTTAACTTGTTAATTTTATGTTAGACAGAAGAAACTCATCCATGGACACTTTAAACCTTTTGTTGGAATGGTCTGTTTAACTTGTTAATTTTATGTTAGACTGAAGAAACTCACCCATGGACTCTTTTGTAAACCTTTTTTTGTTGGAGTGGTTCTGTTTAACTTGTTAATTTTATGTTAGACTGAAGAAACTCATCCACTGACTCTTTAAACCTTTTGTTGGAGTGGTCTGTTTAACTTGTTAATTTTATGTTAGACAGAAGAAACTCATCCATGGACACTTTAAACCTTTTGTTGGAATGGTCTGTTTAACTTGTTAATTTTATGTTAGACTGAAGAAACTCACCCATGGACTCTTTAAACCTTTTGTTGGAGTGGTCTGTTTAACTTGTTAATGGTATGTTAGACTGAAGAAACTCATCCATGGACTCTTTAAACCTTTTTGTTGGAGTGGTCTGTTTAACTTGTTAATTTTATGTTAGACTGAAGAAACTCATCCACCTGGACTCTTTAAACCTTTTGTTGGAGTGGTCTGTTTAACTTGTTAATGGTATGTTAGACTGAAGAAACTCACCCATGGACTCTTTAAAACCTTTTGTTGGAGTGGTCTGTTTAACTTGTTAATTTTATGTTAGACTGAAGAAACTCATCCATGGACACTTTAAACCTTTTGTTGGAGTGGTCTGTTTAACTTGTTAATTTTATGTTAGACTGAAGAAACTCATCCATGGACTCTTTTAAACCTTTTGTTGGAGTGGTCTGTTTAACTTGTTAATTTTATGTTAGACTGAAGAAACTCATCCATGGACACTTTAAACCTTTTTTGTTGGAGTGGTCTGTTTAACTTGTTAATTTTATGTTAGACTGAAGAAACTCATCCACGGACTCTTTAAAACCTTTTGTTGGAGTGGTCTGTTTAACTTGTTAATTTTATGTTAGACTGAAGAAACTCATCCATGGACTCTTTAAACCTTTTGTTGGAGTGGTCTGTTTAACTTGTTAATTTTATGTTAGACTGAAGAAACTCATCCACGGACTCTTTAAACCTTTTGTTGGAGTGGTCTGTTTAACTTGTTAATTTTATGTTAGACTGACGAAACTCATCCATGGACACTTTAAACCTTTTGTTGGAGTGGTCTGTTTAACTTGTTAATTTTATGTTAGACTGAAGAAACTCATCCATGGATTCTTTAAACCTTTTGTTGGAGTTGTCTGTTTAACTTGTTAATTTTATGTTAAACTGAAGAAACTCATCCATGGACACTTTAAACCTTTTGTTGGAGTGGTCTGTTTCACTTGTTAATTTTATGTTAGACTGAAGAAACTCATCCACGGACTCTTTAAACCTTTTGTTGGAGTGGTCTGTTTAACTTGTTAATTTTATGTTAGACTGAAGAAACTCACCCATGGACTCTTTAAACCTTTTGTTGGAGTGGTCTGTTTAACTTGTTAATTTTATGTTAGACTGAAGAAACTCATCCATGGACACTTTAAACCTTTTGTTGGAATAGTCTGTTTAACTTGTTAATTTTATGTTAGACTGAAGAAACTCACCCATGGACTCTTTAAACCTTTTGTTGGAGTGGTCTGTTTAACTTGTTAATGGTATGTTAGACTGAAGAAACTCACCCACAGACTCTTTAAAACTTTTGTTGGAGTGGTCTGTTTAACTTGTTAATTTTATGTTAGACTGAAGAAACTCATCCACGGACTCTTTAAACCTTTTGTTGGAGTGGTCTGTTTAACTTGTTAATGGTATGTTAGACTGAAGAAACTCTCACCCATGGACTCTTTAAACCTTTTGTTGGAGTGGTCTGTTTAACTTGTTAATTTTATGTTAGACTGAAGAAACTCATCCATGGACACTTTTAAACCTTTTGTTGGAGTGGTCTGTTTAACTTGTTAATTTTATGTTAGACTGAAGAAACTCATCCATGGACTCTTTAAACCTTTTGTTGGAGTGGTCTGTTTAACTTGTTAATTTTATGTTAGACAGAAGAAACTCATCCATGGACACTTTAAACCTTTTGTTGGAATGGTCTGTTTAACTTGTTAATTTTATGTTAGACTGAAGAAACTCACCCATGGACTCTTTAAACCTTTTGTTGGAGTGGTCTGTTTAACTTGTTAATTTTATGTTAGACTGAAGAAACTCACCCACAGACTCTTTAAACCTTTTGTTGGAGTGGTCTGTTTAACTTGTTAATTTTATGTTAGACTGAAGAAACTCACCCACAGACTCTTTAAACCTTTTGTTGGAGTGGTCTGTTTAACTTGTTAATTTTATGTTAGACTGAAGAAACTCATCATCCGTGGACACTTTTAAACCTTTGTTGGAGTGGTCTGTTTAACTTGTTAATTTTATGTTAGACTGAAGAAACTCATCCAGGGTGTCTTTAAACCTTTTGTTGGAGTGGTCTGTTTAACTTGTTAATTTTATATTAGACTGAAGAAACTCATCCACGGACTCCTCTTTAAACCTTTTGTGGAGTGGTCTGTTTAACTTGTTAATTTTATGTTAGACTGACTCTAAACTCATCCATGGACACTTTAAACCTTTTGTTGGAGTGGTCTGTTTAACTTGTTAATTTTATGTTAGACTGAAGAAACTCATCCACGACTCTTTTAAACCTTTTGTTGGAGTGGTCTGTTTAACTTGTTAATGGTATGTTAGACTGAAGAAACTCACCCATGGACTCTTTAAACCTTTTTGCTGGAGTGGTCTGTTTAACTTGTTAATTTTATGTTAGACTAAAGAAACTCATCCATGGACACTTTAAACCTTTTGTTGGAGTGGTCTGTTTAACTTGTTAATTTTATGTTAGACTGAAGAAACTCATCCATGGACTCTTTTAAACCTTTTTTGTTGGAGTGGTCTGTTTAACTTGTTAATTTTATGTTAGACAGAAGAAACTCATCCATGGACACTTTAAACCTTTTGTTGGAATGGTCTGTTTAACTTGTTAATTTTATGTTAGACTGAAGAAACTCACCCATGGACTCTTTTTTTAAACCTTTTGTTGGAGTGGTCTGTTTAACTTGTTAATGGTATGTTAGACTGAAGAAACTCATCCATGGACTCTTTAAACCTTTTTTTGTTGGAGTGGTCTGTTTAACTTGTTAATTTTATGTTAGACTGAAGAAACTCATCCACGGACTCTTTAAACCTTTTGTTGGAGTGGTCTGTTTAACTTGTTAATGGTATGTTAGACTGAAGAAACTCACCCATGGACTCTTTTGAACCTTTTTTGTTGGAGTGGTCTGTTTAACTTGTTAATTTTATGTTAGACTGAAGAAACTCATCCATGGACTCTTTTTAAACCTTTTGTTGGAGTGGTCTGTTTAACTTGTTAATTTTATGTTAGACTGAAGAAACTCATCCACCTGACTCTTTTAAACCTTTTGTTGGAGGGTCTGTTTAACTTGTTAATTTTATGTTAGACTGAAGAAACTCATCCATGGACTCTTTAAACCTTTTGTTGGAGTGGTCTGTTTAACTTGTTAATTTTATGTTAGACTGAAGAAACTCATCCACGGACTCTTTAAACCTTTTGTTGGAGTGGTCTGTTTAACTTGTTAATTTTATGTTAGACTGACGAAACTCATCCATGGACACTTTAAACCTTTTGTTGGAGTGGTCTGTTTAACTTGTTAATTTTATGTTAGACTGAAGAAACTCATCCATGGATTCTTTAAACCTTTTGTTGGAGTTGTCTGTTTAACTTGTTAATTTTATGTTAGACTGAAGAAACTCATCCATGGACACTTTAAACCTTTTGTTGGAGTGGTCTGTTTAACTTGTTAATTTTATGTTAGACTGAAGAAACTCATCCACGGACTCTTTAAACCTTTTGTTGGAGTGGTCTGTTTAACTTGTTAATTTTATGTTAGACTGAAGAAACTCATCCGTGGACACTTTAAACCTTTTGTTGGAGTGGTCTGTTTAACTTGTTAATGGTATGTTAGACTGAAGAAACTCATCCATGGACACTTTAAACCTTTTTGTTGGAGTGGTCTTCAACTTGTTAATTTTATGTTAGACTGAAGAAACTCATCCGTGGACACTTTAAACCTTTGTTGGAGTGTCTGTTTAACTTGTTAATTTTATGTTAGACTGAAGAAACTCATCCGTGGACACTTTAAACCTTTTGTTGGAGTGGTCTGTTTAACTTGTTAATTTTATGTTAGACTGAAGAAACTCATCCATGGACTCTTTAAACCTTTTGTTGGAGTGGTCTGTTTAACTTGTTAATTTTATGTTAGACTGAAGAAACTCACCCACAGACTCTTTTTAAACCTTTTGTTGGAGTGGTCTGTTTAACTTGTTAATTTTATGTTAGACTGAAGAAACTCATCCGTGGACACTTTTAAACCTTTTGTTGGAGTGGTCTGTTTAACTTGTTAATTTTATGTTAGACTGAAGAAACTCATCCATGGACTCTTTAAACCTTTTGTTGGAGTGGTCTGTTTAACTTGTTAATTTTATGTTAGACTGAAGAAGCTCACCCACAGACTCTTTAAACCTTTTGTTGGAGTGGTCTGTTTAACTTGTTAATTTTATGTTAGACTGAAGAAACTTCATCCAGGGAGTCTTTAAACCTTTGTTGGAGTGGTCTGTTTAACTTGTTAATTTTATGTTAGACTGAAGAAACTCATCCATGGACACTTTTAAACCTTTTGTTGGAGTGGTCTGTTTAACTTGTTAATTTTATGTTAGACTGAAGAAACTCATCCGTGGGACACTTTTAAACCTTTGTTGGAGTGGTCTGTTTAACTTGTTAATTTTATGTTAGACTGAAGAAACTCATCCGTGGACACTTTTAAACCTTTTGTTGGAATGGTCTGTTTAACTTGTTAATTTTATGTTAGACTGAAGAAACTCATCCATGGACACTTTAAACCTTTTGTTGGAGTGGTCTGTTTAACTTGTTAATGGTATGTTAGACTGAAGAAACCTTCACCCATGGACTCTTTTAAACCTTTTGTTGGAGTGGTCTGTTTAACTTGTTAATTTTATGTTAGACTGAAGAAACTCATCCATGGACTCTTTAAACCTTTTGTTGGAGTGGTCTGTTTAACTTGTTAATTTTATGTTAGACAGAAGAAACTCATCCATGGACACTTTAAACCTTTTGTTGGAATGGTCTGTTTAACTTGTTAATTTTATGTTAGACTGAAGAAACTCACCCATGGACTCTTTAAACCTTTTGTTGGAGTGGTCTGTTTTTAACTTGTTAATGGTATGTTAGACTGAAGAAACTCATCCATGGACTCTTTAAACCTTTTGTTGGAGTGGTCTGTTTAACTTGTTAATTTTATGTTAGACTGAAGAAACTCATCCACTCTGGACTGTTTAAACCTTTTGTTGGAGTGGTCTGTTTAACTTGTTAATGGTATGTTAGACTGAAGAAACTCACCCATGGACTCTTTAAACCTTTTGTTGGAGTGGTCTGTTTAACTTGTTAATTTTATGTTAGACTGAAGAAACTCATCCATGGACTCTTTAAACCTTTTGTTGGAGTGGTCTGTTTAACTTGTTAATTTTATGTTAGACTGAAGAAACTCATCCACCTGGACTCTTTAAACCTTTTGTTGGAGTGGTCTGTTTAACTTGTTAATTTTATGTTAGACTGAAGAAACTCATCCATGGACTCTTTAAACCTTTTGTTGGAGTGGTCTGTTTAACTTGTTAATTTTATGTTAGACTGAAGAAACTCATCCACGGACTCTTTTAAACCTTTTGTTGGAGTGGTCTGTTTAACTTGTTAATTTTATGTTAGACTGATCTAAACTCATCCATGGACACTTTAAACCTTTTGTTGGAGTGGTCTGTTTAACTTGTTAATTTTATGTTAGACTGAAGAAACTCATCCATGGATTCTTTTAAACCTTTTGTTGGAGTTGTCTGTTTAACTTGTTAATTTTATGTTAAACTGAAGAAACTCATCCATGGACACTTTAAAACCTTTTGTTGGAGTGGTCTGTTTAACTTGTTAATTTTATGTTAGACTGAAGAAACTCCATCCACGGACTCTTTAAACCTTTTGTTGGAGTGGTCTGTTTAACTTGTTAATTTTATGTTAGACTGAAGAAACTCATCCGTGGGACACTTTTTAAACCTTTTGTTGGAGTGGTCTGTTTAACTTGTTAATGGTATGTTAGACTGAAGAAACTCATCCATGGACACTTTAAACCTTTTGTTGGAGTGGTCTCTTCAACTTGTTAATTTTATGTTAGACTGAAGAAACTCATCCGTGGACACTTTAAACCTTTTGTTGGAGTGGTCTGTTTAACTTGTTAATTTTATGTTAGACTGAAGAAACTCATCCGTGGACACTTTAAACCTTTTGTTGGAGTGGTCTGTTTAACTTGTTAATTTTATGTTAGACTGAAGAAACTCATCCATGGACTCTTTAAACCTTTTGTTGGAGTGGTCTGTTTAACTTGTTAATTTTATGTTAGACTGAAGAAACTCACCCACAGACTCTTTAAACCTTTTGTTGGAGTGGTCTGTTTAACTTGTTAATTTTATGTTAGACTGAAGAAACTCATCCGTGGACACTTTAAACCTTTTGTTGGAGTGGTCTGTTTAACTTGTTAATTTTATGTTAGACTGAAGAAACTCATCCATGGACTCTTTAAACCTTTTGTTGGAGTGGTCTGTTTAACTTGTTAATTTTATGTTAGACTGAAGAAGCTCACCCACAGACTCTTTAAACCTTTTGTTGGAGTGGTCTGTTTAACTTGTTAATTTTATGTTAGACTGAAGAAACTCATCCAGGGAGTCTTTAAACCTTTTGTTGGAGTGGTCTGTTTAACTTGTTAATTTTATGTTAGACTGAAGAAACTCATCCATGGACACTTTAAACCTTTTGTTGGAGTGGTCTGTTTAACTTGTTAATTTTATGTTAGACTGAAGAAACTCATCCATGGACACTTTAAACCTTTTGTTGGAGTGGTCTGTTTAACTTGTTAATTTTATGTTAGACTGAAGAAACTCATCCGTGGACACTTTAAACCTTTTGTTGGAATGGTCTGTTTAACTTGTTAATTTTATGTTAGACTGAAGAAACTCATCCATGGACACTTTAAACCTTTTGTTGGAGTGGTCTGTTTAACTTGTTAATGGTATGTTAGACTGAAGAAACTCACCCATGGACTCTTTAAACCTTTTGTTGGAGTGGTCTGTTTAACTTGTTAATTTTATGTTAGACTGAAGAAACTCATCCATGGACTCTTTAAACCTTTTGTTGGAGTGGTCTGTTTAACTTGTTAATTTTATGTTAGACTGAAGAAACTCATCCACGGACTCTTTA
Source organism: Haliotis rubra (assembly GCF_003918875.1). NCBI lineage: Eukaryota > Metazoa > Mollusca > Gastropoda > Lepetellida > Haliotidae > Haliotis > Haliotis rubra. Next base: position 968,777 of record NW_025767063.1, on the reverse strand, counting down.
AACCTTTTGTTGGAGTGGTCTGTTTAACTTGTTAATTTTATGTTAGACTGACGAAACTCATCCATGGACACTTTAAACCTTTTGTTGGAGTGGTCTGTTTAACTTGTTAATTTTATGTTAGACTGAAGAAACTCATCCATGGATTCTTTAAACCTTTTGTTGGAGTTGTCTGTTTAACTTGTTAATTTTATGTTAAACTGAAGAAACTCATCCATGGACACTTTAAACCTTTTGTTGGAGTGGTCTGTTTAACTTGTTAATTTTATGTTAGACTGAAGATACTCATCCACGGACTCTTTAAACCTTTTGTTGGAGTGGTCTCTTCAACTTGTTAATTTTATGTTAGACTGAAGAAACTCATCCGTGGACACTTTTAAACCTTTTGTTGGAGTGGTCTGTTTAACTTGTTAATTTTATGTTAGACTGAAGAAACTCATCCATGGACACTTTAAACCTTTTGTTGGAGTGGTCTGTTTAACTTGTTAATTTTATGTTAGACTGAAGAAACTCATCCATGGACTCTTTAAACCTTTTGTTGGAGTGGTCTGTTTAACTTGTTAATTTTATGTTAGACTGAAGAAACTCACCCACAGACTCTTTAAACCTTTTGTTGGAGTGGTCTGTTTAACTTGTTAATTTTATGTTAGACTGAAGAAACTCATCCGTGGACACTTTAAACCTTTTGTTGGAGTGGTCTGTTTAACTTGTTAATTTTATGTTAGACTGAAGAAACTCATCCATGGACTCTTTAAACCTTTTGTTGGAGTGGTCTGTTTAACTTGTTAATTTTATGTTAGACTGAAGAAGCTCACCCACAGACTCTTTAAACCTTTTGTTGGAGTGGTCTGTTTAACTTGTTAATTTTATGTTAGACTGAAGAAACTCATCCATGGAGTCTTTAAACCTTTTGTTGGAGTGGTCTGTTTAACTTGTTAATTTTATGTTAGACTGAAGAAACTCATCCATGGACACTTTAAACCTTTTGTTGGAGTGGTCTGTTTAACTTGTTAATTTTATGTTAGACTGAAGAAACTCATCCATGGACACTTTAAACCTTTTGTTGGAGTGGTCTGTTTAACTTGTTAATTTTATGTTAGACTGAAGAAACTCATCCGTGGACTCTTTAAACCTTTTGTTGGAATGGTCTGTTTAACTTGTTAATTTTATGTTAGACTGAAGAAACTCATCCATGGACTCTTTAAACCTTTTGTTGGAGTGGTCTGTTTAACTTGTTAATTTTATGTTAGACTGAAGAAACTCACCCATGGACACTTTAAACCTTTTGTTGGAATAGTCTGTTTAGCTTGTTAATTTTATGTTAGACTGAAGAAACTCATCCATGGACACTTTAAACCTTTTGTTGGAATGGTCTGTTTAACTTGTTAATTTTATGTTAGACTGAAGAAACTCACCCATGGACTCTTTAAACCTTTTGTTGGAGTGGTCTGTTTAACTTGTTAATTTTATGTTAGACTGAAGAAACTCATCCATGGACACTTTAAACCTTTTGTTGGAATAGTCTGTTTAACTTGTTAATTTTATGTTAGATTGAAGAAACTCATCCACTCTGTAAATCTTTTGTTGAGGTACTCTGTATTCTAGACTAATAGTGTTACTGGTATGTAAGACATAAAAGTGATGATTTAAATAGCTGTATCTGTTCAGATCTCCTGGAAATTGTTGGAATGCATTCTCCATTTGTTTACATGTAGGTGCAGTATTTGTGTTTGGTTAATCATTGTTTAAAGCAAAATTGTCGCCACCTAGGTGTGGACTGCCAGAGCAGGGCTTGTGTCTGTGGGCAATATATGTCCTGTCCAGATCAACCTGCTCAACACTGATGTGTAACGTGTAATTTTGATGATTCATTTAGCCATTCCTACTTTGATCTCTCAGACCTAGTGAATATGATTTGAGTTCCTTCTTTACATGAAGGATGCATAATTTGTGTTGGTTTAAAGGCATATAGCACACCACACTTCTCAAAAAATACATAATGCATTTCTCTCAATGAAAGTCACTAGCAGCCCTCAGGGAAGCTACCATATACTATATATTCCCAAAATAATTACGTATTTATATTACAGTATTAAACTAAAAAGTCCGAATTCATGCAATGATGCATTAAGTCAACTCTTTCACCCTCTACCGACCGAACATTATTTTAAGCGAACCCCAGTGAGTATATCCCTTGGAGCGTGCTCTTTACGAATATTTTACGCAAGACTTGTGATTGAAACTGGTTTGGCAAACACCAACAACACCGTATGCAACAGTTTTTGATATACAGAGCATTTGTTTACATTCCATATATGGCAAGTGTTCTCTGTTTGAAGCTATTCGCCTAGAAGTTTCAATTACTGATTTCAGGCAAGTCGTAAGAAATAATAAGTCTTTTATATCATATGCCCCAATATGTATAATATAGGCAAAAATATCGTCTAGAATGTGTGACATTGTGCCTTTAATCATTACTTCAGAATTGTTGACACCCAGAAGGCTTCCTGTGCATGTCTTGTGTCTGTGAGCAATACTTGTCCTGTCCAGACCAACATGCTCAACCTGACAGGAGTGGCTGGAAGGTTACCAGCATCACACAAATATCGAAACTTTTAACCTGTCTTTGCTCTATAAATACTCCAGTTGTACCATTGGTTCACAAGTAGCAAATTATTCATGTGAATGTGCTGCTTTGTGAGTGAGTGACTGAACATCCAACAAGTACCATATTTTAACGTCTTTTGGTATGATGCGGTCGGGAATCGAACCCACGACCTTCCGCTCTCCGGGAAGACGGACGCTCTAACCACTACACCACGGAGGCGGTCCCCTTGAATAAGAGGTAATGATGGCAATCCAGCGTCATCTGTTTGAGACCATCCCAGGCAAATGAGGAAAAGCCAACATAAGTACATAAGTGTAATTTTGATCTTAATAAATGAAAACCTTTGAAAATGAAAGAAAACATGCATGCATGGCACTGTATTGCAGTACATATTACAAGACAGACATAAAGATTGCAGTACATTGTTGTACAAAACCTAGTTAATTAACAGCCCTAATGTTCTCAATTGCAGAAGTGCCTCTCCCCTCAGACATTGTAGTAGAGGCCGACAGCTCCACCCTGTACATTACCTGGGGGATGCCACCAGGGTCACGTGACCCCCACCATGGGAGAGTCACAGGCTACACCTTGTTCTACTGCAATGGGTCCAAGATCACCTCCAAATGTGTGGTAAGAACATTTATAATGTGCCCCTTCCAAGATAAAGCTCATGTGTGACTGAGAAAGTTAAATCTTGGTGTCAGAACAACAAGGGAGAGTTCCAAAGTACAGTGCAGAGTGTCATCCTTTTAGTGCGGATGGGATGACCAGTCGATTTTGTGTGTTTGAGCGCAAGTTGCAGTTGTCATGCTGGAGACCAAACCATGGAGGCACTTGATTCCCCAATTCTGGCCACATGGTACTAGAGGGACCATTTCTGGTGTCCATCTTCATGATAGAACTGGAATATACTGATGGAAACAAATAAGGGAATGCATGAATGTATAGCTGTTCCTGTGTTCAGTTCCAGGTTTCTTTGCACAGCCTTATATTGTACTGTGGGTGAAATCTGGGAATAAATAAAGGAAAAATATCATGTGTTCCCTTATTTGTTTCCATCAGTATATATGGCATAAAACAATACTCACTCACTAATCCTATTTATCTTACCTGGTAAATTCCTTGTGATACTAATGTGATTGTCATAGGTATTTCAAATAACAGTTAATCTGGTCATATTTTGTTTTGAAAACAATTGACAAATGTATTTCCCGATCATTTAATTTGTTGTAGGTATTATGCAAGGATAAAATGAGTTGCAGAAAGTTTTACTGGATAAACCATTACTTATGTCAGGTGTAAAGAGCTCTCAAGAATCAACAGTACAAGCCATATTATATTAAGTAAACTCAAGCAAGTTTTCTCCAGTTATGTGTTTCTTTTCTAGGATGGTATTCATTGGCTGTCGTTTACCCCTGAGGTGCTGAGCTATGTATGGGAGGTTCCTGATGGTAACCTAGACAACAAGATGATTGGCGTGTCTGTAGAGAAGGAGATAGCCAATCAGAGAGTCAGCAGCGGTATTAAGTTGAACTCCTGCTTGTATGTCAAGAATCAGAGTAAGTATTTCTTGGAATATATATATAAAATATAAAATAAGTAACTACATGTAAATGATATAAAATATATCTACACTGTATGTAATGACAAGCAGCTTATGCTTCATTATTGTGAATGTGTTAATCAAACTGTCAAACATTGCCAACCAAACAATCAAACATCGTCAACCAAACAATCAAACATTGTCAACTGAACAATCAAACATTGTCAACTGAACAATCAAACATTGTCAACTGAACAATCAAACATTGTCAACCGAACAATCAAACATTGTCAACTGAACAATCAAACATTGTCAACCAAACAATCAAACATTGTCAACTGAACAGTCAAACATTGTCAACCAAACAATCAAACATTGTCAACCAAACAATCAAACATTGTCAATCAAACAATCAAACATTGTCAACCAAACAAACATTGTCAACTGAACAATCAAACATTGTCAACTGAACAATCAAACATTGTCAACTGAACAATCAAACATTGTCAATCAAACAATCAAACATTGTCAATCAAACAATCAAACATTGTCAACTGAACAATCAAACATTGTCAACTGAACACTCAGACAATGTCAACTGAACAAACATTGTTAACCTTGAATTTGCTTTACTGTTTGGCAGTGCCTAGCCATACCAGTCTTGAATCTGTTTACATTTTCCCTACATAACAGCAAAGAAACAAATGACACTGACACATAGTTCCTCGGTTTGCATTTGGTGGCAATAATAAGATGAGGTCAGATGTTTGGTAGTGAAACGGGCACTAGGATTGAACTTTCACAATGAATACAACTGTCCCTTTAGAGTAAAAGGACATGCATCCAAGTGACCAGTGACACAAACTTGGCAAATATTGATCATTTTTCCCATCTATGGATTTAAAGGACGGCACTCCACTAAGTGTGGTGCTCCAGTAACCATCAGTTTGTGCATATGATTAAAAGTAATGACAGCGTTGTTGATTAGCATTTTGTCATTAGATCAATAATTTAACTACAATTACAGTAAAGTAATTTTATTATCTTATTATTAGCATTATATCACCATTGTAACTTTTATATTCAGTTCAGTGGTGGTATGAATAATTTTCAAGGGCATGAAACAGACAGCATGCCATGTGAAGTTTTAGTTGGATTCCTGTAAATATTTCCAGTTCCTCTGCGTCCACAAAACCTCAACTTCTCCCGCCACCAGCCGGACAACGCCCTGAGTGTGGAGTGGCAGAAGTTTGGATGTGAGGAGGATTCAGCCTACATCACCCACTATGTTCTGTCGTACTGTCCCACCGACCAACACAGGGATTGTGAAGGTAGGGCTCTATTCAGGGATGTTGTAATCACCCACTATGTTCTGTCATACTGTCCCACCGACCAACACAGGGATTGTGAAGGTAGGACTCTATTCAGGGATGTTGTAATCACCCACTATGTTCTGTCGTACTGTCCCACCGACCAACACAGGGATTGTGAAGGTAGGACTCTATTCAGGGATGTTGTAATCACCCACTATGTTCTGTCGTACTGTCCCACCGACCGACACAGGGATTGTGAAGGTAGGGCTCTATTCAGGGATGTTGTAATCACCCACTATGTCCTGTCACAGGATTGTGAAGGTACGTCTCCATTCAGGGATGTTGTAATCACCCACTATGTCCTGTCGTACTGTCCCACCGACCGACACAGGGATTGTGAAGGTAGGGCTCTATTCAGGGATGTTGTAATCACCCACTATGTCCTGTCGTACTGTCCCACCGACCAACACAGGGATTGTGAAGGTAGGGCTCTATTCAGGGATGTTGTAATCACCCACTATGTTCTGTCGTACTGTCCCACCGACCAACACAGGGATTGTGAAGGTAGGACTCTATTCAGGGATGTTGTAATCACCCACTATGTCCTGTCGTACTGTCCCACCGACCAACACAGGGATTGTGAAGGTAGGGCTCTATTCAGGGATGTTGTAATCACCCACTATGTCCTGTCGTACTGTCCCACCGACCAACACAGGGATTGTGAAGGTAGGGCTCTATTCAGGGATGTTGTAATCACCCACTATGTCCTGTCGTACTGTCCCACCGACCAACACAGGGATTGTGAAGGTAGGGCTCTATTCAGGGATGTTGTAATCACCCACTATGTCCTGTCGTACTGTCCCACCGACCAACACAGGGATTGTGAAGGTAGGGCTCTATTCAGGGATGTTGTAATCACCCACTATGTCCTGTCGTACTGTCCCACCGACCAACACACAGGGATTGTGAAGGTAGGGCTCTATTCAGGGATGTTGTAATCACCCACTATGTCCTGTCGTACTGTCCCACCGACCAACACAGGGATTGTGAAGGTAGGGCTCTATTCAGGGATGTTGTAATCACCCACTATGTCCTGTCGTACTGTCCCACCGACCAACACAGGGATTGTGAAGGTAGGACTCCATTCAGGGATGTTGTAATCACCCACTATGTCCTGTCGTACTGTCCCACCGACCGACACAGGGATTGTGAAGGTAGGGCTCCATTCAGGGATGTTGTAATCACCCACTATGTCCTGTCGTACTGTCCCACCGACCGACACAGGGATTGTGAAGGTAGGGCTCCATTCAGGGATGTTGTAATCACCCACTATGTCCTGTCGTACTGTCCCACCGACAGACACAGGGATTGTGAAGGTAGGGCTCCATTCAGGGATGTTGTAATCACCCACTATGTCCTGTCGTACTGTCGACGTCCCACCGACCAACACAGGGATTGTGAAGGTAGGACTCCATTCAGGGATGTTGTAATCACCCACAATGTCCTATCGTACTGTCCCACCGACAGACACAGGGATTGTTAACGTAGGACTCCATTCAGGGATGTTGTAATCACCCACTATGTCCTGTCGTACTGTCCCACCGACCGACACAGGGATTGTGAAGGTAGGGCTCTATTCAGGGATGTTGTAATCACCCACTATGTCCTGTCGTACTGTCCCACCGACCGACACAGGGATTGTGAAGGTAGGGCTCCATTCAGGGATGTTGTAATAACCCACTATGTCCTGTCGTACTGTCCCACCGACGACACACACAGGGATTGTGAAGGTAGGGCTCCACTCAGGGATGTTGTAATCACCCACTATGTCCTGTGTCTGTCGACGTCCCACTGTCGACACAGGGATCCCATTCAGGGATGTTGTAATCACAGGGATTGTGAAGGTGAAGGTAGGACTCCATTCAGGGATGTTGTAATCACCCACTATGTCCTGTCGTGACTGTCCCAACGACCAACACAGGGATTGTGAAGGTAGGACTCCATTCAGGGATGTTGTAATCACCCACTATGTCCTGTCGTACTGTCCCACCGACCAACACAGGGATTGTGAAGGTAGGACTCCATTCAGGGATGTTGTAATCACCCACTATGTCCTGTCGTACTGTCCCACCGACCAACACTGGGATTGTGAAGGTAGGGCTCCATTCAGGGATGTTGTAATCACCCACTATGTCCTGTCGTACTGTCGACGTCCCACCGACCGACACAGGGATTGTGAAGGTAGGGCTCTATTCAGGGATGTTGTAATCATCCACTATGTCCTGTCTTACTGTCCAACCGACCGACACAGGGATCGTGAAGGTAGGGCTCTATTCAGGGATGTAATCACCCACTATGTCCTGTCGTACTGTCCCACCGACCGACACAGGGATTGTGAAGGTAGGGCTCTATTCAGGGATGTTGTAATCACCCACTATGTCCTGTCGTACTGTCCCACCGACCAACACAGGGATTGTGAAGGTAGGGCTCTATTCAGGGATGTTGTAATCACCCACTATGTCCTGTCGTACTGTCCCACCGACCGACACAGGGACTCCATTCAGGTCTTGTCATACTGTCCCACCGACCAACACAGGGATTGTGAAGGTAGGACTCTATTCAGGGATGTTGTAATCACCCACTATGTCCTGTCGTACTGTCCCACCGACCAACACAGGGATTGTGAAGGTAGGGCTCTATTCAAGGATGTTGTAATCACCCACTATATCCTGTCGTACTGTCCCACCGACCAACACAGGGATTGTGAAGGTAGGGCTCCATTCAGGGATGTTGTAGTTTGTCACTGATGGCAGTACTGGTTGCTGCTAATCTGATGAAACAAATTTCCACATGCAGAGACCTTGTTACATAGAGTTGGTACATGTTACCTCATTGAAATCTGTTTCATGCTCTGTAGAATAGACCCATCCTTGCTCCGGTGCCATTCATTGGCAAGTTAGATTTATGTGATTTGTGTACAGACCAAGGCATAGATTTTCGAAGCTCTCTTAGCGCTAAGATAGTCGAAAGTCCCATACATTAACATTAACTTACGACTATCATAGCGCTAAGAGAGCTTCGAAAATCTAGGCGCAGTACATTTGTGAAAGTGAATGTGTTTGACATAATGGTACATTTTATAGGGTACATTTCTACGTTCTGTTTACCTCTAGGGACATCTGTAAAGGTGTGTGTTGGATTTTGTTCTTGGTTAGGGTTTCAGTTTCCAGAATGGAACAAAGATCTTCACTTCAGCCTCTCTCACTTTGATACCTGTCAGTATTTTGTGGACATAACTCATCACTTATGGTTACTATATCTTTTATAAGATTTTTTCCATGTTCAGGTCAGTCAGTGCAGGTCAATGTGTCTAACACCGAGGGAGAGCCACGTGATCCAGGGTCTGTCAGCTGGAGTGAAGTACAGGGTGACTCTCCGGGCGGTGTCAGGACAGGGGACGGGCCAGACAGTGACCCCATCATCAAACTTGTTGTAAACAGTGGTAAGGAATATCTTATTACAAAAGTGTTTGTAAACAGTGATAAGGAATATCTTATTACAAGATGTTGTAAACAGTGGTAAGGAATATCTCATTACAAAGTTATAAACAGTGGAAAGGAATATCTCATTACAAAGTTTTAAACAGTAGTAAAGGAATATCTCATTACAAAGTTATAAACAGTGTGTAGGAAGATCTCATTACAAAGTTTTAAACAGTGGTAAGGAATATCTCATTACAAAGTTGAGAACAGTGGTAAGGAATATCTCATGACATTAACTCATCTGTGTGTGGGGTCCAGGGAGTGACCCGATCACCACAGTTGTAGATAGTGCTAAAGAATATTTCATTTATTTACATCATTGTAAACAGTGGTAAGGTATTTCTCATAATAATCTCAGCATTAATATGATATATTCCTCACCACCAACACAAGTAGTTTGCGTAATGCATGACATCCTCCCTATTTTGTTACATGCCAAAACTGATGAATATACACTCCTGGATGTTCTCTTGTCTTTTACAGATTTAACGCCAGGAGCAATTGCGGGCATATCTTTCGGTGGAATATTCGGGTGCATTGTCATACTCTCTTTCATGATCTGCTGCATAAAGTAAGTTTTGACATTAGCATAAAGTGTGACTCGACCTCGCGGTTTCACTCACAGAATTATTCCTCATAATTATGTCACTGATGCCTCAAACCTGCAGTCAAGTCAAACATGTAGAGACATCAATAATATTAATGTTGTTTGTATTTAAATCATTAACACAGAAACACTGTAGACCACAACAGGAAATCAGTGACATTGTTCAGTGCAGTAATGCAACACCAGCCACGCCCATTTAATTATCAGCCAATCAGGGAACAATAGTCTACTAGGAGGAGTGGCTTAGATCATTTTCACTTACGGAGTCATAACAGGAAACGTGCTTATATGGCCAATCAAATGCAACAAGTCACTTGCAGTATATATTTTGCTCTCTCTGCTAGGCAGGTTTGTTTGCCTTGCCTTGTTGCACAAGGCAATCTTGGCACTGTGATGCTCATAACTCCTATACATAAGGTGAGGTGAAATTGGGCTTAACGTCGTGCTTGAGAATATTTCGCTCATATGACGACGTGCATGCGTGTGTGTGTGTATGTGCGGCTGCTTGTACTAGCCCAGACTTAAGCTGGTTTTATAGTGCTAGTCCACTGAGATACCATGTCGCAGTTAAGCATGAATACCCCCCTCAGAAACATTATACTGACTCCGAGCCGACCAGTCCTTGTTGTACCCATTAATGCCGAGCGCCTGAGGCAGGGACCAACAAGTACCATATTTTAACGTCTTTTGGTATGACGCGGTCGGGGATCAAACCCGCGACCTTCAGCTCTCCTGGCGGACGCTCTAACCACTACAGCACGGAGGCGGTCCTCCTATGCATAAACATATACCAGTAAGGGGCTACATGCATTCACTCTTCGGAGCAGGGTCCAGATTCAACAGTTTGTATTATATATCAGTCAGAACAATGCCAAACTGTTGCTATATAACAGTCAGAACAATGCCAGATTACTACATGATCTGTATATCTGTATCTCAGATGTCCCTTTATCTTACAACATTTTTTTTTCAAAATGTATCCACAGAGCAAAAGCAACTTAGATATGTTTAGATATGTTTAGATATGTTTTGAAACAGAAAATTGCAATACATATTGCAATAAAAGCAGTGCAACTGGAATTTGGCTGGTGCAACTAGGTTTTTGTCTTAGGCTGCACCTGGTGGAAATAGGCTAACATCTCTTAAATAGAGCCCTGTGATTATGTCTTTTGACATAGATTCATCAACACATTTATGTTTACGTCAAGCACTCACTGAATCTGTGTCAACCAGACTACTATTGGCAGACTTGAACTTGAAGTGAGCTCCAGGGTACTTCCACCTCTTACAATATGAAATATGTCGCTGTTGTAAAGCTGTTGTGAAACATCCATGATTACAGCATCGACTTCATATATGACCATGGCACATTTATCATTACTGATCCTTTTGGACCCGTGAAGATCCGGGTTAGAACTGGTCTTTAGCAACCCATGCTTGCCATAAGAGGCGACTAACAGGATAGGGTGGTCAGGCTCGCTGGCTTGGTTGACACATCATCATCGTATCCCAGTTGTGTAGATCGATGCTCATGCTGTTGATCACTGGATGATCTGGTCCAGACTCCATTATTGACAAACCGCCGCAATATAGCTGTAATATTTCTGAGTGTGGCATGAAACACAAACCAAGCAACCAACCATCATATATCGCCATGGCACACGTATTATTACTGACCCTTATAATATTGTCTTTCCAGGAGAGTACGTCGGACCTATAGAAACATGCCTATGGATATAAAACTGCTGGAACTTGTGAAGGTAAGATATCTACACTGGTAAGCACATCTTTAACTGAACTGAGTGCATGATAATTATTTGATATTCAGCTGTGTAACAATTGATTTTGAAATAAGAGATATTTTGTTAAATAAATAATTGCTGGAATTGTTGGATGATCTAAGACATTCACAGAAATATTTAGCTTCAGTACAAACAAATAACTCATTGAAAAAAATATCTTTTGAAACAAATAACCAGCAGAATATTAATGGGATGATATCTCTGAAGTACTTTCAGTAAAGTAAGTTGAGCAGGATTGTGATACACAATAGTGTCCGGGAATCTAAAGGGTTACGCTGTAGGAAGTATCAGTGATAAACACAATGTTCGAGTTCTGAGTAAACAAGGACAGTGTCCATAAGAGAGAGCTGATATCGCTAAGACTTGATAAATACTGGAAATATGGTTACAAGTGCCCTAAAACATTTGAAAAAGCAAGGTCTGACCACTTTCTAGATGGTATTATGTTTTCAAAGCAAGGTTTGACAACTGCATTTTATGGTCATGTGCCATTTTGGTCATATACCCCAATTTCATGTCAGAAAACCCCAGGTTATGTATTATCACAATTTAAATATTATATTAAATTAAATCAGAACTGAAAGTTAGAAATGAAATGAAATGAAATCTCTGAGGATACTGATTCCTATGTATCAAGTGTAGAAACCGGATAAATTAAAATATTGACATATTTTCACTGGAATATTATTTAACTGTCATCCCACAATGCCCTTTCTGTTGTGCTTGGTTGCTAGTACAAGGTTGTTGTGCTTGATAGCTAGTACAAGGTTGTGTTGTGCTTGATTGCTAGTACAAGGTTGTGTTGTGCTTGATTGCTAGTACAAGGTTGTGTTGTGCTTGATTGCTAGTACAAGGTTGTGTTGTGCTTGATTGCTAGTACAAGGTTGTGTTGTGCTTGATAGCTAGTACAAGGTTGTGTTGTGCTTGATTGCTAGTACAAGGTTGTGTTGTGCTTGATTGCTAGTACAAGGTTGTGTTGTGCTTGATTGCTAGTACAAGGTTGTGTTGTGCTTGGCTTGCTAGTACAAGGTTGTGTTGTGCTTGGCTGCTAGTACAAGGTTGTGTTGTGCTTGATTGCTAGTACAAGGTTGTGTTGTGCTTGATAGCTAGTACAAGGTTGTGTTGTGCTTGATTGCTAGTACAAGGTTGTGTTGTGCTTGATAGCTAGTACAAGGTTGTGTTGTGCTTGATTGCTAGTACAAGGTTGTGTTGTGCTTGATTGCTAGTACAAGGTTGTGTTGTGCTTGATAGCTAGTACAAGGTTGTGTTGTGCTTGATAGCTAGTACAAGGTTGTGTTGTGCTTGGTTGCTAGTACAAGGTTGTGTTGTGCTTGATTGCTAGTACAAGGTTGTGTTGTGCTTGATTGCTAGTACAAGGTTGTGTTGTGCTTGGTTGCTAGTACAAGGTTGTGTTATTCTTGGTTGCTAGTACAAGGTTGTGTTGTGCTTGATTGCTAGTACAAGGTTGTGTTGTGCTTGATAGCTAGTACAAGGTTGTGTTGTGCTTGATTGCTAGTACAAGGTTGTGTTGTTCTTGATTGCTAGTACAAGGTTGTGTTGTGCTTGATTGCTAGTACAGAGTTGTGTTGTGCTTGGTTGCTAGTACAAGGTTGTGTTGCACTTAATAGCTAGTACAAGGTTGTGTTGTGCTTGGTTGCTAGTACAAGGTTGTGTTGTGCTTGATTGCTAGTACAAGGTTGTGTTGTGCTTGATTGCTAGTACAAGGTTGTGTTGTGTTTCTTTGCTTGTACAAGGTTGTGTTGTGCTTGGTTGCTAGTACAAGGTTGTGTTGCACTTGATAGCTAGTACAAGGTTGTGTTGTGCTTGGTTGCTAGTACAAGGTTGTGTTGTGCTTGATTGCTAGTACAAGGTTGTGTTGTGCTTGATTGCTAGTACAAGGTTGTGTTGTGTTTCGTTGCTAGTACAAGGTTGTGTTGTGCTTGGTTGCTAGTACAAGGTTGTGTTGCACTTGATAGCTAGTACAAGGTTGTGTTGTGCTTGGTTGCTAGTACAAGGTTGTGTTGTGCTTGGTTGCTAGTACAAGGTTGTGTTGTGCTTGATTGCTAGTACAAGGTTGTGTTGTGCTTGGTTGCTAGTACAAGGTTGTGTTGCACTTGATAGCTAGTACAAGGTTGTGTTGTGCTTGATTACTAGTACAAGGTTGTGTTGTGCTTGGCAGCTAGTACAAGGTTGTGTTGTGCTTGATTGCTAGTACAAGGTTGTGTTGTGCTTGATTGCTAGTATAAGGTTGTGGTGTGCTTGGTTGCTAGTACAAGGTTGTGTTGCACTTGATAGCTAGTACAAGGTTGTGTTGTGCTTGATTGCTAGTGCAAGGTTGTGTTGTGCTTGATTGCTAGTACAAGGTTGTGTTGTGCTTGATTGCTAGTACAAGGTTGTGTTGTGCTTGATTGCTAGTACAAGGTTGTGTTGTGCTTGATTGCTAGTACAAGGTTGTGTTGTGCTTGATAGCTAGTACAAGGTTGTGTTGTGCTTGATTGCTAGTACAAGGTTGTGTTGTGTTTGGTTGCTAGTACAAGGTTGTGTTGTGCTTGGTTGCTAGTACAAAGGTTGTGTTGTGCTTGATAGCTAGTACAAGGTTGTCTTGTGCTTGATAGCTAGTACAAGGTTGTGTTGTGCTTGATAGCTAGTACAAGGTTGTGTTGTGCTTGATAGCTAGTACAAGGTTGTGTTGTGCTTGATAGCTAGTACAAGGTTGTGTTGTGCTTGATTGCTAGTACAAGGTTGTGTTGTGTTTGGTTGCTAGTACAAGGTTGTGTTGTACTTGGTTGCTAGTACAAGGTTGTGTTGTGCTTGATTGCTAGTACAAGGTTGTGTTGTGCTTGATTGCTAGTACAAGGTTGTGTTGTGCTTGGTTGCTAATACAAGGTTGTGTTATTCTTGGTTGCTAGTACAAGGTTGTGTTGCAGTTGATAGCTAGTACAAGGTTGTGTTGTGCTTGATTGCTAGTACAAGGTTGTGTTGTGCTTGATAGCTAGTACAAGGTTGTGTTGTGCTTGGTTGCTAGTACAAGGTTGTGTTGTGCTTGGTTGCTAGTACAAGGTTGTGTTGTGCTTGATTGCTAGTACAAGGTTGTGTTGTGCTTGATAGCTAGTACAAGGTTGTGTTGTGCTTGATAGCTAGTACAAGGTTGTGTTGCACTTGATAGCTAGTACAAGGTTGTGTTGTGCTTGATAGCTAGTACAAGGTTGTGTTGTGCTTGATTGCTAGTACAAGGTTGTGTTGTGTTTCGTTGCTAGTACAAGGTTGTGTTGTGCTTGGTTGCTAGTAAAAGGTTGTGTTGTGCTTGATAGCTAGTACAAGGTTGTGTTGTGCTTGATAGCTAGTACAAGGTTGTGTTGTGCGGATAGCTAGTACAAGGTTGTGTTGTGCTTGATTGCTAGTACAAAGGTTGTGTTGTGCTTGATAGCTAGTAACAAGGTTGTGTTGTGCTTGATAGCTAGTACAAGGTTGTGTTGTGCTTGGTTGCTAGTACAAGGTTGTGTTGTACTTGATTGCTAGTACAAGGTTGTGTTGTGCTTGATTGCTAAAGAACAAAGGTTGTGTTAATAGCCATTGCTAAGTACAAGGTTGTGTTGTGCTTGATTGCTAGTACAAGGTTGTGTTGTGCTTGATTGCTAGTACAAGGTTGTGTTGTGCTTGGTTGCTAGTACAAGGTTGTGTTATTCTTGATTGCTAGTACAAGGTTGTGTTGTGCTTGATTGCTAGTACAAGGTTGTGTTGTGCTTGATAGCTAGTACAAAGGTTGTGTTGTGCTTGATTGCTAGTACAAAGGTTGTGTTGTGCTTGATTGCTAGAACAAAGGTTGTGTTGTTCCAGCTTGATTGCTAGTACACAAAGGTTGTGTTGTGCTTGATTGCTAGTACAAGGTTGTGTTGTGCTTGATTGCTAGTACAAGGTTGTGTTGTGCTTGATTAGCTAGTACAAGGTTGTGTTGTGCTTGATTGCTAGTACAAGGTTGTGTTGTGCTTGATTGCTAGTACAAAGGTTGTGTTGTGCATTGATGCTAGTACAAGGTTGTGCTTGGTTGCTAGTACAAGGTTGTGTTATTCTTGGTTGCTAGTACAAGGTTGTGTTGTGCTTGATTGCTAGTACATGGTTGTGTTACGCTTGATAGCTAGTACAAGGTTGTGTTGTGCTTGATTGCTAGTACAAGGTTGTGTTGTTCTTGATTGCTAGTACAAGGTTGTGTTGTGCTTGATTGCTAGTACAAGGTTGTGTTGTGCTTGATTGCTAGTATAATGTTGTGTTGTGCTTGATTGCTAGTACAAGGTTGTGTTGTGCTTGATAGCTAGTACAAGGTTGTGTTGTTCTTGATTGCTAGTACAAGGTTGTGTTGTGCTTGATAGCTAGTACAAAGGTTGTGTTGTTGCTAGTGCAAGTTGTGTTGTGTTGGTTGCTAGTACAAGGTTGTGTTGCACTTAATAGCTAGTACAAGGTTGTGTTGTGCTTGATTGCTGAGTACAAGGTTGTGTTGTGCTTGATTGCTAGTACAAGGTTGTGTTGTGCTTGATTGCTAGTACAAGGTTGTGTTGTGTTGTGGTTGATTGCTAGTACAAGGTTGTGTTATGCTGGTTTGATAGCTAGTACAAAGGTTGTGTTGTGCTTGATTGCTAGTACAAAGGTTGTGTTGTGCTTGATAGCTAGTACAAGGGTTGTGTTGTGCTTGATTACTAGTACAAGGTTGTGTTGTGCTTGGCTGCTAGTACAAAGGTTGTGTTGTGCTTGATTGCTAGTACAAGGTTGTGTTGTGCTTGATTGCTAGTATAAGGTTGTGGTGTGCTTGGTTGCTAGTACAAGGTTGTGTTGCACTTGATAGCTAGTACAAGGTTGTGTTGTGCTTGATTGCTAGTACAAATTGTTGTTGTGCTTGATTGCTAGTACAAGGTTGTGTTGTGCTTGATTGCTAGTACAAGGTTGTGTTGTGCTTGATTGCTAGTACAAGAGTTGTGTTGTGCTTGATTGCTAGTACAAGGTTGTGTTGTGCTTGATTGCTAGTACAAGGTTGTGTTGTGCTTGTACAAAGGTTGTGTTGTTCTTGGTTGCTAGTACAAGGTTGTGTTGTGCTTGATAGCTAGTACAAGGTTGTGTTGTGCTTGATAGCTAGTACAAGGTTGTGTTGTGCTTGATAGCTAGTACAAGGTTGTGTTGTGCTTGGCTGCTAGTACAAGGTTGTGTTGTGCTTGATAGCTAGTACAAGGTTGTGTTGTGCTTGATTGCTAGTACAAGGTTGTGTTGTGCTTGATTGCTAGTACAAGGTTGTGTTGTGCTTGATAGCTAGTACAAGGTTGTGTTGTGCTTGATTGCTAGTACAAGGTTGTGTTGTGCTTGATTGCTAGTACAAGGTTGTGTTGTGCTTGATTGCTAGTACAAGGTTGTGTTGTGCTTGATTGCTAGTACAAGGTTGTGTTGTTGTGCTTGATTGCTAGTACAAGGTTGTGTTGTGCTTGATTGCTAGTACAAGGTTGTGTTGTGCTTGATTGCTAGTACAGAGTTGTGTTGTGCTTGGTTGCTAGTACAAGGTTGTGTTGCATTGATTGCTAGTACAAAGGTTGTGTTGTGCTTGGTTGCTAGTACAAGGTTGTGTTGTGCTTGATTGCTAGTACAAGGTTGTGTTGTGCTTGATTGCTAGTACAAAGGTTGTGTTGTGCTTGGTTTGCTAGTACAAGGTTGTGTTGTTCTTGGTAGCTAGTACAAGGTTGTGTTGCACTTGATAGCTAGTACAAGGTTGTGTTGTGCTAGATTGCATTGCTAGTACAAAGGTTGTGTTGTGCTTGATTGCTAGTACAAGGTTGTGTTGTGTTTAGGACTTGCTAGTACAAGGTTGTGTTGTGCTTGGTTGCTAGTACAAGGTTGTGTTGTGCTTGATTGCTAGTACAAAGGGTTGTGTTGTGCTTGATAGCTAGTACAAGGTTGTGTTGTGCTTGATTGCTAGTACAAGGTTGTGTTGTGCTTGATAGCTAGTACAAGGTTGTGTTGTGCTTGATAGCTAGTAGAAAAGGTTGTGTTGTGCTTGATTAGCTAGTACAAAGGTTGTGTTGTGCTTTTGATTGCTAGTACAAGGTTGTGTTGTGCTTGATTGCTGAGTACAAAGGTTGTGTTGTGCTTGGTAGCTAGTACAAGGTTGTGTTGTGCTTGATAGCTAGTACAAGGTTGTGTTGTGCTTGATAGCTAGTACAAGGTTGTGTTGTGCTTGATAGCTAGTACAAGGTTGTGTTGTGCTTGATAGCTAGTACAAGGTTGTGTTGTGCTTGATAGCTAGAACAAGGTTGTGTTGTGCTTGATAGCTAGTACAAGGTTGTGTTGTGCTTGATTGCTAGTACAAGGTTGTGTTATGCTTGATTGCTAGTACAAGGTTGTGTTGTGTAGGTTGTGTTGTGCTTGATTGCTAGAACAAGGTTGTGTTGTGCTTGATTGCTAGTACAAGGTTGTGTTGTGCTTGATAGCTAGTACAAAGGTTGTCTTGTGCTTGATAGCTAGTACAAGGTTGTGTTGTGTAAAGGCTTGATAGCTAGTACAAGGTTGTGTTGTGTACTTGATAGCTAGTACAAGGTTGTGTTGTGCTTGGATAGCTAGTACGAGGTTGTGTTGTGCTTGGTTGCTAGTACAAGGTTGTGTTATGCTTGATTGCTAGTACAAGGTTGTGTTGTGCTTGATTGCTAGTACAAAGGTTGTGTTGTGCTTGCATTGCTAGTACAAGGTTGTGTTATTTGTGCTTGGTTGCTAGTACAAGGTTGTGTTGTGCTTGATTGCTAGTACAAGGTTGTGTTGTGCTAGTAGTACAAGGTTGTGTTGTGCTTGATTGCTAGTACAAGGTTGTGTTTGTGCTTGATTGCTTGATTTTATGCTAGTACAACAAGGTTGTGTTGATTGCTAGTACAAGGTTGTGTTGTGCTTGATTGCTAGTACAAGGTTGTGTTGTGCTTGGTTGCTAGTACAAGGTTGTGTTGTACTTGATTGCTAGTACAAGGTTGTGTTGTGCTTGATTGCTAGTACAAGGTTGTGTTGTGCTTGATTGCTAGTACAAGGTTGTGTTGTGCTTGATTGCTAGTACAAGGTTGTGTTGTGCTTGATAGCTAGTACAAGGTTGTGTTATGCTTGATAGCTAGTACAAGGTTGTGTTGTGCTTGATTGCTAGTACAAGGTTGTGTTGTGCTTGATAAGCTAGTACAAGGTTGTGTTGTGCTTT
The DNA here is from genome assembly GCF_003918875.1 of Haliotis rubra. Lineage (NCBI taxonomy): Eukaryota > Metazoa > Mollusca > Gastropoda > Lepetellida > Haliotidae > Haliotis > Haliotis rubra. The sequence continues at coordinate 950,158 of NW_025767063.1, read as the reverse complement.
TGATTGCTAGTACAAAGGTTGTGTTGTGCTTGATTGCTAGTACAAGGTTGTGTTGTGCTTGATTGCTAGTACAAGGTTGTGTTGTGCTTGGATTGCTAGTACAAGGTTGTGTTGTGCTTGATAGCTAGTACAAGGTTGTGTTGTGCTTGATAGCTAGTACAAGGTTGTGTTGTGCTTGATAGCTAGTACAAGGTTGTGTTGTGCTTGATTGCTAGTACAAGGTTGTGTTGTTGCTTGATTGCTAGTACAAGGTTGTGTTGTGCTTGATTGCTAGTACAAGGTTGTGTTGTGCTTGATTGCTAGTACAAGGTTGTGTTGTGCTTGATTGCTAGTACAAGGTTGTGTTGTGCTTGATTGCTAGTACAAGGTTGTGTTGTGCTTGGTTGCTAGTACAAGGTTGTGTTGTGCTTGGATTGCTAGTACAAGGTTGTGTTGTGCTTGGCTGCTAGTACAAGGTTGTGTTGTGCTTGATTGCTAGTACAAGGTTGTGTTGTGCTTGATTGCTAGTACAAGGTTGTGTTGTGCTTGGCTTACAAGGTTGTGTTGTGCTGCTTGTACTAGTACAAGGTTGTGTTGTGCTTGATTGCTAGTACAAGGTTGTGTTGTGTGCTTGGTTGTGTTGTGCTTGGATTGCTAGTACAAGGTTGTGTTGTGCTTGATAGCTAGTACAAGGTTGTGTTGTGCTTGATTGCTAGTACAAGGTTGTGTTGTGCTTGATTGCTAGTACAAGGTTGTGTTGTGCTTGATTGCTAGTACAAGGTTGTGTTGTGTACATAGCTTGTACAAGGTGTGCTTGCTAGTACAAGGTTGCTAGTACAAGGTTGTGTTGTGCTTGATTGCTAGTACAAGGTTGTGTTGTGCTTGATTGCTAGTACAAGGTTGTGTTGTGCTTGATAGCTAGTACAAGGTTGTGTTGTGCTTGATTGCTAGTACAAGGTTGTGTTGTGCTTGATAGCTAGTACAAGGTTGTGTTGGGTTGTGTTACAAGCTTGATAGCTAGCACAAGGTTGTGTTGTGCTTGATAGCTAGTACAAGATTGTGTTGTGCTTGATTAGTAGCACAAGGTTGTGTTGTGCTTGGTTGCTAGTGTAAGGTTGTGTGGTGCTTGGCTGCTAGTACAAAGTTTTGTTGTACTTGATTGCTAGTACAAGGTTGTGTTGTGCTTGATTGCTAGTGTAAGGTTGTGATGTAATAAGTGTTTATTTGGTATTTTCTTTGGATGAAAACTATGACCCTCTTTATTGCAGGTTGATGAAGACACACAGGTTCATGATAAGGAAAACAATAATGTGAAGAAGGAAACACCAACATCCAACAAGAAGAATAAGACCGATACCAGCAGAAACATAGAGATCCTAGATTGAGATCCCAGATCAGACCTTAAATCAGAGGACATGGCTGTAAAAACAGTAAATGACCTCAAAACAATTCAACAGGATCTGAAGCATGTGGACATCCCATGTTCAGGTGAGTCAACTGAGTCAGAGTGTGACAAGACTGGGACATCCCATTCTGATTCAACTGATCCGTCATCCATCCAAGTGGACAGCTATCTGAAACGTGATCTGTCAGGCAACTCCAACTCCACAAACAGGATGCTGGCAGTGATTACGTTACGAGGGACAAACTGTCACTGCTGCTTGGAAAGTCATCTTCTGATGCTTCATTTAACAAGGCGTCCCATTCTTCAGGGCAGGACTCAGCATCAAGCCCCCCTCCTCCATATGAACCACCTCAATCTCCTGATGACCAGAAGTTGGAGACACCACCGCCAACTTACAGCTCCTATGTCTCATCCCAGACAGATTTCCCATCAGCTCCCCAGGAGAGGCAGATGTCTTCTTGCCCTGTGGGTGATGTCGGCTCGTCCACCAACTCACATCCCCTCTCGGTGCTGCTGGAGCAACAGCCACCCCCCTTCCTCTCCTTGTGGTGATGCCTTCTACAACCAATCTCAGTCTCATGAAGAGTCTACAGATCTCCAAGACCACACAACCCCCAAACCTCAAAGTCATTCTACTGACAGTCCATACATTCCTTTCGACAAAATTCAACCTCCTCAACCACCTAAACCACCTCAACCAACTCAACCACCTGAAGAGCAGAAGACAGTTTTGCCTCCTGCTGATGGGTATGTATCTGTGTCAGAGGCCTCACAGATGATAAAAAAGGATGGATTAGAAAAACCAAAAGTTTTTTGTCCAACAGTAGAATCAGGAAACTATTGTAAAATAGGTATAAACGGCAGTTTGGGGCAACTCGCCAACAGTGACTATATTTCCAAGGCTGACCTGGTGGGTGAGACTGGTCCATCCAGTACTTCCCGTACACTACACAACCAGGCCACCACTACCTTGTAGGTGCTGTTCACATTAAATCCCATTTGTAGCAGCAGAGTGTTACCAGACAGTTATGACCAATAGGGCTTTAGCTATTGACAACCTGACTTTCTATTTGGGAAATATGATTGAGCCTATTCCACTCAAGGATTATGCATGAACATGCACAAAGCAAATCAACATAATTATTGTCATTGCAACAGATTAACCCTTTTATTTTGACAGACATCTGCATTCATTCAATCATTATGATAGACACCTAAATTAATTCAATCACCTTGACAGACACCTGAATTCATTCAGTCATCTTGACAGACACCTGAATTAATTCAATCATCTTGACAGACACCTGAATTCATTCAATCACCTGGACAGACACCTGAATTCATTCAATCATTTTGATAGACACCTGAATTCATTCAATCATCTTGACAGACACCTGAATTCTTTCAATCACCTGGACAGACACCTGAATTCATTCAATCATTTTGATAGACACCTAAATTCATTCAATCATCTTGACAGACATCTGAATTAATTCAGTCACCTGGACAGACACCTGAATTAATTCAATCATTTTGATTGACACCTGCATTCTTTCAATCACCTGGACAGACACCTGAATTCATTCCAGGTCTGCTACCAGATTATATGGTGCCAGTGTTAGTGTGACTTAGAAGACCTGGAGGCGTGATGGATAGCGTTTCCCTAAGAGAGTAAATATGCAACCCTCTGGATTAAAGGGATTTTACTGTATGTTTCTGAATTGTATGCCTTGCTCATGAAGGCATATCTGTGTTCATCTGATTGTGTGTTCTGAGGACAAGACAGAACAAGCTTGATATGACATGGATGGGAGCTGTAGGGCTGCCAGGTGGTTATGACATTCACTTATCACACCGGACGGCTCTATACCCCACATGGGTTAAGTAGGTCTAGATACACATCCACTGTGAGTTGCACCATTTGGACAAGGAAGTGTGGGTTTGAATCCCAGTACACCTTGATTATGTTTGTAGGTTTGCCAGCACCAAACCTGTGCTCGTTAGTTTCACCCAAGTGACGTGAGCCCAGAATCACCACTTGCACCCTCCCATGTTATACTAACTCGCCAGGATATGCCTGAAATGCTGTTCAAAGCTGCATCAAATATAACAACAAAACCCATTGCACATCCATAAGAAATATCTGCTTAAAGCAGAGTAGACTGTACGATTCCGATTTTTTTACGAGCATTTGAGAAAATAATGAATTTCCTTGACATAGATTAAGAAAACAAAATGTTGGTAGAGTGCTAACAGTTTATACATATCACAGTGAAGCTTATGTATGTTTTCTTTACTCTGTATATATTTCATTACATGTTTTACATCATTTCAATGGGTCAAGGACAAGTAAATAATGTATTGAAAGAAACAAGTAAAGGAACACAAGAACATTCAAGTGTTACTTTAATGTTTTCCTGTTTTCATAACCAACTTTGAATAGCGCTGTGGGAGTAAATCTGAGAATAAATATAGGAATACTGACATGAAGTGATGTTCCCTTATTTGTTTCCCTCAGTACTAGTATACTAGTATTATATTTTTTTAAATGAGTGAAAATGAAGGTTAATACAAAACTACAACATAAAGGATAATAAAGTAATATACTGTTGTCAGTAAACAAATCATGTTTACTTTCTTTCTCTCTGGTATTGACCCATCTGTGTAAATAATGATGCTTCTATGATTTTCTTTTGATATATTTTATCCCCCGCAACGCTTTCTATGGGGTATTGATCTGGTGGTGTACTGGTGCCTTTTGGTAGTTTTGTATTTCTGAATAAAATATTTTTGGCATTTCCATGGCAACAAGTTGTGAAATTGGTGATAGTGCTCCTTTCTGGAGCAGAACTTAAAAAAACTTTCAGTACTCTCCTTCCACTTTTCTATATACACACCTAAATATTTGACATAATCATAACTCGTAGACATAATCATTAAGAGTATTTTGCCATTGTGGGGATATTGATGACTTTGTCTTCTTGTTTGTTTTTGCATCTACATCTTTCAGTTTGTTTTATTAATTGAGGATGCTCTCACTAATACTTTTTCCACATGATATTAGTGTAAATGTATTTATGAATTTTTGTGATAACACTGAAGAATAAAACATTAGTGAAATGTTTGGGTTAATATTTATCGTCACAATGTTAGTCATGAAGTTGCCAACAGAAGGTTGAACGAGGATAGCAGATGTGTGGGACTGGTAAAACTCAATTTCATCACAACAATCAGGGAATCAACTTTATTTTTTCACAAATAAATTGTTTTGATATGTGTACTCATATTTTGTGATGAAAGTAATACAGGTGAATATACAATCAAATATGTACATATATACACCCGTGCATTAATTGAGCAGGGTATAGCCATCAATTTAATCAACCTGTAGTTAAAGAAGCTTTATCCACAGACAGTTTTACAAATACCATAACCTTTTCTATTCTTTATGAAGAATATGTTGATGATAATGTGATGGGACTGAATTTTTACCCCAAAAAACTATTCCTCTCCTGCTCAAACTACACAATTAAATGAAGTTTTCACCAAAACTAACAATTCTGTTATATACCATGATGACATTTACACATCAAGTAAGCTTTAAATAATCAGGAAGAACCCAAATGTCAAAGATGCAGACCTTTTTTCCAACAATTCAGGTTTCTAATTGACAAAAACTGAAAAAAAGGCCACATTAATAAGATTTTGGAATAATCTTTTTATGAGTTTGAGTTTATTGTAATGAATAAACACTTCTCCTTGCGGATAACTTTTACTGCATTTTAAAATTTCCCTTTTCCTCAATCTTAGTTTACAAACTTTCATCCATTCACAATAAATAACAAATTTATAGGTCACACAACAATCAATTATTACTTTCACTTTTCAAAATAAGGTAACTTGTTTCAGGACAGAAAAACACCTGTTTTAAATATAGGCAATTATCCTAATTAAAGTACATGGTAATTTCAATGATGTTTTTTTTTTGTGAAATGTTAAATGCTTGCTCTATCAAATTATAAAGGTTAAATTTGGGAAAGAATTTAGAATTTCATTTCAGACAAAATTAATTGCTAAAAATATAGGGTGGTGCTTATTTTATGCTCAGATGTATATATGGTTATGTTAAATATCAAAAGTACAAATATTTCAACTCATCCATGTTGAATGTAACAATATTATGTTTACTTTTAAAATTATTGTGAAATATTTCTCATTCAAACATGAAGCCAAAACAGTGAAATTGTTTGGAAAAAAATCATCTTTCTTGCCAATATATTTTTATGTACCTTGTTATAAAATGTTCCATATTCTATATTCATGTGATAATACACCTTATTCATGTGATAATACATCATTATCCATGTGATAATACATCTTTATCTGTGTGATAATACATCATTATCCATGTGATAATACATCATTATCCATGTGACAATACATCTTTGACCTTTTTGTTTTAATTGGTTACATGATATTATCTCAAAATCTTTGGCAGGCTGTTGAAATAAAGATAACAATACATTTGCGCTGCAATGTGATATGAATGATAAAAATGTAATGAATGATAAAAATGTAATGAATGATAAAAATGTAAGACACATATCATATTCCAGCTGTGAAGATCAATGCTCATGCTGTTGTTCACTGGATTGTCTGGTCCATACTCGATAATGTACAGACTACTATATGGCTGGAATATTGCTGAGTGCGGCATTAAACCACATTCAATAATCATAAGAATATTATTCAGGATCAGCATTAAATCAATAGATTTGAACTGGCACTATATTTTTTCCACATTCCTGATTGTTTAGAGTTTGTGGTTGTGTGGAACAAGTCATGAATATATAACTGATACTTTCCTTCCATCACATGTATTTTTATATCTTCTGTAGGGATCTACAACATCCTTAAAATCTTGACATTAATTGTATATTATGTGTGTTTAGTAAATATTCTTGTAGGGAAAAGTGTCCTGAAAATATTTATCTGTTTGAGATTTCATCATTACATTTTGTTTGTACGTACATGAATCAAAACACATTGGTGTATCATTCAAAATACAGATGAGATTCACTGTAGCCATGATCATGGTCGTGTAGACTTGTTCCTGACTTGCACTGGGTTGCCTTTGTTAAGTGAGAGATTTCATCACACTGTCTACGCAAAGGAATGTATAGGAAACAGACGTCAGTATTTTGTTGTTTGTTGAACAAACAGTATGTTAGAAGACTGCAATGTTTTGCTATATTTGTATGGGTCATCAGATGTTTGCTATATTGTGATACTATATCGGTTGGAGCTCGGGTTGAAGTTTAACAATTTAATATAATTACTACTTTGATGTCATTTTGTGTCAATAAACAATACCAATGTTAGGGATAATGTGTACCCATGTCAGCACAAGGATTTGTAATGCCAAAAAAACTAGCATCAAGTTATATACTGTCACTGACCAGCAATACATTAAAGGTTTACTGCTAAGACTAAGTCAGAGACAATAATTATTTTATTATATTGATGCTATTTTTTTACCTTCTTTGAGTGGCATTTTAGAAGCTTGGAAGTATAAAATTGACAAACTTTATGAATAACATCTTCTTTATTATGAGACTGCGACGTTTTGATACAGATTCTTGTACCGTTGTCAAACATTCCTGTTATCCATTAAGTTTGTCAATTTTGTTTGTTTACCCTGTGTATTTCAGTGTATACTAATTTCATCTTGTTGAATCCCTGTTCTCGGTTCATGAATATCATGTCAATAGATTATTAGAATGTCTTATACAAAGAGTGGAGCAACAAAACAATATTTCTGTATTTCGTGGTTACAATATACATTTTTCCATAAAATGCTATTGTATAAAAACATGTTGACTTATGACTTTTTTCAGAGGTTTTCTAAAATAAAAGGTTAAAACATAACTTGTGTTTTTTTGTCATATATTCACTACATATCAATTGTTCATGTGTTGGCAGGTTTCACAAACATGCTTTGTGTTCGATTCTCCATGTCGACACTATGTTTGGGACACATTGCTGGTGTTCTTGTCGTGATGCTGCTAGAATATTGATATGGAGCAGAAAAACTTACTCACTCACTTCTGTTAAAGTACTATGAGAACATTCAGGATGTGCGAGCCTCAGAATGGAATCATCTCCCACAACATTTGAGAGAAATGACAGAACTTTCAACCTTTCGAATATCGCTAAAGACCCGCCTTTTCCAAATAGCCTATTCGTCCTGACATCAGCTCTTTGAGCATGCATTGTGCATGGAAATATGCGCTTTATAAATGAACTATTATTATTATTATTATTATTACTATGAGAATATTCTGGATGTGTGAGATCTTGAGCCCATCATCCTATATTGGTCAGTACACCATGCCTAATTTATCTCACTTATTTGACTTTCCACATTTGTGATATCTCACCTTTCAGTGGTCGTTACACAATGCCTGATTTATCTCACACATTTGACTTTCCACATTTGTGATATCTCACCTTTCATTGGTCGTTACACCATGCCTGATTTATCTCACATTCCATTTAACAGTACACATTTGTCATATCTCACCTTTCATTGGTCAGCTCACCATGCCTTATGTATCTCGCCTTCCATTTGACAGTACACATTTGTCATATCTCACCTTTCATTGGTCAGGACACCATGCCTGACTTATCTCACATTCCATTTAACAGGACACAGTTGTCATATCTCACCTTTCATTGGTCGTTACACCATGACTGATTTATCTCGCCTTCCATTTAACAGGACACAGTTGTCATATCTCACCTTTCACTGGTCGTTACACCATGTCTGATTTATCTCACCTTCCATTTAACAGGACGCAATTGTCATATCTCACCTTTCATTGGTCAGGTCACCTTGCCTGATTTATCTCACATTCCATTTAACAGGACACAGTTGTCATATCTCACCTTTCATTGGTCAGCTCACCATGCCTGATTTATATCACACATTTGACTTTCCACATTTGTCATATCTCACCTTTCATTGGTCAGTACAACATACCTGACTTATCTCACGTTCCATTTGAGTGTATACATTTGTCATATCTCACCTTTCATTGGTCATTACACCATGACTGATTTATCTCACATTCCATTTGACAGTACACACATATCTCACCTTTCATTGATCAGTACAGTAAATCCGGTTGTCATGGCAAGTCCCGATGAGTCATTGTACTTCTCCTTTGCGTCTACGATAGTACAATAATTTTATCCTTTTATGGTCTCTTCTAGGGTAACGAAAGACATGGGAGGAATGCTCCAGGTTACAGATTAAAACGGTTATATTCTGGTATATGATTCTTCGTGTCAAGTTTCTCAACAGGTGTCACGTTTGATCAGTAAGATATGTGAGGCATGCGTGAAAGATGTGTCGCATTTGGATTTTTTGAATAATGTAAGACTATAGAGCGTACGTTCTGTTCATATATACTGTGGCACGAAACTCCTTGCTTGATTATGTCACACCAAGCTGAACCTATCAAGGTATGGCTGGTTTTTTTGTTGTTGGCTGTCGCCTGGTAAGGATGTGGCATTGTCCTAAATACATTTGAAGTAAATTCTACGAGTTCGAAATTTGCCAAATTTTCCACGATATTTCTTGCCTCACATCTGTAAAATCCTGTTATAATTGGTCTTCAGCAACATTTGCTTGAAAGAGGCGACTATAACGGGATCGGGTGGTCAGGTTCACTGACTTAGTTGACACAGGTCACAGTTCATGCATGCAGGGTGTTTTACTGCACGTGTGCCAGTAAGATTAAAGAGACTTTGATTTCAACAACAACTGGTGGCACCAATATAAGGGGCAGTACCTGAACGATAAAGTCTGACGTAATCAAGGGTGTGGAAAACATCGTTTACTGTGAGGTGAAGCACTCAGCAATATTCTAGCTACATGGCAGCGGTTGTAAATAATCAAGTGTGGACCAGACAGTCCTGTGATCAACAGCATGAGCATCGATCTACACAAATGGGATACGACGACGTGTGTCAACCAAGTCAGCGAGCCTAACCATCCATTAGTTGCCTCCAGCATGGGTTACTGAAGATAATTTTAACCTGGATCTTCACGGGTGAGGTGAAGTACAAGTGAAACAATCATTCATGGAAAAGGTTCGTCGCACATAACACGCTTTATGTTATACCTAAACTGAGGGGCAAAAGAAACGTCCCCGATCATTTTTGTATCATAAAATGATACAAACACGTGCAATTCAATGTTGAAATGTTTGATATAATTTTTGAACATATTATGCAGACTGTCATTACAGAACAATTGAAACAATTTGCTGTAAGTAGAGTTTTTGTGACGTTTTTCACAGGAGGTTCAAATGTCCGGTTTTCGATCATGACAACACATGCACATCAGTACTGACAGTGTCTTTGAGTGTCCAACTCCTCAGTAGCGAGTGTGTCCACCTCTTGCAGCGATACATGCTGCCACACGACGTCGTGCAGAGTGCACAAGACGTCTGATCACGTGATGTGGGATGCGACGCCATTCTTCCTGTAGAGCTTGAGCCAAAGCGTTTCTTGTCTGTGGGGGATGTTGACGTTGCTTAACCTGACGGCCGAGATGATCCCATAGGTGCTCAATAGGTGATCAATCGGGGGATCTTGCTGGCCAAGGAATGACGTTTACGTTGTTGTTGTTCAGGAAGTTCCGGGTAACAACAGCAGTGTGGGGAGTAGCGTTATCCTGCTGAAACAACACGCCTCGATTCTGCTGGAGGAAGGGTAACACGACAGGTCGTAAAACAACATCAATGTATCGACGGGCATTCAGGTTTCCCTCTATCACCAACAAGTCCGTCTTCCTCTCGCCACAAATTTCCCCACACCATCACACTACCGCCGCCAAACGTCTCAACTTCCTGAACGCAACAACGTGCTGTGCGTTCGTTCCGACGTCTGTAGACTCGTACCCGACCATCAGCTTTGTTCAACTGGAAGCGGCTCTCGTCACTGAAGAGTACCCGGCGCCAGTTCCGCGGCTGCCACTGCCGAACTCTACGTGCCCAAGCCAATCGACGACGTCGATGTTCACGCGTTAACGTCACGCCCCGGAATGGTCTGTAGGCTCTGATACCGAATCGGCGGAGTCGTCTGGATATGGTCCTTCTACTGACTGGATGGGTAAGGCTGGTTGTTGCTGATGACGTCACAGTCAGGAATCTGTTGCGCAAGTGAAGCACCCGTAAATGGCGGTCTTCCTGAGGGGTGGTTACGGGTGGTCTCCCTGTCCTAAGGCCTGTCTGCAGTCCGACCTGTTGTTCTGAAGCGTGTCATCAGTCTGGTGATGGTTTTCTTGCTGCAACCCATGATTCTTGCAACGTGACTGTGAGAAGCACCCAGCTGCAACATCCCAATAGCTCGTTCTCTCTGTTCTGCCGTGAGTCGAGGCATGTTCTTTGTGTCCAACGTATTGAAGTGATGAATTCGAGCATAATTTTTATACTGTACTTTCATACGGGTATGTTTCCACAGAACAAGCAAAAAACGTGAATAAAAGCAATTTTCATGCTTACAAGAAACTCCACGTGGATTTCCTTTCTGTGAGACGTGGGGATGCGTTCGGGAGATGTGTTCCTCAATAAATTTCCGTCATAACGAAAACAGAAGAAATGTTTTTTTACAATTTTACTTTGGGGACGTTTCTTTTGCCCCTCAGTTTATGTCGGTGTCCTCGTGCAACTGTGAAGTTCATAGGGGCACATGTTTTCAGGAGCAGAGTATGTTAATTAGCCACACACGGTTGAACTTGACATTTTATGTCAGTGTTTGTATATTTAGGATTTAAAACAAGAATTATTCATCACAGTTTGCAGATTAAATCTTAACTCAACGTTTTGGACAGCAGACGACAGTTTCTTGGAACAAGCGGCAAACGTATAGTTCGTTACACACACAAGACCTGACCATCCACAAGACCTTCTAACTGACTTGTAACGTGATGTCCGTTCCACAGATACTGATAAGTCTCCGATGTTAAAAGTCAAAAACTGATCAAAGTAACAATGAGAAATGAATGATGTAACGTCAATGCAAGAGAACAACCAGTTTTGATTATCCCCCGAAACTGTTTCTATTTGAGCAAATCACAAAATAGCTGTGAAAACTATATGAACGGCCTACTGAATATCTGCGATGACACTGAAACGTCTCATTTGTCGATAAAATTTTCACAATATGTATTGAAAATGGCTTGCGTACGCTTTCGCTTGTTCAATGTTTGGAAACATCTCGTTGTAAGTAATGGTGTAACTCCTGTAGTAATCTATCTGCCAAACACTGTATGACATCAATAGAAGGATAACCATGCTAGTTGACTTACTTATCTTTAATACTAACTTTCGGATTATATTTCTATTAGCTGCAAACCTCAATATCATCCACTTACAATATCATCGATACCAAAATAATATCGAAAAACACGTCAGTATTTCCATTAGCACTCTCTGTGTGTACACGAACAGCTGGGAGACATCGATCTGTAACAGAAGAACGTCATCAAACAGGGGATGACGTCATGCGTCCATGGCAACCGTGGCTGAAGACTATTCATGTACTAGTACTGAAATATAACGATAGAAAAATGCTCGGATTTGGAAAACCAAATCAAAGGAATTCGACGTTGTGGATTAGGCCTACTTTAGTTTGGGGTATATCGATGATCTGATAGCATATGTGGTCAAAAAGACATCAATTACCAAGTTCGGTTCCACAGAACTAAATTTAATGTTAGTGGTAAGGCTTTTCGCCGCTTTTATTTTAATAAAATAAAAGGCAAGTAATTTGTATTACAATGAAACCAAACAGAATGCCACAATCTCGGAGAGTTATCAAAGGATATTCGTTGCACATAAGCTGAGATACACTAACGGAGAAAAGAAACTATACCCCGCGTTCGATGGTGGCTAAACTGGAAAGAAACAAGGAATGATTATTCGATGGTGTATATAATCAAATACGAGTATCTTAGCTGTGTTTTGCAAATCTGAGCTCAGTTTGCACTGTTAATTGTGAATTGGTCTAGCTGTAATTTGACGGACATGAAGTTGTAATTTTTTATCACGAAATGTATGACATACAGTTGTTTCTTAGATCCAGAAATCGTGGTTCACGATCAGGGATTTTTAGACCTGGGGATCACGATGTCAAACACCCAATTCTAGTTCTGTACATGTTGTATTTGTTTGTGCCTAAAACCGCTCCAAGCACAAGACCAGATATATGACGACAGTCTGTAAATAATAGATTCTGTGGAACGCAATCCAACAGTGGACATCATGACTATTGATTTGCAGCAGTTGTGATCATCCATATCAGCGAGCCTGACCACCCGATCCTGTTAGTTGTCACTTTCTACAAGCATGGGTGGCGGAACATCTTTAAACGAGACCTCGGGACACGGGACACGTGACACACAGGTCATCGCTCATTGGCCAGTGAGAAAGTACGGTGTGGAATAGAACCAGGGATTTCATCAGGCTAGTTTCCATGTGTTATACAGTTCGCCTACAACCTGTAAGACAACACGTCCTGGACTAACACCACGGGAGGAGTTCCACGCGTGACCACTTAACCTGATCTGACCTTGTGCTTCTTCAAGTGACCACTTAACCTGATCTGACCTTGTGCTTCTTCAAGTGGGCACCTAACCTGATCTGATCTTGTGCTTCTTGGGGTGACACTTAACCTGATCTGACCTTGTGCTTCTTGAAGTGGGCACCTAACCTGATCTGACCTTGTGCTTCTTGGAGTGACACTCAACCTGATCTGACCTTGTGCTTCTTGGAGTGACTCTTAACCTGATCTGACCTTGTGCTTCCTGAAGTGACACTTAACCTGATCTGACCCTGTGCTTCCTGAAGTGGCACTTAACCTGATTTGAGTCCGGGGTCAAGCCCTGACCTGATCCTGAATGACCGCTTATAGTTGATTGACCCTGTAGCTGCTAAGTGACCGCTCAATCCGATCCGATCATTTACCGGTGACTCCCATATGGAGGAGCCGAGTCTGATCCAGCTTCACCTCACAGGTCAGGATTTGGTCACAAGACGTATTACGCAGGATTTATAATATATTGCAAGACGGCCCATACTCTAAATCTGGTCATTATCCAACTCTCCAACGGCGAATTTCTTCACAAGACAGGACAGACGAAAGTAGGGCCCATATATTAAGTGGTACAAACATAATAGTCTTGAATTGATCTAATGTGAAACAGTGGAACCTTCCTCTATCGCGACCTTGTTATATTTAACCATCTGTGCGGTTCTAGCTAGCTCACACCACACACGGCGAGTTGTTTTTATTATACTCTTCAAAAAAAAGTAGTAGGGGAACTTCATTTTAATTTACGATTGAAAAAAATGGGAGATATATCGGAGTTAATCAATGTTGATATGATAATAATGCATGTTTTGAGAGTGCATCACCACTTGCACTCCCTTATGACCATAGTTGCTTGTATCAGTAGTCGCTCTTGAAAGAAGTTTGCATGAATACGATTTTCATTTTCAAACAAAAACAGAGGCTAGAAACAAACACTAACAACTGTGTGATGCAAGATGACTGGCAAAATTAATGGTCTATAGTGATTTATCGACCTTCTAGAAAACAGTCAAAATCAAGAATGACATACCATGTACAGCGTTGTGCCCGTGCATCCACGCGTTATGTTTAGGCGTAGTGGTAAAGAGAAATAGCGGTGTGCACAGGGGCTTGTATTGCTGAAAATAATACGTCCTGGGTCCTACAAGCGTACACTGATATCCATATACATATAAAGAAGGATATGTATATGGATATCAGTGTACGCTATAGGACAGGACGTATTATTTTCAGCAATACAAGCCCTGGCGGTGTGTGATGATGATTTTCACGAAGAAGCATGTACAATGTGAATGCACCCCCCCCCCCACCCTGAATTTATGTACAAAGTAAGTGAAACTTCCCCTTACATCTACAAAATCAATGACGACCCCTTCAGTACATGTGTACAAATTTGATGATACCCCCACCTCCCAGAACAAAATGGGTTATCCCCCTAAAATTATCATTACACCCGGTGAGCTTAATACGGAGAGTTCGATATGTGTCGCGTTATGTGTGGCAGATTGTGTGCACTTGTCAAATAAAGGTTTGGTATCCATGACAACGCTTAACCACCGACTCAATTGCCTGTTGGGTAGATGTTGTAACCATAGTTCAGGCTGTAACATGCATAAACAGATATGCCGCTTGCTCACATCGTAGCGTGATAATGAACAATTAGCAGATTGAGTTAAGCTCTGTGATGTTATCGTGAGTGGTGTAAGTGAAGCGCCTGTAAAATCTCACATAATGTGAGAAGGAGAAATTGACTTGTGACTTGCTTCAGTGTATTTTTGAGTGAGTTGTTTACAGTTTTTCCAAGGAGTGTCATCTCAAAATGGAATAAAACCTCAAAGTGACACAGGTCGGTTTTGATAGCCATTTTTGTGAAACCCGCCAGCACGGCCATTATGTAGCAGGACTAATCATGATCAGGAGGTATAGATCTGGGAGCAGAACCAGTGATTAGAGCAGATCCAGGACCACACCGGATGTACCTGTATACAGTACATTGCAGTGCCTGTTGTCAGTGGACCGGACGTCGATCTAATGTTTACATAGATTTGAAATCATGTCTATCTCATTAGTGCGTCAATATTTTGATTTATTAGGACAGACCAATTTTATTTCTTGTTTTACGGATTTTTGTCCTCAGAAAACCTAAAGGCAGGAGGGAATTTTTTAAAAATCACCCGTCAAAGTAATATTCCCTCAAAATACTACTTTTGGCAATTTATGAAGTGTATACGGGGCAAAAAACAATCTAAAAAATACTTTTCTTGTAAGTTTACATTTTTGGCCAATATAAACATTAGGATTTTATTTTTGAAGCTGGGAAAATAATTTTTTATTTTTCAAATTTTCTTGAAAAATTATGACAGGCGGATCCGTAAAACAAGAAATATAATTGGTCAGGCCTTATTTACATAAGTAAAATACATGAAAAGGTAGCATCAAAAACCATGTCTATCTCATTATATGTTCTTGATGTTTGTTATGTGTGGTCAATATTTTGATTATTTAATTAAGAAAAATAACTTTACAAGGGATGATTAAGTAAAAGGTAGAAATACTGGGACTCCATCAATAACCTGACCCAACCCCTGACCAAACCCACCAATTATCACCCTCACCCCTGCTAGCCTCATCACTTCAGTGTTGATGCCCATGAGAACCACACCCACATAGTCACAGCATCCAGTCCTCATGGCAGTCTTTACGTAGCCCGTCATTGCTGCTCGTATTTTGTCAATATATCGCTAAATGTGATCCAGGTCCAAATGTCAATAGTATCATATATTTACCTTTCTTCAGCCGCGCACTACCTGAGTGAAGTTAATGCAATCAAAGCCCAACTCGTTATCACTGCTACAGGTCTGTGCGTCCCAGCCAGGTAGGTATTGATCCCCCAGTAGTGATGAGGAGAGGGAGGAGAGAGCCAGAGATGCAGAATACCATCACTCTCTCATAAGGGTTGGCTCTGGTACAGCTGCTGGTGGATAGGTGAGTCAAAGTCTCTTTACTCATTACCTTGCGACAACATATGGTCGTTTAATTATCCTATGTACAAAGCATTTGTGCAGTCTGAATGACAGGTTCCCTATACCTACTAATGGAAATCTGTCTATGTTATTAGGTACACTGCTCCAATGTGCTGTTCATGTATTGTAGACTGACATTGTTGAATCTTGGGCTGGCTGTGATAGTGTCCATCTGATCTCTTACTTTCTGGACAGGAAGAGTTCTCAGTAGTGTGTGCTATTGTATTATTTCAGTGAGTGAGTGAGTAATTGTCCAGAAAGCGGGGACTCCTGATTAGAAGGGTGCAGAGAATAAAATATTAAAGATTTCTCGGTACATATATGTCAAATATGCCCATACTTCATACACACTTACAGTGTGAGTGAGTTTGGTTTTATGCCACTTTGAGCAATATTCCAGTAATATGATGGTGGGGGGACACCAGAGTAGGGATTCACACATTGTAGCCATGTGGGGAATCGAACCCAGTCATTGGCGTGACGAGTGAATGCTTTAACCGCTAGGCTACCCCACTGACGCTTATTACTTGAGTTACATGGGAATCAGGTGCTTACAGTGAGTGGCCTGGTTTGGTAATAGATGCTGATGCTATCAACCACCGGTTTGTCTGGGGCAGGTTCACAGCTTTCTTCCTCAACCAGTGTGTTCTTCCACAAATGATCTGTTCTTCCTCAACCAATGAGCTCTTCCTCAGCCATTTTTTCCTTCAAGTAATGTGTTCTTCATCAACCAATTTTTTCTTCCTCGAATAGTTTGTGCTCTTCCTCTCATAATGTAATCTTTTTAACCAATGTGTCTTTCCTCTGCCATTTTTTTCTTCTTCACATAATGTGATCTTTTTCAACCAATCAAACTCTTCTTCTTCTTCCAGTATGCTGTTCTTCCTAACAGAACTCTCCCTGAACCAATGTGTTCCTCTGTCAAAATTTGAGAAAACAAACACCTTCACCTAAAATTAAAATACACACCAGGGCCTACTTGCACAGAGCAATCTTAACACTACAATTATTGTAAATCCTTAAGATCGCGATCTTAGGCTTCGGCTACAATCGCCATCCACTTGCACAAAGCGATTGAAGGCTAAGATCATTGTAAGTTACAATCGAAACTTACAATTGGTCCGGACCCATTGTAAGGAGCTAAGATTATTGTAGTCTGTGACAAAATGGTGTTCATGTTAGTGTCTGTTTCACGCATATAATCAGCTTTACGTTTGGAGACTGCTTTTATATTGCATAAAACTGTGTGGTTCGCCTCGACACTTCAACAACATGGAAAATGCACAACCAAGTTAACGTCGGATACATGGTTATTTACTGTAGTGAACCACAGAACTATCGAGTCGATATCACAAAGTACTATTCCCACCCGATTCAATGTTGGAATAAGTGTGAAACAACATACCTCTTTGATAATCAAAGAAAGGATACTAGCGAATGGTGTCCGCATGCGATTAACAATGGCCGTAACCGTTTCATTAACTCAAGAGCAGATAATTTTAGTTTATACACAAGATGAGAGTGGTTTCCCTTGGCATATGCCGTTGCCATAGTCTGTCATGCCCAATCTCAGAGCTCTTGAAACATACATTTCTTTTCGGTCATGGAGTAATTTTGTCTTAGTTTATCATGAAAGTAATCTACAATTAGATACAAGTTAACATGCAAAATGAAGTTTCTTTCTCATCCATAAATCTGAAATTGAGTACGCATTTTAAATATATACATCTATAGGGCCTATTCCCCAAATAGGATATACATATGCTGAAGCATTAGAAATTTATGTTTCAAAAGAATTTCACTTTTAGAAAAATATTCATCAACGCAATATGGTTATATCATTAATATAGTGTGAATAAGTATTTGACAACTGCTCTCTCAAAATATTATTTGATATTGGTATTTCCCTGTCATGCATTTCACTTTCAACACTTCTGTAGCAATATCACATCTTCTTTTTGTAAGAAAACTATACTTCTAGGATATTTTTAGGATTTTACCCCAAAATCCCCCAACAACAACCATTGGCAAATCATACATCTAGGTGTTATATCATAAGGAAATATTGTTTATATTTGACGTTTTAATTTTCCTAATTATTAAGTCACTAAATCTAGACCCAAATATATTAATGTATTGTTTCGTAGTTCAGTATTTTCACAAAACATCATGGGTAGGTATTTCTGTGTTTGCAATATCACATTCTCAGTTCATAAATCAAGAGAGTTAAAATGTAGAAGAGTATATGCTATCGTCCACATAATCGTTTCCTTCAAAGATTTCTGTGAATTTTTCATGAAAATTCTGCAAAGTGCGATTGAGGGAGGTATGCATTGTGTGCAGGGACCAGTGTGATTGAGGGAGGTATGCATTGTGTGCAGGGACCAGTGCGATTGAGGGAGGTATGCATTGTGTGCTGGGACCAGTATTGTGTGCAGGGACCAGTGCGATTGAGGAGGTAGGTATGTATTGTGTGCTGGGACCAGTGCGATTGAGGGAGGTATGCATTGTGTGCTGGGACCAGTGCGATTGAGGGAGGTATGCATTGTGTGCAGGGACCAGTGCGATTGAGGGAGGTATGCATTGTGTGCAGGGACCAGTGTGATTGAGGGAGGTATGCATTGTGTGCAGGGACCAGTGCGATTGAGGGAGGTATGCATTGTGTGCAGGGACCAGTGTGATTGAGGGAGGTATGCATTGTGTGCAGGGACCAGTGCGATTGAGGGAGGTATGCATTGTGTGCTGGGACCAGTGCGATTGAGGGAGGTATGCATTGTGTGTGCAGGGACCAGGTGTGTGCAGGGACCAGTTGAGGGAGGTATGCATTGTGTGCTGGGACCAGTCCAGTGTATTGTGTGTGCTGGGATTGATTGAGGAGGTATGCATTGTGTGCAGGGACCAGTCACGATTGAGGGAGGTATGCATTGTGTGCAGGGACCAGTGCGATTGAGGGAGGTATGCATTGTGTGCAGGGACCAGTGCGATTGAGGGAGGTATGCATTGTGTGCAGGGACCAGTGCGATTGAGGGAGGTATGCATTGTGTGCTGGGACCAGTGTGATTGAGGGAGGTATGCTGGGACCAGTTGATGTGCTGGGGGACCAGTGCGATTGAGGAGATGGTATGCATTGTGTGCAGGGACCAGTGCGATTGAGGGAGGTATGCATTGTGTGCAGGGACCAGTGCGATTGAGGGAGGTATGCATTGTGTGCAGGGACCAGTGCGATTGAGGGAGGTATGTATTGTGTGCAGGGACCAGTGCCAGATTGAGGGACCAGGTATGTCCATGTGTGCCAGTGGACAGGGACCAGTGTGATTGGGAAGGTATGTATTGTGTGCAGGGACCAGTGCGATTGAGGAGGTATGTACCATGTGCTGGGACCAGTGCGATTGAGGGAGGTATGTATTGTGTGCTGGGACCAGTGTGATTGAGGGAGGTATGTCTTGTGTGCAGGGACCAGTGCGATTGAGGGAGGTATGTATTGTGTGCAGGGACCAGTGCGATTGAGGGAGGTATGTACCAGTGTGCAGGGACCAGTGCGATTGAGGGAGGTATGTGTGCATGTGCTGAGGGAGGTATGTACCGTGTGCTGGGACCAGTTGAGGGAGGTATGTACCGTGTGCAGGGACCAGTGTGATTGAGGGAGGTAGGGAGGTATGTCTTGTGTGCAGGGACCAGTGCGATTGAGGGAGGTATGTACCATGTGCTGGGACCAGTGTGATTGAGGGAGGTATGTATTGTGTGCTGGGACCAGTGTGATTGAGGGAGGTATGTACCATGTGCAGGGACCAGTGCGATTGAGGGAGGTATGTATTGTGCAGGGACCAGTGCGATTGAGGGAGGTATGTACCATGTGCTGGGACCAGTGTGATTGAGGGAGGTATGTACCATGTGCTGGGACCAGTGTGTGCTGATTGAGGAGGTATGTATTGTGTGCAGGGACCAGTGTGTGATTGAGGGAGGTAGGTATTGTGTGCTGGGACCAGTGGGATTGAGGGAGGTATGTACCGTGTGCTGGGACCAGGGACCAGTGTGATTGAGGGAGGTATGTACCATGTGCTGGGACCAGTGTGATTGAGGGAGGTATGTACCGTGTGCTGGGACCAGTGCGATTGAGGGAGGTATGTACCGTGTGCTGGGACCAGTATCACTTTTTGTTTGCGCAGCATGCTATGCTCAGTTACAGACAACTGTAGACAGGAGTCGAGTTTAAGGAATTCGTACCTCAGCCGTTGAAGAGTTCGATCTTAGCTAACATCGCGTCTTACAATCGTACTAAGATCGGCTTTGTGCAAGTGGATTAGGGCAATTGTATGTTGATTGTAAAGTTGATTGTAGGGCCTAAAATTGATTGTAACTAAGATTGTTCTGTGGAAGTGGGCCCAGAACATTTCAAGTTTTCTTACATGTTCTTCTGAGTTCTCTGGGGGACGGTGGGGTAGTCTAGTGGTTAAAGCGGTCGCTCGTCACGCCGAAGACACAGGTTCGATTCCCCACTTGGGTACAATGTGTGAAGCCCATTTCTGGTGTCCCCCTGCCATGATATTGCTGGAATATTGCTGAAAGCGTCATAAAACTAAACTCTCTCACTCACTCTGAGTTCTCTGTTTCTGTCAAATCCTAACATGATTATGTTATCATGATCACAATGTTTTGTTAAACATGATAATATTTGAGTAGTGACAATTACTTAAATAAAACCCAATTATGCAAAATGCAGTGTATTGTGAGTTTAGTATCCATTTCATGTAATAATGAGAGTTTCTCTATAATCAGAAAGATAGCTTTTATTTTGAATAATATATAAAACATGCCACTGGATTATGTTTGATATGTCATTCCCAAGAAAATGGGTGAAAAGCCATTGTTATTCCAGATTAACTTCTGTTAAAGTTTTGATGAGGTGTTTTAATATTGCATTCAGTGGGAACTAGAGAACTGAGCATTAATAATGTAATTACTCCACAAGGATTGTAACCTGTGCATTGTTCATCTTTAGAACAATGCTGTACATCCGGGAAAATATGTGCAGGTATATTTTCTAATTAACAGCCATAAGTGAACAGATTTTGAAATATAATCCACATGAATAGCTATTCTGTTTGTCCGTATATGAATGCTACACCTCATTAGTGGACAGACCTCACATTGTAATATGGGTTTTCAAATGGATTTTGTTTCAATTTTTGTGTGGAAAGAATTGGCAGAATTTCTCCCATGTCTAATCCAGCAATCCTTTAAGAGGCAAACAGACTTTGGGAATCATAAAAACCAGGTCTGTGTTTAAACACCTGCCAGGTAGTGCTTACAATGGACAAAAGGCTTCCTCACGGACTTCAGATGATAACATTGATGTTTCTATGTTGATGCTGGACTTGTTGAGATATATACACAAGGGCAAAAGTAACCGTGAAATTAGAATGTGTGATAACTGAAAATTGAATACATTTATGATGATGGGCTATTTGGCTTGATGACTGTTTAGTCTTCTATGCAACAAACAATCCAGGATGTTAATATCCGAGTGTTTGGATGTCGTTGAATAATGAAGTAAAATGGAAAGATCACAGAATCGTTTTACCTTTTCAAGCTTCTAATAGTCAACAAAAGTAGACCAAAATTTCATTATTGCTTATCTAAAGAACAATAAAATAATTTACTTTGTTTAAATTCTAAATTTGTAAAACTAATTAATTTTTAAACAGTTTTGTTCATATTTAAGACAATTAATTTTTAATACTTTAAATATACAATGAATAAAGAGTGTAGTTATAAATAAAAGTCATTTAATAAAAATAGAGCAGATAAAAGCAGCTTGCCCAAAGATTCCCATGCCCTGGCATTATACAACCTAATATATAACGATGGAATTATTTATCAATTGCTTTTATGGATCCTAGTCACATGAAAATGGATTTTTTAATCAAAATTATTCTTTGCTGATTTTAACGTATACCTTTTGCATGTTTTTTCACATGATAATGGAAGGTCCTGCCTGGAACACAGGAGATAGTATTGATCAGAGTACAGGTTGTTTGTGGGGAGGGGGGGATAACATCTGCATGGTGGAACTGTTTTATGGCCTTTCATGATGTGTGTTTGGAATCGGAGTGATTAATTAAGTGTGTTTTACAGATGTAGTTATTGACTACTCATCTGTAATAATGTTTGGTGAATGTTATTGTTTAACTAATGACAGTTGCCATGTGGAAAATAGCTTTTTAATGTGTGTATGTTTATTGGTTTGTGGTAGTGATGATAAGTCTGGGCTTCAGTCATTTCACCGAAGTTGTTAACGTCAAAATGCCTCAATCATATCTGGATTTTTTCACACTGTAAACTGACATACTATGTTATTACTGGCACGCTAAACTGCCTCACTCACTCACTCGCTCACTCACTCACTCACTCACTCACTCGCTCACTCACTCACTCACTCACTCACTCTTCAATCACTGTTTAATTTGTCACTCTTAATCACTCTTAATTACTGTTTAATTTGCTGGGTGAAATATTTACTTGCCTGTGCATGTGTTTGTGATGGATGCCATCAGTAGAGAAGAATATGCTCAGCATTTCCTAAACCACTTCTTCCATCACTATATGATAATGATGTAGTTAGACTCATACAACATACTCGGCTTTGAGGAGAGATTTCATATGATTGGGGAAATGTGTTTCGTCATTTCTATTGAAATACAGATCGATGCTCATGATGTTGATCACTGGATTCTCTGGTCCAGACTAGATTATTTACAGACTGCCACCATACAGCTGGAATATTGCTGAGTGCGGTGTAAAACTAAACTCACTAACTCAACTCACTCTATTGAAATATGTTTAGCATTTATTTGGGTAAGTAAAAACTGAATAACCTTTGTTCCAGAATGTTTTCTTTTTGGTTGTATTTGTCACTTTTTATGTGATGTTGTTTCCTCTAATGAAATTTCAGCAATTTCTCTTGTAAATAACAATAGTTTGTTTACTAATCTCTATAAGAAGGTATTGTACAGAATCAGTACCAAGACATGTGACATTTCATTGTTCAATTGAAACCCTTTGTCAAAAACGTAAATTAAATTCTTGCAAGTTATGTATTCTTGTTCCCATGGCAACATCACTAGATTTGAGATCATTTTCAACATATCTGTTTGAACTTTCTAAATGATTCATAACGGAGGTACATCCTCTCTGTCAGGTGCATGCATACTGAAGCTGCACTAGCATTCTAGTGAGTGAGTGAGTGTGAGTGAGTGAGTGAGTGAATGAGTGAGTGAGTGAGTGAAATAAATGACAGCATGTCAAGAGACTAACCATTTCAGGCTCAGTTTTGTGATTTGTTGCTCCCAAGATGGCACCCCTGACATGTTGCCATGCAACTGTGACATGACACGACATGCCTGGTATTGTAGTCTGTGTCACTGTACAGGGACGTAGTACTGGAGTGAATGTTTGAATTCTTGGTCAATAATGATATTGGAACAGTACTGAACAACAATCATGCATTAATGATTATGATATTTAGTTGTGTGGGAAAATGCATATGTTTTAATTTTTAGTATAATTTTAATACAAAATTGCCGAGAGGATAATTACAACACAACTGCTTTCATTAAGAGGTAGACGATGTCAGCCACAACCATCTGCTCAGTAAGACTCTGTGGTCTGCTTAGCATTACCATAGTAACGTCAATTTAAAATAGAAGCAGATGTCAAACCCATTTTCTTTAAAACATGTAATATAACATATTTCATGCTGTAATTTTCTAAAACAATGATTTTAAATAATATTCTGAGCACAGTGGAATTTTGAGGAGACAAGGTCGTGTATTATCACTAGATAATGAGTTACTGTAAATGCAACCTGTTGTTTTCTGAAACATGGATTGGGTATGTATATGAGTTCAGTTTGACAGAAGAGTAGTAAAGGACTGACAGGGGAGAGATTGTTTGTGTAGGCATTAAAGGTCGGAATGAAAACCCTGTTTCCTGCAGTTATGGCTGAAGTTGATCTGTAGCAGACATAAGTCTATCATACTCACGCCTATGATGATCAACAAACTGCTATACACAAACATTTACAACAAATCAAACATTTGTCTAACGATGAAGTAGTCAGCTGACTGAAACAATAGCTGCATGTCTGGGTTCTCTGAACCGGTCTGTTGGTAAAACATTTCTCCTTAAGCATTAAGAGATTTTAGACTTTTTTTATTGGCCTGTCTTCAGATTTGTCTTCTGTCTTGTTTGGGCCCTTGTTCACAGAGGATGGAACAAGTCATTAATTATCCAACATTTAGAGGAAATATCCTACTTAAAACATTTTTAAAATTCCTTAGATTATATCAGTAGGAAATTATGAGGAGTGAAAGAAAGAGTGCACTATCAGGGATGGTTTCTTGCAATACCTCCCAAGTAACGGCTTCAGAACGGAATAGTTCCAGGAATATATTCCACATGATATCTGCACCACATTACCCAGTCTGTTTCCATCAGCTGTTCTTGATAAAATTCCAGTTCCAAACTGCGGACTCTTTCATCACATCTCAAGTCTGATACCAGTGCATGCTAAGCACATGTATTACGATGTCCCTCTACAATGCCCCGAGTTCTCGAGATCTTGAAAAACAGCTGTTGCACACTGCCACAACATGTTAGGTTGGAAATTAAATATCACGACAGAGGTTTCTGAAATAGCCATTGCTGCACAATGAGTTCCATTAACAGCGCAGACATTGTTGTAGAAGCTTGATACTAAAGACTTGCTAGCTACATTTACTTGTAATACAAAACACACCATGTCTAGACGGGTCCTAGCTGAGATTACAAGACTGCCCTGTCTGGGCAACTTGATTCAGTCACAGCTGTGTGTTGACTTGGCTATCTGAAGGTTGTCTGTTTATAATCTGAAGTTTAATGCTTAAAATATTTAATAATATTAAAATAAAATTCTAGAATACAGAATCTGTGGGTATATTATGTTGATGCAAGTTTGTATTTGTATTTGACTTAAAAATTGTGATGTTTACAGCAAAACTAATTATAGGGGCATTGTATAGAATATTTACGGAATGTTTTTATGTTTGGAATCAAACATTGGTCCGGAGTACTGAAATGTTATTGGTATGTCTGCAAGAAATGTCCACCTGTTTGAGCTGCGTAGCTTGTAAACACTAAGCGAGAAGTGCAATGACCCGGCCAGTATGTACGTAGTTATCTCCCTTGGTTTGGACACATTTTTGTGAACCTCCCATCATGAGTTCCCATGCCAAGGATTGTGTGTTTGGTCTCATGCACTGAAAAGAAATTATAAGTAGACATACTATAACATTACTGTGAGTATTTCATATTACCGGTAATTACATTGTATTTGGGGATGGGGATGTGCTGCGGTATGGGGAGATGTTGTCATCAAGTTTACAGATATTCATGACTCTTTGGTAGACTACAAAATATATTTTTGAAACACCAGATACAATTTTTAACCTCATGACATGTAAATGTGTGAAATTCCTCCGTTACACAGAATATGAAATTTAATATCATGGATGTGCTGTGAGCACACTCAGTGGAGGCAAGTTAGTTGTTCATTCATTCATTCATTCATTCATTCATTCATTTCATTTCATTCATTCATTCATTCATTAAAACATTCATTCATTCATTCATTCATTCATTCATTAAAATATCTGAGAAGAGTATTTTAGGAATGTATTTTCATTTATTTATGAATATCACTCACTCACTCACTCACTCACTCACTCACTCACTCACTCACTCACCACTCACTCACTCACTCAGGAATGTATGTGGATGATTGATAGTTTGATTGATGGCTCATTCAACAAAACGTTAAAAAGGGGCTGAATTATTGCTGCATGTTTCAGCAAGTTAGATGAACAATACCTGTATATCTATTTAGTTCAGGGATGGAAATTAGCACCAGCAGCCAGTATTGATGATGTTAAGGGTATCCTAGACTCTCAGACATGTGGGTGGTCTTACTATGTGTTATCCCGGTGTGAGCTGCTACACTTCTTGGATATGTTCCTTCTCAGCTGAAAGTGTCATCCAGTTAAACAATATCAGGAAAATGTTCGTTACGTATACTTGTTGATTTTTATATCGTAGTTGAAGAATTACTCTTCTGAACATGTAAAACAACACTGCATTTCAAGACTATTTGAATAATTTCTTTTCCAAATTGCCTCTCTTCCTTAAAAAACATGCCCATGTGGGTTTGAAGAGACTTAGAATATGGAGACAAGCCAGCGTCACTTCAGGCCCTGCCAGCTATACTTTTTAAATGTCTTGTATTGTTTTCTCATGTGACAAGCCATGGTTTGATGGACTGGTACTCCATTACATGGATGTAAGTCTTAATGAAGGGAGATGTAGTTGTGTACTGGGGTAACAGGTCGGTATACGTGATGCATGTGTGGTATCTGATATTCTGGGATGTAGGTCTTAATGAAAGGAGATGTAGTTGTGTACTGGGGTAA
Source organism: Haliotis rubra (assembly GCF_003918875.1). Classification (NCBI taxonomy): domain Eukaryota; kingdom Metazoa; phylum Mollusca; class Gastropoda; order Lepetellida; family Haliotidae; genus Haliotis; species Haliotis rubra. The sequence goes on along the minus strand of NW_025767063.1, from coordinate 923,588 downwards.
CACGTCGGTATACGTGATGCATGTGTGGTATCTGATGTTCTGGGATGTAGGCATTCAACTTTGTCATCCATTAGATTCAGTTATTGTATGGAACAGATTTATAACCATTCTGACTGGTTTTTGTTATAATCAGACTTGTTGAATATGTTTTATCAATAACATTTGACAAAATCCGTATCAGAGATGCAGATATGTAGAATTGTGTGTATTTATTATGTCACATACCTTCAAGAAGGGGCGGTGGGGAGCCTAGTGGTTAAAACATTTGCTCATCACACCGAAGACCCGGGTTCGATTCCCCACATGGGTACAATGTGTGAAACCCATTTCTGGTGTGCCCTGCCATGATATTGCTGGAATATTGCTAAAAGGAGCGTAAAACTAAACTCACTCACCGGCATGAAAGAAAAACTTTTGGAAAATTATAACTCAAAGCCAAAATATATTCAAACATGAACATAAATAACATAAAACAAGTAATATAAATCAAAAGACAATTATGAAAAACAAAAATATCAAAATGACAAATTGAACACCAGATACTTAAATAGCTTGATGATCTCCAGATGATGAACATGGCAGAGTGAGTGAGTAAGTGTGACTAATGGTTGACAATATGAACACCAACTACACACCAGCCAATCACTTTGTCTTTTACAACAAACATGGTGACAGAATTTCATTGCCATTTACCCGATGAAGGGTGAATAAAGGTGAGAATTGGATGTCAACTTCTTGTATTATGAGGAACAAGACATTTCAGAGTGTATTCTTACTCTTTCTTCAGGTGAATCCTTAGAGAATATCTCCCAACATCATTCACATGATGAAGGAGTTAATTATTCCCTGAAACATTGTGTTCCTCAAAACAAAGATGACATCCATAAATTCTTGCTTTTATGTGTATCAGTTCTGTAGCCATTTAAAGACTTGAATGGTGAATATCTCTTCCACATTGCACACCTGTCTGTGACGTTCACATGATGTGTTACATGTAACCTGGAAGGTCCTATCAAGATACAGTTTGGATCCGCTTTGGATCCTGAAGACATGATACACTGACCATAGATCCTGGTGTTTGTGATAAACAGGAAATGCCAGGAGATAAATTCTTCTGGAGACATACATTGTTTACGTGTATAAACCTCCCTGGAACATGAGGGTGATCTACAGACTGACGGGGACGATTTCTACTCTCTCAAAATAATTGCTGACAAAGGTAATTGATGACTAAAATAGCCAGCAGTGCGGTCCGTCTGACGTTTTTATTTACTGATGATATGTTTTGTTTAGAGCTAACGAGGACAAAGAGTGTGTAGAGACCAGGACTGTAAGAAGACCTTGTTTAATCTTGGGGACATATTTGTCCACTAGGGACAGCGGCCGCGACGTCGCTGCACCGTGCAGGAGTATACCTCCTCAAACATAGGTCTGTTACGGCAGCAAGATTAGGGAGTAAATAGTCCTAACGTGCAGCATTTTAACGTGTTGACACAAGACTTTCTATGTCATTCCCAGCATGGGCAAATAGGCCTGACCCAGGAGACGGCTTCATCCTGCTACCGTGATGCTAGTCCTCATGTCTCCTCAGTCAGTCGCTCCTCGCTGGAAGAGGCAGTTGGTAGTCGGCTGGGGTGGTGGCAGCGATCTCGAAGCAGCAGTGTTGAAATAGCTGTCAGCATTGAAATACTTGAAGGGATATCATTTGCACCTGTTAAGTAGTGGTTGAATATGTTGAAGTGTGACCAATGTTGAATTGTGACCAGTGGTTGTAACTGTTGAACTGTGACCAGTGTTGAATTGTGACCAGTGTTGAATTGTGACCAGTGTTGAATTGTGACCAGTGTTGAACTGTGACCAGTGTTGTACCATGACCAGTTGTTGAATCTGCTTAATTGTCAACTGGGCAAAACTGATGGATAGTGATAATAGTGGCAACAGATGATAATAATATAATATCTGCAAAGATGAAATAGTGACTTTGGCTGCAGTGACTGGAAAAGGAATTTGTTTAAAAAATATTAATATTGACTTGAGTTGTGAAGAAATGGTATAATCCTTGACACTGTGATAGTGGTGAACAACTCAGACCTCACGGGACATCTGTAACTGACAGCCTAAATACCTTTTGTGAATATGACCCGAAGGATTATTAACTTACCCAGTCAACGCTGAAAGCATCTGGTGAGTAAAAGGACTATAATCTATACTGATGCCCTAAAGATTTTATCCCATAAAAGTCATTTGGCAAGTCGAGCACCATTGCTGCTATATTGGCATGTGTCCATATAACAAGCCGTTTTCTAAACCTAATGAAAAAGTTGTTTTAAACTGAGAAAAAAATACTGGCATGGCTTGGATCTCTTGCTTACAGTATTTTTACAAACTCTGACAGCGAATAATTCTGGACTTGACCAACCAGTGATTGATATCCTTTGCAACAACCCATGCTGTATGGGTACTGTACTTTGACATGCAGTCAGCCTATTGGTCAAGTCTGTCCCCTCATTACTTCAAGTCACATTGTTCAAAATAGCATTGGTTCGAGAACACTGTCTAAAACAGAATCCAATTTGTTAATTATTTGTCCATAGGAATGTTAATCTACAATATTATTTCCCTAGATACCATTTTGTAGGAAAGAATTAAAGAAAGTTTTTTCACATTTTTCATTAATTCAAAAACATTGAACTTATGTTGATTGACTTTATTGGTTTTGGGTTTTTTACAAGAAATGTAAAGAATTGTCCTTAGCATGGTAGTTCTTTGAGAAAACAAGAACAAATTCTTTCAAGAAAAGATATGAGCCTCGTTTTTCATAGAAATAAAGTGCCATCTAAATGAAATTCTCCATAATAGATGAGTGTGTTGGGTTTAATGCAGCACTGAACGGATTTCTAGTCAGCATGTCAGCATTGGTGAAATCCACTAGACAAGCCTAAAAACATAATCAGGGTGAACCAGGTGTAGAAAACATAATCATAGATTCCTGCAATGTTCAAGGGAGGCAACTCTGTACATCAACATGTGGTGAACGTTTGATTGAACATGTGGTTGAGGGTATGTAGAAATAACAAAGAATGCACTTTTCAGGAGTATATTACTAAAGTACTGGAGGTGAGTGAGATGTAAAAATCTGCCAGATTAATTGAGGTAATGAACTTGTGATATCATCTCAAACCTTTGATATTTTAAAACAGATTGTAAAATCAATCATTACATGAATCACCTTTGGAAGCAATGTTTGAAGCCAAAGTTCAATATCCAACTAATCTCTGTCACTGATGTTTTTTTCACATGTCAGGAATTCAAATATTCTTGTCCTTTCGATTTCTGCTCCACTAATGGCATCCCGTCCACTGATGCTGATACGGAACACATTGATTATCCCCTGATGGCCGGTGTAAAGTAACACCTTAACACACCCACATATTGACAGTCCGCCACTCGGTGACAACAATTACACATTCTGTAGAATTACTCTCCAAAAATGAGATCGGATTCAATATTTGTTACATGAAAAAGGCTCCTTTGGACAAATTTAGAATCTGTAATAAATCACCGGATATGAAACTGCTCAGGTCAATGATGAAGTAGCTTTTTTATTACTGTAGGATATTACGATGTATTTCTTCGATCGCTTCGTAGGGCTGTAGGGTTAAGACATTCAGGATGTTATTGTCTGTGGTATAACTTAATGAACAGAGCTAACAGACTTTTACAGTTAGCTATCTAGACAGCATTGTGTTCAGAGGTTCTCATTTACATTATTAGGTTAGGTAGCCCAGTGGTTCAAGCATTTGCTGTTGGTTTTAGTTCTATTCCCCATGGACCAGTGAAAATCCTGGTTAGAACTGGTCTTCAGTAACCCATGCTTGTCGAAAAGAGACAAAATACGGGATCTGGTTGCCAGGCTCACTGGCTTGGTTGACACATGTCATTTTATCCCAACTGTGTAGATCGATGCTCATGCTGTTGCTCACTGGATTGTCTGGTGCAGGCTTGATTATTTACAGACCGCTGCCATATGGCTTGAACATTGTTCAGTGCGACTTTAAACAACTACCAACCATCCAATCTATTCCCCTCAAGGTATAATCTATACAGCCCCTGTCTGGTGTCCCCGCAGTAGAACCCCACTCTCTCATTCAACCTCACTCACTCACTCAATTTACACAATGAAAACTGACCATGACCTTCATGCAACATACATACTGGTTACCATAGTTACTTGAGGCACAACAATTCACTGAATTGTCATAATCACCAAGGTATAAAGTGCAGTGACATTTGTGAAGATTTTCTATGCTTCAATTCTTTTTCTCGAATTACATCCAACAGAGATGAAGTGTGGAGATTGATCTTTTTAAAAATAAAATGAATTCAGCCATATTAGGACTGAAGAAATTGTAGATGGTCACAGTGGGAGAAGCTCATGAGGATACAATTCATTATTTAGTGGTTTACCTATAACAGATAAATGTCTCTTCCGAAGCTATGTCAGTAACAACACATCACACCATTTTGAAAATCCTAATAAAACTTAGATCTATAACTTGTAATATATTTGTATTTTTTTATGTAATATTAAATTTAATCAACAAAACCTGTTCTATAATTATAAGAAATACTTTTTTTTAAAGTAAAGTCCATATTGCTTGACGTACAGGAAACATTGATTGCTGGAAGTCATCCCTCTCGACGTACTGAGACCTTTGGTATGACCTTTATCCACATTTTAGAGTCATAACAATGAATAGTTTACCTAGTACAATGTACATTGTAGTGCCCCATGCTTGTATATTCTTTATTTAATATACTACACTGAACTTATACTGGACTAGAGGAAAGGTATCTGGTGGTATTCCTGTAGGGCAGTGTTACATATTTGTAATGAAATAAAGTGTTATTTTGTTTGGTGAAGCTAACAGAGTCAACTTGGACAGTATCCTCCAACATTTGACTTCTCCATTTGAATTTACAACTTCAACTAAACTGATAGTATAGATTTTCTATGTAGCATACACTAAAGGTGAAGTGAGAATCATACAAGGGACTTTCTTATGGTTATCAGATGGTTTTGTCTCTTCTATTTCCTTTGATTTTACTTGTATTTCTCTTCTGTTTTATTTGTTTTTTCTTATATTTCTCTCTATTTCACTTGCATTTCCTTCTATTTCACTTCTACTTCTCTTCTATTTCACTTCTATTTCTCTTCTACTTCTCTTCTATTTCACTTCTATTTCTCTTCTACTTCACTTCTATTTAAATTCTATTTCTCTTCTATTTCACTTCTATTTCACTTTTGTTTCAATTTCCCCCCTGTATATATCCCTTGTATTTCCCATCACGAATGACTGTCTTTCAGGAACGAGGTCTCAAGGATATGAATGTAATCTGTATAAACAGATTCAAGAAAGGCATCCTTGTCATTCCAGGACCCAGCTAGCTCCTGATACAGATGGTCTAGGCTCATATCCTGTTAGGAAGGGTTTATACACTTCGTCACCTCCAGTCTTCAATAATGATGTATATTGTTCTGGGTTGCTAATGAAACTCATCAGACACCTGTCTCTCATAAACATGAACAGCAGGAAGACACTGGAGATATCTGGTCAGAACTAGTTCCCGCCAGCCTATTCTGGTGAAGGACTACAGGAATCAGGTGGTCCGACTCAGAGACTTGTTTGACTTGGGTCAAGGTACCCTGATGTCTGGGGCATGGTGCTCACTATATCAATCACAGGTTTGGTTCAGTAATTTACAGGCCAGCATCTAGTCTGTCTCCCAGTCTCTGAACCACATTATTTTCCTGACTGCCCAGCCCTCCAAGCAATGCTAAACCCCTAAATGAATCAAGTCTAGATTTCCCTAGATCTCTGGTCTCCCTGGGGCTTCTTTTTTTTAATGGGTTTGTTTGTTGCAACAAACAAACCTAGCAGTAGTTCCTCTATCAAAGTATCAGGTTGTGTCAGGAATTCTTTGTTTCCAATTCCATATTTAGATAAACAGAAGTTATTAGAAGGAATAATGGTGCCGCAACAGACAATGAGGAAACAAACCAATGTAGAAGTAGTTCCTTCATCAAAGTTTCACGTCTGTCTCACAGTCCCTGAGCCACATTATATTCCCTTCCGCAGAGCCCCTTCTACAGTCCTAAAGCCCTGAATGAAAGTTTAGCTTTCATCAGTTTCTTAATCTCCCTTCTCACAGGGACTCCATATTAATTTAAAAGGAATTATTTGTTTCTGTCAGAATTATATATATTCAGAGACTAAGCCACAGTCTAGTAGTGACAGGAAATCTGTTTCTATATTTAGACCAACTCTGATCACTAAGATTAGGGGTGACACCAGGTGTTCACAAGGTAAGGGTGTTCTGCTCTGCCTATATCCTCCCCTCACTGAGACGCTGCATAAGAATACCTGGACATTTACCTGTAATTAGGGCATAAAACCATCTTTACCATTTCCATAGTAACCCTTCAGGTAAAATGACATATAGCCATGAAAGTCAATATGTAATGGAGGTATGAGTTTATCTTCTTGTTGGTTTTTGTGTATGATTCATACATCAAAGCTACTAAGATCGTTTCCAGTAATTAAATAGTGTCTGGTAATTAAAAGCAACTGCAGCATCCATTTACAAGGCTGAGGAGTTTAGTTCTTGAACTTCCTCACACAGTGTAATGTACAACCCTTGTTAGGATACCAGTGTACCTTGAGGTAAGACAGAACAAAACACTTCAAGTCCTTTACACACACTTAGCTTCCACCCCAGAACTGCCTCGCACAGGAAATGTAGTTCCTGAAACCTTCGGACAAGTACAAGGAACTGTTCTCCCCCTGATTCTTAAAACTTTAATCCACAAATGAGACCTCATTGCCATGAGATACTTTAATCCCTCCCAAGATTAGCGCCGGCATCATTTTACGTTGTGTTTGTTCTCATTATCTGCGTGTGACAGCGATGTTTGAGACGGAAGACTAACAGAATCTTGAGTTTGTCTTGAAGGTATTTGACGTGTATACACAGTAAAGCTTGCAGTCCACTGCAGCTGGGTGGTGCCCTCAAGTCACCGTCTCAATACGGGTATTTATACTCCCACAGTAGCCTCTTCTCATAATTAACATCCCGTTTGATTAATCACAGGACAGATACCACAGGCTTGGTCCCACAGTCACTAGCTGTTCCTGAGTGTGTGCTAATATAAACTTCTGGGTGGATGCTCATATAAAGTGACATCTTACTTTTGATTCCCACAATAGTCTTCATTCTGTCCACTGATTGATGAAACCAGGGCTTCTTTTCTGCATCATTTTGGTCAATCATTAAGGTAAGAGGATTTGTATGTATGTCAATGAAGATTATAGGTGGAAAGACGACTACTAAAACAACTATCCATTTCTTTGATATGTGATGTTTATTACCCTGTGGTATGGAAGAATCTTGTTCTTACCACTGGTCCTGTTGGTGACATCCTGGGCTGTGTTTTATGTCTGCTTGACGATGAAAATTGACATCCTGCAATGAAAACACAGGTTTGATATTTCAAAAACTGACGCTGTATGATGCTCTAGGATTTCCTAATATCAAACATCCTGCCTGATCGTCAGCTGTTGATTTATTTCATTGTATTTATTCCATGAGAAATAATAGCTGTGGCTTTAAGCTTGAATGATACACTGGAATAGAAACAATGGTTTTGTGTTGTGATGGATAGATAAAGTCAGTAGGTGTGATGTCAGGCACTCTTGGACATCAAGTAAATATTTTGCTAATTATTTGCATTTTTTGTCTTAATTTTCTGTTAATATTGTCAAATTATTAATTAATATTGACTTTCAATTAGTTCTCTGATTAAATATTTAATGGTTTGCATTCAGGTGTGCAGAAACAGAATGAGCAGTAGACCCCACTGGTCATATATCCTGTATATATAATTGATTTGGAGTGGGATGATAGTGTTTTGGGATGTGTGGAGGTATTGCTTCATACGGACTGCTGATATCAATGCAAATTCTATCATGGCATGGACGTTAACTTGACTTTGATTGGTCAAAATAGTATTAAAATCAGGTCTCAGTAAGCTTGATTGTGACTGGTGACAACAGTATTAAAAACAGATTTTCAATTCTATATGCTACCTCTAAGTCAACAAGCCTTTTCACACAGAAAGCATGTATGAATACATTGATCTATTGATGGCTCACATACAATAATTACTGCCGATTACCTATCAGAATTGTATACATTTGATATCGGGGCATTATCAAATATATTTGGCAAGACTTTTACCGAAGTACCAAGTTCCAAATTAACATAAGAGATATTCTTTCTACAGTGAACATATGTAAAATTCCAAAACAGTTGTTTTTTCTGGTAATTGTTACTATGTTGCACCTAGAAGAATGTTCTTGTACATAGCCTAGATTTCAGCTGCCCATTGTTGCAATAATTGTTGCTGTGACATCGCCCAGGTATTTGGTACATCAAATAGGCATCACCAGTGTTGTTTGGTTGTATCGGGCCACCTGTGTGATATAGAGTTGTTTGTTTATTCTAAGGAGGAAATTCATTGCAATATTACAACAGTGTAGTGTTGTTAAAACACTGTATTTATGAAGTGCAGGTGTAGATGTGTTGATTCACTGAGACTTCACCTTGGCGCCAGTAGAGTTCAGGTAAGTGTCCAGTGGCCATATGTGTTGTGTGGACATGATGATGATGATGATGATGATGATGATGATTTGGAGATTGAACATTTGCTTACTGACATAATGAGTATTTCGCAGCTGAATGGGAATTACTGTGCTATTTATATTTCTTGGTTACTATCAGGCTCATGAAATACAAATAAAAGATGTTTAAGTAATATGTAGTCAATAAATCATATCTTCTTCAAGTGGCATTTAGAAGCTGGCATGATGAAGATAAACACCTTTTTGTGGATAGACAACTTCTTTATAGGAATAGATGCAACATTTCGGTGTAGATCCTAACACCGTTATCAAGCAAATGATAACGGTGTCCAGCAAATGATAACTGTGTTAGGATCTACACCGAAATGTCGCATTTGGTGGAAATAACCCATTGCCCGACGCCCAAGTCCAGTGGTTTTTTCTGTCGGGCAAGCAAATTTGTATATCCTACTGTACCGGTGTCCAGTTGACTTTCCAATATTAATTATGTTGTTTATTTAAAAAATCAACAAGAAAACGGCCGGTATAGTGGAAAAATTATCAGGGCAAGTGATTTTACATGTGCCACTGTACCGGAGTACACTAGCAATTTTAAAGTTATTTCCACCCCTGTATTGCTATAAAGAAGTTGTCTAACTATTGTATACCTCAAATGGCTTAGACTGTTAATGATATAGTGTCTGTAAGTAAATAACTGATTCTTACTGACACTGACTCCAGAAATGCATGACAAACTCATTTTGGTAATATTTTTGGGTTTTTTTATGGGGAACTTTCATTTTACTGAATAAATATTGACAATAATTGTGTGCCATGTTAGAAAACTACTTAATTATGAAGGGTCATGAAAACAAGATAAGTACGTGACAGGGGGTGGGTCATTGTCACACCACACGCAACATATCTGGCATTTACCCTTCATGATAACTGACCAGTCTCATTGACCTGTCTCCCAGTAACTGGTCAGATCCACCTGTCTACCTGTATATGTATAATACAGGTAGGATACACTATCTAGTCTGATCCACCTCTCTACCTGTGAATGTATAGTACAGGTAAGATATACTAGATAACAATTCAGACTTTCAATACATATTTCACAAAGACAGGGCAGTATTTAATTTTAAGCATTTTTTCAACCATTTCCTCAAAATGTTTTTATGTTGATTTGTAAATACCTGTATCATTTAGCCCAAAGACAATATGTCTTGAGTAAATATGGATGAGATGGGAAGATCATGTCTGTATGACTAAACTAAAATCAGGGATCAACATTCTGTCATCAAGCATTGATTTTCTAACCTGGCCATTTTTATCAATATTTGATTACCTGTTCTCGTTAATGGTAATTTGACACCTCCGTCTGTATCCAGGTGTGTCGGCCACACTGCCAGTGCTACTCCGATAAAGAGTTGCTGTCTGTGAGGAGGGGGTTCTGGGTTCTGTTGGCCGAGGACATTTTGATGCACAGATTGAACAAAAGCTCCTGATAATGTCGAAGATGCTTTTGAGGTCACAAAAAATGGATCAGGGTGAAACCAAAATGTCATTGTTCCTTCATCTGTTGTTGAGACTAAGTTGTCCAGTAGTCTGATTGACCTTCGTCTGTTGTTGAGACTAAGTTGTCCAGTAGTCTGATTGACCTTCGTCTGTTGTTGAGACTAAGTTGTCCAGTAGTCTGATTGACCTTCGTCTGTTGTTGAGACTAAGTTGTCCAGTAGTCTGATTGACCTTCGTCTAACATCTAGTCTCTGAAATGAAAGTATTTTAATTTAACAAAATGTAATAAAATATAAAATATTTCATTTGTAGAAACCGCAGTAATCCAGACTTGCCACATATTATAGACATGCATGGGTTTTCTTAGATATGCTTGTTTCAGGGTCTGTATGACAGACACGAACCACTTTATGTTCACTGTCTAGAATTAAATCCCTTGACAATGTAAGGATCCCTTGGTCTTTGGTTTGAATCCGAGATTCACTCTGTTTAGGATCCAAGTGGATCATCAGGGTATAGGCAGAGAGGAAAGAGCTTGGCTTTTGGAATGCCCTTCAATATATATCAGACACACACTGATAGTCTTGAAACAGTGTATGTAATAAGGCCCGTCCGACTGCCCGAGACAGGGCTAGATTTCTGACGGACGGTCTAAATTTACAGCTAGCCAGCCCGATGGTCTGGTAAATTTTTTAGATGTTCTATACATCTGAGTAAATTCACCATATTTGGTCTGGTTAAATCCATTTTGGGCTGGTAACATTTTGAAGTTACCAGCCGTGATGTCTGGCTGTATTTTTGGCTTATATCATCTACTGCTTGAAACACTCATGTCACTTGACTTGACTCATCTAATTATTGTTCTATCTGATATATATCTAGTAATATCATGTTTGTGTATTGTACATCAAAAATACTACATAAACTACATGTCTATTTCACAGTGCAGAGTTCCATCCCTTTACAGTATCAGGATATACTTCTCATGAGTTTGAATCCCAGGTTGGCCCTGATCATTATTCTTAATCCGTCAGCACCACACCCACATTTGTTGGTTTCCTTTAATGGAAGTCTACAACTTAAGTTGTCACTGTAAGTTTTCCTTCCTCATTAAATTCCCAAGTACCCCAAATACTGTTTAATGCCGTATGATAGAGGCTCACTAACAAGCTCACTTTCAAAGTTTTTATATTCTCTCTGGAGGAGGATGAAGATTTTGTGAAACGAAAATGTCTTTTCAAATGTAGACCTAATTACATGTGCGCAAACAAAGCCTTGACTGGCACTACCGGTCACACCAGCTGGGTGGGGGTGGGGCACCTGTCATTGGTGGGGACGGAAGTGAGTCAAGAACACTTGTCGTTCAATTACCCATTGTCGTAGGTGAAACCACTTGACTCAATAACACAGTAATTGCTATCTATAATGAAACCCCTTCATCTGGACTATAAAGGTTCAGGTTGAAATAATTCTGATCTGCTAATAAACCCATTTATAAATCTTGGTGAAATTGTAATATCGCTTGGAAATCATGTAGATATTCTTAACAGTAATTGTCCAGAAAGCAGGGATTTCTGATTAGAAGGGTGCAGAATATAAAATATTAAAGATTTCTCAGGTACATATATATGTCGAATATGCCATACTTGATACACACAGGCTCTCGAGGCTTACAGTGTGAGTGAGTATAGTTTTACGCCGCTTTTAGCAATATTCTAGCAATATCACGTCCGGAGACACCAGAAATGGGCTTCACACACTGTACCCGTGTGGGAAATCAAACCTGGGTCTTGTGACAAGCGCATACTTTAACTACTAGGCTACCTGACAGCCCCTCCAGTCTGACAGGTTCATATACATCATGATATCAGACATCGATCGTTGTGTTATGGGGTTTGGGATGTGTAGACACCCTTGTTGTTTCCTGGCTAATCACATGATCAACTGTAAAACATATCATTGACTTATAAAAGTCAATATTATCTTAGCCAACAATGAGTATTTGCTATGTCTGTGTTGCACAACACGCCTTGGTATAGCACGAGTTAACAAGTCATCTGTAAATGTACGTCCAGAAACATGTTTTGGGGATCCACTGTTAAGTGTCATTCTGAAAATGTAATTGTGACATGAGTGAGTGAGAGTGTTTTCTGTGTGTAACTGGGTCCCCAATGAGTGAATGGGTAAAACCGTGGTACGCCCCTGAGTGAGTGATGAGTTAATGGATGGGTGTGTGGGTGAGTGAGAGTAAATTTTGAATGAGTGAATGGATGAGTGGGTGAGTGAATGGAATGGGTGTGTAGGTGAGTGAGTGAGTGAATTTTAATGATGTGAATGGATGAGTGGGTGAGTGAACAAATGGGTGGAGTAGGATGGTGAATGAGTGAGTGAATGGATTGGGGTGGATGGGTGGGTGATTGAATGGATGGGTGGGTGGATGCTTGAATAGATGGGTGGGTGAGGTGGGTGAGTGAGGAGTGAGTGAGTGAACGGTGGGTGGTAGGTGAGTGAGTGAATGGGTGGGTGGATGCTTGAATAGATGAATGGGTGAGTGAATGGGTGGGTGGGTGGGTGGGTGAGTGAGTGAATGGATGGGTGGATGCTTGAATAGATATGGGTGGGTGAGTGAATGGATGGGTGGATGCTGAAATAGAATATGGGTGGGTGAGTGAATGGGTGGATGGATGCTTGAATAGATATGGGTGGGTGAGTGAATGGGTGGGTGGATGCTTGAATAGATATGGGTGGGTGAGTGAATGGGTGGGTGGGTAGGTGGGTGAGTGAATGGATGGGTGGATGCTTGAACGATATGGGTGGGTGAGGTGAATGGGTGGGTGGGTGGGTGGGTGAGTGAATGGATGGGTGGATGCTTGAATAGATATGGGTGGGTGAGTGAATGGGTGGGTGGATGCTTGAATAGATATGGGTGGGTGAGTGAATGGGTGGGTGGATGCTTGAATAGATATGGGTGGGTGAGTGAATGGGTGAATGAGTGAGTGAATGGGTGGGTGAATGAGTGAGTGAGTGTGATTTCTCTGTGAGGAGTATGTAAAAAGACATTTAATCACCAGGCTACACCATTTTCCCTGATTATCTGAGACAAAACGTGAAACTATTGTCCTGGGATTATGTTTGTCTGTGAGTCACCTGTCTCCATCATAGCATTTCCTGCCTGCTGCCGACATTGTTCCTGAGTTTAGATCAATAGTGAGTCAACTTCCTTGTCCATGTAGGTAGGACTCCAGCCACAGCATCATCTACACCTCCACTGACCCTGACACGAGTGCTCTGCCGATGATGTATGTGTTTTATAAATACCTAATATAAATCTTTTTTGTTGATATATGGGGCGGAGCTGGATGACCAGTTCTGTGTATAGGTGGTGCTGCTCAAGACCGAGAGGGCCATATGTGTGTAACATAAGAATATTGAGGTGTATATATTGACTTCATCTGGTTGTCATTAAATATTACATATTCAAAACTAGAAATACAGATGTATGTTTTCATGTCAGGAAATGCTGGAGAAATGGCCTGGGACTTCTGTAGTGCAGTGAGAATTCTCGTAACAGACCAGACACACTCTTCGGTAATAGTTGCACCTGATCATAGTAAAAATATGAAATGTGAAGCGGGAATAAATGGAAAGTGTATGTATTTTGTTCTTTCCATCAAAGACTGCACTTATGGTGCTCCTCGTCCATACAAATTATATAGCATCTTAGTGTTCTTTCTTACCAGTGAAGATCTGGGTTAGGATTGGTCTTTAGCAACCCATGCTTGTCTCCCGTGAAGATCTGGGTTAGAATTGGTCTTTAGCAACCCATGCTTGTCTCCCGTGAAGATCTGGGTTAGGATTGGTCTTTAGCAACCCATGCTTGTCTCCCCGTGAAGATCCGGGTTAGAATTGGTCTTCAGCAACCCATGCTTGTCGTAACAGGCGGCTAACAGGATCAGGTGGTCAGGCTCACTGACTTGGTTTACACATGTCATTGTTACCCAATTTTGTAGACTGGTGCTCATGCTGTTGATCAGTCCGCTGCCATATAGCTGGACTATTACTGAGGTGGGGCATCTTCGTGGTCTTCCTTGAGTATTTTTATTGTTAGATCATAATCAGGTACTAAATGGCAATGTATGATAAGGGGACATTTGTGGCCCATAGGATATACGTAATTTTACAAATTTGGTCCAATTTTAAAACAACATTCACTGAAGTTATTGTATGTCTTCCTACAACTGGAGGGGGCAGTAGGGTAGCCTAGTGGTTAAGGCGTTCGCTCATCACACCAGAGATCCGGGTTCAATTACCCACATGGGCACAATGTGTGAAGCCCATTTCTGGTGTCCCCCATTGTAATTTTGCTGGCGCTCACTCACTCACTACAACTGAGAACGACGTTTTGTTCATTTCATCACATGCTTGTTCTGGACTTAATACAAACATGAATGTATGCAGAACAATGACAAAGATACCTTAAAGTCACAGAAAACAAGAATATTCTGATAGACATTTATAGTTACATTTCGTACATTTTTGTTTTAAAGCTTAAGGCATCAAAAATCAAATCTAGCTGTCTTAGCCAGTTCCTTCTCTGAGTATGCATGCCACTTACGTATCAAATATTACCTGCTTGAAATTATGTACACATCATTTTTAAAAAAGACCACTTAATATTGAAAAATATTCTTTTTATTCCCGAATGGATGTACATTTAGAGAACTTAAAAATCTAACAGAAAATCATCCAATCACAGTTTCCTGATTGTTCAATCCACATTCAAATCTCTGTGAAGCCTGATGTTTGGAGTACTGATTAACTAGTGGAACCTAACAAGGAAAAGATCAACATATTTATGTAAATGTTATCATTCTATGAGATAATTGTATAAACGAGAGTGGATAAATATCCTCTAAATGTATTAGAACTTGTCAGCTATGAGGCTTTTTTACTGTGATGCCATTGTTTCCTAGTGTTTCAAATATTTAAGATTTTTCAGAGCAAATTTTCCCAGGTCTAGAAATGAGAATGTGCTTGCTAGTATGAGCAGTTCATGACTAAGTTATTGCTGCGTGCAGTGTTAAACAAGACAACAGCAGTTTGAATAATGAAAAAATTGTTTGAGTATAAATATGAACAAATTTGTCAACAAATGTGAAATTGTATGTAATAAATGTTGTGTCATCTTTGTTAAAAAAATATTGACTAAAACTGTACTCTCTAACATAGTTTCAATCACGCAATGAAACTGTCCATAAAACTACTGTTTGGTACATGTTTTGGTTGTAATAAAAACAATTCCCCGGAGTTTGTTAAATCCGCATAAACTGTTCATCAAGCTGTCCATTTAGCATCCATGTTTATATTCTTTGTTTGCAAAAAAAATTCATCAATGTTTTATTTAAACAAATCTTAGCCAACAAGCCATTCAAGTGTTTGCTTAAATGCACTGTTTAACTTAATCCTAGGTCGTTCGTGGGCCGCTTGGCATGCTGGGACTACCTGGCTTGTATTTACTAAACATTGATTCGCTCCCATTTAACTGACTTTCCAATACAGCGTAATTATGAAAGGTCAATAATAGGCTTGTTGAGCATTCATCTTAATAGCGCAGTCCGGGAGTCTATGGCAACAACCTTTCCTACAATATCCTGACCTAATACTTCATCAAGATATCCCACTCAATACGTTAACGCTTTCTTGGTACGAGGGCATACATCGTTTAAGAAAATGGCTTACGGGGAACATGTTTCACAATTAATCCTATTTTAGGACAATAGTTATTGTATTGTATATATTTCAATAGCTCTGGGTTTTTTGTTTAGTTCTGTTATTGATACTAAGACAACCATGACAAACTGACCCTTACGTGAAGGAAATACTGGTCGTTGATGGCATATTTCAGCTGATGATTTCAGAGAGTGGCATACACGAAGGAAGTGACCTGTGTCTAGGAATGATGGGTACTTGTGGACAGGAGAATGTGGTGAGATATCCTTACTCTATTACACAATCTTGAAGGTACTTGTGGACAGGAGAATGTGGTGAGATATCCTTACTCTATTACACAATCTTGAAGGTAGTTGTGGACAGGAGAATGTGGTGAGATATCCTTACTCTATAACACAATCTTGAAGGTACTTGTGGACAGGAGAATGTGGTGAGATATCCTTACTCTATTACACAATCTTGAAGGTAGTTGTGGACAGGAGAATGTGGTGAGATATCCTTACTCTATAACACAATCTTGAAGGTAGTTGTGGACAGGAGAATGTGGTGAGATATCCTTACTCTATTACACAATCTTGAAGGTAGTTGTGGACAGGAGAATGTGGTGAGATATCCTTACTCTATTACACAATCTTGAAGGTAGTTGTGGACAGGAGAATGTGGTGGGATATCCTTACTCTATTACACAATCTTGAAGGTAGTTGTGGACAGGAGAATGTGGTGAGATATCCTTACTCTATTACACAATCTTGAAGGTAGTTGTGGACAGGAGAATGTGGTGAGATATCCTTACTCTATTACACAATCTTGAAGGTAGTTGTGGACAGGAGAATGTGGTGAGATATCCTTACTCTATTACACAATCTTGAAGGTGTGAAGCAGAATGACAAGATAAATACCAATTAATCACGACTCACTCTTGGATTGATTGCATCTGTGCAACGTCCACAGATATAGGCATTTCATTTTTTATGAAACCTAATGAAGTCCAAACATCCATGTACCGTTAAGATAAATGTTTACACAATCAAAGTCATGTAATACACAATTACATATGTACAACTATAATGTGTAACTGTATTTGCTTGACATCATTATCTGTTTGTTCAATACAAGAGAAGCTGTACAATATTCTTGTGAAGAGATTTTGATAGTATGCGTATTATTTACATTTTTATTAAATATTCATGTTATCTGATTACAAGGTAATAATATCAATGTGTTGTACCTGACAGTCGGTAGGTAGTACTACAGTAAAGGCAGGAACACATTCTGCCCATCTTGAGGACTGAACATTCTTCAAGCTAACACTTTAACCACAGAGCTTCATACTCTACCTGCAGCCCATTTCTGGTGTCCCCCGCCGTGATGTTGCTGGAATATTGCTAAAAGCGGGGTAAAACCAAACTCAGTCAGTCAGTCAGTCATACTCTACCATACTGTTGGAGCAACAACAGTAATGACAGTAGTAAAGCAGATTCTAAATGTGACTGTATATATCACATATATTACTTTTTAGTTGCAGACAGGGCCTTTCTAAACAATATATAAGAAACTTTCTTAAAACTTATTACTTCCTGTATAATGTTTAAGTTAATAAGTTATTTGTGTGAAAAACAAAACTGTGTATTTTGTATGACCCCTTATCTCAGCATCTCACTACCCTCCTCGTCTATGATAAATGGTCAGTCCCCTATAGACACCTGACACATGTGGTCAACATTTCCTATCCTTCCACATTGACCTGTGTCTATGTTCTTCACCTCAACACAGGCAGGCATTGATCAAGGTAACTAATTCTTTCACCAAGACGCAGAAATCACAAATTGAAAATTATGATACTGTAATTGTCTGTGCTAAACACTGCCTACTCACACTGATTTATTTATGTATTTGTCCATCCATCCATCCATCCATCCATCCATCCAAATACTAGTTTTGTCCGTTTATATCCAGATACTCGTGTCTGCTCAAATACAATTATTTTATAAGGGTTTGCAGAAGACAGAGTGACATTACTTATCAAATTTATTAACAGATTCTAGACCAAGCTGAAACGGATGCTTCTGCACACTGAGACATTTGAACATCCACTCAAGCTGAATGTGATATTAGTGCAAGATAAAATTCTCTAGTAATTAGTCGTGTCTTGTGTGAGCATGGGAGAGGGGAAGTCGAGGGAGACGTAGCAGGCGATTTCTGCACAAACATTGGATACAGTGAGACACTCGGAGCTTGTAGAGGAAGCTCTGGGTGGAGTGCTTCATAACACAGAAATACACTCACACCGTCACAGGGAGCATGTGTGTTGAGTATGTGTGACCAAATCTGAACTCTGTGAGTATTAGGGTTTTAAAACTTTTTGCTCTTCAGAATAGTTTTTTCACTTCTTAAAACACTGGACTATTAATGTTCTCTTCTGCATGTTTTGTTCCTGTTCATGCTTAGATGGTTTATTCATTATTTCATTGGGCACTTAGGTAGTTTTATAAAGTGTTCACTGTTTTTATGAGGCCATTTAGTACTTTTTATGCTGGGGTTTTGAAAGTTTGTTAAATTTTACTTAAATAACTTAAATTTAATAC
This sequence comes from Haliotis rubra, assembly GCF_003918875.1. Classification (NCBI taxonomy): domain Eukaryota; kingdom Metazoa; phylum Mollusca; class Gastropoda; order Lepetellida; family Haliotidae; genus Haliotis; species Haliotis rubra. The sequence continues at coordinate 905,071 of NW_025767063.1, read as the reverse complement.
TGGCTAATCTTTTGTCTGCAGATGGATTATAGATAATTATGGGAAATCAAGTATTTTGTGTTTTTGTAATTTGTAATTAAATATATTACATGTATGATATTTGTGTGATGTCACAGTTAATAAGACCAAATTGCTAAACTCTTTTCTAGATAAAGTTTCTGCATTTTATTGTTTTATGGTTTTATGGACCTACGTTGGTCATTTTTTAAGAAACCAGAAAATAAGAAAATGTACGGATTCAGGGAAATCTCCTAAAGGCAGCTTTCAAATAAATGTTTGGACAAATATTGCAGCAAGATGTTAAAAATAATAATTTCAATCTGACATACAAATTTAAATCATGCTCTTTCACATTTGCAAACTAGGTAAATTCTTTCATAACCTGTCATTGTTGGAAGATGGAACTGATGCTTAGAAAGACGAGTTGATTGTCTGTAATTTTATTAAAGATTTACATTTCTCTTCAAGATCCTGTCTTTAAGATCTTGAAAATCCTTGAACTAACACCGATAACGTCATGTAATGTTGTGTTGTGTCATGTAACGTTTGTTGTTTCTGTTAGCTCTGAGATCCAAGTTCCTGGACCGTGTCCACAGATATGAGTTGAGACAGGATGTACATATTTGACTTGATGTCTTGAATCTCTTCCAGTGTCAAGTTGACCTGACATGTGGTTTATATTAGACATGTTTTTAAAGATTTTATCAGCTCTGCAAAATTTCCCAGGATACATTATAAGTGTTTGATAGCTTGATGGAAATGTTATGTAGCAAACAGCTGCCAACTATCTTGAAAGTGATGTTGTTTTATAACATGAGCAGGTTGTTATCTTGCGTCTATGTTTGCTGTATGTGGTATGTATGTATGTGTAGATCAATGTTGCAAACATGCAGTCAAAACAAAATAGGGAAAAAGTTTCTCATGATACTGACTTGAGGTCATATTGCTTACAAAACACTTTAAAAAAGGGTTAAAAGTCAAAATGTGAAAAGAATATTTTCAATCAAAAACAATACCGCTATATATATATATATATTTGGGAAAAATTGCTAGAATCAGTAAAGTAAGAATACAGTCTGTCCAAAAAGATTACCAGCAGTTGCTTTGAAGCCAGGATAGCATACTGTGCTCCTTAAATCAAACACTGCTAGAGTTTTAATGTTTGTATTTTCTTGTTTCCCTGACTTTTGACTTTGGATTTCATTGTAAACACACAGTTAGATTCTGTTTCAACAATTACATTAACAGGTAATATACGCCAACCATATTAAACACTTCAGGGACAGAAAGGTTTACATATTTAACAAAAAGTCTATTTCGAATAATGTCCCTAGATCCACCAATTGCCTAAAAGGGCTGAAAACTTAAAAATATGAAAACCCCAAATATTGAGATCTCTGGGATTAGATGATTTTCTGAAGCTTAGCAGCATTCTTGTCATAGACACTGAAAGGTCAACCGATGACCTTGAGTAGCTTGCTGGAAGAACCAGGTCTTTAAGACACGGCAAAAGAGGAAGCCAGGGTGGATTATCTTTCTTACTGGAGTTTCATCCTATACTCAGAGATTTTGCCAACTTCATCGCTTTCTGCGATGTAGTGGTCAGTGGCCGGAGAGGTTGTCACTGGGGTCTCACCTGTAAACAAAGCCAGTGAACCATTTGGCATCATGGCCTCTTCGTCTCCCAGTTGTATTCATGCTGCTTTGATCTTCCCAAGCCTAGATGATACTTTAAACAACTGAAGGTTTGATGTGTTCTACAGATTGTCACTTTTTATCAGTTTGCCAAGAAAATTTATTGTATCAAAGTTAAATGATTGTATTAAGGTGTTTAACTTGATTGAACATTTTGCCAAATTTGAAAAATGCAAACATTAAAGGGTTTTTAGAAATGTAAGGAGAATTACAGGATACTTGTTGAAAACATGAAGGAGAATGTCTGCTTTGAAATAATTATTTTACTTTTTTTTTTTTGTAATACAGCACAAACTTGGTTGTTACTTTGTATTGTCTCAAACCAAATAATTAATATTTTGAAAAAAAGCTTTTTAATGCAAAATATGTTTTCACATTATGTCTTTTCTTCCCTAACACTCATGAAATACATAAAAAGTTCCATATTCATACCATGCTAAGGATGATTTTTTTGTAGATGTTTATGTAATGAAATTCTCTTCATCTGTTGAAGTGAAGTTAAAATTATATATTCAACACCTTCATTTTAGATGTTCTTCTCTAACCAAAACAAGGAGTACCAGTTTGTAATGTTATCAACTTTACTTGATAAAATATCTGTAGAAAAGTTCATTAATGCAATAAATATGTTCATCTCATGTCTTTTCTTTCCTAACACTCTTATGAAATTGATAAAAAGTTCTGTATTCATACCATGCTTAGAATTATTTTTAGTAGATGCTTATTTAATGAAATTTTCTATATCTGTTCAGATGAAGTTAAAATTATATATTTGGCACCTTCATTTTTAAGTTCTTGAAAGGCATTTGGAAGTTGGATGATGATGAATACACAACACATGTTATGGATAACAACTTCTTTTTATGAAATACACAATGCCATTTTAGAAAGTGGTCAAATGTAACATATGTTATTATTGGGATTACACTTTCTCAGTAAAGTACAGATTCTAGTACATCTTTTTATTCTTTATCACGATGTTTCAGAACTAAATCTTGCTCCTTCATCAGGTGAATGATGAAGAAGCAAGAATTAGCTTTCAGTTGTTATTTCTGAAATGTTGTGATAAGAAATAAAGATAAGTTGTTATCCATAAAGCGTGTCATGTATTCACCTTTTAGATGAAAACCAATGTTTACGTTATATAATCTTCAGGATTGCTTTTATCACACACATCTATGAGGATAATACTAAAGACATACGATGTTAACAATAATTGCTTGTTGATGCTCCTGTCTTTCAAGGAGTTGTAAAGCTAATATTCCCCTGCTCTCTTTGTAGTTTGGTGTTTTTTCTCTCAGCTATTTTGACTGTTTGAGTTTTGAAATTCCCAGGATGCTTCATGGTCAGTGTTGTACCCATAACGGTCAATATTGAAATGACTGTTCCCCCATCTGATGTTTGTACACCCCAATGGTGTCAGCTGGTCAGACGAAATCTGCCATAAGCCATGGCCAAAGTTGGGTCCAGCTGCTGATTAAACACACTGGACTAGACTGGCCACTGGAACACGGGTTACTTGTAGGTTATTTCAAGTATTTGTTAAACAGCAGTTCTTTTCTTGTTCACAGGCTGTACATCGGCATACTGAAGGTTACCTGTTGTGGGTTAATCCAGTGGATTATCTGGCCCTAATGGCATCAGTTATACATGTTCTTCATGTCAAGAGTTACGGCAGACAATATGAATATGTGTTGCAGACGTCTGGTATTTTGTAGATTATTTACTGTTCATGTGAGGGCCATACATCTAATGGAGGAGGAATCTGTCTGTCACCAATGCTGGCATCAGCATAACTGATTCATCTACTGAGCCGAAAGCTAATATGTGTTGATCATAGTTAGCTTATCTCTTTGAGCCTGAAAAGTCTGAGTTAACTATGAATTCTTCTTCACTCAGAAACATTCAGATGTCCAAAATCTGAAAATATAAGAATGTTGTTTGTCATGTAAGCATGTTCAATAATTTTGTCTGTCTTTACAATTTGGACATGTTGAATTTATTTAACATTGCTTCACAGTTGGAAATTCCGTATCCGGGATCATCTGAACAACCGTTCAACAGAACAATAATGTTATTGGCCTGAAGATTTAGAAGCAATCATTAAAATTCAAGTGAAAGAGTGAGTGAGTGAGTGAGTTTAGTTTTACGCCGCTCTCGGCAACATTCCAGCTATATGGTGGCGGTCAGTAAATAATCGAGTCTGGATCAAACAATCCAGTGATCAACAGCATGAGCATTGATCTGCACAATTGGGAACCGATGACATGTGTCAACCAAGCCAGTGAGTCTGACCACCCGATCCCGTTAGTTGCCTCTTACGACAAGCATGGGTCACCGAAGGTTCATTCTAACCCGGACCTTCATGGGTTTCAATTGAAAGAAAATATGGTTGTTGCACAGAAACAAGATTATGGGTCAGGTTTAAAATGGTGTTACTAGATCTTTAGATATATTATCACTGATAACAGAATTGTTTATTTAGTTTTAAATGTTTTACAATAAAGTTGAAATAATTATGAGAATAAGTCTTGAGTCTATACAAATAATTCAAATTCAAGAACATGATGAATTAATTTCTCAGAAAAGTTTTATTTCTTTCTTCAAAAATATTGTGGAAAATTTTAATCCAGATTTCATTGGTTCTTAGGCAGTTGAAGAAGTAGTTCAATGAAATAGAATATGTCTCTCCTGTCTGGTTGGTGTAATGCCTGTGTTGAAATACTGATACCAAATATAGAAGAGTATGTGTCAAACTCCCCATATTGTTGTTACAAGGATATTAACTGTTGAAATTTAGGATATTAGATTCTATTTATCCCAATATCTTTTCCAGCTATATTTGAGTGGTTTTATTGTTTTGGTTTTGATGCAGTTAAGTGACATAATCAAGCTCTATATTGGACCTCAGAGGGAAGCTGAAAGAAAATATTGAACATCTTTCAGTGGAGATGAGTGTAACACTCAATAAACATTACAAACATTCCAGAAAATATTTGATCATCAAGCCAAATAAAGAGGATTTCATCTGGTATAGTGGCTCTATTATCTGAACAGTGAACTCGGTTGTATAAAGCATTGTCCGCTTGTTCTATATTCAGAACTGTGAGTTGTATCACAAACACTTTGTATTGGAGTTGATTAGCACAGACGATATCGGATCCTATGAATAGTTTAGCTGCTTTCAGACCCTGTCAATAGTTCATCTGCTTGGAGGTACAGCATGTCATGCTCAGTTGATGTTTTCATGAACTGATTTTTCAGTTTTGATGAAGAGGATCAGAATGTTGAGTTACATACTGTGATCAATAGCTATGGAGCAAAAAGATATCAGTGTAGGAGATGAGTAGGAGTTTGATTACATTATTTGTTTTGTATCAGAAATAGCATGCTTATAAACAGAATACAGTGTTCCTATAATGGAATGAACTATCTCTGTCTACTGAAATCATTCTTGACATATAACCATCTGTGTGGAACAATATGTCCTTTATCATCAGATATATCCAATCAATAGTGACAGTTCTGTGATTCCATTACTTTGAGTCTGCAGAATTCTTCCAGGAATAAAAATTCAAAGTTTCTAACTAGGGTGATATCCTTGTATTTGTCATAAAACATATTTGACTCTAATTGCATCTATTACATGCCAAGCAGCAGTTTCAAAACATTAGTAACAACAATATTTTGTTATTTCAGATTTGTCGATGCATTGTATTAAAAAACACAAGACTAATTCCTATGGTTTTGATTTTCTTAGTCAGATGAGAAACTAAGACATTGAGACTTATACGAGTATGTACGTACACCAACCCTAAACCTCTAACGATATTGATACTTCCATCTCAATCACATGAAAAATAATCAGAGCCTGTCTGAGCAAAGTGAAGGCAAAATATTAAAAGAAACTTAAACTCTCAGATTCTTCCATGATTGTCCACTGTATATGTCTGATGTCTGTCATGCCAGATAGCCATTCATCATCATAATTTAGTTTTCACTAACTTTTCAGTATGAAAATATGCGAGACTAAAAATAGTTGTTTAAAGAAATCATGCAGATGGTTATCAGAGCACCTTACTGAACACATCTGGACATGGTGATGTCCACTGGTGAAGCTATCGGACCAATCATATACTGGGTTTCAATATGGCTGAAGAATCAGTTTTGAGACCATGTTCTGTATTACAGGTGAGGGCATGGAAGAATGGCCGATGACCATTTTGAGCGGATGGACTCTCAGGACTATACAGACATCCATGGAAGACCATATATGAATTCAGAAAGAAACTCAGACTATGTGGTGAGGCAGGATGGGTATCGCAACATTCTCCTGTGTGCCACCTTTGTCCTTGAACTTCTCATCCTCACCTTCGTCATCGTGTTGGAGTACTTTCTCAGGTGAGTCACACTTCCTCCATATTTTCATGTGGTCACTCTTGCATCCTGTAAATGGACTCAAGTAAACTCACAAAGGAATTCTCAGAAAATTAAGCTCTTTCTTTCCCAATGTTTGTGGTTTAAATTCATATTGAACCTAGGAAATGTATCCTCAAAATCCTGCTTTTAAGGAAGCAACCATTTCTCCATTTTTACCTTACATGCATTAGGGGAACTCTGTATGGGATAGATTGTGTCAGATGGTCAATGTGACCATAGACTGCCACACGCTTTGATTCTCATCCCACAGAGGGGAGTTCTAGGCTGAGTTTTAAATAAGTTTAGTTGCTGGAGAGTAAAGTGTAATACTTGTGCAGAACCAACACAAATCAGTCAGGTTTAAAATATTGTCTGTGGCGTGTTCTTTCCTTTCTCTAAAGGTGAGAATTTCACATATTAGTCAATCAAAACTGGCAGGCTCCAAATATTAGAAAAGGCTGTATAAATTAACATTTCCTAGAGCTGTAAGTTTGAGCTAATCAAGTATGATTCAATTAAAACCATGCACATACTAGAAAGCTGTCAGTCAGTTTGAGTGGAGAAGATAATTTAACTGTAAACTATGGTAGATTACTGTTCTGTCAGAGTCAGAAATATTGTTGTAACTGTCCATCGTGTCAGGTTTACATTCTTATCCATTACTCTCCTTTTCCTGCAGCAATTTCAGTTTTTTACATGTTCCCATGGTGATATTTCTCTACAAATAATTGCCTTCTACTAAATTTGTCACAAAGTCATAGATAGGAAGCTTGGTCCAGTCTATCTTGATCATGTGTAAAGGTTAATCATCAAAGGCTCCGTGCCGATAAGTCACCAGGAGGAAAGACTAATGTCATGGTGTTGATGAGGACGTGATGACCCGTGAAGACGTGATGATCAGGAAGTGATGGTTCATCAAGTGATGATCAGGAAGTGATGATTCATCAAGTGATGATCAGGAAGTGATGATTCAACAAGCGAAGACCAGGAAGTGATGACCAGGAACTGATGATTCATCAAGTGATGACCAGGAACCAATGATTCATCGGTGATGACCAGGAACCAATGATTCATCGGTGATGACCAGGAACCAATGATTCATCAGTGATGACCAGGAACCAATGATTCATCGAAGTGATGACCAGGAAGTGATGATGAGGAACCAATGATTCATCAAGTGATGACCAGGAAGTGATGATTCATCAAGTGATGACCAAGAACTGATGATCTATCAAGTGATGAGAATGAAGTGTTGACACTTTGAGTGATGACCAGGAAGAACTGCCATATACATTGAGCTCTAAACATGTGACAATGTGCATTCTGGACAACATGCCTTTGTTCAACCATTTCTAGGCAAGCTGGTTCCAGTTATTTGCCTCGAGCATTTCCCCTTTATAAACTATTTGAAATAAATATCCTTTCAATAAAGGATATATAAAAACGATATCGCCCACTGTTTGCTGGAAGTCGTGAAGGGGGAAGGTCATCAGAAAGACGACACATGGAACGTGGCATGTTAATATTGAGAGAATAGAAACACGCGAACATTGTGTTTGTGTTGACACGGCGATTGCCAGCTGACTGCTAACAGTGGGAAGAGTCACACATTGTCTGAAATGTGCTTTGTTCACACAACAACCTCATAAACCTCTCCAATCCAAACTTATTTAAACACGTTTCTTTCACAAGGCCACAAGTTAGCTGTTTTTCTTTGGGCTTCCAGATCGTATGTTTGCCATGTATGATAAACAAAGGTTTATATCTAGGGATGCAGAAATAGATCTTCTTTAACAGTCACATCTCCGACATTTTTATTTTTAAATTTTGGCCATATCGGCAAGGAGATCCCCTTATCCCAGGATTACCCTTCAATTTACTAGTAAAGAAATAAGATTATATTTTAAGTTATATTTTTTAAGGAGGTGACATTTCCGATTTTTTGTAAAAGAGATATGAGCATACAATGTATCTGTTAGTTTCCATTAAAAAAGGTTTTTCATGTAAAAATAATGTAAGGATGATCTTGACAATGAAGATATTACAAGTTAATCCATAGCTTAGCATAGCAACATAGATCAACCAAGCACAAACATTTGCCATATCTGGCAGTTTAAAGGATACATGCTATTTAATGCAGATTGCAAACTCAGCATATTTTTTCTGATTATTTGTATTGTTTTTCGTGTGGGTTCAATTGTTGAAGAGTTTTACAGGAAACTTGTCACTTTGGGCTCAGGGAGCAGGTCCTTAAGGACGAAGGTCCTGTGGTTTGGTTTTGTTCCACTGGAATTATGACATTGATACTACATTGTGGGCAGTTTCTGATGTCAGCAATAGATGGAGTCTTATTGTAAGATGTCTTTACCCCATGTCTGTGAGTGAGTGAGGGAATGTTGTATAAACACAGTGGACTGCCAGTAAATACTCAGGCAAACCATGTGGCTGAAATCATGAGCATCAATCCTTACAACTGGTGTTTGGTGACATGCATTCCAGCCTATCTGATCACCTAATCTGACAAAGTCGACCACTGGTACTTGGAACATCTGATACAGGTTCCAACACAAGGAAACCTCACATGGTTTAAAAGTGCTCTTAACATGCATTTGAATCGTTTAAAGGGATACAACTATATTCCTGATGGCAATTTCTTGACAATATTTTACTCAACGTTTTTGTTCATTTTCTTCCCAAATGTGCTTTAATATCCTATACTACTCTGTATCTACTGACAAAAAGCTAATACTTCTATGCAAGTGTTAAAACATTTATTTTTCATATTGATGAATCCGTGCACAAGAGTTTAAAATGGTGATATTTCGGTTCCTTTGTGTAGTTGTGATTATGTATTTACAGATGGACAGACATCTTCCCGCTCCGCAGGCAGAACTTTTCCTGTACAGATCCTGAAATCTCTTGCTCAAAGGATGCCAGAGCCCTAATGGCTGACTTTGCCTTCAATGCCCAGGTTCCAAATGAGGCCAGGCTTCCTTCTGTGTAAATGAGGCAGTGTATGCGGTATAATATACAAGTGTTTTTACGCTCTCAGCTTCTGTGTACCACCATTTGTTGTGTGTAGTAGACTGCTATACATCATGTAGTATGCGGTATAATACAAGTTACAAGTGACCATTTGTTGTAAGTAGACTATACTCCTTATATCTCCATGAGTTTTTCATTGATGATCACTTTAGATAAATGGTATTTAAATTAGTGTCGATTTGGAAGGTTTCTACAGGGTGGTCCTTTGCACTTTGATCATGCTAAAAAAAAGAGAATCAAAATACACTTCTAGAGATTATATCTCCATACAGAACCTTCGTGTGCTTGTTACATCTAGTGATGACACCTGAATATTGCCAAATCTGTTTTTCAATAGGTAACTTGTCTCTTGCAGTTTTACTCTGCAATATTTGCAAGATTGTACAGCATGTAACTGAAGTTGGTATCCATTAGGTAGTTGTAGATTCAATATATTCTTCTTTTACTGTCAATATTGTACATTTTCATCTTCTTAAAATCATGCTAAAAAAACTCTTAAACAACATGTTTAGTTCAGCAAACTTAAATTGTCAGGCTGATGGAGCAGAACATTTATGTTATTGTTAATGATGAGGTCATATTTTGTTCATATAGATTTAGCTTTAGTTTTTAGTCCTCCTTAAGTCCTCGGTATTCAGGTGAGCTTCAGTGCTGATTTTAGTGCATAGTATATAACATGCTATGAAGCAGTTAGCTATAATATATATTTGCATATCCCTAAGTTCAACTTCAGATAGGGTGGTGGGGTAGCTTAGTGGTTGAAGCGTTCACTCGTCACGCCGAAGACCTGGGTTCGATTCCCGACATGGGCAGAATGTGTGAAGCCTATTTCTGGTGTCCCCCGCCATGATATTGCTGGAATATTGCTAAGAGCGGTGTAAAACTAAACTCAAGCTCAGATGACATAATATAATCAGTTCAAATGGAGAACATCATAGTACACTATAGCACTGTGATATCAATTGCAGCCTTAATGGAGACTTGGTGTGGAGAATCACTAAAATGCTAATACGCAAATGTCATAATATCTAGTCATTCTACCCTTATGGATAATACTTGATTATAATTATATCTATGAATCCTGAATCAAAGTCAAATTGAGTTCTTGTCTGCGCAACTCTCATCTACACAATAAGTAGGACACAATCTGATTTTTCCGTCTTGACAGCTACAGTCAACAATTTGTTGTAACTTCTGTCCCCAAAAGATCAAGTTTTACACAATAAATGACCTATTTCTCAATGTTAAAATTAGTTTAATTGAAGCCAATGTGCTTTCGGAATTCTACAACAATCTTCAAGGTTTGTTTAACGTTACTTGTTCCTGTGAGGTAAGCTTGTGACTGTAGCAGTGTTTGCCTCTACAGTATTGAAGGACACTTTCTCGTAAAGCAGACGTCAACATTACATCAGCATGGGGCTACCTGGGTATACAGACAACATGTTGGTCCGGCTGCAGCAGGTTTAACATGACTTACCTCCATTGATGTGGAGGCTTGTGATGTTCTCTCCCAACTGGTGGGACGTTTTTAATTGGCAGTCGTGTTGTGACGGGATTATGACCTGGGTCAGATAAGCGGCCAGGAGTCAAGGAGATTGTGGAGAAGAAAGACAATGGTGACACAAGTCATTAGTAGCTATAGCTCAAGGTCAACACCAAAACATGGAATTTGAAAACAGGGGTTAGTTTAAACTGTCAAAACACCTGCATAGGCGGTACATGATGGTGTAGAAAAATATTTGTGTTTATATTTCTTTCTGTTGTATAATCAGTATTTGTTATGTTGCTAGGAAGGATGATATTGATTCAAGATCTGTATCCAACATGATAAGATCGTAATCTCCATCATTAACTGATGACCTCAGATCCCAATAGTCAGATGACCCATCAGCTTGGACAGTTTAAAACAACAAACTATACTCTGATAAAAAAGAAACGCAAAAATGTTTTTCAGAAGTTTTTGCTGTTTTTGCTTTATGTATTATAAATCAACAGATCATAATAAATAATTCCATTATTCAAACTGTAATGGTGCCTGGCAATACATGAAAAACAACTGGCTACAGCTGAGGCTCAGTCACTGTGTGTCACGTGTCTGTAGACGGCTGTTGCGTTGCGCTGAGCTTATGTCATTCGTTTTCAAAAGTTTTCACTTGGTGTAGAACTGTGATGGCAGACAAATGAAAACCCACCAACAATAGCCAACAGTTCATGTTACCTGCTCATTACATGTTGGTGTGTTTTGCTGCTAAACTCCCACTTTTACAGTATTTATAGGTCATACACCTCTCTCACACATCACTCTTGATTCATGCACACATGAAAAATTCATATTTCGTATGAACATCAGCAAAGCTCTGTCAGATATTTCCAATTGTTCTACTTTTGTATTTCTCTTTTTGCTGAGTGTATATCACTGATTGAACTTGTAATTATGAATGACCTGTATTAAAAGGTTTGGTCCCAACAGAAACGGATTCCTTTACATGTTATTTCACATTCTGTAATGTAACGGGAGTCTGGTGCACGTGTTTGGGGTGTGATGTGCAGGTTATGCAAACCCCATATCACCCCACTACCCCCAAAACTAACACCAACACCAACATACACACCCCACCCCTAAACCCCAACTAACACCAACACACACACCCCCACCCACCTACCCCACCAACTAACACCAACACACACACCACCACACACACCACACCTACTCCCCCAAACTAACACCAACACCAACACCAACACACACACCCCACACCCCTACCCCAAAACTAACACCAACCACCACACACACCCCACCCACCTACTCCCAAACCTAACACCAACACCAACACACACACACCACACACCCCCCACACCCACACACACACACCCACCCACCTCCCCCAAACCAACACTAACACCAACACAAACACACCACCCACCTACCCCCTCCAACCTAACACCAACACCAACACACACACACACACACCCACCTCCCTACTCCCAACACACCCCCACCACACACACCAACACACACACACACCCCACCTCCCTACTCCCAAAACTACCACCAACACACACACCAACACACACATCCCACCCCCCTACTCCCAAAACTAACACCAACACCAACACACACACCCCAACACCTATGATCTGAGTATTTCTCCATATTCTGAGGAAAAACAGAATTATTTTTTTAATTCTTACCGTTTGACCAACCACAGTATGACAAATTATAAATCCATTGTTAAAACAAATTCATTATTCTGTGTTCTTTCATTCACTGACTACTTGTTATTTGAAGGAAATTAACAGAGTAGATGTAAAAAGTATTGAAATAATTTTGTTCCTTTAAATAATGACACAATATAACACTTGGGGATGACAGAGAAAGATGGGGGAACACTGTAGTTTCATACACTGGTGGGGAGGGTCACATTTACCTTATACAGGTAGGGGGGATCAGGGTTTGGGGGACCAGGGGATGGGAGTGGGGGAAGAGGAGGCAGATGTGCAGCAGCTCATGACAAGATGGGTGCCACATTTCTGTCAAGCGATACCAGTCGCGACCATCCACCCAAATGTACATTGTTACGTGTACCTGTGTCGGATGATGTTGGTATGTTAGGAAAGCGAGTTCCGAGGGGGCTGACAAACACTGAGTCACAAGGAGATGAGGATCTGGGCAGAGAATGGCCCTGGTACAATCAGAGTACACCTGGCTTGCCGCCATCTGTTGTGATCTGCGTGACTGCCAAACACTGATGTTGACGGCCAGCAGGTTTCAAATATTGGCTATTTATCCTCTTTTGCAGGTGTTAATCGGCGAAATTGGGATGTACACCTTCAGTTCCGAGCCCCAGAAGCCGGTGAGACTCCTCAGCAAACACTGTACTATGCCGCAGGTCTGTCGCCGTCTGCTGCGATTTATAGGTAGGACGGCCATGACACCTGGACTTTGATGGAGGGTAAACACATGATGGGAGAGGAGCGGGATGAAAGGTCGACAGAAAGGTGGGGGAGAGTATATGTGGAGAGGAAAGGTCTGTGGGTGGGGCTGCCAGAGGTGAACAGAGTACTGGGTGGCCTGGATTGGGGGACATTAGAACTAAGAGTGAGTTGGATCATGTGAGAACTAAGGGTGAGTTGGATCATGTGAGAACTAAGGGTGAGTTGGATCATGTGAGAACTAAGGATGAGTTTATCATGTGAGAACTAAGACTGAGTTGGATCATGTGAGAACTAAGGGTGAGTTGGATCATGTGAGAACTAAGGATGAGTTTATCATGTGGGAACTAAGGGTGAGTTGGATCATGTGAGAACTAAGGGTGAGTTGGATCATGTGAGAACTAAGGGTGAGGTGGATCATGTGAGAACTAAGGGTGAGGTGGATCATGTGAGAACTAAGGGTGAGGTGGATCATGTGAGAACTAAGGGTGAGTTGGATCATGTGAGAACTAAGGGTGAGTTGGATCATGTGAGAACTAAGGATGAGTTGGATCATGTGAGAACTAAGGGAGGTGAGGTGGATCATGTGAGAACTAAGGATGAGTTGGATCATGTGAGAACTAAGTCCCAAAACTACCACCAACACACACACACCAGGTGAGTTGGATAACACCAACACACACACCCCCACCCCTACTCCCAAAAACTAACACTCAACACTAACACACACACCCCAACACCTATGATCTGAGTATTTCTCCATATTCTGAAGAAAAACAGAATTATTTTTTTAATTCTTACTGCTTGACCAACCACAGTATGACAAATTATAAATCCATTCTTTGTTAAAACAAATTCATTATTCTGTGTTCTTTCATTCACTGACTACTTGTTATTTGAAGGAAATTAACAGAGTAGATGTAAAAAGTATTGAAACAATTTTGATCCTTTAAATAATGACACAATATAATACTTGGGGATGACAGAGAAAGATGGGGGAACACTGTAGTTTCATACACTGGTGGGAGGGTCACATTTACCTTATACAGGTAGGGGATCATCAGGGTTTGGGGATGGGGTGGGGAAGAGGAGGCAGATGTGCAGCAGCTCATGACAAGATGGGTGCCACATTTCTGTCAAGCTTATCATAGTCGCGACACCATCCACCCAAATGTACATTGTTACGTGTACCTGTGTCGGATGATGTTGGTATGTTAGGAAAGCGAGTTCCGAGGGGGCTGACAAACACTGAGTCACAAGGAGATGAGGATCTGGGCAGAGAATGGCCCTGGTACAATCAGAGTACACCTGGCTTGCCGCCATCTGTTGTGATCTGCGTGACTGCCAAACACTGATGTTGACGGCCAGCAGGTTTCAAATATTGGCTATTTATCCTCTTTTGCAGGTGTTAATCGGCGAAATTGGGATGTACACCTTCAGTTCCGAGCCCCAGAAGCCGGTGAGACTCCTCAGCAAACACTGTACTATGCCGCAGGTCTGTCGCCGTCTGCTGCGATTTATAGGTAGGACGGCCATGACACCTGGACTTTGATGGAGGGTGAAGGGTAAACACATGATGGGAGAGGAGCGGGATGAAAGGTCGACAGAAAGGTGGGGGAGAGTATATGTGGAGAGGAAAGGTCTGTGGGTGGGGCTGCCAGAGGTGAACAGAGTACTGGGTGGCCTGGATTGGGGGACATTAGAACTAAGGGTGAGTTGGATCATGTGAGAACTAAGGGTGAGTTGGATCATGTGAGAACTAAGGGTGAGTTGATCATGTGAGAACTAAGGGTGAGTTTATCATGTGAGAACTAAGGATGAGTTTGATCATGTGAGAACTAAGGGTGAGTTGGATCATGTGAGAACTAAGGGTGAGTTGGATCATGTGAGAACTAAGGGTGAGTTGGTTGGGGAACTAATGTGTGGAACTAAGGTGGGTGAGTTGGCATGTGATGAGAACTAAGGGTGAGCTGGTTGGGGCATGTGAGAACTAAGGGTGAGTTGGGACATGCTATGGGTGGATAGGTTGTTGGGGCACAGGAAAACTGAGGATGGGTAGGTTAGGGCACATAAGAACTAACAGTGGTTATGTTGGGGCACATGAGAACTAACAGTGGTTATGATAGGCACATGAGAACTAACAGTGGTTATGATAGGCACATGAGAACTAACAGTGGTTATGTTAGGGCACATGAGAACTAACAGTGGTTATGATGGGCACATGAGAACTAAAAGTGGTTATGTTAGGGCACATGAGAACTAATAGTGGTTATGTTGGGCACATGAGAACTAATAGTGGTTATGTTGTGTCACTATGGGTAGGTTAGGGAACTAAGAACTAGTGGTTATGTTGGGGCACATGATAACTAATAGAACTAATGGGCACATGAGTAGGTTTAGGTTAGGGAACATAAGAACTAACAGTGGTTATGTTGGGGCACATGAGAACTAAGGATAGGTAGGTTTGGGCACATGAGAACTAATAGTGGTTATGTTGGGGCACATGAGAACTAAGGATAGGTAGGTTTGGGCACATGAGAACTAATAGTGGTTATGTTGGGGCACATGAGAACTAAGGATAGGTAGGTTTGGGCACATGAGAACTAATAGTGGTTATGTTGGGGCACATGAGAACTAAGGATAGGTAGGTTTGGGCACATGAGAACTAATAGTGGTTATGTTGGGGCACATGAGAACTAAGGATAGGTAGGTTTGGGCACATGAGAACTAATAGTGGTTATGATGGGCACATGAGAACTAAGGATAGGTAGGTTTGACGCAGGAGATTTTAGGATTGGTTGGGGTCACATGGGTAGTGAATGGGTCAAAGTTAACATAATTATGGATAGCGGCCGTATCCATTGCTTTGCAACAGTAAATAGATCTATATCAAAACATGACAGTTCAATAAAGAAGTTGTTATCGATAAACTTTGTCTACTTTGTCATGCATTAACTTCTAGGAAATACCCATAGAGTAATAGTCAGTATGTAAATAGTTGACACAACAACAGCATATTTGAGCAATGTGACAATTAGATGGAGCATGTTTGGGTTTGGAGAGTGTCAAGGGTGGTGTAGTTAGGAGGCAGGGTGCAGAATGAACTGGTCAGCCTCCATTTTACTGGAGTCCTTCAAAGTGTTAAGAGGAAGAGGCGAGTGGCAATTGGTTTGGGGCTGAAGGAAGAGTGAGACAATTTGTTGTGATGTGGGCACAATTAGGTTTAGGACCACAGTAGAAGGGTAGATGTATATGTAGGATTAGGAGTACAATTAGGTTTAGGACCACGGTAGAAGGGTAGAAGTATATGTAGGATTGGTAGTACAATTAGGATTAGGACCACGGTAGAAGGGTAGATGTATATGTAGGATTGGGAGTACAATTAGGATCCAGAAGGGTAGATGTATATGTAGGATTGACCACGGTAGAAGGGTAGATGTATATGTAGGATTGGGAGTACAATTAGGAGTAGGACCACGGAAGGGTAGAAGGGATAGATGTATATGGCTGAAGGATTGGGAGTACAATTAGGATTAGGACCACGGTAGAAGGGTAGATGTATATGTAGGATTAGGAGTACAATTAGGTTTAGGACCACGGTAGAAGGGTAGATGTATATGTAGGATTGGGAGTACAGAATTAGGTTTAGGACCACGGTAGAAGGGTAGATGTATATGTAGGATTGGGAGTACAATTAGGTTTAGGACCACGGTAGAAGGGTAGATGTATATGTAGGATTGGGAGTACAATTAGGTTTAGGACCACGGTAGAAGGGTAGATGTATATGTAGGATTGGGAGTACCATTAGGTTTAGGACCACGGTAGAAGGGTAGATGTATATGTAGGATTGGGAGTGCATGCTACTGCATGTCTGAACTTCCAAGTTGAAACAATAAGTAAAATCGGAAATCTACACAGCAAATAATTGTGAAACCAACAAATAACAACAAAATATTGTACAAAAAATTATAGTAGTACAAAAATAACTTGGGTTTAAGGTCAATACAAATTACTGGTAAGTATTTAAGATGGAAGCATGCATACAGGACTGACAGCTGCTACACTTGTGCCAGCAGTGCGTTGTGCAACATCAGTGGTAGTGAGGGGCTGAGTGTTGAGTAGTTACTGTTATACATACCACACAGCTTAACAGGGAGGGTACAAAGGATTATGATTAATGGAATATTATGAGAATTAAGGACTACAAAATTTCAGTGATAATTTTGACAGTCATGACATGTAAGAACCACTAAAGATATGAGTATGTATTGTGAAGAGGATTATAATTAAGTGGAATATTATTGGAATTAAGAACCACAAAGGAGTTTTTCTGTGGGATGATGGTTATCTGTACTGTGATGAAAGAAACTTGATTATGTGATATTCGTGCTTTCAAGAAGATGTGAATATGTTAGCACCGTGATATTTCTGCTCTTGTGACTTTCAATTATTTGTTTACATTTCTACTACAAATGCTATTGGGAATATTGTGAATGTCATTTGTCGGTATATAATGCAAGACAAAGTTTAGACGTCTAGAGGTTATTCTGTCTTTTCCTTGTTCCAGTTCTAATGGACATGTGACGACATAATATGTAATAAGGCCATTACTGCATACTGTGTTAAGATACTAGAGATCGAAACATGCCACCATGACAACCTTGTTCAGAATGCCTCATGGCAAATATTTCTCTCTGTAAATCATCATAAACATGATGCAAGGCACAGACAGCAAAGAACCAGTCTGTGTGAGATGCTGCATTACAATACTGCAGTGCAGATCTAGCATTAACACATTTATGCTCCGCAGTAAATGAAATTTTTAGATGAAATGCGTTTTATGATTAGAAAAAAACAAAAACAATATTTTTGTACTAGGATATGAACTAAAATTACCAGAAAAGCGAGATGCTATCATGATCCTGCTTCATTATTGCTACTCTGAGCAGCATCGTGACGAAGTTACTTCCAGTGGCAAAATTTCGTTGTTAGCTGTTACTTATTTGTGTTCCTGTTTCCAGGAGTGTTTCTGTTCGGAGCCTTTGCACTGATGGTCTTTGTGGACATCATTAAGGTGGTCGTGGGCCGTCTACGCCCCGACTTCCTGGAAGTGTGTCAGCTGAACCACACCCGCTGCGTCACCACCGGTGGGGACGAGATGTGTCTCAACACAAACAAGTTCGACCTCAGGGAGGCCAGGTGAGCTTCATTATTCTTATCAATCATGTCATTTTTGACTTCAATGAGTTGTATCAAATATAGGAATTGTTACAACAATCAAAGAAAACTTGTGTGAATTAGAAAGGCTGAAGTTCCATGGTAAAAAGTGAAAATAACATATATTTGTTATGTTAAAAATGTATCTTATGTGAAATTTGTATCTGTAATTTGACAGGTAGTGCTTTGGTCACACTTAGAAGATGAGTAGCATGGAAAATCCATGACAGATAAATATAACTAAGTTATCTTCATTAACTTCAACAATATTTTATTTATTATTGTATATGCTCATGTTAGTAAAGTAAACTCAGACATCTTCAACTGTCGTCCGTGTGTTTAAATGTTCTGTCTGTCATTCCGACAGAAGCATGTTCGTCTGTGACACTGACATTAATATTTTCATCTGTCATTCTCTCATTAATACTGAGATTAAAAATCTTCCACTGGAGTTAGGACAATTAACAATCTGAAGATTTTCAAATCCAAACTGAAGACATACCTGTTTAAGAAAACATACAGTGTCTAACTTTTCATTCTGGAGTTGTTCGGAGAGCGCTACTGAGCTGTACTTTTGGACTGGAATTGGCTCTATATAAATGTTTTCATGATGATGATTAAAAGACTTCATCTTTCTTTCTCCTCACAGTAATGTCTGTCACTCTCACAGTAAAGTTACGTCTGTCACCCTGCCATAAAAATAGTTGTCTGTCATTCTCATATAACCTGATCTTTCATGTTCTTCTCAATGTTGCAGGACGTCATTTCCCTCCCTGAATGCCTCCTTGACGTCCTACTCAGCCATATTTATAGCTGTGAGTAATCAGCCTGTTTAGTCAGTCATGTCTCTGTGTGCAGTATTTAGGCAGAGAAGTGGACAAGGAATACAATCAATGTGCAGTGTAAATCTACTTTCAGTTCACAACAGTATCTAAGCAAACTTGTCATATAGTTGATCAGGTCATACAGTTAATCAGGTCTAATAGTTGATCAAGTCAGAAAACAAATGTAGCTGGGAGAGATGTTTCCTGCATAAGAAGACAGGATTGTCCTTATGAAAAGGTTCCTGGAGCTGTATTTGAGATAACATGCAAAACTTGAGGATTGGTCCAATCGCTGCTTTTTGAAAGCATAAAAATAACATCATGTTCTTGTTTTTTCGTCTCTGTGCTATATTCTGGTAACTGAGACCAGGGTTATGCTATAATGAGTGAAAGAAAATTTGATGCACTGGTTAACAGATTATGATATAGAAGAAGATTGTCAGTCCGACAATGCTTTTCTAATCTTAGTTTTAATTTAGATTATAGGCCAATATTTAAAAGATATAAATAAGTAAGCATGATGCAAGAATTGCTGTGTATAACATTGGTTGTCTTCTCTTGTCCGTGATCAGATCTACATCCACGGTGCCATGCGGGCACACACAGTTCGCATCCTGCGTCCGTTCCTGTCTCTCATCTTTATAATGCTGTCTCTCCTGTGTGGCCTCACTGAGTACGTCCTATGTCGCAGCCACTGGACCGACGTGGCCACGGGCTTCGCCATGGGACTGGTACTGGCTCTGTACATTGTGAGTATACACCCGCCCTGGAACCACCAGTTGTCATTGTTATAAATATTCTGGTCACAGTCTACTTCAATATTGATTCTAGATCTGTCTCTGAGTAAATATCAGTTCTGTATTCAGTATTTTATTGTTTTTGTGAAATATAAAACTTGAAAGAAAATATATGCAACAAGGAACTGCAGATTACCTGTTCCGAGAAAATTAAATGGCTTTTTTTCTCGGGGATATCATGAGAAAAAGATAAGTATTATTCTGAGTATTGATGGGTTATTCTCTATATTACCCATTGTCTTTTATGAAAAGAAAATGAAGAAAAGTGAAATGTCAATCTGCAAATAATGTCCACTTTTTATATCAATTTATGACATTATATCAATGACTGGGATTGTTCAAAATGCATATGTGCAACTCTTCAATGTTTTTACACTGATGACTGTGCTGTAAAAGGTCTGTCCCTGCAAAGTTATCTCCCTTGGTCTCATTTTCCAAAGGGTGACATTGTTGATGCTGCTTCTTCAGTATAGAAGCAGGTTGTCGTCACTAGCAGTTGTATTTCAGAGAATTTATGACACCAAACATTTAAATTTTAAAAAATCAGTTCCCTTCATAAGTAGCAATACTTACAATTTTGCAAATATAACAAATTTAGACAAAACGTATTGTGCATAATGAAGAATTTAGAAGAAAAGTTGGTCCTAAGGCTTGATGATGATAAAGGGTAGATGCACAAAAGCAACTAGGTCTAGTTTTCCTAAGTTTGAAATGGCTGTTTTGAGTTGGTTCAAATGTTAAGTTTATTTTGTTAAATATTGATATTCCTTTCAGATTTACAATTTCTGTGTAAAATTGTTATTATCTGTTTAGTTCTAGAACATGTACACTACCTTGTGTGTAACAGAATATCCAACAATGTTATAGGTAGTTACAGAAGTTGTGGTTTGGAGACAATTGTATGTTAAGATGTTCTTAAGAATAAACCATGTCATTCACTGATAATGTCTCATGTAAATTACAGAAAAGGGAAACTATAATATCAAACTGATTTGTAATGACAACTGCATACTCGCTTACTTCCAGGGCATCGCTGTGTTGAACCACTTCCAGGAGAACCTGTCCCACCTGAGGCTGATGCACATCTTCAACTCCTACCTGTCTGACAACTACTATTCATTAGATGTGAGTTGAGGAACGTACATCATTTTGTAAAAGTTAGAATCTTGTGGACATGTCTTTTGAACAGTGGTGATCTTCACTTGCAATTCAAAATTCTTACATTTTCACGTTCATTCTCTTTTAAAACTTTGAATTTATTGGTTTGCAGCCTTCTATTCAAAACCGGTAAATTTTTCTTTAAATGAATAATAAATGTTTGACCAAAAATACATGAAAAAATATTTTGAGGAAATATGGTTTCCATTACGATAGGATGTGTGTTATTTTCTTTACAGGACAAATACCATTCCCGATTCACTGACTTCCCCTCCCTCCATATTCCGCGTGCGCACATGCCGCCACGGCTGTCCGACTCCAGCGACGGCAAGTACCGACGTCGCCCCCCTCACAACACGTTTCAGCGAGACCTCACCCACACTGTGGAGAACTTCCGCCGGAACTCCTACATGCAGGGATCCTCGTCTCACATGTGACTATGGACGTGGAGTTCAGGGCTGGGGAAGGGGATCTACCTGCCATCCAGTCTCCTGGAGGAGGAGAGCATTGTCCTGTACTGATGTCTCCCAGGCTCATCTCATCTCAGACATATGGTCATCTCACCTGGTCCCGTGCTAATGGTCATCTCACCTGGTCCCGTGCTAATGGTCATCTCACCTGTCCTGTGCTAATGGTCATCTCACCTGGTCCCGTGCTAATGGTCATCTCACCTGGTCCCGTGCTAATGGTCATCTCACCTGGTCTAATGGTCATCTCACCTGGTCCCGTGCTAATGGTCATCTCACCTGGTCCTGTGCTAATGGTCATCTCACCTGTCCTGTGCTAATGGTCATCTCACCTGGTCCCGTGCTAATGGTCATCTCACCTGTCCTGTGCTAATGGTCATCTCACCTGTCCTGTGCTAATGGTCATCTCACCTAGTCCTGTGCTAATGGTTATCTCACCTAGTCCTGTGCTAATGGTCATCTCACCTGTCCTGTGGTAATCATCATCTTACCTGGTCCTGTGTGAATAGTGATCTCACCTAGTCGACTGTGCTACCGGTCATCAGACCTGTCCTGTGGTAAGGATCATTTTATCTGATCCTATATGAATGGTCATCTCACCTTACTTAAATACAAACTGTCTACTTTCACAGGCTATCATCAAGCACAGCATGTTGAAGATGAACTTTTCCTCATGGTCTGGTAAGAAACAGACCTCACCCTGACATCAGAAGATCAGGCCTGTGATCACCACAAGAGAACAGGTGCTCCCATGTGATCACAATAACTCTCATCACAGACTGAGGAGGAAGTTAGTACAGCTATTGCACATAGGGAGATGCTGCTGCTGAGGTTATCAACAGTGCCTTCATGGGTTGATGTGTGTACACATTGGTTACAGATGAAACTGTTTGTGATGCAGAGAAGTGTGCCTTGATGTTTTGTGTTGAACCCAATGTGACAGAGCAGAAGACTATTTAGAAAGATGCCTTTATCCCCATCGCAAGGTGCTGAGCTGCTGTGTAAATCAGTGCATCAGTTGACACTGTGGGGGTAGCCCATACAAATCCAAATACAGTGTCCATTCTTGTGGTCATGTCTGGAGTGCATTCAGTGGACGACTCCTCCTATCCATACTGGAGTTTTCCAAAGGGTCATGTTTCTGACCAGGTGCCTGTGTTTGTTTCGGATACTGTCTGACTATATATGAATGACAGTTCATCAGTATTTTGACTGGCTACAAATGAATACATCAGATGGCTTCTCCTGTAAGCGTGTGGCCTTTGTAACACCAGACAGCCCTAATGATATTTCTTCTTTGTAATAGGCCCACAGCAATCTTTGAAGAACTAAAGGTTTTATAACTTCTATCATTCGGAACACATTGAGAACACTGAAATACAGAAACTGCCTGCTTCAAGGGATTTATCTACTATTTATCTACTTCTATCTACAGACAGAAGATGTTCCCAGTAACATTATGGCTTGGTCAGGGTGTGTTGTATTTCACTGATAATACAAGTAATAAGGTCAGGGTGTAATAAGAAAGAGGTTTAGTTCAGATCATTGCATTGAAAGCATTGTTAATATACAACTGATAGTAATAGCTATATTTTGAAAAGGGTCTGAATATCTCAATTTACCAACCGTTTTCCAATTTCACACTAAGGACGCTTAGTTTGAACAGTGACCATATCATAATCTATTATATGGTCTCTGGTTTGGATGCCTTCATAGGTCCCTGTTTGTACATAATAATATATAGATATGGATGGGACTTAGGTCCATATGCAGCGGCTCCATACAGGTGTTGAAGTCCAACATATCTGGAGCCAGCTGATGCCAAATACAACAGATCTCTCCTCTATTAATCTTCTTAGTTCTTCCAGCTCAGCAGAACTGTCATGAATTTCATGTTACATATTGATGTTTTAGAGCTGCTAAGGAACTGCTATAGGTTCAGTAACTCAAAGCATGATGTACTGGTTTGTTCTGTCTCACTCGCTCTCTTTTGCCAAAGTTTTGTCTAAGTTTCCTAAACTATGCGGAACCATTTGCATGTTTTGAACATGTATTTGGAGAACCTGCATCAGTTGTCATGGGCAGAGCTGATACCTCTGCAACATTCAAAATGAGTGAGTGAGTTTAGTTTTACGCCACTTTTAGCAATATTCCAGCAATATCACGGCAAGGGACACCAGAAATGAGCTTCACACATTGTGCCCATCTGGGGAATCAAACCTGGGTCTTCAGTGTGACAAGCAAACGCCTTAACCACTAGGCTACCCCACCGCCCCACATTCAAAATGAGAGCATTATGTTTCTGCACATCTCCAAATAATCATTATTATTTACATCTCCCAAAACATTATTATTTTCTTGCAACTGAAAAAAAGGAAGATATTTTTTTAAATTCTGAATGTAACCCAAATCATTGTCAGTTCTTAAATTGGGGGGACATTTCTTTGCTAAATTCAACAAAGTTAGGTTTCTAACACCTGTTAACTTGATGGGGTATCTGAGAGAGCATTAAGCCTGATTGGTCAATGAAGTTTAAACACTGAAACATGCCACTCCGTTAATTCATCAGATGACGAGAGTCAGGATCAGTGACCTTGTAAAGTAGAATCATGTGACCCTTCATTTCCGACTAACATAGGTCAGTATTCTGAACAGTATGGGTAACTGGCCCTTATCTCGGAAATTTGGTGGATTGATATCATGAGAAATGGATTATGTGACACATAAATATTATTTTCAACCAGAATCTCCGCCAAGTCTGAACAATTCAGCAGTTTATTAAGAAACAGAAAAGTGATAATTTAACAACTAAAAGATGATAATTTGGAACACTAGAGCGCCCATTTAAAGAAAATTTATGTTTTGGCAACACACCACATGGGGCTGAATATATATTTTACGTGCTTTTTGATATTATTTTTAAAATTCATGTTGGAAAAAGAGACAGCTCTCAAAACACAAGTTAAACTCTGCAGTGTTCTGCATGTATACAATCAGTCCAGCTCGTCTAGTGATCCTGCAAGCTTCATTGTTAACTGCTTGGATCCCATAGAGGGAGGAGCATGTTTTTTATCATTTTTCAGACTTTTAAATTTGTCTTAAAAGATCAAATTATATTTTTGAAGTATTAACAGGGATTTAGCATTTATTGATTCCACCTTGAGCCAAATCAAAAACATTTCATATGCATTATTTATTATACATTGCTAATTTATTTCACAAGTACATATAGTCAGGTGAGAATGTTTATCCATCTTTTATACACTGTTGGACTATTTTATTTTTAAACCATTCATTTATGTTCAGTAGTATATACTGAAGTCCTAATATATACCCAACTTAAGAAGCATGAGACTGACTGCCTGATGGATGATAACGGTGCCCAACAAGCATTTTGATTGGCTTACATGCTAAAAATATGTCATATGGATAATGCTATGTATACGTACTGCTTAGCTGACAACAATTTACCATTTTACTAAACATTGGTTTTGAAACTGGGGAAATCAGGTTGCAACACAATGATACTGATTTAAGGAGATATATCAGTTATTTTGATATTGAATAAAAGTTTTCTGTGTTGTATTGTATATTTATGTATATCTACCCGGTATATTACATTTCTCGGGATTACCTCTTGATATCAGTGTTGTACAAAGACATATGTTATCTGTATTATTGCAACAACCTGTACTGGCATACAATATAGTAGACAAGATGGAGTCTCACACTGTACATGGTGGTAAACTTGTCTCACATTGTACTGGCATACAATATAGTAGGTGGGAGTCTTTGTATCACATTAGTAGACAGGATGGAGTCTCACATTGTACATGGTGGTAAGCTTGTCTCACATTGTACATGGTGGTAAGCTTGTACATGGTGGTGAGCTTGTCTCACATTGTACATGGTGGTAAGCTTTATCATATTGTACATGTACATGATGGTAAGCTTGTCTCACATTGTACATGATGGTAAACTTGTCTCACATTGTACATGGTGGTGAGCTTGTCTCACATTGTACATGGTGGTAAGCTTGTCTCACATTGTACATGTACATGATGGTAAGCTTGTCTCACATTGTACAAGATGGTAAGCTTGTCTCACATTGTACAAGGTGGTAAGCTTGTCTCACATTGTACATGATGGTAAGCTTGTCTCACATTGTACAAGATGGTAAGCTTGTCTCACATTGTACATGGTGGTAAGCTTGTCTCACATTGTACAAGGTGGTAAGCTTGTCTCACATTGTACATGGTGGTAAGCTTGTCTCACATTGTACAAGATGGTAAGCTTTATCACATTGTACATGATGGTAAGCTTGTCTCAAATTGTACAAGATGGTAAGCTTGTCTCACATTGTACAAGATGGTAAGCTTGTCTCACATTGTACAAGGTGGTAAGCTTGTATCACATTGTACAAGATGGTAAGCTTGTCTCACATTGTACGTGATGGTAAGCTTGTATCACAATGTACATGATGGTAAGCTTGTCTCACATTTTACAAGATACAAGATGGTAAGCTTGTCTCACATTGTACAAGTAATCAAACTTGAGGGCTTTCTTGAACAAAGTTACAATGTACACAAAGTATATAGAAGCAAATATTGTTCTTTCATTAATCTTATGTGCATGTATTGCTTCTGTTGGCAATTGAAGAGTTAACTAGCAGACTTGTGTCTGTGTAGTGCACTTAACTAATCAGTGAGGCATGTCTGTAGTCTGGGCCCCAGTCAACAAACTGATTGTAGTGTTTACAGTTTGTTTAACAACTATGAGCCTATCAAGAAAATACTGTTGGTAAATACCAATTTGGGAATAATCTGCCTTAAGTTGTAAGGATCAGAGTGGTATGCAATAAACGTTGTGGCCCAAATACTGTCTTGTTCATCAACACGCAAACCCATCAAAAACAAACATCACACCAGTCCTAGCTCAAGGATTGTCTAAAGTCTGTATTAATGTATGGTCGTTAGGGCAATTTTAACACTAAGATCACTTTGTGGAATGGGGTCATGGACTAAGATGGACAATATGTTTTCTTGACTGAAGACACTGGAACAAGTCAGGTTCAGATGCATGTTTTCCACTTATGGCAACATGAACAATGAAGTGATGTTGAGCAGCAATGCATGATGATATTTTCTTGGACTAAAACAACGTTTGGTCAGCAATGCAAGATAGAGTTAGAATTCAGGACCCACTCTCACGAAGTGATAATAGCACTAACACCAATCTGACAGTTCTAATAATGGTCTATCTGCTAAGATTGCTTTGTTTAAGTGAGTGCTGGATTTCAGCCATGGCACTTGTTTCACAGTCATCCTATGTAGTCGACTAAAGACAACTCGAGAACCAAGAAAGACAACTCGAGAACCAAGAAAGACACCTCTGGTACTGCTGCCTACATATATCTGCCTTGCATTCTTCATATATTATCCTACAATGTACCTTCAATCGTTTGTCCATCTCCTATAAACTCAATGAAGAACATGTTTCAGCCTGTCACAGGTACATACAGAACCAACCTGAAGACATGGTTGGTTGATCTCAGATTCCGTGCTGAATGAAATGTAATTCACTTTCAATGATGAGTCATCTATGAACATGTCATGACACCGTTGTCTTCTGTATCATATATGTCACGTTAGGCCCGACAATATTGGGCAGTGACTCGATGGTATTTGTCATTTTCATATTCCTATATGTAACACATGTTATATTTGGGATTACACTTTCTTAGTAAAGAACAGATTCTAGTACTTTTTTGGGGTTGAGTCCCATCCGGGATTTCTGTGGAAGCCGCGGTGGCTGAGCGGTCTAGGCATCTGACTTTGTGTGCTGGCGATTAGGCGCCTGACTCTGAGGGTGTGGGTTCGAATCCCAGATGACTCAACCCCAAAAAAACTAGAATCTGTTCTTTACTAAGAAAGTGTAATCCCAAATATAACATGTTACATTTGACCACTTTCTAAAATGGCATTGTGTATTTCATATTCCTTCATGTAAGTAACTCTGGAGCTAGAACAAAGTGGAATATGTTTATGGTATTAAAACTTGAATTGACAACTGTGTTTGTTTTATATATAAGATGTGTTTATGACTCAAGGAACATCTATTGTTGTCTGTACTAAAGACAGTTCAGAGATTTACACAAACTCGAAAGGTTTGATTCTCTTTGTACCCTGGCCAGATACAGGAGCTCTACAGAAAAAGAAAAACTGTTCATCTGTAACAGCTCAAGAAAGATGTAGAACTTTCGAAAACTTTTAATCCTGTTTGATATGCCACTACATAATCATACATGAGCTTGTGAGAAAGGCTCAGAAAAAATGCAATCAATTCTTTATTCTCATTGTCTGCATGTGAACGAATAGTGGCCAGGGGTCTGTATTCCACAAGGTCTGTATTGAACTGGAATGGTCACAATGTTGTCGTATCTGGCAACATACTCTCAGACAGGTCATGTATACTCAAGAGCCACATCTTCTTTCCAAGCCCTGCAGTCAGAGTCACACTTTCAGTTACTTTAAACAAAAGCATAAGAAAACAAACGCTGATGCAGGTCTTAGACTAGTCTGTCTCACAGTCCCTGAACCACATTATTTTCCCTACTGCCTGGCCCTCCCTGCAATGCTAAAGCCCTAAATGAAGCAAGTCTATATTTCCCCAGGTTCAGGAGCTCATTTTCAATTTAAAGGGGTAAATTTGTTACTCACAAAATTATATATATATTCAGGGACTAAGCGTCAGTCTAGTCTCTTAGACTTTTACCATAGACATAGCTAAACCAGGAACATAATCTGGGTGAGCAGAGTTGCAACCCACTATAATGCGTCCCCCCAACCCGGTAGTACATGTCTACAAACCTGATGACCCCATTAACTCCCCAGAACAAAATTGGTGAACCCCCTAAGCATAGAAGTTTCTTGCTGACAAACCCAAGAACATAATCTGGGCAACCGGAGTTGGCACCCACAATCCTGTGTTTCTGGTAGATTACTTGGTTAGCATGCCTCAAACACCTGCACGAGATCATGGGTGTTTGACCTCCACTATAATCTCAATTTATTGTCTGGCCAACGTGATAATGAAAATGAACTTGAATGTTTTATGGTTCCTTTATTTGATCAGTTTTACTGAAGTCCTGAAGCACAAAGAAGAACTTGACCAGGTTCTGTGTAGCAAAACGTCTAACCATTCATCGTCAGGAGAGCCAGAACACTGACTAGGACAACATACAGAGACCAGCAGAGCGTTGGGGACAATGTTGTTCAACCAAGCTGTCCATGCAGGATTCTTGTTTCAAAGCTTTCAAAAACCATAAGAATAACATAAAGTGCGTAACATTTAAACATGACAATTAGACAAATCAATCTGTTTGTAAACAAATCAGTCTGTTTGTGGACAAAGTCTCTGGAGTTTGTCACTTCAACGTCCCCTGCATGGCATTCAGCTAAGTCAACTGAACAAGCGACAAGGTGTACAAAGTACAGCCGACAGGTTCTACAGGATGACGACCACACTCTTCAGGAACTGCAATGGTGTAGCAGTCTGAACGACACAATCTGCATGTCGACATCAGATGATGGTGCTACCAGCATTGGCAAAAACGTGTGGGAGCAGAAACTTTATAATAAGACCATATTATATGCTCCCTGGTCGAAACATAACCTTTAGCAGAGGTGGCGTTGATGTATGGAATTAGCTTCCAGTAAAAACCAACAACTATCGGTAAGCACTCAAGGCCATATTCTTAAAACAAACAGTATGACAGCCTATTTGATAAGATGGGCTATGTTATTAACATTAACGCCGATATATTCAAAAAAGAAAACGTAACTTCTGACAAGACAATCTGAAGGATTTTGAGTGACATCACCATGACATCACATTGGCAGGAAAGAAGTTGAAATGTGGCACCTGTCACTCACCTGTCACTGGTAACTGGTGAAGAAGAGATTCAACGGAATCAGCTGACCTCAAATTGCCTGTAAACCTGTCCTGACGACAGACACACTAACATCATCTTAATCCTCGCCATGACATGATAACGGACAGGGGGATATGGAGATAAGCAAAGCATCAGGCTGCATAATGTGTATATGTTCTGAACTACAAAAGAAACCTAAAAGGTTTTACTGACTGAGTCTAGTTTTACGCCGCTTTTTAGCAATATTCCAGCAATATCACGGCGGGGACACCAGAAAATGTACACATTGTACCCATGTGGGGAATCGAACCCGGGTCTCCGGCGTGACAAGCGAACGCTGTAACCATTAGGCTACCCCACCGTCCCCTAAAAGGTTTTAACTGAGCTAATGTAGTTGGTTGGTTTGTTGTTTAACGCTGCACTCAGCAATATTCCAGCTATATGGCGGCGGTCTGTAAATAATCGAGTCTGGGCCAGATAATCCGGTGATTAACAGCATGAGCATCGATATACGCAAATGGGATACGATTATATGTGTCAACCAAGTCAGCGAGCCTGACCACCTTATCCCGTTAGTCGCCTTTTACGACAAGCATGGGTTACCGAAGACCAGTGGGGCGGTGGGGTAGTCTCGTGGTTAAAGCGTTCGTTCGTCATGCCGAAGACCCGGGTTCGATTCCCAACATGGGTATAATGTGTGAAGCCCATTTCTGGTGTCCCCCGCCGTGATATTGCTTGAATACTGCGAAAAGCGGCGTAAAACCATACTCACTCACTTAAGACCAGTTCTAACCCGGATCTTTACTGAAAGCTTAACGCAACCAAACGAGTATATAAACCATCTCCGTGATGTAGTGGCCAGAACGCGTCTATGACGGAAAGACGTTGTTTTGATATCATCACCAACCAATACCCAAAAGCTACCAAGGCGGTATGCTACTTGTTGTTACCTTTCCTGGAGCTCGGCATTAAGGGAATACACATGAACTGACGGCCCCGGAATCAGTATAAAGTCTTGGTTGGGTATCTATGCTACACTGCTATCGTAGTGTCTTACCTGCGAATTCATAATGCTACCATATTTGTAGCATAAATTCTTCTTTGACTAATTATTCCAATCATTTTTCCGTTGCTTTTTGACTGTTTTTTCGTTACTTCCAATTGAAAGTTCGAATATCTTCTCTTAATTTAAATTATTTTCTCACTGTATCTATCATTTTCTCGATACTTCAAGTTTCTTTCAATACTCGAAATTTTGAAGGTTTGAAAGAAACTTGTAGCCAAAACATAGTCGAAACAACAAGAAAATAATTGAAATTCCAAGTCAGTGTTGGAAGCAACGCGGGACCTGAGTGCTAGGACGATCGTAACGCCCATACTTTAACAAATCAAACAACATGGCGTAACAAATCAGATTTGGCTATTCCTAAATTTCGCACCTCAATTCTCCAAAAGTCATTTATTTATGATTCTGCATGTTTATGGAATGCTCTTTCCTCTACAACAAATGTACAAATTCATTATCATCGTTTACATCAAAGTTATCTGGAAAAGAAAATGACGAAGTTCCAAAATATTTTCTATTTGGTGAAAGAAAGACAAATATACTACACACGAAGTTCGTGTAGTTCATTACATGCAGATCTTTTTCGTATTGATTTATCAGAGAGTAAAGTTGGCAATTCGGTGGAAGATGCTCACCATTTCTTTTTAAAACGTCCACAATTTGTCAGCTGCCGTTTTGATCTGACTTTGAACTATCAAAAGTTCACTTAGACATTGATACCATTCTTTACGGCAACCCTGCTCTGCCAAATACTATTAATGAAAATATCTTTAGTAATGTGCATAAATACATTGTACGAAGTAAGCGCTTCGATTAATGAATAACATGTCTTTATATTAGCATGTCCATTCATTACTGTTCATGTTTCTGATTCGAGCGGGCGGTAATAAGTTACATAACGTGTGCCCAATCCCTTTCAACATTGAATAAAATATATTCAAACAAACAAACATTAACATAATAGTATTGCATTTTAACGGGGGGACAATTCGGGGGAAATCCTTAAGAGTTACCTGCTCCTTGATCAACTCTCTCGCCAGG
Organism: Haliotis rubra; assembly: GCF_003918875.1. Taxonomy (NCBI): domain Eukaryota; kingdom Metazoa; phylum Mollusca; class Gastropoda; order Lepetellida; family Haliotidae; genus Haliotis; species Haliotis rubra. The sequence continues at coordinate 873,476 of NW_025767063.1, read as the reverse complement.
GTGGCTAGCAGACGACACACGAGTGTAGGACAGGAAAAGTAAAGCTGTCTCTATCACTAACAGTTCGTGGACGGAAACATAGGCTTCAGGTGCAGAGGCTGACAAGGTAAGTACTGCTTTTAAAGAGAATGTTATGTAACTCCTCTGTCTTGAATTCCACCCAAACAGCTACAGAATTAAGTGTTGGACGTGCGCTGGGTTCGGCCCAAAGCCATGAATACATGGACATTTTGTTCTCACATTTTCTGTAAAGCTGTTAGATAATAAAGACTTGTGACACAGTACTTTTATCAGTTTACCATAGAAGAGTAAGAATGGCGAAAGTTGCTGTCCTTTTATGAATAACAGCTTCACGACAACACTTACCGCTGCCTGTTTTTCAAAACATTTCAGGGGTAGTGGGGTGTTTCAGGTTTCAATCAGATACATTCTTTATGTTCTGTAACTGTAAAACATCACATTAACTTCCATAAGACAACTTTACTTGAAACACAATACATCATCCGAGTATTCACATTGTCATAGCGATGCAGTATACCTCATAAAGCATGCAGTCGTATGAAGCATGAAAACATATAATCCGAGGATACTGCCTATGTGTAACTTCAATGTGATAAATAGTTCGCCCTGATTGACAGACATCAATTTTCACCCATAACATCAAAAGACCATCAAAAACTCCGATGTTGGTAGAAAATTTTCGCTAAGATTTCCCACAATGAAGCACACAGGCAAGTAAATTTGTTCAAATTTGCCTCAGTTCACGAAAATGTGTCATAAGTAATTTGACTATAAACCTTCTTAGTTCTAGCACCTCACAGGCTGCAGTTTTGGTTATCCGGGGTAATAATGTCCATTATGCTGTATGAAATAAGGCTACTTTTTTTTACTATTAAAACATGGGCCATTCTTTGTTTTTAACCTTTGTGCGAAAAAAGTGGACATTTGCAGCAATGGGTTCAGGTGTTTATACATGAACCTTAATCCCAGTGGAATCACAAGATGTTCATGTTTATTTTATTCATACATATGTACAAAATAATAGTTTATCACCATATCAGTTTTGTCATTATTGCAGGATGTACAATGATCCACTTTACCACTGGGGCGGTGGTGTAGCCTAGTGGTTAAAGCGCTCGCTTGTCTCGCCAAAGACCGGGTTCGATTCCCCATATGGGTACAATGTGTGACGCCCATTTCTAGTGTCCCCCGTCATTATATTGCTGGAATATTGCTAAAAGCGGCATAGAACCATACTCAGTCAGTCTTACCAAATTTAGCCAATTTATCAGGTGAAACAAAGTGATATGTATACACATTTATGTAATAGTCTCTGTATGTATCCAAATTTATTGTGACGTCTCCATCAATGTAATCTTTCCTTCAATAATGCTCTGCATCAAGTGACAGTACTAACAACACATCAAAGTAGCCAGATATATGACAACACATGATTTAAAAGAGCATATTTTATTTTATTTTCATTAAAGAAACTGTACATTTAACAAGCAGATAAATTTTTTTTCACCTTGAACAAATTATTAATATTTTGCAACTAATTAATTATAAGTGTATGTCATCATCAATGAAATGCTTGTGAATTAAGTTAACTGGCAGTGTTTCATCTAATGAACTACTATCAGCTGCTATATAAGAAAACATCCTCAATGCAGTAAATATATATGGTATTACAAGTAGTATCAAAAATACATACCTCAAGACAGCTAGCTACACAGTCCTGCATATATACGAAATGACCAATGACCCTTTTATGCATAGATAATACCCTACAGTGGGCAACAGGCTTGAGCGTTGACACTGTTAAGTCTGGACAGGGGACACTTCTTTTCGAAACTGCTAATTTAAAATATTCAATGATAATTACACTAATACAAAGCAGAATTTTAGTAAACACTTTCATAAAGCTTGATGTTTCTTCATTCACGAAAACATGTTTGTTTGGGGCAAGCAAAAACCATACTTGTCTTTTAACAACATACTTATCTTTCTTGCACGGCTATCTGATAATGATTATCAGTGATTGATATTGGATATTATTTCAGGTAACAGTTACATCAGCATGGGAAAAACATTTCAAGAACTTTAAAGTAAGACTTCTACTGAAGAGTCTGACATAATGTGAGACATCTCATTGGTTCTTTTTGTACCTGTCCATGTTCATTTGCTTTTAAATATGCATTTTATTGTCTGTACCTGTCCAGATGTATCAAAAGCTTAACGCTTAGGCAACAAATTACATGTCAATATGCCATCTAAGAGAACCTACTCCAGGGAAAATGATGCATGCTTAGGTAACTTATTGGTTAAGGGTGAATATAGTCTGTGCTGTAAGCCATTTTATATATGTGAACTATATACTGTTGTATACTGGCAATATCGAACATACACATTGGCAGGGGAAAACTGCCTCGACCTTGATGTCATCTGATCATACAAAGGATGGTTTGTTTACTAAGGGATAAAAACATGTGAACAATTGAGATTAAGTATAACAAATACTCTGAATTTGTAGTGAAAAAAGCATCTTATATAGTCTGTTTTCAAAATGTCTGAAAGATAAGTGCCAAACTTTGTTAGACACTACTTACTATGAATCCACCCAGCAATATATTCATAGGCATAACATATTGAATATGAACAAACTAAGCACATCTGACAAACTAACAAAACACACATGTACGGTCCCACATTGAACAGCACACTAATACATCGTAACTAAAATCTAACATTGAGCATACTATGTACAGGACAGAAGTAGTTAAACGAGCATTTATATCAGAGAAAAAAAACCAGATAATAGATTTGGCACTTAGAAACTATTGCAGAAAGCGGCACTTATTCATAGAAAAATATAGGCATTGATAAGAGAGGTCCTTTAAAATTAACTTTGTTTTGCCATGAATCACTTCAAAATTGCTGTGATACAGTGTTAACAATATTCCCTCATTCACTGCTTTAATTGGTAGATTTAACAGGACAATGTACTTCATCATGATAAATCCCAGTCAGTATCGACATTGAAATAAACCTGGTAGATGTGTGTAGTCACTATCATCATGCCAGAGATCAAAGGACAAGCTTCCAGCTGATGTCAGGGTCATCATGCCACAGATGTCCACAGATCTATGTTCCTGTGTTGTCAGGGTAATTCCACAGATACATGTTCAAGACATAATCCTTGAGGCTGTCTGGGTTCACAGATTCATGTAGCATGCTAGAACCAGGTTGACGTCCGAAATATAACCTCCTGAAGTCCTACATTCATCTATCAGCTCACCAGCCAGTACCGTACACACAGCCAGTTATATACCATTTGCAGTGTACATGTATTTACAATTCTTGCTTAGGCCAGACCAATTATATTTCTTGTTTTATGGATTTTTGTCTTCAGAAAACCTAAAGGCAGGAGGTAAAATTAAAAAATCACCAAAGTACTATTCCATTTAAATACTAAAAGTAATGTAATTTTGGCAATTAATGAAGTGCATATGGGGCAAAACCAATCTTTAAAAATATTCTTGTAACTTTACATTTTTCGCCAATGAAAACATTAGGATTTTATTTTTTGAGCGGGAATTTTTTTGTTTTCTATTCTTGAAACAATACGACCGGTGGATCCGTAAAACAAGAAATAAAATTGGTCTGGCCTTATCTTTCATATGTTATTATTGTTAAATCCTTTGAAAAAGAAGGTTTTTTACAGAAAAAATCAGGCATGAAGAAAAATAATGCCACAAAACTGTTCAAGAGCAATGTAGTACCTTTCTTTTATTCTCGGACAGTGTGCTAATATTGATCCATAAATACATAACCATGCCTCATATCAATAAAACAGCATATCACAAGAAGTCATCTATGATAAATATATTGGACTAAAACATTTGGCAAGAGGCAAGGCTACAAATTAAGCAATTGACTAAAAAAGCAAGCACCGATGAAATGACTACAGAATTCTCATATGTTTTCTACCCTGTATGAAATTGTCTGTCTCGAAAAATCAACTTACAATTTAAATATGCAAAATTTGTAGTACCCCGGTACAACTTTATCTCGTTGCAATGTTATCAGGAAAGACATGGCCATTTAGGACTGAACTCAGCAATCATCAAACTCTCAAAACTCTCAAATACATTCAGTTTAAGATAAAACATAATGTTACACACCATTATATGTTGGGGTAACTCATTAACAACAACCCTGGCTATGCCTTCTTCACAATGATAAAACATTGCTATATTGGATAAAAGGTAAAATAAAATAAAATTTGATCTCCAGATGTACATGCCCCAGGTATGTCTCTGACTTGTGTGGAGTCTGTTTGAAGACAAGTGCTTAATGCCACAATTATCAGAAGACTGTTATCAGCTCGGTATCAAAAGCTTCAGAGTCTACTTGACCAAATTTGTTTCTCAGCATAATTTTCAGTAGAATTTAGATGAGTTTGCGTTGGTCTATTATCGGTCGAGCATACAAGACCAATTAGTATTGTTCTGCACAATCATGCTTAGAATGTTTAGAGTTAGGGACATTCATAATTTATGGCTAGGGGGGTGATGATGATTTTAGGGGTGGGTGGGGTGGTGGTGTTCCACCCATTTTGTTCTGGCGAGCTAGGGGGTCATCAATTTTGTACACATGTACTGGGGGTGTCATCAATTTTGTTCATAAAAATATGTTTAAAATTATGCTTAGAAATTATTGGTAGGTGGGGGGTCATTGATTTTGTACATGACATGCAGGGGGGTCACTTATTTTGTACATACATTTTAGGGGGGGTCATTCACATTGTACATGCTTCTCCATAAAAAATCATCATCACCCCCAAGCCATAAATTATGAACGGCCCCTTAGTCTGAATGTGTCATGCATGTAGTTGATACTAATGTAATACAATCTTAAAAATGTCAACTAATGTACAATGCAACGAGTCAGAGTATTTTAAACCAATGCTATATATGAAATGACTGTTACTTCTAGTAGAAGTAGAAGTTCTACATTTTCCTCCTTTTATGCCATTATGGAATGAATGAATGTTGGGCACGAGTAGATGGTAGATGAGGTACATAGTTAGAAACACAGGCAGAAATTAGAAATGCAAAATAACACATGAATGTATCAAAATATAGCTTAAAAATGTTGTTTATGATTAACCAACTGCAACTGAGTGAATTACAAGTTAAAGACATGAAGACTCAATTAAAGGCCACACTTTTTGATCAAGTAAATTGGTTTTAACACTGCACAGTGTTTCAATTCATGGCATCAAACTATTAGGATGATGACCCATTTTACCAGATATGAGAATGATATTTGGCGCATGGCGTTTTTAATGGAACAATGATCTATGCCCTCTGGCAGTCTTAGGCACAGCTTTGAACTTCATTTATTTATAAAAGAATAGTGTTAGGTCAGATGAATGGAAATCATACCATTTTCTAATCCAAGTTTACTACATGCTGCTGAATCTTGGATTCAGTGGTAATTTCAGGGGTTTTAGAAATGTTGGAATAAAAAGATATAAAACTTGTGTTTTCAAAATGGTTAGAGAATGCTTTAATGCACCATCCAATGTACCGTGAAAGCCTAGTGTGTTTCTACCTCTTGATACTCCACCCAATCCTTAAAGTTTTGTTGAAATAAAAAATCAACATCAACAGCAAATGGAGACATTTGGGGCAGAATGGAATTGGTGAAAGTGACTCACTTTTGTAAAATGACAACTGTAGTCCATCACAGCATGTAATGTAGACACAAATCTATATCAATCTCTTATATCACAAGTAATATCGTGCAAATGTTCAAAGCCTTAGATCAGATGCATGATGACATATGCAATTGCAGAAAAAAGAACACAATGAATTTCTCCACTTGATGTTGCAATAAAGCACCAGAATGAGTTATTGTTGCACCATTCCGCAAACATTAGTTTTGTCATTTTTCACAATGATTCACTTTAACAATATTATTCAAAATGTCATTGTTCAACTCATGATGTTTTGTACATATTTTCACATTGCTCCTCAGTGCTTTAAGATCGCACAACCTTGAACTCCTTTATGTGAAGTGTTGCTGATAGTCCCATACATTGAAGAGTCTTAAACAATACACACAAGATTCATGCTCAGGGCAATATCAGATGATGGTTTTGTTACATCATGCTCATGTGTTATTATGCATGACACTGGCACTTCTTTTAGTAAGCTGAACATACTGTCCTCAAGTTCATCCAGAATTTTGAGTTAAAATGTCAGTGGGGCTCATTTGCAGTTCATGGTTAGTATCTTGTGCAGTAGACCTTTTCCCATCATTCCCTTAGTCAGTGATGCAGTAAACATGAAAACTAGCTTTAGGAAATTGATGAAGAGACACATGAATTCCAAGCAAATCCAGTTGTTCAATCCATATGGTCAGATACTGTTTTGACGATTTGGTTTGGATCTCAATAAGCATATTACTCAGATCTATTAATCAATGTCATGTCAGAAAGATTTCAAGTAAAATCTCTACAGAAATGACTGTGAATGTTTCCTTCAGGTGAATATTTAACAATGAGATAAATGAGATTCTCTTCTAAGGTAAGATTCCAATTATCAGCATATATGGTGCATGAAATCTCCACGCCGCTACCATTGTTATTGGCTTGTCAAACTTGATCAAAGTACACAATCGTGTAAATATTTGACTCTGAGATTGTACAATATAACAGTTCAGTTCCAGTCACATTATACTTGAGTCAGCATTTGTGTTGCATATGGTCCATGATTTACACTGATCATGCTGAAACATGGTTGCACAATTTCAATGTGAACGACACCTGCTGCACCTCTACATGTGCTGTTCGTAGTTAGAACTCCCTGTAGATGTTCTGTTCAGGAGTGTTGGAGGAGGTGAGACTGCTGTGGGACTAGCTTCAACACGCCCATAGTTGCTGTTTCTTGTGCTCACGAACATTGGCTTCGGTGCAACTTTAGGTGGATTGGACTTCCTTTTAGAGTCTCGAGCATCTGATGCAGGTTTTGTGGACTCTCTTGCTGGTTTCTTAGGCCTCATGGTAACTTCAGTACTGTCTGGATCTTTTTTCGTCACAACACCTTCCCCCAGTAGCTCTCCAACAAGAAAGGAAATATCAAGAACATTATTGTCTTCATCTGTCTTGCTGCTGGTTCTAGGTTTGGCAGAGGGAAGCATGGATGATTGAGTTGGCAGTGGAGGAAGATTCTCCTGTGTGGATTTGTCTACAGATCCTCTGTTGCTAGGTATTTCACTTGAAGGTTGTGAGGGCTTTTTGTCATTGCTTGGCTTATCATCAGGTTTAGTACTTTCTGGTGTAACATTTGTTCTTATGGGCTCTGGCTCATGTTTAAGTGTGGGTTCATTCTGGATTCTGCCATCCACTATGTCTCTTACAGGCTTCTGAGTGACTTGCTCTGGATTATAGGGTGTGAAAGGTTTTGGACTTTGCAAACTTGTGCGAGGCTTGGGGATTTGCACAGGTGTAATAGTCAGTGGACGTGGAATGGGTTTCTCTTCTTTAGGTTCCTGGTTAGTCTGAGTGGCAGCAGCAGTTATTGGACTATTTGTCTCTTGAGGAATGGGTTCGTTCTTAAGATTTGGAGAAGGATCTTGAGGATCTGTGGTTTCTTTATTTTGTATGGGGACAGCAGATACTGGATTACGTACACTTGCAGGACGGGGAAGACTACCCAGATTTGGAGGCGGAGGAGGATTTTGTTCTTCTGTTGTAGCTTTGCTTGTTTGAGCTCCAGTTTGAACAGGGGGGAATGTACCAGAATTACGAACACTTGCAGGCCTTGGAAGACTATCCAGATTTGGAGGTGGAGGAGGTTCTTGAGAATGTGTGCTTGCTCTATTATTTTGCAAAGGAGCTGTTGAAGTTGAAGAATAACGCACTTTTGGAGGAGGAGGGACCTTCTTCAAATTTTGTGGTGAAATTTTGTCTGTGTTATCAGGTATAGGAACTGTAGTTGGAGCATAGAGAACTCGAGGTGGTGGTGGATGATTCTGACTTGGGGGTGGGGGGCTATATTGTTTTAGGGGTTGGATATTTTGTGGCTCAGGAGGAAATGTGAAATTTTCGAGATTGGCAGGAGGTGGAGGGAAATAAGGTGGAGGTGAGCGATCATTCTCATTGGGGTCAGGAGGAGGATCTGGCAACACAAAATCAGGTTGAAGATGAAATGACCCAGTACTGCCTCTCTTCTGCTTGTTTTTCTTGTCTTTTTGTGGTTTCTGTTTTGATTCATGTGATCCACTTTTCATATTTTCTTTTGGATCCGTTATGAGAGGACTAGTTGCACTATTCCTATCTCGTTGAGCATTCACATAGTCCTGATATTCAGAATCATCCTTTAAAGGAAAGCCATAATCTCTCACTGGGAGTCGACTTTTGAATGATGAAATCCTTTCCCGAGGAACACCTTCAACATCTAAATCCACTACGGCATAAGGCAGGTCAGATGCATCTTCGAGTTCTGTCCAACCAGCCTTTTTCCTGTTGTTGTTTTCAGCCTTAAGTTCCAGAAGTCGAGAGTTCTTCTTAGCTGATGAGGCCATATAGCAAGTGTCAGTTCTTTTGGGGCCTAACGAATCCGACCATCTTAGGTTTGCATTTTCTTTGTAGGATTCTGACGGTAAAAGTTTGGTGTCTTCCAGTTCCTTGTCTACGTCTCGCTCTTTGTCTGATCCACTTTTCCTGTAGGTTCCATTTTTGGCTGATGTACTGCTTTCAGGACGTGTTGTGGGCATATCAACATACTGAAAACAAGACATATTGATGACATAAAGTATCATTACACGCCTACCTGAGGACTGTAATAAAGCATACAACTGTATTTATAACTACTTCTTGTTTATTGCATAGGACGTTTCGATGTGGACCCTTACACCATTTTCAAGCTTAAAAGGGTTGTAAGAATCTACGCCGAAACATCGTTCCAGATACAGTAATCATAAACAGGAAGTCATATGTTTTATTATTGAATCACCAACTTTTAAAATGCTGATCAAACAATTACCTGAGGACTGGCTGGCATTTCTAGTGAAATGAGAAATGAGTAGAAAACCATAAACAAAGACTTTAAACCAATCACCTTTGATTCACTATGACATATGACCTATTTTGCTGTCAAGAACACCTGAAATCTTTAAGTCTATACTCACGTCATGTTCTTGTGGCAGTAGCTTGTCATCTTGAACAGATATTTCCAACTTGTCACTCTTGCGCCCTTTGCTGAAAACCACAAACACAATTCAGCTGATTACCCATATACTGAAGTTGGGACATATTTCTGTTTCAAATATACTTATATCCAAAGCATTTCCTGTTGTAAACATCAGCTTGTTTTAGTCAGTAGTTCTGTGGATGCTTATCCAATATAGGTGTGTTGAGATTATAGGTGTGTTGTGCAAAATGCCAGTTTCTAACATTGAAACAAAGAAGCCATTGCCCCAAACTGGAAACAAAGCATCAAATAATTGTCTAGCTATTGGTTGAACAAATTTGATGTGATATGTAATTAATGACAATTCTCGATGAATAAATAATATCGAAATATTAGTTTGCACTGCACCTCTGAGACAGATGTGGACAGAGAGAGTACTATAGGTTTAAGTGATGACAGGTGAATACAGTCAGTCACATTCATCATGCCCATGATTGCTTATAACGTTTGAAAGTACATGTACTTATTTTTGACCCAACAATTCACTGATATTCTTAAATTTGGTTCTAATTCTAATTCTTATGTGGAGCCACAACAGTTATGGTAGTCAGGAGATCCAACATACTCACCAGCATCCCCATATGACGCAGAAGAAGATGAACAACAGGAGGAGCAGCACACTTGCCACTATTAGCACTGTGTACATGAGTGCAAGATCTGAAACATACCACATCTCATAGAGAATTCTAATTTGACTCTTGTGAACATGATCTGTGTCCTCAAGCATCCAGTTTCTTGGAGTAATAATAGTGGATTAAAGCATTGCTAAAATTAGAATATCTAGGTCATAAATGTTTCAACTTATTATATAATCATGTTAAAAGATTGATTTTACCGACTGTAATTATTTGATGCAGTCTGCTATTTTTGTAGGCATATTTTCCATAGTTTTTATCCTTAGTATATATGGAGTAGAATAAGCTGATCTTACTAAATCACACAAAATGTTATGGGCAACCATCTGGCTGTAATTTACCTTTTCACATTCAGTGACAAAGACATATTTGCTACATACTTATGAAAAACAGAGCCAGAGAGACAAGAGTTATGTCCCCTGTTTTATCACCTGTACATTCACATCGGTAGGAAACATTTCAAGTGTTGTTAAAAGCAGTGTTGATATGGGAAAAGTAAGAAGGGGAGAATAAAAGTACTGGTACTTTATTGCTAAACTAATTATCTGCATTGTACATTGTATATCAAAATTGCCAGTAGCAATGACTATATTCTTCTGCAACATCATTTATACAAAACTATGATTGTTTATCAGTTTTACTATATATATTTATGTGTTTTATAAGCGGCACTTGCAAATATTTTTGATGAATAATTGTTTAACATATATATCTTCTTTGTTCAAATACTAATACCTGCAGCTAATAACAATAGATAACAATAGATGGTTCAAATCATGTTTTACTTCTCAAGTAAAAAGTAACTCTTGCACCATTTGACAAATGGCTTGAGTATAGAACTTAAATGAATATGCATAACTCACATGCTTTCAGGTCTACTTTGACTGGTGCACTGAAAGGTCCATTCCCAGCTGCTGACACGCCACACACTTTGATGAGGTACGTGTGGCCAGTGTCCAAATCCTTCAATGTGTAGCTGCTCCCTCTACCTATGACCATCTGACTCTGTTCAGATCCTGGAAACAAATGTTGGTTTCTTATAACATATGTTGAAATGTTATTTCCAAGAAATCGAACACTGCATCTTCTTTGTGAGGAAAAAACACAAGCCACAAGGCAACCCACCATCCTCACAAACTTAAAAGATTGTTTCCCTGCTGAGATACAAACATGTGGATATAAACATGAACAGTCAATTTCAGGAAGCAAGTCGTTTTCACAGATGATTGAAGTTTTTAGCAGAATGTGGTGATATTGACTTATTCTCAATCAATATAAATTATTACCTGTACATGTGTCCCCTCCATCAACAACACAGTACACCACAAGTACACCTGTCAGTACACTAGGTGTCTCCAAGCAGCTCAGTTTCTGCCATTCCATGTCTATACTGGCAGTCGATGGGTCACTGGTCATGTGCAGAACCTCAGGTGCTGCTGTTGGAACTGAAGAAATTAGAAAATAACACGATGTAATTTGTTTTGAAATTAAACGAAAACGTGTTGACAACCAAATATTGACTTGGGGATATTTAGTGGTCCTGGTGAATTTTTACTAGCAAGGGACCACGGGACTAGCATAAATTTTGGTCATTGTCGACTCAGAGTCACAAGGATTTGGGAACATGTAAGGCAGGAGAAGACACACTCATTGTTGAAATTGTCACTCACCGTTCCCACTGATGTGGAGGCACTGACTCCATGAGATGCCACTACTGGTCACCTGGCTTGCATCACTTGCCCTCCGTGTCCTCGATGAGGTCATGATGGCCTCAGCAGAGATCCCCACCGTGTAGTCTTGTGTAGTGTTCTCACTGAGGCCTGGGAGTGTCAGATTGTACTCCGTGGTGTTGGGGGCCACAGTCGTCCAGTCCAAGGGGGTCTGTAGGGAAGAATTAATGGACTTGTTGGAAGGAATTGTTTCAGTGTGTACATTTCTGCTGCCCATGTTTTTGTTCCTGTGTGTGACAGGAGATTCTAGGTCATTGATTCAGAGACAGAATAAGCCCAAGCATGTTTAGAAGAGCTGACAAAAGGTTTGCATTAAACAATTCTCATATGCTCTTTGCTGCAACTAGTATACACTAAGAGGCTTACTGTGCAGCTGGTTGTGTTTTCTTCCCTCATGCACCAGTATATGGTGTAGGACACAACTCGGGTGTGGAGTGGTTGCCAGTTGATGTTGAAGTTGCCAGGCTCCTCATCCGTCATAAACTCCACTGTAAAGTCCTGGGGTGGTGACACACCTGTAGTGAACCAATCAGAGATCTCTTGTTGATCATGTAATCCCCTAATTCTTGAGTTACATACTAAGAACTTTGTTTTCATGATATTTTAGGATAAGTTCCCAGTTACCTATGCTTGCCATAATTCAGGGAGGCAGGACCCGTGAAGGTCCGGGTTAGAATATTGGCCTTCAGTAACCCATGCTTGTCGTAAGAGGTGACTAACGGGATCGGGTGGTCAGGCTCGCTGACTTGGTTGACACATGTCATCGGTTCCCAATTGCACAGATCGATGCTCATGTTGTTGATCACTGGATTGTCTGTTCCAGATTCGATTATTTACAGGCCGCCGCCATACAGCGGGAATATTGCTGAGTGTGGCGTAAAACTAAACTCACTCACTCACTCACTCACTCAGGTAGGCAGACTCAGAGATTTGGTTGATTGTATCACAGTCATTGTTCCTGACTGTGAGGGATGTTGCTTCTCATCGCCTCAGTTACTTGTTAATCTGTGCCCTCTTGCACAAAGCAATCGCAGTGCTAAGACTGTCTTACATCTATGTCAGAGTATGGGAGTTACGATCATGTAGCGCTAAGATCACTTTGTGCAAGTAGTCCCTGGTCCAGACTGCTTTCACCTGACCCAATGCTCCTTGATGTAATATCTGCCACCTAATAGACATTTTCTCAAATTTTCTTTCATTGAGCTTTCCAATTTTGAATCAAGAATTAATATATTTAAAATGCAAATATTGAAAATATTTTCAAAGCATAGTCTGGATTAGAATTCACCAGTTTGAAACAGGTGTTGTACCACGAAAGATGCTTTTTGTTTGGCTATTGTCAGATTCTTGTTAGTCATTTCATTCGTCGATCAAAATTTGCAAACAGTTGTTCTGACATTACCTGTACTGGAATATCCTCAGATATTTCTTTAGCAGTATCATGGACTAAGATCTGGTTTTATGACATTTCTCTTTTTTCAGTCACGTAAGTACCATCTTTTTGCCTCACTATTTAGCTAGTGTCCTTTTTATGAACCAGAGAATGTAAAACAACAATACTGTTAAATAGTGTGGTCGGAGAAAGCATTTCATTAATTGATATTGACCCAGAAGCCTAAGTGTGTTACCTAACTAACACATTGTAATGTCTGTTGTTAGCTCTCTCCGATGTGGTATTCTTCCCAGTCACATCAATCTGAGTGACTACAAAGTAATTCAGTGGATCTCATCATCCGGAGCCACAGTGTATGATATGTTATGACTGTTATGTCTCACGGCCCACTTCTTTACACTGATCACATGTATTGTTGCTAATGCTTTCAGTCACTAATTTGCCTGTCCACTCACTCACTCACTCACTCACTCACTCACTCACTCACTCACTCACTCACTCACTCACTCCACCTGCCCCCTCACCCCCCTCATTCCACTCATCCCACATGCCCCACTCACCCGACTCATCCCTTTCACCCCACTTGCACCACTCATCCCACTTACCCCACCTGCCCACTTACCCGACTCATTCCATTCATCCCACTTACCCCACCTGCCCACTCACCCCACTTATTCCACTTACCCGACTCATCCCATTCACCACACTTACCCCACCTGCCCACTCACAACACTTATCCCACTCACCCCAACTCTCTCCTCTGCCCACTCGTCCTACTTACCCCACCTGCCCACTCACCCACTTACCCAACTCATCCCATTCACCCCACTTATCCCACTTACCCCACTCAATATTAAAAGATTTTTATTTGTAATATGACACAGATTCTTCTGTGTGCAGCCTGTTTTCAGAAATTCTGCAGATTCTGCCCACAAATAATAGGTATCATCGACATGAACTTGAGTTGAGTTACAATGTAGTTTTGAAAGCAACAATTTAATATGCTAGATGACAAAGGATTTAAGAACAAAAGACCCACAAATATACCTTTTCCCTGTGGTGCGATGGTGATGTGTTTGGACTTGGTGGAGCATCCCATCTCTGTACAGGCCGAGGTCTGGACCTGGTAGGTGTTGTTTGGCTCCAGGCGGAGTTCTAGTGACGTCTGTGTCTTGTTCGTCACAGTGAAGTCAGTCTCGTTTCCGATATCAGTGTCTCCCACAAAGATGTGATATTCTGTGATGGGACCATTACGCAGATGTGCAGGAACAGCCTAACAGATGGTGAATGATCAGTTAGACCTCTTCTCATAGTAAGGAGAAATCTCTTTATGTTCGGTTGTCTTTGTATTTATAAGTGTCCTCAGATCGAATTTGTTTTGTGTAATATTTAGCATCATTGAGTATTTGTTGAGGTTAATATTGTTTTAGTCAAACACTTGTTTCACTTGATTACATATTTATAATACTGACTAATCTGGCTGATTGTGGGACTATATTAACATGTGAATTGTCTACAAAAGTGAAATGTTGAAATCTAGTATTCATTTTCTTAAGAATTTTCCACAAACCTTTTTTTCTGCATGTGTAGTTTAATAGTGTGCAACAGTATTGTTAATATTGACAGACTAGTGAAATTTCACTGTATTTAGCTATCTCACTGTGAAAAACTTCAATAATTGCACATGTTGATGAGTTGTTGTAAGTATATGTTAATCTATGGGAGTTAAGATCAGCTTTGGGGCGGTGGGGTAGCCTAGTGGTTAAAGCGTTGTCTCGCCATGCCGAAGACCTGGGTTGATCTTCAGTAACCCATGCTTGTTGTAAGAGGCAACTAATGGGATCAGGTTGTCAGGCACGCTGACTTGGTTGACACATCCCAATTGCGTAGATTGATACTATTTATCACTGGATTGTCTGGTCCAGACTCAATTAATTACAGACCGCCGCCGCCATATAGCTAGGATATTGCTTAGTGCGGCGTAAAACTCAACTCATACACACACAATGTGAAAATACAAATATCCTCTATGGATCATGTACTTCTTAAAATCAATGACTGTTGTCATACCTTCCAGAACAGCAAGATCTCTCTGCAGTTGTCTTCTTCACAGTCAAGTTGTAGAAAACTCCCAGGATGCACTTCTGGTTGAGATGCAGGCACTACAAAATGATGTTTCATTAGTTTATGACTCAGATCCTTATAACACCAGATTCTTTGAGGCAAAATGCTTTGAACCAACAGTACAACTTATTAGGGCTGTGTATTGGCAAATAAGTTGTATTGCAATACATTCCAATTCAGGTTCCCATATTAGCATACATATTTCAGTATATAGTAACGAGCAGAAAAAATGCGACAAAAAACTTTATCCTGTAGACTCGATCCTACTATCAAAAAAGCCGAAATACATTGTTTCTAGCCGCCAGTAGCTTGCCTCTTTGGTATGGCATTATCTCCCTTGGGTTCAGGGATGGCTTGATCACGTGACCTCGTTGCTAGCAGACGATACCGAAGCTTTGCCATGACGTTACAAAACAACAGAAATTGACTCTTGGCATATTATGAAGCAGGTATTACATCCGTAACTAGACTTGTGAAACTGGCGGGACTGCATCGGGCCTCTGTTTCCAATTTGAAAAAATTTGGCGCAGGGTTAGGGACAGGGCGACAGGCTGGATCGGGACGTCGTGCTACTCTTGGGGCAAATGACAGACGACGTATTGCGCGTCTCGCGGCGGCGGCGAAGTACCCAAACTGGTCTGCAAAACAGCTTGCTGTGAAGGCGTCAAGTCAAGGAACCCCTAAGGTATCAGAATGAACAATCTGAAGATCTTTAAAGCAATCTGGATATGTCAAGCGAGTGCCGAAGAAAGTTCCTTTGATGACAACAGCACACATGGAAAAAAGGCTCGAGTGGTGCTGGGAAATGCAGGGTACAACGACTTTTCAAATGTGACTTTTACGGACGAATCAAAGTTTCAGTTTTATAGGATCACAAGAAAAAGGTGGTCAAGAGGTGGACGTAGCTTCAAAATGGTTCCGAAGTTCTCACCCGGTGTCATGGTTTGGGGTGGTATAGGCGCTGCTAACTATTACAGGAAGGATGGATTCACACAAGTACTGTCAACTTATACAAGAAGGCATAGGTAAATCCCATATAGGACAGAGTGGAATACCTTTCAAACTTTTACAGGACAATGCACCTGTACATAAGTCAAGACACCTGTAACTGGTTTGAAACGAGTCACGTGACCTTACAGAAATTTCCAGCGGCATCACCAGACCTGAACCCAATTGAAAATATGTTGCAGATTATGAAGGACAAATTAGAAAAGTTGGAACCGAAGAGTGTCGTTGAGTGGTCTAATCTCACCAGTCAAATATGGGTGGACCTACCCCAGGACTACATAGACAATTTGATTGACAGCACGGGACGCCGTATTCAGCAGTGCATCGAGCGAAACGGTGGACTAACAGACTATTGACTTGCATAAATGTAAACTTCAGTATCCAGAGTGGATGTATGAAAAATTTATAACTGAATTTATCAGTAAATAAATATTGAAACTATGTCTGTGAAAAGTTGCATTTTTTCTTCTCGTTACTGTATATTGGCAGCTAAGTATTTTCTCCATACAAAGATCCTAAAAATATATGTTATGGTTCTGATAACAGCAATCTCAAAATCAGGTTGGATACTTAGGGATTTTCTTTACTATTTTACACAGTTTATAGTATGTAAAATATGCCATTTTTCAATTAAGTACGAATGGAAATATCTTTCCCTAATGAAGAAAAATTATAGGCTGAAGGAATTTGAACTTACACAAACATACTGTAATTATTTGAAGCTTGTAAGTGTGGCTTGTAAGAGTGAATGTGTTGTAGGGTCTTGTGTTGTTTTGTTCTTTGTTCGAAGAAAAAATCCTGTATTTCTGTTGTCAAAGTTTTCTTGCAAAAGGCCCTAGAGTCCCTTGGTTCTATTGCCTTTTATTGTAACAGGGCAAACAGGAAATAAAAATTGTCCATTATGAAAAAATATCTTTTGCGAATGAAAGTCTGTGGAGAGTTTAACTTTAACCATAGACATAATCACAAAACATCATATATGTTTTGACTGATTTCCCTGTAATACCGCACAGTCCTACTACTTATCAAGGGTTTCGAGGTTAGTGTCATATACATATTGACCTTGATGGTCATTGTCTGATGTATTAAGTAATCCAGATTTATGTTCATTAGATCCTAACTGTATGATAGATGAAGCAATTTGCTGAAGAAACACAATCTAGAGTGTAGTAATATGTTGAGTATTTACTGTTAGAGTAATCAGGAATAGCCTTTGGAATAGCCTTGAATGTATGATACTTCTTGGCTGCATTCAAGTCAGTGTAGGTCCTGCTTGTCAGGGATGAGTGCTGATGTTTGGATTGTCGCAACTTGTATGAATGTTTATCTAATTCCTCAAAGCTGTCTTCCACACCACCTCTTTTCTTTAAACCATACACAACCTACATTCAATAGGACCCACTACCATGAGTAACGCACTCATGCGCCATCAGTTACACAGTTACCACCCACCATCAGTAACACAGTTCCCACCCACCATCAGTAACACAGTTCCCACCTACCATCAGTAACACAGTTCCCACCTACCATCAGTAACACAGTTACCACCTACCATCAGTAACACAGTTACCACCTACCAGCAGTAACACAGTTACCACCTACCAGCAGTAACACAGTTACCACAGTAACATAGTTCCCACAGTTGCCATCAGTAACACAGTTCCACAGTACCATCACCATCAGTAACACAGTTGCCACCTACCATCAGTAACACAGTTGCCACCCACCATCAGTAACACAGTTCCCACCTACCATCAGTAACACAGTTACCACCCACCATCA
Source organism: Haliotis rubra (assembly GCF_003918875.1). Taxonomy (NCBI): domain Eukaryota; kingdom Metazoa; phylum Mollusca; class Gastropoda; order Lepetellida; family Haliotidae; genus Haliotis; species Haliotis rubra. The sequence continues at coordinate 855,541 of NW_025767063.1, read as the reverse complement.
GTAACACAGTTACCACCTACCATCAGTAACACAGTTACCACCTACCAGCAGTAACACAGTTACCACCCACCATCAGTAACATAGTTCCCACCTACCATCAGTAACACAGTTGCCACCTTCCATCAGTAACACAGTTGCCACCCACCATCAGTAACACAGTTACCACTCACAATCAGGAACACAGTTGCCACCTACCATCGGTAACACAGTTGCCACCTACCATCAGTAACACAGTTGCCACCTACCATCAGTAACACAGTTGCCACCTACCATCAGTAACACAGTTGCCACCCACCATCAGTAATACAGTTGCCACCTACCATCAGTAACACAGTTTCCATCTACCATCGGTAACACAGTTACCACCTACCATCAGTAACACACCACCTACCATCAGTAACACAGTTACCACCCACCATCAGTAACACAGTTACCACCTACCATCAGTAACACAGTTACTACCTACCATCAGTAACACAGTTGCCACCCACCATCAGTAACACAGTTGCCACCTACCATCAGTAACACGGTTTCCACCTAACATCAGTAACACAGTTGCCACCTACCATCAGTAACAGTTACCACCTACCATCAGTAACACAGTTACCACCTACCATCAGTAACACAGTTGCACCTACCATCAGTAACACAGTTGCCACCTACCATCAGTAACACAGTTGCCACCCACCATCAGTTATACAGTTGCCACCTACCATCAGGAACACAGTTTCCACCTACCATCAGTAACACAGTTGCCACCTACCATCAGAAACACAGTTGCCACCCACCATCAGTAATACAGTTGCCACCTACCATCAGTAACACAGTTTCCATCTACCATCAGTAACACAGTTGCCACCTACCAGCAGTAACACAGTTGCCACCCACCATCAGTAACACACACCACCTACCATCACTAACACAGTTGCCACCTACCATCAGTAACACAGTTGCCACCTACCATCAGTAACACAGTTGCCACCTACCATCAGTAACACAGTTGCCACCTACCATCAGTAACACAGTTGCCACCTACCATCAGTAACACAGTTGCCACCTACCATCAGTAACACAGTTGCCACCTACCATCAGTAACACAGTTGCCACCTACCATCAGTAACACAGTTGCCACCCACCATCAGTTATACAGTTGCCACCTACCATCAGTAACACAGTTCCCACCCACCATCAGTAATACAGTTGCCACCTACCATCAGTAACACAGTTTCCATCTACCATCAGTAACACAGTTGCCACCTACCATCAGTAACACAGTTGCCACCTACCATCAGTAACACAGTTGCCACCCACCATCAGTAATACAGTTGCCACCTACCATCAGTAACACAGTTTCCATCCCACCATCAGTAATACCATCCATCAGTAACACAGTTAACACAGTTTACCACCTACCATCAGTAACACAGTTACCACCTACCATCAGTAACACACCACCTAGCATCAGTAACACAGTTACCACCTACCATCAGTAACACAGTTACCACCTACCATCAGTAACACAGTTACTACCTACCATCAGTAACACAGTTGCCACCCACCATCAGTAACACAGTTGCCACCTACCATCAGTAACACGGTTTCCACCTAACATCAGTAACACAGTTGCAACCTACCATCAGTAACAGTTACCACCTACCATCAGTAACACAGTTACCACCTACCATCAGTAACACAGTTGCACCTACCATCAGTAACAGTTGCCACCTACCATCAGTAACACAGTTACCACCTACCATCAGTAACACAGTTGCACCTAACATCAGTAACACAGTTGCCACCTACCGTCAGTCTGTGTGGTGTGTCTGAATGTGCTGACTTCACTCCAGAATCCCCCTTCTTCAGGGAGACAGGACACATTCCACTGATATACTGTCCCAGGCAAGAGGCCACACACAGAGACAGATCCATTGGACACATTGTCCACAGGCTGGAAGTGCACAGAAAACAAAGTAATTACATGGTAAACTAGTTTCTTATTAATCCATTTACACTTTTACTGAGATGCGTTTTTCAAGAAATGAACCTGTAGGGAATCCACATAAGAATAAAATGCCCATCCACCATGTGCTTTTTGTAGTGGTTGACTTGGTGGACTAGGCGCTGTAACTTGTTTTATTTAAGAAATACAGTTCGCTCTACCACCATGTATAGTGTAATAAAACACACTTTTGCCCTGAACTATTATAGTTAAAGCACGAGGACGCTTGCGTCCGAGTGCTTTAACGCCATAATAGTTCAGGGAGAAAGTGTGTTTTATTACATATACATGGTGGTAGAGCCGAACTGTATTTCTTTCTAAGATGCCAAATTTAATACTTTCTAAGGATAATTACGATTAATTTAAGGCAGAAAACAAACGACGGTGTCGGTGACCTAAATTAAGAATCCTCGCGACAGGGCTAACTGGCGCCATGTTCTATTGATGTGTCTGCCCCCTCTACGCTAAGATCTAACGCTACCAGAAAAACAAATGATAAACAGTTTCATGACGGTTTACGCTCGGATTAAATATCTTCTCTAAAGTATTTTAATTACATCTGTGATTAACGTAAACCATGTGAACATCGCATTTCTACTACCAACGTTTAGATCAGTACATCCAGACGAAGCTGAGTAGTCTAGCGACATTCAACGATTGCATTGTGGGAATGTAAACATTGCTAACGCTACCGTGTCGCTGAAAACTTCATGAAGTCTAATTGAGACATTTAAAACGTCAGAAAACATAAACGTAATGTTTCCACCAGTGATGTTAGGTGAGTGAAGCAACTGCAAACCAAGAAACGGGATGCAACGCAGTAGTTTACTGTAGGAGGCTGTACGAGGCGATGACAACTGACATGCATCGTGACGTCGCTTACATTGTGACGTAATGTAAAATGGTTCGATTACGAGGGGGCACACTAGAATGGCGCAGTGACGGGATAACGTCATTCAATTGTTACGTCATCAAAAACTATACCTTTATTGTCTGATAATGTATTTTCTTTTCGATTGTTCTAAGCGCTAAGCATCTTAGAATGCTAGTTATTGTAGCTCAAAAGCATAGATTAATGCCAATGATTGCTATCACTTGATTATCTGATCCTTTGTTTTGAATAATAAACAAATCCAAATGATGTATTTTCTCTTGTTTCAGCCATGTATATTGTTTGAGATGTAAAATCTGATTTCCAATGGGATTCATGACCTTTATATGGGTGTAACAAAACAATTGTATTTTATGATAGGTTCATAAATAGGATCTTCACCACCAGGGAATTATCAGTAGCAATCGCTGCATATTCTGATTCCATGTGTAATGAAATCAAAATGACTTTAACCAACACAGAGGGGCTGAGCCTCCCCTTTTTAAAGAATACTAAATATGTGAACGTATGAAAGGCTTATTTGATAATGTTAGACAAAAATAACATGGATACTAAACACAAGTTGTCTTGCTAAATATTTGCATTCCTTGTGCAAGTTTTATACTAGGTGCAACACTGACACTTAGACTCACCTGACAATAATCTTGCCAACTGGAGCAATTGTACAACATTCGACATTTTAGACTATGATTATCTACTTGTTGCCATGATAATGATGCACAGGTTTTGTTGAGATTGGTGGCGCTGATATCAGTCACAGCAGGTGGTCTTACTGTATACAGAATAAACAGGGAGATAGTTACAAAATACCCGATGTCATTGTTATGAACAGTGTTTAAGCTAAATCGTAGTGATATTTTGATGTATAGAAGGCATTTCAAAGATTCAGTTTCCATTGTAAATTGACTACATTATTAAATACAAAACAAACAGTAAAAGATGTTAACAGAATTCAAGAAGAGATATTTACCAATGACATTTGTGTCAAACTGAAAGCGTTCTGACACTTCACTACCCTTGACTATTCCCCTGCTTGTTAAAGTCATGACAGTGACCATGATTGTGTAGAGGCTTCCCATCTTGAAATTTTCTGCTGGCCAGTGGCAGGATCCAGGCACTTTGTCATCAACACAATCCTGGTTGGGAACGCCGCTGGAATAGTAATAATGTCAGGTATAACAAATGTGATGAAATTTCCGTTTATTTTGAAATATGAGGTTATATTTGTTCTATCATATGTAACATACAATTCTAGATCTCAAGATGTGTTTGACCTGCTCCACAATTTACTGATAAACTATCAGTAAACCATGAAATGATATTATTGAGGCCTCATCCACTCAGAACAGCTCAAATGAAAGGGTGTGAATAAATACTGACAAAATGTTTTCAATGCCAAAAAGCAGAGTTGCTTGTACAACTCTGACTGTGTCATAAGGATATGTGTATGAATCCAGCAATTTAAATAATCAATAGCCCGGAGGCCCAGCGCCAGTTTCAAATATTTGCAGGCCCTGATGGCCTTCAGTAAATTATCTGTCTATTTTTTTTTTCAACTAGAATCTTTCCCATAATTTTTTTTTTATTAACGTTCAGGAATCATCCATGATCCACCATGTTGTGATAACTTACAGCTTCACTTCCTGGTATTTCAGGGCTTTGCGCATAGGAATGTCAACACCAGTCTTTAACAAATAAAAACTTCTCTCTGCTCTTTAGGCTTCGCTAATTGATTGTGTTGAAACAGTGAGAAACTGTACAGTGTAGTCTATTTTGTTCTTATTGATTTGACTTCAAAATGGGCCTGCAGATTTCATTCAGGGCCTGTAGATTTTAAAGCCTGCAGCCAGCAGCAGGCCCTGATGGCCAACTGGCAAATTAAAGTATTGCAAACACTGTATGAATCACTATCCAACTGCCATGATACCAGATGATTGTGAAAAGGTTAGCATGTCTGACCCCACCAACAGCACCTATCATAAATACATGCAAAGGAAAGTCAGCTGTTCATGTGAAAAAAGAACTGTCATACCTCAACACATGGCGGATGATTTGTGGGAGTGGCATTTTCCATTTGAATAAATAATTCTGCATATTCTGTCAACACTAATTCAATGACAATGCTCTGCATTATGATTGATGACATCCACAAAATATTACACAAAAAATAATTTAGAAACTGTTGACACAAAATGTTGGTTTAATGTAGACCAAACTATGGTTTAGCCTAGTCAATCAGTACCTGGTGCTTGTGACATGTCAAGCCAGTGATGCTTGCCCATGTTAGTAGACACTACACAGAAATATTGGACTGACAGATGTGAAATAGCTGTGATTATTACTCCTATTGTTAAGAGCACATAAATGACAGTAGTATTTATTACTCACTTTGTACCATAGTTAAGTCTAGCAAGAATAACATCCGAGGCCGATGGTGATCCAACTTCCCATGGCCAGCTGCATGTCATGGTTGACCAGTTGTCCACCACACACGATACATTTGTTACCGCCTCCATTCTACCTGGCAACAGAAAATATTGTGAGCTGTACTGACTCTATTGTATCTGTGAAAAACAATTTAGGTAAATTAAGATGGAAATCAAATGAATAATCTTTTGCCCAACTTCTTCTCTTACTTTTTAAAAGGAAATCTTTAAGAGGATACTGAATTAATTCACTTACGTTATGCTTGATGAAGGACTAGGTTAGGTATTGTGTTTTGCTATCACATCTAGGTAGAAAGGTTGGCTACCTGAAACACATCATGCTCATTAAAATCATAGTCATCATCATCATCATCATCATCATTAATCACTTATATCACAGCAGCAATCTCAAAATCACTATCCTGATTTAGTTTCAGCCCCTTTGGGATATTAGGAATCCTTATTTTAAAATGAACATTTGTCTTTGCCAGAATAGTCTAAACATCTTCCCACCCCAATGTCACTGATAATGCTTTTCATGAATGCTGACTAACATTGGTAAAGACTTATGTGACTTGGTTGACATTTAACCCAAAAGACATGTGTCTGTCAACCACCAGGCATTTGCCCAGACCTGATAAATTAAAGGCTGTTATGGTATACTAGTAGCTTGTAAATAAATAAGACAGCATAACATTTTATATTAAGATAATCTGCAGTTGACAGCTGAGGCAAGATGTACATAGAACTCAAATACATTGAAATATTATGGAAAGTAATACAATGGATATTCAATAAACAATCATGATTTTCCTACTTCTGATATGGCATTGTTGGTTATTGGTTATTGGGAGGCAGAGAATAACAAAGAGGCCCAACATCATAATGTGCCTGCAGAAACAGGAAATCATACCATTGGGTTCCAACTGGAACATTAACCACAGAACAGCTATGTACAGAAAACATAAGAAAATTTATGTATTTGTGTAGATATACACAAATATTTTAAGAGAAGCATACCTGTCTATAATCATCAACAGGGGAAGTGTCAAGCTATGGTATTCTATGGTATTTACAGTGGTATTATCATGTTCTGAGAGCACCCAGCCAACTGACCCTAAAGTCATTGTGAAAGGTATTGCAGAGGGGCAAATAATCCATTGATTACCCCGTCAGTCCGAGGAGAGGATGTGCTTAATGAAGCATGTGCTCTTTCAGACCAGAAACCTCTTACACCACCAACAATGTTACAGATTAACTGGAACTCAACTATGCCTATTTGAATGGCTGAATGATTTCCTTCCTGCATGTTTTATTTGCTTGAAACAATGGAAAGGCAGTGTTCACGAATGGTGTTTCAAAGTCCCAGGACATTGGGTCCTGCAAGTTTCAGATGTCTGTCTGACCCATTAAAAATGCACAGGACCCATGGAATAAACTTAAACACACATTTCAGATTTAATATTTCTTATAATTGACATTGAAATTATTAACAAACATAAGATTTATAAACAGCAAACAAGTGTCACATGTCACATAAAACAACTTCAGTCAAGTCATTGTGAAATATACAGTCAGACACTGGGGCCGGCGGGTTGTAGACTTCTGTCTGACCGTTGGCAAATCTGCCGGATTTGTCAGAGGGTCAGACGCTATTCGTGAACACTGGTAAGGTTGATCACTAGTATTTGTGGACCTTGTTGGATATGACATAATAGAACGTTTGTAGCTGCATACTGGGTAAAGTAACAGATAAACAGTTTAAGGTAAATTTCGAAAACTTACTTTTAAATCCGTAACTGATTATGTTACAAATGTAAAATAGATTACATTTTTATTTTAGATTCGATCACTTTTCATTCAATTCAATATTTAATTCATTGGTTTTAAAATAATTCAAATGAAATTGAAGATTATGCCTTGGGGCACAGACTGCTTACCCTGGTCTGTATATGTGCAATACCCAGCACTTTGGCTTCAAATTGTACTCCTTATACAATGGGGGAAAAACAAATTCAAGATTCTTGGTCTAGATAATAAAGTCCATAAAGAATCCAGTTGTACTGAGGTCACAGAGAGTTGCTTTACCATAATCCAAAGCAGATTAGCATTGTTATGCAAATGCTAGTGATTTCTCATCACATGATAGGAGGTATAGGTTGGTTCTCAACATGGGCTTAGTGTATAAGCTATACCTCTTGGTGTCCCCAACTGTTAAACTGCCCTGCTAATAGCAGTTTATAAGGACACACTAATTTTAACTGAGCTCACACTTATAGGTCAGCTGAGATAAACACACATTTCAAGATAAGTTGTATTAGCCCAGCGTTGTATAAAATATTGAGGCCTGTCCTACTTATGCGTGGGTAGTAGAGTATAGGCTGTGATATTTCTATTATAAAGACACCCTTGTCAGTTTTATCATGAAGTATGATCCCCTTAACTGTTGCTTTCTTTCATAACTGCTTCACTAAGCCTGAAAGCTCTTTTCAGAGAGTACATGTTAAATGTCTTAGCTTGGAATATATGAAGCGTGTCTATATGTGAAAGGACCATAGGGGACATAATACATGACCTGTCTGTGCCCTAGAGTCACGATTACCTCCACACATGTGAGTCTAACATTACTTTCATCAAAACACAATTCAAATAACAATTATATAATACCAACGCCTCATTTGTGGAGTGCAAAATTCACATTTTCTCCTAATGTGATTTGGAATAGTTATTCTCTTAACCATATCTGTGCAATTACTGGTTTGAAGTTCATTTCCACTGACACTGAAAGAACTGCAACTAAAACCCATATACAGCATTGGCAGACAAATGGAATGTGAGCATTTTAGAGGCAGCAAGATATTGAGGAGTTGACTTTTTCACAAATTTAGTGTAGATTACCTATTCTATAATCTTTTATCATTGAAGACGCAAGATCTGTATTGGCAGATATACTGACAGCTAGTAGTTATGGTAGCAGCAGGAACAGTACATGTAAAATGTATAAAACACATCTGATATACAAGGCACCTAGCTATTAATTAATGTATTAATGTACAAGTTAATGTATGTAAATATTTAGTATGTGCTGCATGCATGTAGGGGTAGATGTTGTAAGCACCTCATGCTTATTTATTTGATATAAACATGAAGATTCTGCTTTTCATGAGATAAATTATCTTCTAGATCATGGTGGCTAGGCATCATTTGAAAATCCACTTGCTAAAAACATTTTTATGTGGTACAATGTAGTTAAATTTAAATCCTCATCTAAATTTTGTCCTATCTTGTGTTGAACCACAGACTGATGATGTGTAGTGATCAAACACAGAAGCCAGTGAGTTTAACAGTCTGCAACAATGCATCTCTATCCTGGCACCCTGTAAGTATTCCAGACCAGGCAAACTGGTGACTGAAAACATCAGCATTGACCTGCAACATCAGGTCACATTGTCACGTAATAAGCCAAGCCACTGTACCTGACCTCACAGTGTAATTATGTCATCTCTGGAGACGAGCAATGGAGTGCTTGGGACCTATTCAAACATGAGTCCTCAGGGTGCACAAATACAGGTACAGGAGCCATACCAGTCAGTGACACAGATACACAGGCTTCAACATTGACATGAATCCACTATTCTACCATTAGTTGCAAAACAATTCAGTAAAGACTTGTAACATTTCTTATGAATTAGTGCTTTAAAAAATTAGTGGATGAAATTATTTAGCTTGTTACTGATGCAGACTAGTTACAAGTAATATTTGTATAACATACCTCATATATTGAGCCCAAATCTAATTAAGTACATTCAAGGTTTTCCACACACAAAAAAATGTTTTCAGCAATGGCACATGAGATATGAATAATACTGGTACCACAGAAGAATTGCAAACTGGTCCATGATACATTGGTAATTAGCTGCTAAAACCATAGATACCTGTCAGTATGACCATTATTAGTCTACAGACACAATTCAGTACTCATAAATACTAGTAATTGGTTGCGATATTTAATTCTCAAATCCTGACTGGTGCCATATACTGGAATATTGCGGAGTGTGGCATAAAACTAAACTCACTCACTTAAATCCTGAGGGTCATGATGAGAACATGTATAGTTTTGAATCTACATCTTAGTTTCATGATGAAATGGTGATGTCTTGAGTAACAGATTCAGTAAGAAATATATACTCTTTTGTGTAATCTCTACAGAAAACAACAATGTGGTCTAATATTTGCAGTAGGTTAATATTCACTCAGGAGCAGCAAAACCATATAATGTCAATATTAGTAAAGAAGCTTACTGGAATACAGAAAACAAGCCCAGTTGTGTAAGCATGACTTGATGTTCAATCTAGACTTGCTTAAATCCATGCAAACATCAATACAACGTGTGCACAACTATTTATGTACATGTCCGTGAGGGAGTCTATACATCAATGCCTTGCCTACCATGTGCTACAGCTATCACAATAAAATGTCACCTACACAGCATTGTTTGGACATTTACAACTGTCACAATGAAACGTCACGCTCCACACAGTTTTAACACGAGTACAGGTTCAGCTATGCTGTCTGATAATCAGCATCTGGGCCAACAAGCCTACAATCTTGGTGGCTACCAGACCATGTACACCAGTAGCAATAAGGATAGAATTCTGTATCGCATAATTACATTGACAAGGCAACAATGTCAGCCTGTAACAAAAAAAATACAGTAACTCCTTTCACAAACATGTCACTCATAGCATGACGACATTAATCCATACCCATCTTGGCGGGATTCTGTTGTGGGCCAAAAAAACAAGTGAATACAAGGCATTCAAGAGTACTCTTAGATCTCTTAGTAGCCATTAAAACAGACTATTTGATGCTGATTAAAATTACCTGTAAATAACCTGTTGACAGCAGGAAATGAGACAGCCATGTATTTGAATGGTATATCATGAGTGCAAGCCATGCAGGCCTTGTCTATATTTAAATGACACTCCCAATTTACGTGGACTTGCTTGCCCACCTGTCTGACCTTCTCCCATCTTACCTTGATACAATATGGTAGATCAATCAGACATCGTACATAACAAACAGTTCCACGGGATGGCAAGCTGTAGCACTCTGCACATATTTGTCAAGGCCTTTCTCTAGGGTACGTTGATCTAAACCCACATTAATGTCGGCTTCTGTTAAACCGGTCTGGGTCCAACTTGCATGGAGAATATGTAGGCCAAACACAGCTGTGTGTATGCTACAATTGATGTACAGGAGCTCGACAGTCAGCCAAGCATGTCATATATTATGCATTCACCTGTGAAATCCACAACAGTGTCATGCATTGATATTCAGTGTGAGGAGCAGTGCCCAATGTCATGGAGTGCTCAGTGTCCTGTGAATGCTGCTGCTACAATGAGAGGATTTGGGGTTTTGTGTTTGTCAAACTTGTGGATCAGTCAATCTTGTTCAATCAGTTACCTGCTGTCAACAGTGAAGAATGAAGATGTGTCAGGATTTCATTCTCATTGTGTCTGATTTGAAATCAAACAAAAGCCAATGTTTTTTAAAGACCTGTGGACTCAATGATCATATTTATATACTTATAGTGGTTTTGATTTGAGATGCAATATTTTGAATTACATAATTTTTGTGATTTGAAGTGTTAGAATATGAACAGAATTATTATAAATAGAATTATTTTTTGATGACTGTGTATTGTGATAGTCATTAGAGTTCCCATAGCTACACCACAAGGTACTATTGTATATAGTGAGTATAGCAGTGAATATGTTTTGCTGCAGCTGTCAGCAGTATTCAAGTTATGTCATGCAGACCTGTATATGATAAACCTAGACCAGGAAACCAGTGACTGACAGCTTTAGCAAATATCTGCACCATCAGGGCATGGTGACACATGCAAGTGTTCGGACTTGACCACCAAAATCTCCTTCATCTACTGTTACAAGTGTGGGAGACTGGGAACCACCTCTTCCCAAAGTCCCCATTTTGTCTCCCTCAAACCCTGTAGTGTATATATCATGGAGAAGGATGTAAACATGACAAGCAGTGACATAGTATCAATCCTGGATGTCGACATCTCACAGGTGCCTGCAGGCAGTCAAACAAACTTTAAAACACTTTCTCAAGTTTGCAATAAAAATGACTAATAGACAGATTCATCTAAGAAAAATTGAGAGCACTTCCTGTTTAAAGACATAACCAAATGAAGTTGAGCAGTATGAGAATGAATGCAATCCCTAATTGATATTAATGCTGCAAACCTATATTGGTTGTTTCAAGAAATGCAGAATATCTGCAAGAGAGTCCATTCATCATGATTATTACCAGTTTGTGGTCAGCTTAATCCAATCTCTTTTTAATCAGTTAAACGTGTTGCAAGTATCTTTAAGCATTTCTTTTGGGAAAGAAAGTTCAAAAGATATTTACACAGTAATCCCTTTGTATTGTCTTCATTATCAATTGTACATGATTTTATCACTGGTCATAAAGCAATCTTATCCCTTCACTGAAAAATCTTGTAAAACCTGAGATATTACATTTATTTGCTCTAAGTGAACTACATATTTTACAGGTTTAATACACCTGCACAGATTATGCAAAAAGGCAGTTAAAAATGCCTGAAAGTGTACATGACATGTGGCATTTAAAGTGCATACTCACTCAAATATCCGCCCACATATATTCCTCTATCTATCAGCACACAAGAGTCCCCAGGATATGTTTTCCTTCTCTACGGCTTTCGAGATTGTCTGTGTACATAGCATAATGTAAGTGGACAGGTGAGTCACATTACAGGTATACAAAGTACAATGTACACATTATACTTGCATGTAACTGCAGAACGCTGTGTGTAGACTTTCACCATCCATGATTTATTTGGTCACTCCTAAAACACAAGCCCAAGACGTGTCCTACCTTACTATAATTTCCTTCCAACTCCTACTTCAAGGTTAAGTAAGGTCACATAGGCTCACATTTATATGTAAGCATTATAACAGTCTTAAAACAAAATTCTGGTATTGTTTTTTGTCCATCAGATACTTGACTTACTGTGAAAATATTATCTGATCATCAACCGCTTTCTGTGTCATTTCAATGTGGCAAATGCAGATTTCATGTCTGCATTTTTTAATGCACTGTCAGCCTGTCATCATGTCTATACAAGGTATGGTATGCTTTGTTTATTAGGTTAAATGCATGTCAGTGTTTAGCATTGTGTTGACAAGGACAGAGGTAGGCATTGATCTTGTTGCATACCAAGCACTTATTTTGGTCAATGTTTGAGATTATACAGTTTTGTCCTGGTTCAATTCTCCATCTATGAAGCATATATCTGATGTTCCCGTTCATGATATTGAGTAAAGACAAACTCATTCTCCATATAATTTTGTTATACTGAAATAACATCTAAATATATTGGGTTAAATAGCACTTGAACAATCCATTTTGCAGGAAATTATTATTTGAACATTACATATTTGTTTTAAACATAACAGAATGAGTGCATAAAGCTTTAAACACTATTTACAGTTATATCACTGCTTAATGTTGGAAAAAGACCCATTTACACATGCAAGAGATATTTGACACTGATTAAACCAAAGAACACTGGCACATTGCCCAAACTAGGGTTTTAGTTAATTTATCAAATCATAACCAAGTCTAGCAGAGCCTGGCATGGTTAGGGGACATAACTCCACTTGACAAATTTCTGTGCTTTAAGTCACATGCTCCAACTGACATTAGGGGAAAGTAAATATTCTGAATGTTTTATCAGCTACTTTACTGTAATTCACTGACATGGGAAGATAAATAAGAAAATCTGGTTTATATGAGATTGTACCGCCCTCATACAATAATAGTCCTCAGTTGGACCATCTGAAGTGAAATACTGTTAGTTTCCGGGAACAAGTGCTGTTAAATAAGGGTGTGTGGTGTTCCCTGGTAACGTGTGAACTCTAACCGCATACACATAGCAGTGTGACTACTACCACCCCCAGTATGGACACTCCTCCAACGGATTACCTCCTAGGGAAGGTGTCACTCACAGTCACCATTGATCTCAAGTAAATATTTTGGACATGGCCCAAACAACCTAATATATTGTATGGATTTATTTGTGACCAGTATATGTCAAGATGATACAAGAACATTGTTTCAGGATCGACAGGCTCATAGTTACCTTGTTTCTAGAAACAAATCTAATGACAAGGACTGGGACCGGGACTGAAATAGACATGCTTTCACTCAAACAGTTTATTTTCTTTTTCCTTTTTGTGAGGTGAGGTGAAATTTGGGTTTAACATCACGTTCAAGATAGTTTCATGTTAATATATGTGTGGCTGCTCGTACTAGTCAGGACTTATGTCAGTTTTATAGTGCAATCTTTAAGATAGCATGTCACAGTTTAACATGAATACCCACTCTGATACGTTATGATAGGTATTCTAATAAAACAAGAAAAAAATGGAAATGCTTATGGCTCATAAAATTGTTATGGCTATGTGGTTTGCTTGAAGGGATATCCTTTTCACAACTGATCAAGTAAACTATGTCACAATGATTAAACTTGAATCTCACTATATTTGTGTTTTTTATATTTAGATGAGGTAAAGTTGAATGAAACTGAAGGAGAGGTTTATTTGACATTTTCTGAATACAATATGCGGCGTGTGAGCAGTTCAGTACACATGATAAGTTGTTTATTACCCATGTTGTGACCTCAATACTTGTATGGTTATTATTTATTTATATGAGCTGTTGACCAGTGATCAATAGTCCTTTGATGTGCAATGTCCCATGTCCATAAATAGCCACATTGCGGATGCTGTTGGATGTTCTAGGCACAGGAAACACCTTGAAACAGGAGCAGTGCAAATATTGTTTCCTTGTACATATATGTTATTATGCTTACAGAATGGAATTGCATTCATTGAGTTAAATAAAACAAATATTGTCTTATATTAGCCTCAGGATACTTCTAACTTTCTTATGAGCTTGACAGTGTGACATGAGGTCAACTATCTACCTATGACACCTATCTGTATTAATTATTAAAACACATGTATATTATTTATGTTTAACTCCCCCAAAATCAATAAAAGGGATAAATCCTTTTTACACATTGTTTAAACAAAATGTTTATCTGTGTAGATACAAACCTTATCCTGCCGGCAATATCTCTATCAGTGATAGTTATCTGTGAAGCCACACGCCACTTAACATTACAAGAGTCATTCATCATATCTCCTTCAAGTGTTGTGTATTACAGTGAAAACTTGGTAAATTGTTTTATTAAATACTACAGTAAATGATCACCACTTTTGTTATTTACAAATGCAATATTTATTGTACCTTTTATTATAAGGTGTAATCAATGTAATTAAAGGGATCGAAATAGTGCGTAATTTGCATACCGTGGCATGGTAAATACTGAAAGCATAGAAGAAATAATTTCATTGTGCCATGGCGACATGACTAAAATTATGAAAACAATACATACAATGATTCATTTGATGGAAAGTGTAATGAATTTGAACAACTGCAATGATTCAAAACCTATTTTTGCACCCCATCAAACTGTTTATCGATGGCACTCTCAATCTCAGCGTTTAACATGGGTTTGGCCATTTTGAAATCCAGTGTGTATTAAAAGGAAATTCTGCTGTGGACGATAACATAGTCTGTGGGTTAGCTTATGGGTCCAGGGCAAATGAATCTGAACTATTCTTGCAGTCTTGATAGTGTTTATGAAATCCAGCTCTCAAGTTTACAAGTTTATATGGTGTTTCCTGATTTATTAAACAATAAATTTAAATGACACAATTGTTGTGATGTTTTTATTTGATTGGATCATTAAAAGGCATGGGCACACTTATTTTCACACCTGAAATATCTGTCTGGTGCCCTAGGGAACCCTTAAAGAACAAATAAACTTTGTTTATTTGTACTCTTTTAACTACTACATCTGAAAGATTTGTGTTTAGTCTGATGGGGAACACCAAATTCATTCTTAAAAAACTTGTGGTTAATTAATACCGAGCGATTAAAAGTTGCCAAAAAGTCGCCTGCTTCACTCTTGTCCGCCAACAAAACCACAGACAGGTTACATAACTCTGTCGCCAGAGCACTGCAGTGACGTCATATGAGGAAGGATTTTCGGTTAGTTGTATAGAAAGTGTGTAGCAAGCTCATCAGTTTGATGATTTCTCAACATCAACGAAGACATGCCGAATTGTTGTGCTGTCGTCAATTGCTCCTAAGGGTTGGGCGATGGTGTCGCCATGCACAGATTTCCACAGGACCCCGCAGTTCGTGCTAAATGGGTTATGTTTGTGAGTGCGAAGCGAGCGTTGTGGAACCCTGAAACGATATCTTACTTGTGTTCAGATCGCTTCACGGAAGTTAAAGAATCAAAACTACTTACTAGTTGTAGTAAAATATGTATATGATTGATGGCCATAAAGATTTTCCATGACACAACTTGTAACATAACGATTTCTTCCTCGGAAGCGAGGTTGTAGTCGAAGTGACAATAATACTGTAGTAGTATTATATTGACACCCACCTCGCTTCCACGAGAGAAATTGTTATGTTATACGTTATGTCATGCAAAATCCTATTGGCCATCAATCAAATACATATTTTACTATACCAGTAGAAAGTAGTTTTGATTTTGTAACTCGGTGAAACAAACCTAAATAGCATTTATCCTCAGACTGGCGGATGTTCGCGACAGGGCGCCGCGATTTTTTGAAAGTCATTAAGTCACGGGCTAAAGTCTGTTAGAATTAATGAGATTATGGTTTGTTTTTATCAAGTTAGAAACTCAAAACTACATTCTACTCGTAGTTAAATATGTATTTGAATCATGACCAAAAGGATTTTGCATGAGACAACTTATAACATAACGATTTCTTCCACGGAATAGAGGTGGGGGTCGAATTCACAATACTGCGCGATAAATTTCTTGCTACATTCACGTGGTTAACGTCCACTCACCAGTATGTAGATACTAGTCACTGATTCTGTTGAATGCTACGACAAATGAATAAAAACAAAATGCAAATATTAAAATTAAAACAGATTAAAGTTATAGGAACAATGTCAGGCTATTACCTTGTTTGATCCATCAATATCCACAAAAACGAGTGATATGCCATTCATCTGCAGCTGTTCCAAGTGATGTGTCTAATAACAGTCTAATATACGAAAAGGTGACGTATGGTTTCAGGTATTTCACATTGGTGTATAGTCTCATTGGTCACCCAAGATAGCACACCTGGCAACTAATTGCATAATGTCCGCCTTTCTTTAAAAAAAGTAATTTAGTTAGCCAATAATGAGCAATCAATAAATGTATTGGCGGTTAATCCTTTGAAAGAAGGACGTGTTTTTTTCGCAGACACAGACACGACAGAGTGTATTCAGTATAGATTAGTAAATCTACATACATAAACACTACCTTTTGACAAATCCGCTGTGCAAGATAAAAGTAATTAATCAATCAGCGTGTTATCGGTTAATCCTTTGATCGATGTTTATAATGTTGAGTATTTACTCCAGACACAAAAAATGCCAAATGGGAACCTTTGTCTGGTAATCTAAGTGGGGTTACCACTAATTATACTTGTTATAATTTCATTAACTGACCATCAAGTGAATGATGACAAATAACATGTGTAGGTTTATACCACCTAACACGGGTTACAACAAGCAGGGAGACAATATAGATTATCCCTGCAACAAGGGAGTATTAATTGCTGTATTGCATGCAATTTTAATAGCATGTGAAAACTTATGGGCCGACACTGTTTTGAGAATGCAAACAGAACTTCATTGCTGCATAAGAAATACATATAAGCATTTTCTGTGTGCTAAAACTGTATGTACCTATTTACCTAAGTAAATTTTCAGATTCTTCTAGCAATGGCAAAGTAGAGTTGTTTAGTTTACGGTTTCAAATAAATCAAATGTCAATTTTTAATATCATACATAATAGACGTCATATTTTTACATGACATGATTAAATATTGAGGTAAAAAAACACAGAAATGGGATCAATTTGGATCAGTCATTATACCATCCAGGCATTAGAAAACCTGAAAAAGCCCACACTGCTTTGATACTTTATTACAATCAGACAAGAACTACCGGGGATATTTTCAAATAACTGTATCTGATGGGCATCCACCCTTCTTAATGTCGCACTGTTTAGGTTGAAGAAATTAACCGTAACCGTGATGAGCAAGGCTGATCATCATTTTCACTATCACTAGCGTCTGGCTCGAACAAATAAGGCCTAGTGACACCAAGCGATTTTGACAGAATCGTCAATGAAAACAATTTGTAACTTGGAAACTAGGCAAAGCAGGAGACAAAATCAAATGACAGCAGATTGTGAGAACATATAGCTTTCATTTTTGACAACAGTTGTCACGATTTCAGGTTTATACAAACCTGTAAACAAGATAATTTACCCCCTGAAATGTACTTGAATTCTGCATCAGCCTTCATATCTATTCAGGCGGTGGGGTAGTCTAGTGGTTAAAGCGTTGGCTCGTCACGCCGAAGACCCGGGTTCGAATCCCCACATGGGTACAATGAGTGAAGCCCATTTCTGGTGTCCCCCGCCGTGATATTGCTGGAATATTGCTAAAAGCGGCGTAAAACCAAACTCAGTCAGTCAGTCAGTCATATCTATTCCTCATATGACGTCACAGAGATGCGCCACTCTGATTGGTTGAAATTTCGTTCGCGGGTGAGAATTGTGCACTGTTGTTGAAAAGGTCGATCTAAGTTAATTAAAAATCCAAATGAGTAGTTTTAATGACGGGGTTTCATTTATAACGATGCCAGTTAGTGATTTATGTAAATGTACCCCCCTAGAGTATATGTGATCTTTAAAAGATATGGCATTTCTGGGAATTGGTTACAATCTCACAATTGATAATTGGTTCATTACGACCGATCAATCATCGAAAATAATTGGTAGCGTCATTTATCAAATTCTCCTGGTTATGTTTGTCAGTGCACAAAGATATAGAAAAAACGTGTAGTTCTTTCGGGTTTTGTTTTGCAAATTGCACAAAATGCATATACAAATTTCATATCTAAAGGATGACTAGTATGTTACGAACCTAAATTTCATGGATAATTCAATCATAACTTGAAATGTAACAGACAAAACCATCTTTGTGAAAATGGTTGTTAATGCAAACCAGTGTTCCAAAATTGTTTGTGTTCGATTATTAGAAAACATGATCGATTGCTTGTTCGTTTAATCATTGCGACCAATCTTCGATTATTTCAATTAATCGGATCACCACTAATTTCTATCCCTTAATCATCTCCAATATACTCATGTGATAGCAATATGTATATGAAGACATTTACTATTTCTAAATTGAAAAGCAACATCATCCATAACATTGGTAGACAGAACATGCTTACCAAAATGGCTACATTTGGTAGTGGTATAAGTCACGATGAGCTTCAGCCATAGCTTCCTACTTGCAGCACATGCTATAATGTACCAGAATACATACGTATTTGTCCCAATACAGTGGTATAATACTAGAATTACATTAACTGAGTGTTAGTGTGGCAGTTAGAGCTGTTTGGGGGAAACTGAACAATTGATATATCAATACAATGTGTCTCCAGCTACTGTATCAATACACATATAATATTAATATCAATACTGATATAATTATTACAACTTGAAGTTCATATTTGTCAAGCTTGGGCCAACTTTCATTGACATGTAAACAGTGGTACTAATTAAAGTCTTTTTAGAGAGAAACAATTATTATTTATTAAATTTTACTGATTAATTCATGAATACAATTTCAATTATTAAGTTGAATTGATGCCTAATACCATGAATGAAACAGGTAATTGTCAGAACTGGAAGCTTGTGTATTTCCAATTTCTAATCAATAAAATCCCCATGAGCAGTTGAGGAAATTACCAGTGGCGATCTGGGGGAGATTATAGCATGATTATCTGGAGAGATGACTGAAGAGGATCATATGGTGAGAATAATATTGACTAATAGTGTTGAGTTGACACTAATGCTTTTTACCTGGTCCAGATCCAGTTATATGCAGGCTGTTGAGATTCAGCTGGAATATTGCTGACTATCATGATTAACAACTTTGTCTGATTCACTTAGTCAGTGATACATCAAATATCTGGATCAAGATGTAGGTTACCACAGCAGGTTGAAAGTCATCCAACAGGTCACATCTTCACCTTTGGCTAATTGTGTTAACCTCTCTGACCATGAGGACAAGGCATCAAATCCCAAATCAGAAGGGCCATGGTTTGAATCCCATCATGGAGGCTTGAAAACTTTATGATCATTACATCAATATATTCATTAGCTGAAATTACATTTTTGTTGCATCTGAAAAGACCCCTTGTGGATGGTACAAGTTTTGGGACATGATAAGAACATTCAAGCTATTTGTAAAGAAGAATGAGAAATGTAACATCCCTACTGATGTAGATATTTACCTTGTCATGGACAACAGTGGTTGCGGGCTGCTTTGGTAAGATAGACATTGTGAGATGAGTGCTTGGCTTGGGTACACAATAAGAGACATTTATAGGAAAAAGAAGTTTTCATAGCCCAGTACTATGGGGGCCAGCTATTTGAGGAATTACCTGGTCTGAGCTTGGAAGTCCTTTTACAGGCAGATAGACAGGTGATTGGTGAATGGTGGGCTTGGTATGGAGCAGTAACGAGGAAGGACCTTCCCTCCACAACATATCCATTCTTTCGTTTCATGGCCTGAGTAGATGCATTACCTCTGAGATATTTTTAGCCTTAGAGATTAAGACAGTATTTGACTGACCCTTGAGTGCATGTGGTAATGACCACAGATATAGTTGTTGACAAGATTTAGGTAGCAACCATTTGATCATCATGGGGAGGGGTGGCACTAACATTTTCTTCAAAGGAGCTCAACTATTAGTTGAACTATATTTTCAGGTACTGAATTAGGGCACATTTTTCCTGACAATTTACAATGGTTATTCTAGTTATTTCTCAGTAAGACAAGAACTTGAATATATTTTTAGCAAAAATTTGACATTTCGATTGGGTTGTGATGAGATACTCAGTGAAATGGATGAGTGTGTGTCGCTGTAATCCCATTGGTCATGGTCTCACTCACTACCGGTACTTTACCTGGTCCATGCTTGATTATTACAGGCCGATATTTTATAGCTGAAATGTTTCTGTCTGGTGTCAAGCAGCAGGAACTCACTTGATCACTCTCCTTACTGCACTTGAATCATCACTGACATCTCAGTTCTGCATGGAATATCCAAGTAAGCACAGATGTTGTCTTCCAGTATATTATATATTCCTTCCATTGTGGGCTATATTAACCTGATTTTACTAGACGCTGACTTCAGACAAGTTGCAAAGGCTAGACTGTCACACCTCCAAATCTTTCTATGCTTGTCAATGCAACTGATTTTTCCAATTGAATAGCTTCTGGTGAAAAGAAGCAGAACTTATATCGTTGAAAAGACTAATATATTCTCCAATGATTCATGTCAGGTTTTTACAAGTTTCTTACAAGTTTGATCTCTGGTGTCAGACCAAACCTACCTGTGTTTCAAGATTCTGGATGCTTCCAACCTGTTCATGTTCTTGTTTTTCTGGTCCAATCACAAGAAACAACTTTCAGGCAGTGACCATATGTACAAATACGTTTCTGTGTATCAAGAAATTGTTTCCACTATACTTTTACCGTTCCTTGTTCCTGTAGATACAGAATGTGTAATTAACACAAACATGATACACTCAATGTAGTTTCTAGTTTTCTGTATATTGTGGTTTTCTTTGTTACATGCAAGGGTATACCGCCCAAATCTGTCAGGAGCGGTAAAGAATCACACACCTATACAGACATTCACTGTGTTAATGAGGTTCTGTGCTGTAGATCCACGTCAACCTTTATGTACTGTGGACAAAAGTAACGGTGTTGCGCCTCGGGTATTATGTCGTATCAATGAGGTGTCAGCTTATGCCCTCAGGTGCAGTGACACACTATTCAGGATAAAAGTAAAGGCATCAACCCTTGCCTTAGGGATAATGTCACATCAATGAGGCTGGAAGTTGGGGGCATCGACTCATACCCCCAGCTGTAATGTCTTGGTGGGTTCGAATAGACCTTCCTTTAGCCTAAGTTAGGCATAAGACTTAACTGCTGCTATAATGCTTGATTTTGTGCAAAAGGGATTTAATTTCACCCAAGTTGGCCCTTATACATTACTGTTAATGGATCTATAATATCTTAGGTGCAAATAGGAATTCCGGTCAGCACCATACCTGTGCTTATGGGTTTCATCAAAGTGGTAAATGTCTGAGAATTATATAGCATCAGGCTTTCCACCCACATAAGCTGACATGATATAATGGGCATAATGGTGGCGTTGAACCCAACCGTCCCTCTTTTGGACCAAGATGCCCTGAATCCTTGTCACAACTCTTGTCAAACCAGTGAGATCAACACTGACATGTTTGGTTTTAAATATTACTCAGCTCTGCCTGTCGTTACTTTCACACTGCTTGAACATATCTTTTACTGAAGAAGGTCAGATGTCTTAAAGGGGAGCTGATTGTGTTGAAATTCCCATTGCAGTTTCCCTTTCCATTGTGGTCCTGAGTAGCATGTAATGGCTGCGTGTTGAAGATGCCAGGCCATTGCTTTTTTGCACATATTCGACTTATTCAAGTTATTGCTTCACTTCATTACAGAAGTACATTTCCACATTTAATGCATCAATGACAAAAATGATGTCCGATACAATTCCCTACCTTGAGTATATGTTCCGATGTTGTTTCAGGTGGACAACTGACTTGCCTAGCACAGATGTCACAGTAGGATACAGTCACCTTTTTGTGAACACCTGGTATCATCACTATTTGATGCTGATTAACAAACACATCCTAATGTTGTACATATAGGCAAAAGTGTATAACTGAATCTGCTTTCAGCAGAGATTTGTTAGGACTGTAGAAAGTGCTTTGTTGCCTTTCCAAGTGCTGGTTTAGGGGTGGGCAAGAGACATCACCAGTACTACCATTATGTGCTGCCTTGACCCATAGTGTTTCTTGTGTGTATGTGTATATTTACATTTATAGCTGTAAGCTGGAAATACATTATAGGTTTATATATGCAGCCTATCATCTGAGTTGCAGTGTTCGCGAATAGAGTCTGACCCTCTGACAAATCCCGCAGATTTGCCAACGGTCCGATAGAAGTCTACAACCCACCGCCCCAGTGTCCGACTGTATATTTCACAATGACTTTGACTGAAGTTGTTATATGTGACATGTGACACTTGTTTATCTTAATTTTTCTTATGTTTGTTAATAGTTTCAATGCCAATTATAAGAAATGTTAAATCTGAAATGTGTGTTTAATTTTATTCCATGGGTCCTGTGAATTTTCAGTGGGTCAGACAGACATCTTAAACTTACAGGACCCCATGTCCTGTTACTTTGAAATACCATTCGTGAACACTGGAGTTGTCACTGGGCACACCAAGGTGGACCCCTTGCATGTAGGAAATCCATCATCAACTGTTCCTGGTGAGAAACATCCAGAGATCTGAGAGAAAGAGAGATTCAAACATTGTATTCATGTGGGGAATCAAACCCGGGTATTCGATGTAATGTGTGAACACTTTAACCACTACATTACCCCTCAGCCCCTATGCTATAGAGAACAGTCATTACATCATCATCTGATATTTTATTGCCATTATTGCCAACCCTGGGTACCAGCATGGATGAAAATCTTTCTACCGGACAATAAAACCATGTTTGAAATTAAAGTTTTTGTTTTTCAGTGCCAAGGTATTCCTAATAGTCTAATAGTCACTCAGATTCCTGATGTGGATTTGATTGAGACCGATTCTTGGAGTTCTTTTATAAAACTGCAAAGTGTCCTACATCATGTGATAAGGCAAAAAAAAAAAAAATGTGTCTTTAGGGTAACATGAAATTATAAAACAGGGTTGGTAGGTAGGGGCTATCTTTTTTTTCTTACATTTTTTTTAAAATGCACTCGCATATTTTTCATAAAATCACATATTTATGTAATATCAGGCACCAGTTTTGAAAGAAAAGAGGGGAAACCAGTTTAAAATTTTAATAACTTAAGAAGCAACACTTTCTAAATTCAACAGTTATGAAAAACAAGAGTAAGTGAGCACAAGTCACATATGATCGCCCCCAACATTGGGGAGTACATGTGTACATACTGTTGGAATAACAAAATGTTTTGCCGTCTTTTTAAAAAAAACAAAAAAAAAGTTTAGGTATGGGAAGTTTGTGATGGGTCAGTTGGGAAACCGTAAACACAC
The DNA here is from genome assembly GCF_003918875.1 of Haliotis rubra. Lineage (NCBI taxonomy): Eukaryota > Metazoa > Mollusca > Gastropoda > Lepetellida > Haliotidae > Haliotis > Haliotis rubra. Next base: position 831,825 of record NW_025767063.1, on the reverse strand, counting down.
ATTTGTTTTTTTGGTCTAAGCTGCTGTGTTGTACAATCTATGATTATGTATGATTATGTGGACTGTCTATACTGTGTAGTGAAAAACAGAGAGTGGAATGCTGGTGGTTCATCCTCTGTTCAAGTAAGTGATTAAGAAATTTTTTAATGCCATACAGGGAAAGACACCTTTCATAATTTTCCGTTAGACCACAGGACCAGTGAGTGAACTATCAATACAAAATTCACTGGCCACCAGGACCACTGCAAACTTCTCATTTAGTGGTCCTGATGAATTTTTACTAGCCAGGGACCACAGGACCAGCGTACATTTCACACATTGCCATACATTAAGGTAAAACTGGATAAAGGACGGGCCGTCTCAGAGTCAGTTCAATGTATCTTAGTGGGCTATCCCTGTTAAACTTCAGCATTGTTATCCATTTTACCACTACTAGGCCTATAAGTCTGGACTATAACATGCAGTGATACACATATGTGCAAGCCCTACTCAGTAAACCGGTAAGTCAAGTAATCTTGAAGTCAATGTTAATCCCATTTGAGATCACTTCACCTCATGATCATGTTGAATGTGGCTGAGATTACTAATGAAAAAAATAAACATATCAATTTCTTCCTCGTCAAGTGCTGTATACATGCTAAACTATAGGTGATATCACTGAAGACATGGGATGGTCCTGAATTCCACAATGCCTTTTTGTTTGTGTGACAGTGCAAGGATCTCTCTGAGTGTTTACTGCTGTCATAGTGACAGATTCAGGACAACAACGGTCTGAATGAACATTTCCAAGGTCTTATTACTGTGGCCATTATGTGTGTCTCCATCACTTGTTTGACCTTATTGATATGATGCTAATTCCCATTACTAATCCTCATCACCATTGACTGGTCACTGTCAATGACTGATATGTCACTTCTCATCAATTGATGTTATTTATATCATGACATTTATAGTCTTAATCGATTATTCCCAGGGCAATCATGGCCATAAGTCACATGTCTAGGGCTGTGTCAGTCTCTTTCTCTGTCCAGTGTTGTTCATTATTGTGTTTGAGTGAGGTTTAAAGGTACAGATGTAAACCCATGACAGTGGTATAATGTCACCAGTGAGGTTTAAAGATACAGGTGTAAACCTATGACAGTGGTATAATGTCACCAATGAGGTTTAAAGATACAGGTGTAAACCTATGACAGTGGTATAATGTCACCAGTGAGGTTTAAAGATACAGGTTTAAACCCATGACAGTGGCATAATGTCACCATTAAGGTTTAAAGATACAGGTGTAAACCCATGACAGTGGAATAATGTGTCAGTAAGGTTTAAAGATACAGGAGTTTACACATGACACTGGTATAATGTCACCAGTGAGGTTTAAAGATATGGATGTAAACTCATGACAGGTATAGAGTCAACAGTGAGGTTTAAGATATGAGTGTAAACTCTTAACAGTTTAAAGATAAATCGGTAAACTTATAACATGTAGAGTGTCATCAGAGATCTTAAAGATATGTCTGTAAAACCCATGTCAGTAGTGTAATGGTTAAGCCCCAGTCGGTCAACCATGGCCAAGGTGCATCTGATGACATATCAGTGTACTATAATTAGGGGCATCTATGCCTTGGGATCATGTCACACAAATGAGCTTCATTTTAAGAGCTTAGGATATAATGTCACTCCAAAGAGGTTCTAGTTATGGGATTAAATATAATCTGCACATCAGTGTGGTTTAAGATCATCATAAAAGACCATTTCATATTGATAATTATATGTTTATGTGTTATATGTTATGGGTGGTAACCCAAACACTTAGGTGCAACCTGTTAAACAACACTATTGAAGTTTAAGTGAAAAGCACAGAACCATGAAGATTTGGGCTGGGCTAGACTTGATCTTCAGCAACCTATACTTGTTATAAGGGGTGACTAACAAGTCCGTCAGGGTTGCTGACTTGGTTTGACACGCTTCATGTTCATAATATACTTAACGCATAACATCATTGTATCCTTAAAGCTTAATGCACATGATGTCAGTTGGATTGCCTGGTTAAGACTAAATTGATTACTGTCTTTTGCAATATCTCTGGAATATTGCTTTGTGTATAGTTAAACAACAAAGAAACAAAGTATTACCCTGCTTTTATTGATGATATTGCAGCATTAATACTATATATGATGCTTCATCAATGCAGCCACAGTTAGGGGCATGGCTACTATGGCCTTACAGATGTCACACCAATAATGTGGTGTTTGAGGGGTTTACCAATGCTAGGGCAAAGGCGTTTGTAATGTCAGGTCAGTGCCATTTGTAGCTTGGGGCATAGTCATTCATGATTCAGATATGTATGTATAATGTGGAAGGGCTAATACATGTATTTGGTTCAGGATTCGGATGTTCACTGATATATTTTAGATGCAAGACAAATTAAAACCACAAAAGACCTGTGAAGATCCAGGTCAGAATTGATCGCCAGCAAGGCATGTTTTTGTCGTGGCATAAGACACAACTAACGGCATCGGATGGTCACTCCCGCTGACTTGGTTGATACATGTCATCGTATCTGAGTTGTGCAGATTGATGCTCATGATGTCAGTTTACCGACCATCGTCATAGTCGGAGTGCGGCACTAAGTAACAAAGAAAGAAGCAACTACTTGAAAATCGGGGAAAATATATTTCTTTAGAAAGATGACATTGGCAAGAAACTGTGATAGTGGTTCAAGGTTACTCTGCTTTAAGTGACGTCTATATTCTGAACATCAGACAAAGGATTCTCAACATTTGGCACAAGTTTTCAGGACATGCACACACATACATATAATTACCCAAATTTGACCAGCTGGGGAAATACATTGTATGAACTATTCATCAGTAGTTTCCTGATAAGTAAATGTTGACTGCATGAAACATTATGCTTCATTTATATTTTTCTCACCTATGTCATTCAATACACCAAACTTTAAATGCAATACTCAATAGATGCCCAAGACATCTTTCAATTTAATCTGAATTAGCAAACATGAACTACAATATCGAGGAAGATGAGCATTTTTAATTGTCCGATACAGTTCCAAATATACATCTGATTGCTCAGTTTCAATCGTCAGGATCTTATTTGGATTTCAGAAAAATAATCCATTACTGTTAAGATATATTCCTGACAGTCAAAGTCAGTGCTGAATAACCTTCTTGACCACAGAAATCACCATGAATGTTTCTCGATCATGTAAATGTTTAACTTTGGGATATCTGAGATTCACCTCAAGAGACAATGTCTGATTATTCTTGTTCAAGCACATATAGGAACCACGTCCTGGCTCAGCAAATTTAAGTTACTGTCTCTTAAAATATAGCTGTGCATTTTACTTCAGAATGACACTTAAATAGTTGAAATATCTTCTTATGCAGTTCATCATGATGCCAGTTGGATCTCCCTTCTGAAGAAAACTGATACGGGGTGAGGTATTGATGTGGGACCATCATCAACATGGCAACCTTTGCTGTGTCCAGCAGTCACAGACATTGGCCTTGGGGAACCTCAGGTGGATCAGACTCCAGTTTGAAATACTGACCTTCTTCATATTTTAGACAAAATGGTAACTTCAGGAAAATCTTGATCTCTTTTTTTATTCTACCTTAGGCCAGACCAATTTTATTTCTTGCTTTATGGATCCGCCAGTCGTATTTTTTTCAAGAATAAGAACAAAAATAATTATTAATTTTCCCTGCTAAAAAATTAAACTCCTTATGTTTTTATTGGCCAAAAATGTAAACTTACAAGAAAACTTCTTATAGATTGTTTTTTGCCCCATATACACTTCATAAATTCCCAAAAGTAAAATACTTTAGTATTTAGAAGGAATATTACTTTGACTGAGCATTTTATTTAATTTTTTCCCTCCTGCCGTGATGTTTTCTGAGGACAAAAATCTGTAAAACAAGAAATAAAATTGGTAGGGCCTTATGCAGTAGTTCTCCCACAAGAAAGGGAATATCAAGGACATTATTGTCATCACTGGTTTTACTGCAGGTTCTAGAGTTGACAGAAGGAAGTCTGGATGTTAGACTCGGCAGTATAGGAAGGTTTTCCTGTGTGGACAGATTCTCTGTTTCACTTGAAAGTCGTAGGGGCGTTGAATACTTATTACTCTTTTGTAGAGTCATTGTTACTTTGGGAAGGATATTTGTTTTGTTGATATCGGAGACATTTTTCTGCATGGATAGTTTGTTGTTGTGAATGGATTGATTTCAAATTCTTGAAGGTGGAGGAATATTTTCTTCTTCAATGAATGTATGACTTCACTCATGACAGAAAGTTCCAAAGTTAGGATTACAAGCAGGTCATGGTGGAGTGTGTATTGTGGAAACAGAAAGGAGCAGGACTGTGGTGAACAAGTGTTAACTCATTTGTTTGCAATTGTGCAGAAGCTGAGGCTGAAGCAGAAACAACATATTGCACAATGGGAGAAGGGTGATCTTCAGCAGACTTTTATGTGATGGAGTATTTCCTGCAGCAGGAAACCTGAGGTGATGGTGTTTCCAACAGGCAGAGAGTTTGCAGGTGTGGCAACAAGTTTAAGGTGGAATCATCTGCAGAATTGATGTTGGAGGTTGATCGAGTTGATTAGCTGGCAGACCTGGTTATTTTGTACTTTTGCAAAAGCAACTAAAATACTTCAACATGGAATATTTTGTGGATGAGGAGAAATAATACCCTGATTGGTAGAATGAGCATTTTAGCAATTTTTGGGGTCTGTTTTTTGTTTTCATATGAAAGGATGAGAAAAATATTCCTGCCCTGATTCAGCATTCACATAGCTCTCAATATCCCCCTTCAAGGCAGAGGGAGATGACTTCTGAATGAGGAAAGCTGTTCCCGAGGAATGTCTTCACCATGTACAGCCACTATCACATAAGCAGGGTCCGCTGTATCAGAGGGTTGTGTGAAACCTATCTTTTCTCTATTTATAGGCTTAACTTCCAGGGAGCTCTTTTTAGCTGATGAGCCCATATAACAAGAGTGCGTTCTTTTGGGACCTAATGATTCTCTCATTCTTATACTGGCAATGTCCCGGTAGGATTCTGAAGGTAAAAGTTTGGTGTCTTCCAGTTCCTGGTCTAAATCTCGCTCTTTGTCTGTTCCACTTTTCCTATAGGTTCCATTTTTACCTGATGTACTGCTTTCAGGATGTGTAGTGGGCATATCAACATACTGAAAATATATATATATGATGAAATCAATGATGCCCTTTTGAAAACAATAACTTTGATTTGTTCCATGGGGAGAGACGCTGATAAAAGTAAATAATTCTTTGAAATTGTTAAGGTGAAGGTAAGAAATGGAACCCATCAGTGCACATGGCCTTCAGATAGTGAGCTCAGTGAGCACCACAAGCATCAGAGACAGAGGTTTATATGATTTGCAGTACCTATCAAACATTTACTATGGACAGTGATATGAAAGATTTGTAACTGGTATGAAAGAAGCTGGTTGTCTAACTGGTAAAAGGTCACTGAGTGTCTTTGGCAAAGCAGGAATCAGCTTGGAATATGTGAAACACAAATTGTAAGGGGTTAGATTTGTAAGTTTTATGTGCTTACGTCACAATGTTGCAGCAGCTGCAGCTTGTTTTTGGGGTAAGATATTTCCAACTTGGTATTTTCTTGTATTTTGCTGAAACCATAACAAATTCATAGGATGAACACGTTTGAAGAAACATTTTAATTTTTTCACAATCATAAATGTTTGAGCAATTACCCTTGCAGCTTCCTCAGTCAGTCTACATATCACAACTTGACATAACACTGAACGTGCTGCGAAAGTAAGGAACTCTGATTGTGAGTTTCAATCTGCCATAGTAGTCATATCATAAAGAAATGAATGGTGCTATGTGTGCACGATCTGAATTACCAACATGTGATGACCACAAACTAAATATCCATACTGAGGTTGAAAATCAGGTGGCCATTCATGTACAATCTCAATATTACTAAGCAGCAAAAGAAACGTCAGTTCCTTCGCAGAAACAGATAAATGTTTTGATTGTATACTTTTGACAACATCTCCAACTTTACCTGAGCAAAGACATTCCTTCCCAAACTCAGAATGGAACCCATGAAATGGTCTTGAAAACGCAACCTGATCTTGGAGATGGTACGGTGTTCTCCATGTTTTTCATGCAACTCATGCTGCACGTGCTGTTCACAAGGACCAGCCCTATAAAAGGCACCCCCAAATCTGGTTGAAACATTCACATTACAATGTCAGCAGGATGCCCCTTCTCACAACAGCTCAGAGGAACCAGGTGCTAGGAAGACTTGAAGCTGGCCACACTGCACAAGCTGTTGCCAATCACTTCCAGGTCAACGTTCAGACCATCTACAGGCTGCAGCAACGTTTCCGGGCCACCAACACCACAAATGATCGCCCCCGTACTGGCAGACCAAGGGTGACCACAAGAAGACAAGATCACCATGATGTGCGACAGCATGTACAGAATCCCTTCATACAGGCATCCGAAATAGCACACCAGACTGTGGAAACCAACCTCCATTGCCGTAGACCTTACCATGGACCTATCCTCACCCCTCGTCATTGGCGTGAACGTCTACAGTTTGCCCTACATCACCAAAACTGGCAATACAGACAATGGAGAACTGTTCTGTTCACACATGAGAGTCAGTACTGCGTATCAACTGCAGATGGCAGAACAAAAATATGGCGATGACGTGGCCAGCGTTACTCAGACCAATGTGTTATGGAAAGAGACTCATGGGGAGGTGCAAGCATCATGGTATTGGGTGGAATAGGCCTGAACCAGAGAATGGGTCCTGTGGTGTTCCAGAACCTTGGTCCAGGGAGAGGAGGCGGCATCACAGGGGTGCGCTACATCGACCAAGCTCTCAGACCCCATATCATACCACATTTCGCACGTCACCAGAACAACATTTTCCAGCATGATAACGCCTGGGCCCATACTGCCAGAGCTACATGGAACTTCCTACAGCAGAACGGTGTCAACATTATGCAGTGGCCAGCACTTTGTCCTGATTAAAACCCAGTTGAACATCTTTGGGATGAAATTCAGAGGAGACTGAATAATGTCATACCAAGGCCAAACACAGCCAATTTATTGTGCCAGGCCTTTCTCAGAGTGTGGTTCCAGGTGCCAATGGCCTTCATCAATCGACTGGTGCACTACATGCATTGCCGCTGTGCTGCAGTTATTGCCGCTCATGGTGGTCACACTAGATACTGAAGTCAAGAGTCTGAAAAGACTGCAAATGTTCCTGTAATGTCTTGGAATTGTGCTGAGTTATTCATTGATGTGTCAAGATATTGTACACAAAAACTGTTTTTGATCCGCTTATTATGTCCATTTCTGTAATGATTTCATTACAGTGCCTATCTAATTTTGAATTCATACTGACGTGTTTTTTTGCTGCTGAGTATATTTGTAATTATGACTTAGAGATTTGAAGGCTATGGTAGTCAGGAGATCCAACATACTCACCAGCATCCCCATATGATGCAGAAGAAGATGAACAACAGGAGGAGCAGCACACTTGCCACTATTAGCACTGTGTACATGAGTGCAAGATCTGAAACATACCACATCTCATGGAGAATTGACACTTGTCATCTGTATCCTCCAGCTTATCACAGATAGAGATCCATTTTCATTTTGACTTTGAGACTTATATACATTCATTAGACAATAACATCAAAGTGACAATAGTAGATTTAAGAAGTGTTGCAATTAATTATTTCTGATCATCTCTTCTGGTCAAGCCTGGTGGGAATTCCAGTTAGAATTACTCCCCGCTGCTGTTGTTGGTCATAAGAGGCAATTTGGTGGATAGGGTTGTCAGACTCTGTGGTTGATTCTATGCCCTTGTACCCCATTGACTGTTGTTCCTATATCAGTCACTGATATGACAGACCCAGACTTGTTTATGTCTGCAATTTTGGACAGTGAAATAAGAAACAAATCTAAACTACATCCTTTGGGATTAAGAAAACACTATGGTAATCTCTCAAGCACCAAATTCCATATGCAATGTTTACCATAATAAGAAGTGTTTTAGTCTTAGTCAAAGTCAGAAGTGTAGTGCATATACTAGTTGCACATTTTACCTGGATCTACAATCATTTGTGTAAATTTCAGTATGCATAACTCACATGCTTTCAGGTCTACTTTGACTGGTGCACTGAAAGGTCCATTCCCTGCTGCTGAAACACCACAAACTTTGATGAGGTATGTGTGGCCAGTGTCCAAATCCTTCAAAGTGTAGCTGCTCCCTCGACCTACAGCCATCTGACTCTGTTCAGGTCCTGGAAAAAAATTTTGGTTTCTTATAACATTCCAAATGTTATTTCCAAGAAATCAAACACTGCATCTTTGTTAGGAGAAAAAAACACACAAGCCACAAGGCAACCCACTTGAACGATGTTTCCCTGCTAAGATAAAAACGTGTCCATAAATATGAATAGTCATTTTCAGAAGCAAGACGTTTTCACAGATGATTGAAGTTTTTAGCAGAATGTGGTGATATTGACTTATTCTCAATCAGTATAAATTATTACCTGTACATGTATCCCCTCCATCAACAACACAGTACACCACAAGTACACCTGTCAGTACACTAGGTGTCTCCAAGCAGCTCAGTTTTTGCCATTCCATGTCTATACTGGCAGTCGATGGGTCACTGGTCATGTGCAGAACCTCAGGTGCTGCTGCTGGAACTGAGAAAACAAATTAAAGCAGGAATAATTTTGTTATGTCTGACAACTAAAAGAAAGTAGACATTGTTTTGTGTTTGCTTTTCAGTTGTGTTGATGGTGTAGGTTGTGTTGGCAATGGCATCATCTTTAACATCCTATGCAGTCATAATTTCAAAACTGCTCAATATATTCAACAAAACTTGGTATGCGAACTGTGCAAAAGCTAAATTGGTACCTTCTGCTATTTTAATATTTTTCAAAATTTTCTTCTATTTTCTTATTTTTCCATGGAAGCAATTTCGACGTATACTTCATTCCCATTCACCTCACTACAAGTGACATTCTGGATCATAGAGTCAAAGGGTTGTGTACAGACTAAATCAAACACATTTTGTTTATGTGAACATTTCTATATGGTAATTCTCTTCTCATTGGTAAATGTCATTTTCATTTTGATATCTTGAAGATACTGATGTGTGCCTTACACATTTATATACCTTACTTACACACCTCAGTTAATTTTCCTATAAATGCATAGTACACTTACATTTGCACACATATTTGTATGTTTACACATGTGTATAATTAGTCATGTGAATAAATATTGCTCACTATTCCCACTGATGTGGAGGCACTGACTCCATGAGATGCCACTGCTGGTCACCTGGCTTGCATCACTTGCCCTCCGTGTCCTCGATGAGGTCATGATGACCTCAGCAGAGATCCCCACCATGTAGTCTTGTGTGGTGTTCTCACTGAGGCCTGGGAGTGTCAGATTGTACTCCGTGGTGTTGGGGGCCACAGTCGTCCAGTCCAAGGGGGTCTGTGGGGAAGAATTAATGGACTTGTTGGAAGGCATTGCTTCAATGTGTACATTTCTGCTGCCCATGTTTCGGTCAGAAACCATAGGAAGGTCACGAGTTTCGTATAATTCATATGTTATGAGACCGAATGTGGTATTTTATTTATTACCCACGTCTTACATGCATTAAATTGACAAAATAGCGTATTTTTGTTATATTTATGGTTCAAACCGAAACCAGTTTCATAAAGAGGTTTGCGGAGGAATTTTGTTGTAGTACACTTTTTGCATGACGTCACACTGTAATGACATCACTACACCTTACTTGTCTGCCCCCTTGGTAACCGACGTCACAATGCATGTCAGTTGTCATCACCTCGTACAGCCTCCTACATTAAACTACTCCATAGTACCCCGTTTCTTAGTTTGCAGTTGCTTCACTCGGCTAACATCACTGGTGGAACCATTGTTTCTCGACACATATAATGTCTCAGTTCAACTCACAATTAAACAGCGATATGGCAACGTTCGCAATGTTTACATTCCCACAATGCATATAAGTTGTAGAATGAATGAATTCATGTGTTTGTTATGAATGAAAAAGAAATTCCGTCACAATGTGACCTAATTGAGAGGTCATCGGTTATCCAATCAAATTGTTAGAATCTCAGGTCAAGTCGTTACGACACAGGTCAACGCGATACAACACTCGTGTGACGTACGAGATCAGTATGCAACTACCCATACGTTGACCAAGTGGGTAATAAAGCTGCTTACTGTAGAGTTGGTTGTGTTTTCTCCCCTCATGCACCAGTATATGGTGTAGGACACGACTCGGGTGTGGAGTGGTTGCCAGTTGATGTTGAAGTTGCCAGGCTCCTCATCCGTCATAAACTCCACTGTAAAGTCCTGGGGTGGTGACACACCTGTAGTAAACCAATCAGAGATCTAGAGATCTATAACATCCCCTACAGCTCCCTTCTCATTACTTGCATATTCCAATTCATTTCCTGCATCTTCCTATTTATCACCTGCATATTCCTAGTCATCACCTACATGTACCTAGTCATCACCTGCATCTACCTAGTCATCACCTGCATCTTCCTAGTCATCACCTGCATCTTCCTAGTCATCACCTGCATATTCCTAGTCATCACCTGCATCTCCCTAGTCATCACCTGCATCTGCCTAGTCATCACCTGCATCTTCCTAGTCATCACCTGCATCTACCTAGTCATCACCTGCATCTTCCTAGTCATCACCTACATCTACCTAGTCATCACCTACATCTTCCTAGTCATCACCTGCATCTTCCTAGTCATCACCTGCATCTACCTAGTCATCACCTGCATCTTCCTAGTCATCACCTACACCTTCCTAGTCATCACCTGCATCTACCTAGTCATCACCTGCATCTTCCTAGTCATCACCTACACCTTCCTAGTCATCACCTACATCTTCCTAGTCATCATCTGCATCTACCTAGTCATCACCTGCATCTTCCTAGTCATCACCTGCATCTTCCTAGTCATCACCTGCACCTTCCTAGTCATCACCTGCATCTTCCTACTCATCACCTGCATCTACCTAGTCATCACCTGCATCTTCCTAGTCATCACCTGCATCTTCCTAGTCATCACCTGTATCTACCTTTTATGATGAGACTTGGCTTGACTAAAACCCAACTCACATAAAGATATAAACAACTCCACAAATTTTAACTTGGTGAAATTTAGTATAATGATTCTGGTGGAGAAGCACAGTGCCATGTTTTCTGAACCACTGAATTTAACTGCCTTATTAGCATTCTAGGAGTTGGTGAATAAAAAAAAAATGTACTTCTGTGTGCATAACATATGGTTTTTGGCATATAGCTAAGTTTCAAGGCAGAATCTTTCTCCATCATCATGCCTGACTGATTTCAACCAAGTGTTGAGAGAGATATGTGCTTGACATGTTGTGATAAGCAGCACATTAACATCACTGAATGTATAACAAGTATATTCCTAGAAAAAGCAAGCACAGCAGTTACATGAATAACTGGTTGGAGAGAGCATTACAATAATTGATATTGACCAGGAAGTATGTTAAAGCCCCAGGAGAGATCTAAGTACCGCATTGTCATGTCTGTTATTACCTCAGTCTGTGGCAGTATCCTTCCCCATCACATCACAGTAATTAATTACAGTGTAAATTAGTACCTCTGAGTCTCAGGTGAGTGGTATTGGCCTGACTTGCAATTTAATGCAAAATTGATTCATGAATTGCGTACAACAGTATATGACATTCATTCTATCGTCTGTAATTGGTTGTGAAACTAAAATAAACCAAATGGGCCTGTACATAAGGTTATATTTGCAGTCTTGTTCCAATAGAGATTTCAGGTTAACATACAATAACCCAGCAACTAAAGATGGCAGCTAATTGCATCAGGCTATTGGCCACTTATATAATTAGTGATATTACTGACTGTGTCATCAGAAGGAACAAATATGGATATTGTTAGTAATTATTAGTAAACTTACCTCTTGATTATGGTTGCCAGTTTCCTTTTGGGTGACACAGATACATACAGAATGAAAGAGATTACATTTTTCTAAGTCATAGCTATCCCTAGTGGTATGCCTAAATATCTACATGGTTAACTCCCTTAGCTGTGACGTCACAGCATTGTTCTTTGAACACCTTCATAATTTGTTTTTATTTTTAAAAATTATTTTTCCTCATACACTTCGCGGGGAGGTAAGGGAGGGTCCTAGATGCAATAATCCAGAGGTAAGTTTACTAATAATTACTGACAATATCCGTAATTCACAGTTTCTAATTATTGTGTCGTAAACGTTTCCTCTGGATTATGGTTGCCAGAATCCCACACAAGGATGGAGGGCCCCAGTGAAGAGGAAACATAGCTATACCACTATACTTCTGGAATCCCGAATTCCCTTCTTGGGATAACTATGACTTAGATAACTTCCTGTTCAATATTCCCTCCACCATATTATTTTTTTAATATATTACTAGAAGAGGAAGTTAACATGATGAAGATTCTGAAATATTTGGAGAGAAATTAGATCATTAACAGAATTAATTCCTAATATTCTAACTAATTCAGAGAACCTATTCCCATCCTGAAACCGCGTGTTCAGACATGACGTCACTTTTCGTTCTTTCGACTATACCTTCGAATTTATGACGTCACCTTACGTTACTATGACGTCACTTCCAGTATGTTATCGTCACCTTCCGGTTTATGACGTCACTTCTGGCTTTATGATGTCACCTATGACGTCACTTAGGGCTTTTATGACGTCACTTATGATGTCACTTCCGGCTATGACGTCACTCCCGTTATGGCGTCACTTCCGGGTATGACATCACTTCCGGTTATGACGTCACTTCCGGTTCATATTGTATCCATCCTCAGATATATACTACCCTTACTAAACTAATTCTCTAGAACAACTTCCCAACATCTAACAGTTCTCTCCAAATCACGTGATATGTGAAACCATCACCATACACTGTAATATACAGATAATATTAGATCTTTATGAACAAGTATCCAATATCCATAAGTCCCGAAGTCTTGTTGATCCAGGTCGTCTGAACTGATCCACTTTCAGGCTTTCACTCGAACACACACACACACGCACATGCACACACACATACACGCACGCACGCATGCACGCACACATACACATACACACACCAGGTCAGGGGATATATGCTGTGCCGCCACTAAAGTTTCGTAGACCCCCCCATGGACGTGGCAACATCTCTAAGATATAAATTCGCAAAAGCATTTGATGTTTTCCATTGACAACTAGATACTATCTGTTCCACCGAAACTGAATTCCAAGCTGCCAAAGATGAAGCTAGTGCCCTAATCTCATGAGGTGAAAACAGCATCTATAGTCTCCTGATCACAGTCCCTATAAGCAAAGGTGATAGTCTTTCTTGAGATGAGTATTTTTTAAAATTTCTGAATCAATGTTCTCTTACATGGAAGAAACAAACGACGGCGACCCTTTCTGAAGTCAAGAGTTCTCTAAATGTACCACCGTAAAGCATGAATTGACAGCCAGGGACCGTGTCCCTCCCACTCAAAGCTTTAGCGTCTCCAACCTGGCTTCAGGACGTGGGTGATGCTGGACTGCAGAGCACTGCGCCGCCCTACGGGGAATGACTCTAGACCTTGGGACCTAGCATGCCCTTCATCGTATGAGTCATATAGATAAGCCGCATTTTGAGTTAGGGAGCTGGAGAAATCAATTTGCCTCTGTAAGTCTGAGATTTTCCCTTCGTTACGTAAGTCAAAGTCATGGAAGGACTGCCGCATGGATGATTGAATTTCTGACATGAAAGAAGACGAAAGCTCTGCAATAGCTGACAAATCAACCTGGCAAGATGATGAACTTGATCTAGATTTAGATTTTGACTTAGAGTCCGATTTAACTGCTGAACTAAAAGGCTGAGAGGCAGGTATTTTACTTCTAGAGGAATCTGAGATCTCTGACAATTTTCTCTTCCTCGCCTTATAACGTGCTTTATCCATACTAATCCATTTCTCCGTAGATAAGGCAGAACATAGCAAACAGCAATCTTCAACTGTGCAAGGAGCTCCAACAAAACATGATGCACATAGAGAATGCGGATCTAACTCAGCCATAAATTTTTGACATTGAACGCACTTATTTTGCGACATGGCGGGAAAAGTTAAAAAAGGGCGGGGAAAAAGTCCTAAACTACACAAAGTAAAAAGTTTTTTACAATAAGCAATAATAAAGCCATTAATAAATCTGTAAGATTAAACTTGACAATAAACCTCTTCCACTCTTCCACGTCCGTGTGTGACCATACAGATAAAAATTATGAAGGTGTTCAAAGAAAAATGCTGTGACGTCACAGCTAAGGGAGTTAACCATGTAGATATTTAGGCATACCACTAGGGATAGCTATGACTTAGAAAAAATGTAATCTCTTTCATTCTGTATGTATCTGTGTCACCCACAGGAAACTGGCAACCATAATCAAGAGGAAACGTTTACGACATAATTTCCTAATGTAATACATCTCCTAACGTCAATCATTTAATTTTTGTGTTCCCAAAAGTTATTTACAGTGTGCAGTCAAATTTCCAAAAACACCAAACAAAGAAAAACTTCAATTCTTTTATTGAAAAGGAAAAACGGAATGCTAATTTGCTTGTAAGTAATAATTCAATTGCAGTTATATTGTGTCCTGACTTGTTGCTTCTTATTGTTGAATATTAGGAATGTCACAGAGGATATTTGCTCTTGAATGATGATAGTGTCGATGAGGTAAGATTGATTAATTGGTAAGATGAATTGTTGGATGTATGGGGTGAGTTGGATGGATAGGATGGTGTCAGTGGCTAGGTAAATTACAGAGGAAGAAACAACCCACAAATATACCTTTTCCCTGTGGTGCGATGGTGATGTGTTTGGACTTGGTGGAGCATCCCACCTCTGTACAGGCTGAGGTCTGGACCTGGTAGGTGTTGTTTGGCTCCAGGCGGAGTTCTAGTGACGTCTGTGTCATGTTTGTCACGGTGATGTCAGTCTCATTTCCAATATCAGTGTCTTCCACAAAGATGTGATATTCTGTGATGGGACCATTACGCAGATGGGCAGGAACAGCCTAAAAGATGGTGATTGATGATGAGTTACGAAATGTACAGTTCACATGCGTTGCTTCAGTTGAAGAAGTCTGACTAGTTCATTCCACCCTTATCATATATCTGGTAGCATAAGCTTGTGTTACTTTGAAGAAAATGCTCTGTGATGTGAGAGATACAGGCGCAAGGAAACTACATGTTAACAGTTAAATGAACTACCTAAATTCCTACATTTTTTAAGTTATATTTACATCTAACATGTGTCTTCAAATTGGGCATTTAAATTTTCTTTTATCTTCCCCCAAACATCCAGACATATAACCTTGCTGTAAGCATGAAGTATTCTCTCAAGATATAATCCCAAAGTCCAAGTTTGTACTGTTTACTTATGTGACAACTAGTAATTAATAGCTGTTCTCCAAGATGTGGTGGTAGGCCATGATATGGTGGAACATATGTAAATGGCTCTATAACATCAGTCTGCAAATTATGATGAACTAGATTTGTCTTCTCAGTTCTACTGACATGGAGATTTGAACATGCTGGAACAAATGAACTGAATAGCATGTTTTAATTGTTGTATTGCTCACTTATGATCATACCTTCCAGAACAGCAAGATCCCTCTGCAGTTGTCTTCTTCACAGTCAACTTGTAGAAAACTCCCAGGATGCACTTCTGGTTGAGATGCTGGAACTAGCAAATAGTCAATTCCAATAACAAACATGGCGGATTGTATCAGAATTAAACATGCAATTAAACCTCATTAATAGGTTCGTCTATTCAAAGTATTTGAGTCAAGTCATATGTTTCTATATAACATGGGAGCTCATGTAGTAAGAAATGTTTTTTGTAGGTGAATTACATTGTTATGATCTATGTATTTGATGACACGCTTAAACCAAGGACAGTGTACATAAAATGTCATCAATCTATGAACAACAACATAAAATACATACCATCAGTAACAAACAACCTGCCATCAGTAACACAGTTGCCACCTACCATCAGTAACACAGTTGCCACCTACCATCAGTAACACACACCACCTACCATCAGTAACACACATCAACTACCATCAGTAACACAGTTGCCACCTACCAACAGTAACACACACCACCTACCATCAGTAACAAACAACCTGCCATCAGTAACACAGTTGCCACCTACCATCAGTAACAAACAACCTGCCATCAGTTACACACACCACCTACCATCAGTAACACAGTTGCCACCTACCATCAGTAACACACACCACCTACCATCAGTAACAAACAACCTGCCATCAGTAACACACATCAACTACCATCAGCAACACAGTTGCCACCTACCATCAGTAACACACACCACCTACCATCAGTAACACACATCAACTACCAACAGTAACACAATTGCCACCTACCATCAGTAACACACCACCTACCATCAGTAACACACATCAAACTACCATCAGTAACACAGTTGCCACCTACCATCAGTAACAGGCACCACAGTAACACAGTTGCCACCTACCATCAGTAACACACATCAACTACCATCAGTAACACAGTTGCCACCTACCATCAGTAACACACACCACCTACCATCAGTAACAAACAACCTGCCATCAGTAACACAGTTGCCACCTACCATCAGTAACACACACCACCTACCATCAGTAACAAACAACCTGCCATCAGTTACACACACCACCTACCATCAGTAACACAGTTACCACCTACCATCAGTAACACACACCACCTACCATCAGTAGCAAACAACCTGCCATCAGTAACACACATCAACTACCATCAGTAACACAGTTGCCACCTACCATCAGTAACACACACCACCTACCATCAGTAACACACATCAACTACCAACAGTAACACAGTTGCCACCTACCATCAGTTACACACACCACCTACCATCAGTAACACAGTTACCACCTACCATCAGTAACACACACCACCTACCATCAGTAACACACACCACCTACCATCAGTAACACACACCACCTACCATAAGTAACACAGTTGCCACCTACCATCAGTAACACAGTTGCCACCTACCATCAGTAACACAGTTGCCACCTACCATCAGTCTGTGTGGTGTGGATGAATGTGCTGACTTCGCTCCAGAATCCCCCTTCTTCAGGGAGACAGGACACATTCCACTGATATACTGTCCCAGGCATGAGGCCACACACAGAGACAGATCCATCGGACACATTGTCCACAGGCTGGAAGTGCACAGAAAGCAAAACAGAGACAGCATATGGAAGATTTATTTACATCATTGATGTAACTTGTTCAACCAGCAATTCAGGTCACTTTGTCATGTCACAATTGATGTCACTACAAATGCTATTTCTTAATCAGATGTCTCAGAATGAGTGCTTTGCCTTTCTCAGGATATGCATAAATCTGTGTAGCACATGCAGCTGGTGTCATGATTCAGTCATGTTGTGATCGAGGTATATACCCATTGGTTCATTATAATCATCAGATAAGAAAATGATGCAACCAACCTGACAGGATTCTTGCCAGTAAGAGCAATTGTACAGTATTCGACATGCTATTCTGTGAGTATCTGCATGTTGCCATGACAACAGTACACAGGTACTGTTGAAATTAGTGGCACTGATGTCAGTCAAAGTAGATGGTTTTACTGTTGAATGGAAAAATGAAGGCAATGAAGGGATAGAAAGTAACATTGTCTACAAGCCCAAACAGTAAGAGCATACAGTAATGACCCCAAATATTTGCAATTCTTCCAGATCTTGGAATACCATTGCTTGATTGAAAATGGCTTGGGTGAGTTTATATTTTATCCCTGTACTGATAGACTGACTGAGTTTGGTTTTACGCCACTTTTAGCAATATTCCAGCAACTTTACGGCGGGATACGGGATGATTTGTTTGTTTATTGCACTCAGCAATATCCCAACTATATGACAACAGCTTGTAAATATATGATTTAGAAAAGCTATTATAAGCAATCATGTGATGACATGTAATGAGTCACGTTACCAAGCTTGACCATCCAATCAAAGGATTCAGTCACAGCTACAGCCAGCATACATTGCCTTGGATATATTCTATCCCAGAATCTCCATGATGGATTTTGATGATATTATTTAATATTCTAAAAAAAATAACTGAGGATAGTAGGAAATTGTATTGACAAAATGATTACCAATTTCACTTGTGTTAAACACAAACTGATCTGACACTTTCACATCGAGGAAGTCACCAGTGTCAGATGTTGTAGTAATGTTGACAACTATTGTGTAGAGGTTTCCCATGCTGAACTGTTCTGCTGGCCAGTGACAAGATCCAGGAACTTTGTCATCAACACAAAGCTGGCTGGCAACACCACTGGAATGTCAATCATGTCAGGTATCAACAAAGGACAATGAATGTTTGTTTGTTGTTTAATGCCAAACTCAGATATATTCCAGCTATGTGACCATGGCATGTAAATGAGTCTGGACCAGTGACTAATATTTATTTGTCTTTGAGTTTATGTACAACATATAATAATCCTTCACTCACTTTGTGCCCCAACTAAGTATAGCAAGTGTAGCATCTGAAGCGGATGGTGGCCAGCTGCATGTCATGGTTGACCAGTTGTCCACCACACACGACACATTTGTTACCGCCTCCATTCTCCCTGGCAACAAAAAATATTGTGAGCTGTACTGACTCTATTATATCTGTGAAAAACAATTTAGGTAAATTAAGTTGGAAATCACATGAATAATCTCTTGCCCAACTTCTTCTGTTACCAAGTTTACCATTCAGTGAGTCAGTATGGTTTTATGACACTTTCAGCAAATTAGAGTTGTGTCACAGTTTACCAATACTAGCGTGTGAGAGAACGCATTTACCACTGTGCTGCCTTACTGCCCCTTGAATAACAAATAGTAAAAGTTTTACAGAGAAAATGACCCAAGTTCACGTACTGTACAGTTTGATATAAGAAAGGGCTGCATGTGGTTTGTTATTTTCACATAAGTAGCAACGATAGAGACCTTCATCAACTTTGGCTTCCTGCAAAGATATCATTATGAGTCATCATGTAGGGTTAACAGAAAAAGAAAACATTGCTAGTATATCAGCGAACAACCAAATATAACAGAGAAATGCTGTGACAAGCCAGAAAATATGTGACAGTTAATCCTAATGACAATTAGCATTGCAAATAAAAATTATTTTCCAGCAACTACACTACAAATAAAACTTATGCATATAGTTTAGTTTTCAGTTTTAACATAAATTCTTTTAGCTTTCTTGAGATGCGTTTTCATCAATTTATTTATTGTTGTTATATATTATATTATTGTTGAGCCTCAGAGAAGAAATCATACCTTGGTCTTGTACTGAAGTTGAATGGTCGTAGAGTTGATTACTTTTACATGCTGACTGCTGACTGGTTTCTGCATGTATCTCGTCTTCCTAGGTATGTTATGGCACATGTTCCACTTATGAAGTGTGGTGTTATCATTTTGATGTCTCTTTGTGAAATACATGTTAGATGCATTTGATGTATCAGAGGTCACACTGCAGGTCAAGGTCACCACATCACCCATGAGGAGGCGCACATCATCTGGTGCAAGAGCTGTGAAAAGAAAGCAGAAATATGATGTTACTTTGATTATGAAGATTTCAACAAAAAATATGATATTGTTAACTATGTAGTTACAATGTCGTTTTCTAATGAACAGAAATAAGTTTGATGAAACTGTAACCTATAGATAAACCAACCGCCTTCTACAGACTGCTTTTCTGGGTGCTTAAAATTCGGCTTATCTATGGTCATATACGGTAAGTCAATTTATGACTCATCTTAATGTTGCTGATTTTTTTCACGGAATCAATCTATTGTTAGTGGTGCTTAACAATGATTGGATGTACCTCATGAACTCTGGTCATATATAAATTGTTATATCGTAACCTAGTGTTTGCTTTACTCAGCTTGTTGACAGTAAAATGGCTTTTGTCCAAGACATTTGAACCCGTTCTCATGGTTTATCCTTTCAGTTTCATATTTCAATGGAAATTTGGCAGTAGCAAAGGCACTTGAAAAATAAATAGAGATTAGTGTGTTCATCAGTCACTTGATTGTCTGAATGGTTGTAAATGACTTCTTGACCTATGAAACTGAAACTAAAAATGTTTGTACCCACAAATCATGAGCCC
This sequence comes from Haliotis rubra, assembly GCF_003918875.1. NCBI lineage: Eukaryota > Metazoa > Mollusca > Gastropoda > Lepetellida > Haliotidae > Haliotis > Haliotis rubra. Next base: position 811,483 of record NW_025767063.1, on the reverse strand, counting down.
CATTATGTTTGTAACTGATTTTCAATATGGCCACCTCAGCAGCCATATTGAAAAAAATACTTATGACTGTTCCTGTGGACAGCAGCTTCTGTTAAGTTTAAGCTGGTGAGTAGATCGCCAGGTGAGCTACGATGCTGTTTCACTTGGGGACATTTGAATGAAAATGGTGTGCTCCCAATCATAGATGATGAAGTGGTAATCAGATGAGTTGTGTTTCACTGGCTCTTAGAATAAAAATGAATGGGATTATAAGCTAATTGTGTGTGTCTCTGTGTGTGTAACAGTGAATGTGAAAGTGGTTGACTGACTACACATCCTTACACCTCCCCAGCATCCCTGATGTAGCTGCTAGGTGATTTCACTCACTAATAAGAGTGTTATATTAATCCTGCTCTCTCTAATTATTTGATTAACAGTGAGATGAAGTGAAATAGTAAGTCCATTTTCTGTGTGCCAAACTTCACCCCAAAGTAACTGCTTTGGGAGCTATGGAAAAGTACAATAATGACATTTTTTTATATAGATAACAACTTCTTTGATTTCACAAGTGTGATGTTTGGATACAGATTCTTATACTGTTGTCAAGCAGTAATGTAGCACTGTCAAGTTGTGTTTCCTGCTAGACAGAGGCACAAGATTCTGTAGCAAATCTCATACCTATGAAGTATAATTTTGTCATCATTGTATTTCGTAACTTCTAAAATGGCTCTCAAAGAAGTTATGTAAAAATGATATTACTTTGAACTAGGTATGTCTAAAGATTTGTCTTCAAAGCTGACAGAAGGAGTCAGATAAATGCATGGAACCTTGTTCCACAGAGAAGCTCTAGCAAATTTTAAGTTATTTGTCCAAAAGATTAATATGTCATTCAAATTGTTAAAATTTTTGAGTTTTATTCATGTTTGGTCATTTTTCATTCATGTGAGAGCAGGACATGTGAACACGTCATCACAAGAGAGCTTACAATGATAGTAGGTTATTTATTTAATTAAAGATGCCATTTATGTTTTGAATATGAAATTACCGGACCTTAAAGAGATATTGAATTTTTTTACTGTTTATAATCAGTAAAATATTTGCTCTCATTAAAAAATGTGGGTACAAAAAAATGTGTCAGAGTTGAACTGTTGTCATGGTAAGTGCTGTTATTGAGGCCTCTGCATTCCTATGGTGCATGGTGAGATGTGACCTGGCGACTTTCAGTCCAGCACCTCCCTGACTATACAGAGATGACCCTTCCCCTTCAACAAACTGACACCATGACAGCTGTCTACTAATATGTATGTATTTCACTTATGTAGGTCACTTATAAAGACCTCACGCACAAGTCAAGTGGAAAATGTCTTCAGATACAGCATATTAAATCATGCATGAATAGGTGCAAACTTGTATTTTGTTATAATGATCTGATGAAAATAGCAAATGTAAAAAGAGATTGATAGCAGCTTGTATAAAGGGGAAGGAACTTTGATAATAAGCAGGTGGACAATAAATTCTGTTTGTCCACTGTTCTGGCTGAGGGACTGACCCACATTATGCTTAATTACACAGCTTTCACAAAGTGCGGAGGGGGCATCTTCTATCATGACTTTAACAGGCCAGAAATACTTCAAAATCCTTGTGAAACAGATTCCCATTCTGAAAATCAGTAGTTACATTGTAAACAGCATGTCTTGGTCTCATGTGTCTCTGTGTTGAACATAATTTGTCTCAGGAAACAGCTTATTTCATCTGCTAAGGCTTCAGATAAAAATGTTTTTATTACCAACTACAATGTAATTGTGTAGTTATGCTGACCTACATGAGCCTGCAGAGAACACACAGAGGGTTTTATGCTATGCTGGGCTTGAAATGTAAATAATTTCTTTCCCAAGTGTGTTTGTCATTTTGCATATTTTGATAAAGAAACATTTACGTCTCCTTTATTGAAACAAGATTTTGAACAAAACAATGTAAGACTATGTGCAAAGAATACTCTCTAACGTTCACAGATTAATATGTCCTTAGCTAGGCATGTTTTTCTGAGACAAACTTTCAATTACAAGTAGTTTTTAGCAACTCTGAACATAAGCGGCAGCTAATAGTTCATAGATACACCATGACTAGTTCACAGAGTTATACCAATGTAGGAAAAAACTCATGACTCAACTCCAGTGTACAATTGTTTTATACCGGTAAGTATAAAACATTCATCATGTCAATACATTTTCATGCAATATTTCATCTTCCTTAGGCAAGGGAGTAAATTGATTATTGAAGTCCTGTTTTCACCCTTGACAAGCTAGTCTGGAATTTCTGAGTTGTTTGTTGGCTGGCCTTATGAATCTATGCACAGTCCAATCAAAATCTTGTAATGGGATCAGCATGAGGCTCGCTAAGAACATGGTAACTGAACTGCTGATTTAATCAGGGTTTGCAAATCATTGTTACAATAACTGGGCATCAACAGATATTGTTTTAAGTTCATGGTTGTTATAAAACAGTCTCAAGTGTTTTTAATCACTTTGTCTGTTTAACATCCATGTTATTACAATAAGTATTAAATGAGCTCATCGTTGCCATGAGTCATAGAATAACTCCTATGATTGGTTAATAGGAGAGACAAACAAGGCGCATAGCTAGTAATAGCCACGTATGATGCTTCAAATGAGCCGCAACATTACACCCTATTTCAGCATTGGTAGAAACTGTACCTTTGCAGTAAATTAACAGCCTTGCCGCAGGAAGATGAAATGCTAATGATTCCTGGAATTCATGAAATTCATGAGATCATATCCTTATCTGAAAATCCCATTTAATTTCCAGATAATCCCCACTATCCTTCAGTGTAAAGGTTCTCAAACGTATACGAATTGTGTACTGCTACCAGTTGGAATTCCAGGTTGGAACAGATCCCCAGCAACCTGTGCTGATTGTAAGATTGACCTGGTTGACTTGCATGTCACAGTTTTCCTGACAGCCTGGCTTCTTCATAATTTCAGTGGCCATCAGTGCTTTCTCTAATCCAGGCTTAATTCACAGGCCATTTTCATATAGCATGAATATTGCTGAGTGTGTCATGTAATAGCAACATACACATTGCATGTGATTCCATGGTATGTAATTTGCCTACCAACCATTTTTAGTGTTGTATTTTTCCTTTACTGAAACAATCAGTGTCCACTTTTGACTACTCTTTTCATGTGGCTCATTATTAGCACTACAGGTAGGGCTTACACCATATTGTGTACCATTGCCTGCAGATAAGCAGATTTACAAGGTGCACACACAAATTATCTATAAACACAAAAAACTTATCAAAGTCCACTTGTACAAAATGTAACCTACAGGTCAATGCCCTAATGAATACTGACTCAGTAGTGAGCTAGATATCTGGGGGTTTACCTCATATAAAAATGACTGTCGACTGTTGCTCAGCTTGCGTCCTATTAGTGGACAAGAAATGAGTGAAAATGGAAACAATGGATTACAATTACTGACTGTAGCCTTTTTCTACCTTATAAATGGTATTTCATCTTTTCAAAATATATTCTTTTATGAAACTGAGGCTTAATTCATTAATTATTATCTGTAACATATTGTCTGTACAGTTTCTAATTCAGAGCGTAACTTTTAATTGCATGAAAGTTTTATTATGAAACTTGACGTGTTTATCAAACCCATTCTAAACCTGTTCCTTTGGATGTTACGGTATTTTTGTAAAAGAATTTAAGAAACTATGAATGAAACTTTGCAGGCTTTAAAGAGTCACCTATCATGACTGAGTTTGAAAATTGGATGCAGGTTTACCTCTTCAGTGAAAACCATTAGCAAAGTTTCAGTTTTGAGAAACCTGACATCATATGCCCCTGAATTTGTTTCTGTCTTCCAAGAATGTCATAAGAGACTAACAGAGAGATGTGTTGTCAAGCAGGATAACTGATTGTGTATTATTGCATGGTCCAAACTTTATTAACTACTGGTTATGTTTTACATGACTGGAATATTGCTTGCAACAGTATTAGCAACATGCTTTTGAAAGAAGTGTAAACACAACTGACTGTTGCAATACTTACTCAGTATGGAAGCAGCAACATCCACATCAGCAGCAGCACCGGACATCCCACGCACAGTACACCTGTATGTCCCTGCATAACTGGATGTCACATGAATAGCTTCCAGTACGATGCCCAGAGAGGATGTGTAGTCACCAGCAAACCATCCCTTGTTCTTCCAGGAGTCGATGAATGTAGCTGTAGGTGGATCCACTGTGCCCCTGACTATGTCCACAGTTTTGCCACCCTCCACTCTGCTCCAGCGGAACTCTGTCACATTCTCCCCGGGACTCAGAGTGTAGTTACATTGGAGAGTCAGAGGCTGTTGATTGGGCACGCCGACATCTCCCCACCCTGATACTGTCACTGTTCCTTCAACATCAGGACACAACATCTTTGCTATACTCATGGAGATTTAGGGAATAATTTACCACTCTCTAGTAAAATACACTTGTTCTAAAAGGTGACTAAAGGAATCTGAAAGGCAGACTCGGTGACATGGTTGGGCACCTGACATCTAATACTCTTTATTCAACATCAACAAATAACATAGCTTCATGGTTAAAGCATTCGCTTGTGACACCGAAGTCTTGGGTTCAATTCTCCATAGGGTACAAGCCCATTTCTGGTGTCCCTGCTGTGATATTGCTTGAGTATTGCTAAAAGCAGCATAAAACAGAAACTCACTTGTCATCTCAGTGAGGCTAGACAACATAATGTGATAGTGTGCTGCCTAGAAGTGTATTTGGAGATATCTTGGCAAAATGAAAAGAAATTGTGACCCTCCTGACTGAATTGAGATTCAGTAACGGAAGTGTGGTGGTCTAGGGAGCTTTATCTGATATACAGAAATCTGGCTTGGTCTTAGTTCAGGAGAATATGATGGCAAATTGGCACATGGACCAAATTTGTCATCACCTATTCGTGATTATCAACCAACAGAGGGAGTTGTTTCGATATGCCAATACAGTAGCACACTCAGCTTGTATCACAGATAACTTCCTTCATAATTCAAACATCAGTGTTTGCCATGACCATCCTTATCATCTGTGGAACTCAATTACGTCAGCATCAACCTATGCCACATATACTTGCACAACAGGTCATCATATTGTAGGAAGAATGGAGGAGAATTACACAGGACAGGATCCGCAAACTTTTTGTTAAGAGTGTGTTTTGATTACAGTTAACCAGGAACCAAACTTAGTCAATCAATCCCATTCATAGCCCTTGAGTTACTCCTTTAAAGCATGTCTACTTACCTATTCCAGTCTCCCCTTGACCAGAGGTAGAACCATCAATCCCCTGGTGACTGTAGGTGCACCATACACAAAGCAGTATCAGAAGCCTCATTGTTGGTGGTGTATCCAGGACCCAGGTCTTTACATATGTTGCTACAACAGCTGACAGTGGTCCAAGTACAATCTACAGGTAAGGCAACATCAGACAGTGGTCCCAACACAATCTACAGGTGAGTCTACAACAGCAGACAGTGGTCTCAGCACAATCTACAGGTGAGTCTACATTATCAGACAGTGGTCCAAGTACATTCTACAGATGTTGCTACAACAGCAGACAGTGGTCCCTGCACAATTTACAGGAGAGTCAGCATCATCAGACAGTGGTCCCAGCACAATCTATAGGTGGGGCTGGCAACAACTGTAGACATCGGTTCTAGCACAATCTACAGGTGATGCTACAACTTCAGACAGTGGTCCCAACAAGAAAGACTGGCACAGCTAGAATATCCTTCCTCAGAAAGACAATATCACCTCAACTGTAATCACAGGCAGTGACTGTAACAGCACTTCTGGTTTGAAAGACATGCTGACTGGGGGCAATGGTAGCTTCCGCCTGCAAAGTGCATTAAGTCTCCACAGAGTCAAGGTTGTGCTTCCTTATGTTATCTATCCATTATAAATAACATTTTCCGTCCTGATACTATTCATGATAACAACCTTTAGAAATATATTAAATAATGCATATGTGAAAAGAGGTTTAATGTAAAAATAATTTCCTTGGATAATTTGAACTGAAAGTTAAGTTAGACATAAGGAAGAAGTCATCAGTTGGTCAGAAGGACTGAGTTAAATAAAGTGAAAGGAGACTTAATGTGTTCAAGCAGTGGATGGGTAGCAACAATGTTGAGGTGTTTGAATCCCCATATGGGTACAATGCTAGGATGCCGATTCTTAAGGCTCCTGTCATGGCTTTGCAAGAATATTGCTAAAACTGCAAATAATATCAACCATTTGTTCGTCTGAACCAAATTTGATAATCTACAGACCTCTATTATATAGCTTGAATATTGCTACATCTGGCATCAAACATCAAACAAACAGGATAGCAATTAAAACACCATGCTCAATGCTAATTATCCTGTTAAGGGTTACTTGTTTCTGAAGCAGTGTTTAGCAGTATTTCCGTAATATGACAGTGTGGCACTTAGTGTTGAAGGAATGTCTGAAGTGATTTGTTGAAAATCCTCAGTAAAACAGCCAGGGATCTTTATCTGGGCAAGACTTAGATAGGATCAATCAAGGCATAGGGTAATCTATTGAAGACGCAAATTAACAGAATCAGTAGAATCATTCAGATCAACAACTTTTTAAATAGTATAATCAAAGCATTGTAATCGCAGGCATAGTACGAAATTGTGCTTTGAGAATAAGAGTTAATTCTAGAAACACTAATGATATTTTTGTGTATGGTGTAGATTAAAATATATATAACAAAACATGTTTACCATGTGGTATAGCTTCGTAATACACAGTAACATCCAACTTCCAGGCAAGTTATAATATTATGGCCGTTATGTGGGTCACAGTAAAATCTTGAATGGTGTCCCTTTATACCATTAAGATTCTTTCAGTCAGAGTTTTGTATTAATCAGAGGTAACCCTCCCTGTCCTGTTGCCATGGGCAAATATGCCAGGTGTGAATGTTTATTGTTGTACTGACGCTATGCTGTCTGTTGGGGAAAGCTTTTGCTTTAACTTATTCAATGGCCATTGCTCAACAAGTCAAATAGTGCGGGTTACTGATGAAGGTGTGTGAGAAGGGCAGTGAATCACACACAGCTAATCTCCCTCATTACTCACTCTGAGAACACTCAGTGGTAATAATCCCATAATTTTACTAGTTTAGTTGTGGAAGTCTGAAGAGTTAAGTCATGTTGTTGAAGCATCTTAATCATTCTAAGTGTATGTTCTTATATAAGTATATTGTCATAAGACCAAATATTGAGGAAGGGTCAGGATTAGGAAGAGTTGTTTAACAGTTTATGGTAGAGCTCATAACTTGTGTAAACACAGTTACTATTATAATGTTTTCATTGAATAGAAGGCATCATAGAATTAGATCACCAGTCACTGTTTTCAGTATTTTGTTTTACATTATATTATTCTATTTTAATGAACTGCTTTCTTTTGTTTCTGGAAGATATGGATAGTCCATGTCTGTGTTGTGAGTGAGTGGCATGTCTGATGATCCAGACTTGTTTCTCATATGGTGCAATATTGTCTCTAGCCTTCCACAGCCAACATGCAGGAGGCAAAAACATCCAAGGCTGCACATGGAGGTCAACTACAAGGAATTATCAGAAAAATCAAAATCAATAAAACCGGAAATTAAAATATCAATTTGAAAATAGCTGTGATGTAAGTTTTATTACAACAGTTACCAAATACCCCAATGGCAAGTAGGGTGTTGAAATGTGTTGAGGGGAAATGGAGTTTATCGTCGCATTTAAGATTATTTTACGAGTACAGAATGTTCACCTATGCACAGGTATGCCAGCAGAAATCACAGCTAACACAGCAATACTCTTTGGAAATCATATATATTGCAATATTTGCATTATGTCCAAGTTGAAGGACGTCATACAAAGAATGTCGCTTTGACGTGCATTAAAATACATAAATGCACGTTTTTATCAATTCACAAAACATTATCAAGAAACATAGATATTTATATATTTTTTTACAGGTAAACATTGTATCCATATGTAGTTAAAATATTTTTAAATGTTAAAAACTACTATGTATGCTTTTTTGTGAAACTATGAAACTGATAGCAATGAAACTGCCCCAGTCCACCCAGCTGTAAATGGGTACCTCGTTGGATGAGAAAGCCACAATAACTTTGTGTGCCTACTGGCTGGAAGAGTTGAGATTAATAGTATTATGTGCTGTTGAGACTGACATCCAGTGATCGAGGGGAAAAAATACCAGCGCCTTGAGCATGTACCAGTTGCATGGATATGTGTACTATATAAATATCCTATAATAATAATGATAATAATAATATTGCTTTGAAATCCTGGATCCGCCCCAGGTGAACATCCCTAAACTTGTGATCAGAAATAATAAGATTATTGTCTTAAACTATTTGTTACATATATGCTCATGCTGTTGATCAATGGATTGTGTGATCAGACCTGATTATCTACAGACCACCGCCATATAGCTGGAATATTGCTGAGTGCGACGTTAAACAACAAACCAAAATTCTTATTAATGTCTGATGTAGTATCTCAGAAATAACACAAGCATCTATTTCTTTGTTAAGTTATTTATTCAAATGATAGTTTTACAGTAAAAGTAAATACAAATAAATAAGATATAAATAAGTGTAAATGCAGGATAGCTGTTTAGGTGAAAATAGGCATACACAGACTATCCTGCACTGTGAACAAAGACAGATAAACTTCACAGATAGACAATCATATGTGCATGGTATGGCAATCTTCCTCTTACACAGTAAAACAAAAATGACAAAATTATAAACATATCCAGCAAAATTTGAGGCTTCTCTTTCGTAACTCTTCCTTTTCATTATGAGCCAAGAGAGAAAATGAAATCTCTGGCAATTCAATCGGATCCATCACACTTATTAAATGAATGTTATGAATTACTGCCTTCTGGCCACGGTTTCAAAATAATGTATTACAAAACTCAAAAAACTTTTAAGTCATTTGTCCCATACAGTGTAAAACTTTAAATTCTTCCTCCCAAATTGTAATTGTGATATCAATGATGTGGCATGAAAGTTATATGCATTGTATTGGCTCTTTGAATGCATGACAAATTTCCCTTGAGAGACAATAAAGTTTATCTTATCTTATCACAGATGAAATAGTTACACACAGACAGTCAAAACAATCGTAGCAGCTACTCAGTTGCAAAGATGAAAATTGTACCACACATACATAGTTCTACTAGCATCTGCAGTGAACAAAGATTGACAGATCTTCGCAGATACAAACATGCACAGTGATAGATATTCACATGTCCCACTGACTGACAGATCATGACACATGCACAGTTTTCACAGTTCCACGGGAATCGTGCTACATAAGGCATCAGATTACTTCAGATATATTTGGACTTAAACCATATTTTCCTGTGTTATTAAAATACTCAACAATGTTTGATTGATCAGCAAATCTAGCAGAAAAATGGTTAAAACAGTAAATATAAACATTTGTTTGTAGTTCCAGCACTGATCTCTAGTGAACATAAACTACATCTGTTTCATATTTTGTCTGTGGCAATCAAGAAAACAAATTGTTTGAGCAGTTTGAGCGCATAACCTTTCCAAAGGATGGCAAATTATAGACAAACACCTGAAGTTAGGTTCAGAGAGATTGTCCTCTTCAATGCCCACCACACTTGATCAACCTGAGGTAATGTATGGGACATGCCCAAGCAATAAGTATTTGCCAGTATCTTAGGTCAGTAAATTACTAACAACACTTTAGTCAGTGTATCAATATCTAAGAAAGGTTTAGTCAGTGTATCAATATTTAAGAAAGCTTTTGTCGATGTATCAATATCAAAGAAAGGTTTAGTCAGTGTACCATATCTAAGAAAGCGTTGTCAGTGTATCAATATTGAAGAAAGCTTTTGTCAATGTACCAATATCTAAGAAAGATTTAGTCAGTGTATCAATATCTAAGGATGTGTGTGCATGTGTATATTAATATAAAGGAAAGTTTTAGGGTGTATATACATTATCTAAGAAAGTTTTAGTCAATATATTACTGTCTACAAAGGCTATGACAGGGAAGTCACAAGTTCTTATGCTCTACAGTGAAATGATATGACATTGTATCATGATTGTCTATGCACAATGTCAAATGTAATCTAGGTTATGAATATTAGGGTATGATGTACAGAAATATTGATGGTAACCTCTGCATCAACCAACCAAATGCCCACGAAAGAGATGAGATAACAACAGTTAGAACAACTTGTGGCTTGTTGATGCTCAGAAATCTAAATACAGTTTATTCTTCTATGTGTAAATTTTAATAAGAATGCAGTTCTTTTGTTCTGATCATTTTGTATGGTCCTCATTACAACACTTTCTGAGTTCTACTCCAGACACGGTTTCAACATTTTTTTCCAAGAAGGGTATTACAGACGGCATACTTTAAGTAATTGCCTGCCCTACCATCCGAGACAGAAACAGCCTGTTGCTGGCCTTAAACTTTCTAAACTACACATGTGATGGGTCTGGCTGATTTCATTTCTATAGATGCAGATGGTGATATAAAGAAAATGAACATATACCATTTGGTAAGTGAATATATGATGTAAGAAAAAGTTCAGGGCCCGTTCCTCAAAGCGATTGTAGCGGAGTCGTAAATCTATGTAAATCATCTTAGCGCTACGATCGCTTTGAAGAACCAGGCCCAGCTGTGTATTTTGGCAACCTGTAAGATGGCCCACTTGTCCAGGAATGACTATCGGGTATCTGTTTCATCATTCATGATGATTCTTGGCTTGACACAGATTCAGAGCTTCCTCATGGCTCACATACCCTGCACAGGGAGCTTGGGTGGGGGTGCATGATGGTAGGGGTGTGGCAGGGGGACAGCTGGGTGGGAGACATGTGGCAATAGCTGTAGTGGCTTGTGACTGTGTGGGTGAGGTGAAGGGTTGGAAAGGGTTTGACAATTGGTGGGTGATAACATTATGAGGAGCTTGTGAATGTGAAGGAGGGACAAAGGGGTTTGATAGATAGGCTCTTGTAACAGTAGGAGGAGTTTGGGGTTGTGTAGATGGGCCAGTGGGAAGATGAGCAAGTGAGAAAGGGTCTGTGGTAAAAGAATTACGTGTGTTTGATTGAGTGGGGAGTGTGGGTGACTGTGTGTTAAATGTGGGTAATGGTGTGTGGGGTGTGGGTGACTGAGGGTGGGGTGTGGGTGGCTGAGCTTTGGGTGTGGGTGATGACGGTGTGTGAGGTGTAGATGATGGTTGGTAGGGTGTGGGTGACTGAGAGTGGGGTGTGGGTGGCTGAGAGTGGGGTGTGGGAGGCTGAGCTTTGGGTGTGGGTGATGACGGTGTGTGAGGTGTAGATGATGGTGTGTAGGGTGTGGATGACTGAGGGTGGGGTGTGGGTGGCTGAGCGTGGGGTGTGGGTGGCTGAATGTATGGTGTGGGTGGCTGACTGTGGGGTGTGGGTGACAGAGCGGGGTGTGTGGGTGACTGAGGGTGGGATGTGGGTGGCTGAGGTGTGGGTGACTGTATGTTGGGTGTGGATAACGGTGTGTGGGGTGTGGGTGACTGAGCATGGGGTGTGGGTGGCTGAGCATGGGGTGTGGGTGACTGTGTGTTGGGTGTGGATAGCGGTGTGTGGGGTGTTGGTGACTGAGGGTAGGGTGTGGGTGGCTTAGCATTGGGTGTGGGTGACAGTGTGTGAGGTGTGGCTGACTGAATGTTGGGTGTGGGTGAGTGAGTTGGGGGTGTGGGTGGCTGAATGTATGGTGTGGTTGGCTGACTGTGGGGTGTGGGTGACAGACCGGGGGGTGATGGTGACTGAGTTTTGGGTGTGTGTGGTTGAATGTATGGTGTGGGTGGCTGATTGTGGGGTTTGAGTGACTGAGGGTGGAGTGTGGGTGGCAGAGTGGGGAGCGTGGGTGACTGAGTTTTGAGGACATGGAATGGAAATGGTGATGAAGCAAACATAAACCCAAGTTGAACCTCCATCTCGGGTGAATAATTCTGTCCAGAAATTAGGCAGTCCTGATTGGACAGACAGGCAGACATGTTATCTGCGTTTGTACACACGCTTGGCAAGTCTACCTTTGAATAAGTTTCTACAGATTTGTTTCCCGTTGAGGACAATTTTGCACTTGCATCTGAAGAGCTTCCCTCTTCTCTGTGTAGCTTCATGTGGCTCTTTGCTCTTGATCCAGAAGTAGAACTCTGATCCTGATGTTCCATGTGTGACAGAAAAACTGTCTCAGGAAAGACACACACATCCCTCTTTGTTGAATTGTTGTTGTTATCTTCAACTACGGCATTTGGATTACATTCATGTTGCCCAATACTTGCAGTAATCTGTAAAACAGACAACATATACAACTGATAGAAGGACAGAGGTAAAAGATGATGAAGAGGCAGATTTGGCTTCATCTTCCTGTAGTGATTGTCTTTGTTTAAAACCTGGTGCATACTCAACACTTAAATCACTCAAGCTCTAACACAAATGGATATTTGTTGAGTCGATATGATACAGTAATCAAGAAATTAATAGCCTCCATGATTCAACGAAAGTGACCAAGCCGTTTCTCAGAATAGCTGTATCACTGCCACATGGACATTAGTATACATATATCTAGTACACACCTGTGATGGAGGAAACTCAGGCATTTCGACAGGCAAGTAGAATCCTTTCTTTGTCACCTTGCGTACCTTCCTGCAGATACAAACAGACTGGCTTTAAACACAAGGTGTGCAAAAATGTGTGGTATAAACAACACATGCACAAATCTGTATAGACATGCTCTCTGGTTTTCTCTACGAGACATCTCCATACACATGGTCAAAGATCCCTACCAATATATCTGTTAATGTTCCTGTCAGTCTCTCATATTCCTTTCACAAATGTCTACAAATGTATCTGTGAATGCACATTTGTCTGTCTTACTCCTATCACAAATCTCTACACATTTGTCTGTTGAAATGTATTTCTGTCTCTCAAACTCCTTCCATAGACACCGACAAACAAATCTATTACCAGTAATACACTTCTATGCATCATCAGTAAGAACAACCTAAAGGCTTGGGAACCTGCCATAGCAATCTTGCATCACATCTACTCACCAGTAGCAAACACAAAAGACCAACACCATGAGGACAAGTACCAGCACCACTACCAGCACCACCACCCACATGTAACCTGCAGCTGAAAGTAGAAACCAGTGTCACAGTTACAAACTAAAAGGTGTCTGTACAGGGAGTAAACTCAAGCAGTATTATGTGTCCTAGGACCTTGCAACGTCTTTGCTAATATGCAAGTAATCTTTGTAAGTGCCCTGTAATATTTAAAAAAATGAACACATTCCATCTTTTTATGTGTATATTACACATATATTTTCCAGAAAACCTGCAGCGGGTGTACAGTTGCCTGGTAGCTATACTCTGAAATGTTTCTTTGAAATGTAACTAATTTCCTTCCCCTTGCTCAATCTCCGACAGCAGATTTAACTTGCTTTGTATGGTGAAAATAAGCAATGTCAATTTTTAGGGGGCCTAGGGTGATTATTGAGGAAAAATGTCACATGTAACTAAATAACAAGAGTATTTTCCTGGGTACAACAAGTACATATATGATATTGCTGGCTATGTTCTGATAAAGCTTATAACTGAAAGCAGGTAACTACAAACTTGAGTCGATAACTGATATTGTTATTCTACTACTTTCCTTATTAATAATCACAATGCACTGCTAACAATATTAAAGATAACTGATACTGTTGTACTACTTCCCTTACCACTTATCAAAATGCACAGGCAAGCTAACCAACTTTGTTACATAAATGATGTTGTTATACTATTTTCCTTATCCTTAATCATGAAGCACAGGCAAGCTATTTAGTGAGTGAGTGTGTCAGGTTGAATGGCTTTGACCAGTATTCCAGTCACATAACGGTTACATCAGCCTAAACTGGGATGCAAACCTTGATTATGCCTAACTCTCCCTCTCCAACCCTGCTTATATAGACAGTTGCAGCTTTCAGTGCAAGCACCTTCCTCTGACTTGTTAAATGTGTATGCAACAACATAAGTTAACATGTTTTAATTCATGCACTTGTTATGGCATGTAGACAAGACAAAGTTACAGTAACTAGATAACTTGGTTTCAGTCGGCATTACCTTTTGTCACCTTTTTGATGATAGGGTCGCTGTCTGGCCCCTCCCCTGTCCTGGACACCGCCCGGAGAGTCACCCTGTACTTCACTCCTGCTGACAGTCCCTGGATTATGTGGCTCACATCTTTGTTGGACACGTTGACTTGCAAAGGTGGATCTGAAAATACTGACAAACATCAGTCTCCTCAAATCACCCTAAATACAGTTAGGTCCACATTGAGGAGAATAACTTACATAAAGATTGATACTTAAGTCAGGTTGACTGTGGGGCCTGTAAGGTGAATAGTGCTTGTTGGATAGTTGGTTCACTGTTGCCTCATAAGATACACATAGATAATTAGACAAATCTGGTTCACTGTGGGCCCTAAAATTACATCTATGTCATTTATACAAATGTAGTAATTTCATAATATCATCAGTTCTGAGGTCATGAAATAGTGAGTGAGTGAGTTGGGTTTTATGCCAGTTTAGCAATATTCCAGCAATATCATGGAGGGGGACACTGGAAATAATCTCCACACATTGTACTCATGTGGGTAATTGACAAGCGAATACTTTAACCACTAGGCTACCCCACTGCCCCTTAAGCTCATGAAATAACTATATGATAGCAATGAAAGGACAAAAGGGGGGGATGCACACCCCTGCACTCCCTTCTCGATCCACCTATGCACCAACCTGCACATTCAGCCTGACTGTTGGTGACGCAGTAAGACAACACGAAGTGGCTGACATATACAGGGTCTTCTGCACACACAAACTTGTCCCAGTCAACTTGGAGGCCATTGTCAGGCTGTTTGCGTGAAAAACGGACATTATGTGGAGGAAGAAGATCTGAAATATAATGGAAGGTAGAGAAAGGTTTGGATGATATAACAGAGGCCAGTTTGATCTTTATAGATCCAGATTTAAGATGTGTAAGCATAGCTGCCATTACAGGTGTGATGTAAGGCTGCAGTATCCAGTAGGTGTCACCACTAGTATCTGGAAGTGCTCAAAGGAAAAGACATACAGGTCTGGGCAGTCACTGACCACACAACACTGCATGATGCAGGGACACAGCTACAGATGAACAGCATTCTCTGAATAGGTTCTGACTTGTGTACTCTGACACAGCTGAATACTAGCAGTTGCATTCTAACAGTCAAATTGTTTGATTTGAGCTCTGAGAGCTGAGTTCTAAACATTTGAGTTCAAACATGAACGTTTCTTGGTTGATGGCATGTCATACAAAAACAGTGTGAAGTGTTGCTCATTACATTGATCACTAGATTGTCTTGTCCAGTTTGTCCAGACTTGATTATTGACATTCTGCCAGTATATAATGCAGTATTGCTGTGAGCTAAAGAACTCAGGCAAGCACTATGAATCTGTCATATGTCTGCACTGGTACAAACAACCCCTACCCCCACCAACCCATTTCTTTACACATGCAATATTAATCCCCACCTCACCTCTGTTCATGAACGTTACTATTTATATAAGACATTGTGTCAAGCACTCACCCTTCTGCCTGTACACACACTGATTCCATAACAGGCCACTGCTGACTTTCTGTCTGGATGTCTCCATCTCTACAGAGATTCCAATCATCTTGTTGTCAAGGTCACCACCAGGCACTGTCCACTGGAAGGATGTCTGATTGTTGGGAAGGTGGAGCCACTGAACAGGATCCTGAAAATAAATTTTTTACCCGATCACCACAGGATGAGGCACATGCTATCGTGCTGATAGGTTATCACCATGTTGATGTAAAGGGAAGTTTGTGTGTTGATGCTATCTATTGTATGAAAATTATAAAGAAGTTAAAAAATATATATGGCAGATATCTATCATAAAATATCAAAACGTAAAATGGTGAGATGAACTGACTTATAAGCACTGCTCTCTTGAAGAATGAGGACTATTTTTATGGATATACAACTTCTTTATTCTATATAGGCGACGTTTCAACATAGATTCTAATGTCGTTGTCCAGCAAGTGGTGACTTAGTCTGTTGATGGTTGTGACTGCCACATCTCCATTTAGACATTAGAATCTATGTTGAAACGTCGCCTATATAAAATAAAGAAGTTGTATATCCATAAAAATAGTCCTCATTCTTCATCTACCCAACTTCTAGAATGCCAATCAAAGAAGAAAACACTGCTCTCTTGCTCCATAATTGACTTTATGGAGAATCAACAAAAATAAAACTTGTCTAAATTTGTTAGTCTTCACCTACCAACAAGAATTTTTGCACATAAAAAGTTTACCAAGTAATGAATAAAATCTGTCATTAAAATGCCGGTTAGAGACTCACTTCAGTGTCTTCATGTGGTATATCAATAAGGATTGTTTGTAGTTGCCTTCAGCCATCATACAAATCAAATCATGCCTGCAGCTACTAGTCATGTGTTTCTAGATGATAATATAATCATTATCATATTGTCTCAGTCTGGATCTAGTCAGCTAATTCATAAATATTTTATGGGGTTTCAGGCCTGGGGTAGAAAGTGAGGTTTGAATTTGAGAGTTGACCTACAAATTCCTAAACCAGATTTCTTTCAAGTCTTTTCACAAGTACACAGAGAACCATTGATAGAATTCTGTCTCTCAGTTCACAGAGTAGGCTGTGTGTATTTATGATGTTTACATATAGATTTAAAAAGGTATCTTGTAAGATGGATTGGAAAAAAAGATATATTTCAAGAAGAGGTCAGATCTGCCATTAAAATGGATAAGAGTTCAAACATCATACAATTTGGATTTGTGTACAAACTATTTTATTATTTGGATGTTAATAAGCTGTAGTAAGTATAGATAAAGCCCATAGCCTCCTTTGCTAATATTTTTTTGTTTTCATGTTTACAAATTTACAGTTTGGTTTGTCATTTACAGCAGTATATACACACACAATTTGACATATATGAGGTGCATGAAATACAGTGACCTTTACAATGTGCAGTAAATAAGGTAAAGTTACATAAATCAACTTTTCAATATAATAATTGTAATGATGACCAGAATTTAACAAAAATATTGTTTTCACCAGAAACTAAATTTTGTAATGTCATAGTACTGTCTCATCTGCTAATATGTTGATGGGTTTGTTTTTATCTTATGAGGCAGATAAAAAACTGAAAATGTTACTATTTTCTTCTGTTGTCAAACTTGAGATACCAACAGTGAGAATTCCAGCTAAGATTCAAACCACCACTTGTAAAGTGTTGACTGAACTGATAGGCCTACATCCAAGACATAGCATTTAGATAAAGATTTCCATACAACATTTCCTCGAGTTCAGCTGATACCCTATAACCTATGCCGACTAGAGTAAAGAATGAACTGTGCTGCATATATAAAGTAGTGTAAATGTGTTATTAAAGATAGCATCTTAAAATTTGGTCATTCACCTGATCAGTGTTTTATAATATCAGGGCACTGTTGTACAAAGCGATCTTAGTGCTCAGGTGGTCATAAACCCCATACCTTAACCCCATACCTTAACACAGACAACTGTCGAAGCGCTAAGGTTATTTGGTCCAATGGTGCCCAGATTTATTGACAAACCATACTGGGTAACAGGAGACAGAGTCGCATGCCCTAAAGGGGCAAAAAGTAACAACTCAATTAACAATGTCAGCATCAGCTGTGACCACCATCTGCGTTAACAGTCGAGGCCCATTGAAACCCCCACATGATGGAAACAGCCTTCAGGATGTCGTTCCAAATGTCCCAATGAAGCACAATACCTTTTTGTGTTACTTATAATACATAGTGTTTATAGGTTAGAATAATGGGTGTTCTGTAACCCAAGTAGATCTTTCTTTTGAACACCTACGTTACTGTACATAGTGTTAATAGTTTAGAATAATCAGTGTTCTATAACCCAAGTAGCCCATTGTATTCAACACCAGCAACATCCTTGGTATTTTAAGCATGTGAATTAATGGAGTTAATGGCCTTAGGGCTGTATTACAATGCTCCCCTCCAACTTTTTTAATGCCCCTTCCCCCTACTGACCCCATAGTAAATGACCAGTCGCTAGATAATGTTGAAATAGATAACTTATTTGTTTAAAAGAAATTACATTAAAAAGCTCCCCTCCAGTTTTATGTAACATTTTTAATGCCCCTTATCCATCTACTATTTTGTCTTCCTCCACCACCACAAAAGCAAGTAACAGTTTTTCTATGACCCCTCTCCCTATCCCCAAAATAAACAACTAGTCCAATGACAATGCTTCTTTATTTGAAAGAAATTTGATGTCAATTTTCATGTACAAGCGTGCTCGTGCACACAGATATCTTAGAACAAACTGCAATTTTAACCAGCCTGTGTAGCTGTTTATTCACTTCTTACCTCACATTTGTATGTGAACTTGGAGCCAGTACAGTAGTACAGTGTGTACCCAAGGATCCGCTCCTCGGGGGAGTTCTGGGAGAGTTCTGGGGGACCCCAGCTGATGTACAGAACAGAACCCTCGGCCTCAACCAAGATGTTAGTAGGGGGAGGCAACTCTGTAATATGTCAAGGGACAACATGAGTGAGTGAGTTTTAGTTTTTACTCCACTTTTAGCAATATTCCAGCAATATCAATGGTCTTTACACATTGTGCCCATGTGGGGAATCAAACCTGTGTCTTTGGCATGACGAGCCAACGCCTTAACCACTAGGCTACCCCACCACCCCAGGGACAACATGAACCCAGGTAGCACAAAGCTATACATGTGTAATAAGCCTGTAATAATAATGTACCGTCTGCTTTAACATTTACTGATTGCCTGATCACAAGATTACGGCAATGAGAGGAGGGAAGAAAGATGCATAAGCTCTGATAAGTGCAGCATGATTGTTTCTTGTGTTGAGCAAAAATGCCTTTGTAAGGGAATTTGTAATTGATGAATCATAGATGATTTTTTTATCCGTGTGGATTTTCGTATATGAGCCACTGGAGATGTCTACAGAACTTTCAAAAAATCATTTGCTTACTGTCTTGGTATGCTGGAATCACCAGAGATGTATAATGTTCCGAATATCCAACCAGAGTCCTGGCCTTCAATTTGATCAAGTACTGTCTGACCTTCTTGACCCCAAGGTCAAGTGATGTGTCTGACCCTTCCACCTCAAACTCCTGCATCTGACCCGACTCTGTGTCGATCTGCGTCACCTGGTACTGAGTTATCTCCCCATTACACTCCATTTTTGGAACTGGCTGTTGGTTTAAGAAGACATTGAATAAGCGATTGCGTAGAGTTTATTCAACTGTTGGCAATATTCCAGCAATATCACAACAATGGAAAAAAGAAAGTGAGAGTGAATATATCAGTTACATCACAGTGTCTCACTTTCATGCAGACAAAAGTGCCAAGGAGATACATGTCTCTCAGGTGTACAGCTTAGGTGAAACCAACGAACATGGGTATGGTAATTTTGTGAAAAGGTTTAGATATCATTTATAGAATTAACATGTTTGTTGTCTCTCTTTCCTTTTGTATCTTAATGTCTTTGAATGGCATTTTGAAAGGGGAAAATGTATTGATGTAAACTTCTTTACTGTAAAGAATATGACTATATTATTACTCCTTTATCAGGAGAAACATTATCATAAAGCCTTGTGTATACCTGCCAGTAGATGGTGACCTCACAGTCAGAGGTCTGAGAGCTGCACCTGTGGTATCTGAAGCTGCTGATCTCAACACCAGGAACCCCACTTGGCACTGAATAACACATGCACCACTGCCTATAGTACTATAACAGACAATGCTGAATGTTGCTCAGTGCCACGCTCAGCTATATCATGGCAGTAATTACCACATGTGACCATAGATAAGCCTATCTCATAGAATAAGCCCTGGTCCTAACTTGACCCTTAAAATCAGTATCAAAATGGTATGTCCAGTACATAAGCCAAACCGACAACCTTTGTATATCTTCTCATTATGATCAATCTTTGGAAAAAGAGTGTCAACAAATCCATATTGAATTATGCAAGTTAATACTGTTGTTACACTCTTGTAATATAACATGTTCTTTGCATACCTGAACTTATTTATTGATTAATTTTGCACAAAATTTCATCAAAATAGTAATGGTACTCTTGACCAATCAAAGCTGTGACTGAAGCCCAAGGATCATTGACACACAATATGTCTAATTCATTTGATTTTAAACTTGTTATAACATTGACATGAAAAAGACAGGGCTTTCAAACCTGTACTCAATAATTCATTTAATAACATGTCTGACAAGAATGGATTGCTGGAGACTGTGAGAATAGAACACAAGATATATATAGATATTTTCTATTATTGATCTGCCATGGTATGATTGTGACATGACAAGCTGAATGTCATCCGGGATGCTATCGTGATATGATATCATGTCATGCAGTAATCTGTATGGGGTTTAACAATCAGGTGCTCTAGCTTCCCCAACATGTGAATACTATTAATGTAGTAAAAGTAGCGTGTTACATAATGTTTTAATCTTTATCCACTAGAAGCATTATGCCCTTGGATATTTTTTATGGCAATATGCCGTACTCAACCACAGACCCTGATATTTCAGGTATAACATAAACTATTAAAAGGTTGGGGATATTCCAATATGGGATGATATTATTTAGGAACCAAGTTGTATGATTGAACATGGATTTAGAAAATTATTATTCCATTCATGTGTTATTAAGTTAGTGTAAACATGCCAATTTTATGTAAGTGTTTTCCATGATATGCATATGAATATGGTCAGGGTAAACTTTGAAATTTTCAGTGAAACATGTCAGTACATTCCTGTAATAGAAAGCAGACTGAAAGTTGTTCTGATATTGTTTGAAACTGAGTTGATCAATTTTTGCATGCAGCATCTGTCACGTCAGGGACAGTTCTGTGCAGTTGGCATGTTGGAAGCTGGAACAAGAGCAAAGTGACACGAGCTCTTAACGTTTCACAAATTACAATCACAATATCGACAGACAAATAACATTGATGAGTCAATGATGACAGATGTCAATGTGGTCAAACAAGGGCGCCACTGGTGCATAAGACCATTTCATCAGAATGACAGTGTTACAAAACTGTGGCTGAGGTGCTTGGAGATGAGCTTCACCAAGCTACAGGTGTTAGAGTAAGGTGTGTCACTGACAGTACATACTGGAGGCACAGGTGGTGTCATCTGGGACAGGGACATTGTTGTATGCACACAGCTTGTATTGTGACTTGTCAATTTTAAACATGTCTGGGATGTTCTTGGATGGTGCGTACATCATTGTCAACAACCACTGACCACTCTGAACAACTTTGGTGCTACATTGCAGGAAGAATGAGATGGAATGAACCATGCTGACATTGGAAGTTTGACGTTTCATGAGAAATAATGTAATGGACATTAGAGCTCTCTGGCCAGTGAGTAATGCAAATCAAAGTAAGATGTCCCGGTGAAAGATATAAAATATCAATAGTTGTGACACCTTGTGCTCATTACACCCTACTTTTTTCAAAAGAATGTGTTTTATCTTAAATATTACCAGAATTTGGGGTCATCACTGACTGCCTCCTGACCAATTTAAGGCCACCTTGGACAATAATTGAGTCATCCTCACCAGGGCTACAGATAACCTTTTGGGTCATTGAGTTATGTACTCGCTTGTGTTCATCTCAGTTGGGTATTCTAATTTTCCTTTGAGTAATCAAAACAATTGTACCCACTTCACTCAAACTCAATTGGATGTTTTGCCATTTTCCATTGTACAAAAATATTAAAGTTCAAATGTTGGTTTATGTGTTTGTTATTCATATTTGATGTGTAATATGAGAAACGATAAGAAAGACTGCAAGTTGCCAAGCTATGTGTTGAAATAGAACCTCTCAATATACCTCTGTTATTTTATCTATCCTCAGTAACCTCCATCTGTAGCACATTGGCTGCTTACTCCAAATTCTAGTAGGTTTGGTGACAGGAACTAATTCACCAGCGCGCAAGCTCATATTTGACAGTTTTGTATGCACGCATCTAAGATCAGTTTTTGAGTATTTACAAAAATTCAAGTGTACTTGATGTTCATGCTGTTGATTCCTGGATTGTCTGGTCAAGACTCGATTATTTACAGACCGCCGCCATATAGCTGGAATACTGCTGAGTGTGGCATAAAACTAAACTCACTCACTCAAGCATACTTGTGTGCAATAGACTTAATAGGGATTGAATATTTGCGTAATTTACGCAGATACGCAGCTTATCTGTACCCTTGTCCTCACTCAATATAACAACATCAACCAAATCAGCAGAAGCAAGACCATTTTCGTTGCATTCCTTGCATACAATGTAGAATATGTTGATACAAAGACAGACCAACATTCATGATCTGACTAAACAATTGTGGCCTTCTGTGTCAGACATTTTGAAATGATGAATAAGATTATACCACAGAGAGCATGCTACACAGTAACCTCTCTAGACCACAGTTGTACAGTGTTATGCAGGAACCTCTCTAGACTACAGTTGTACAGTGTTACGCCGGAACCTCTCTAGACTAAAGTTGTACAGTGTTATACGGGAACCTCTCTAGACTACAGTTGTACAGTGTTATGCAGGAACCTCTCTAGACTACAGTTGTACAGTGTTATACGGGAACCTCTCTAGACCACAGTTGTACAGTGTTATGCAGGAACCTCTCTAGACTACAGTTGTACAGTGTTATACGGGAACCTCTCTAGACTACAGTTGTACAGTGTTATGCAGGAACCTCTCTAGACTACAGTTGTACAGTGTTATACAGGAACCTCTCTAGACTACAGTTGTACAGTGTTATACAGGAACCTCTCTAGACCACAGTTGTACAGTGTTATGCAGGAACCTCTCTAGACTACAGTTGTACAGTGTTATGACGGGAACCTCTCTAGACTACAGTTGTACAGTGTTATGCAGGAACCTCTCTAGACTACAGTTGTACAGTGTTATGCAGGAACCTCTCTAGACTACAGTTGTACAGTGTTATACAGGAACCTCTCTAGACTATAGTTGTACAGTGTTATGCAGGAACCTCTCTAGAATACAGTTGTACAGTGTTATACAGGAACCTCTCTAGACTACAGTTGTACAGTGTTATGCCAGAACCTCTCTAGACTACAGTTGTACAGTGTTATACGGGAACCTCTCTAGACTATAGTTGTACAGTGTTATGCAGGAACCTCTCTAGACTACAGTTGTACAGTGTTATGCAGGAACCTCTCTAGACTACAGTTGTACAGTGTTATACGGGAACCTCTCTAGACTATAGTTGTACAGTGTTATACAGGAACCTCTCTAGACCACAGTTGTACAGTGTTATGCAGGAACCTCTCTAGACTACAGTTGTACAGTGTTATACGGGAACCTCTCTAGACTACAGTTGTACAGTGTTATACAGGAACCTCTCTAGACCACAGTTGTTCAGTGTTATGCAGGAACCTCTCTAGACTACAGTTGTACAGTGTTATGAGGGAACCTCTCTAGACTAAAGTTGTACAGTGTTATACAGGAACATCTCTAGACCACAGTTGTACAGTGTTATGCCAGAACCTCTCTAGACTACAGTTGTACAGTGTTATATGGGAACCTCTCTAGACTACAGTTGTACAGTGTTATACAGGAACCTCTCTAGACTACAGTTGTACAGTGTTATGCGGGAACCTCTCTAGACTATAGTTGTACAGTGTTATACAGGAACCTCTCTAGACTACAGTTGTACAGTGTTATGCCAGAACCTCTCTAGACCACAGTTGTACAGTGTTATGCCAGAACCTCTCTAGACTACAGTTGTACAGTGTGTACAGTTGTACAGTGTTCAGGGAACCTCTCTAGACCACAGTTGTACAGTGTTATGCCAGAACCTCTCTAGACTATAGTTGTTCAGTGTTATACAGGAACCTCTCTAGACTACAGTTGTACAGTGTTATATGGGAACCTCTCTAGACTACAGTTGTACAGTGTTATGCGGGAACCTCTCTAGACCACAGTTGTACAGTGTTATACAGGAACCTCTCTAGACCACAGTTGTACAGTGTTATACAGGAACCTCTCTAGACTATAGTTGTACAGTGTTATACAGGAACCTCTCTAGACTACAGTTGTACAGTGTTATACAGGAACCTCTCTAGACTATAGTTGTACAGTGTTATGAGGGAACCTCTCTAGACTACAGTTGTACAGTGTGATGCGGGAACCTCTCTAGACTACAGTTGTACAGTGTTATGAGGGAACCTCTCTAGACTACAGTTGTACAGTGTTATGAGGGAACCTCTCTAGACTACAGTTGTACAGTGTTATGAGGGAACCTCTCTAGACTACAGTTGTACAGTGTTATGAGGGAACCTCTCTAGACTACAGTTGTACAGTGTTATACAGGAACCTCTCTAGACCACAGTTGTACAGTGTTATACAGGAACCTCTCTAGACTACAGTTGTACAGTGTTATGAGGGAACCTCTCTAGACTATAGTTGTACAGTGTTATACGGGAATCTCTCTAGACCACAGTTGTACAGTGTTATGCAGGAACCTCTCTAGACTACAGTTGTACAGTGTTATACAGGAACCTCTCTAGACTACAGTTGTACAGTGTGATGCAGGAACCTCTCTAGACCACAGTTGTACAGTGTTATTCAGGAACCTCTCTAGACTACAGTTGTACAGTGTTATACAGGAACCTCTCTAGACTACAGTTGTACAGTGTTATGCAGGAACCTCTCTAGACTACAGTTGTACAGTGTTATACAGGAACCTCTCTAGACTACAGTTGTACAGTGTTATACAGGAACATCTCTAGACTACAGTTGTACAGTGTTATGCGGAAACCTCTCTAGACTATAGTTGTACAGTGTTATACAGGAACCTCTCTAGACTACAGTTGTACAGTGTTACGCCGGAACCTCTCTAGACTATAGTTGTACAGTGTTATACAGGAACCTCTAGACTATAGTTGTACAGTGTTATACAGGAACATCTCTAGACTACAGTTGTACAGTGTTATGCGGAAACCTCTCTAGACTATAGTTGTACAGTGTTATACAGGAACCTCTCTAGACTATAGTTGTACAGTGTTATACAGGAACATCTCTAGACTACAGTTGTACAGTGTTATACGGGTACAGTTGTACAGTGTGATGCGGGAACCTCTCTAGACTACAGTTGTACAGTGTTATACAGGAACCTTTCTAGACCACAGTTGTACAGTGTTATGCAGGAACCTCTCTTGACTATAGTTGTACAGTGTTATGCGGGAACCTCTCTAGACTACAGTTGTACAGTGTTATACAGGAACCTCTCTAGACCACAGTTGTACAGTGTTATACGGGAACCTCTCTAGACTATAGTTGTACAGTGTTATACAGGAACCTCTCTAGACTATAGTTGTACAGTGTTATACAGGAACCTGTCTAGACTACAGTTGTACAGTGTTATACAGGAACCTGTCTAGACTATAGTTGTACAGTGTTATACGGGAACCTCTCTAGACTACAGTTGTACAGTGTTATATGGGTACAGTTGTACAGTGTGAAGCGGGAACCTCTCTAGACTACAGTTGTACAGTGTTATGCGGGAACCTCTCTAGACTACAGTTGTACAGTGTTATGCAGGAACATCTCTAGACTACAGTTGTACAGTGTTATACAGGTACAGTTGTACAGTGTGAAGCGGGAACCTCTCTAGACTACAGTTGTACAGTGTGAAGCGGGAACCTCTCTAGACCACAGTTGTACAGTGTGAAGCGGGAACCTCTCTAGACTACAGTTGTTCAGTGTTATGCGGGAACCTCTCTAGACCACAGTTGTACAGTGTTATGCAGGAACATCTCTAGACTACAGTTGTACAGTGTTACGCCGGAACCTCTCTAGACTACAGTTGTACAGTGTTATGCGGGAACCTCTCTAGACTATAGTTGTACAGTGTTGTACAGGAACCTCTCTAGACCACAGTTGTACAGTGTTATGCAGGAACCTCTCTAGATTATAGTTGTACAGTGTTATGCGGGAACCTCTCTAGACTACAGTTGTACAGTGTTATGCGGGAACCTGTCTAGACTACAGTTGTACAGTGTTATGCGGGAACCTGTCTAGACTACAGTTGTACAGTGTTATGTGGGAAGCTCTCTAGACTATAGTTGTACAGTGTCTGACTCACCATCTTCCAGAGTCCTGTCATGAACAGATATCCCTTGACTGTAGAAGCCATGAGGCTCCCTGTAACCATAGGGAATGGGGACACATGCCACCTCCAGAGTATACAGCAAGCCTGGATGCAGTCCACAGGTTGTGGCACTAGTAGTGTTGGTGTAGTTGTAAATCTGAAAATTCCAAAGTTTACTTGATGTACATTGTCACACATGATGTATAGCTCAGCCAGAGAGACTCTTTCCATTTGTCTTCTTCAGTCTAGAACCTGGAAAAACTAAATATTAAAACAAAAGTCCCAATCCAACTTCTAAACCCCTCACACTCCCTGTCTGCTTATGTCTATTCATGAATAATCTTACTTTCTCCAAACACGAGGAGACCCACAGGTTACTAGCGTGGTAGATATGGAAAGTTTACTGAAGATACACTGAAAGGTTTTTAAGTTTATGCCAGAAATGTTTTCAACTATTTTTGTAATTTATCAGAATTATTATCTGAGGAAAACACAAAAAATCCTGAATATTGAAGAGCACTAGTTCAGCACATGGCTGATTTAAATGCAAAATGTCATAAAGAAATATTTAATCCTTCACAAGGAAATGAACCATGCCCTCATCTGATCATCTGATCTTACTGCTTCAGAAACATGTTGAATAAAATTAAAATCCTGATTAACAAAAGGCACCTCTTCAACACTTGCTTATGTGTGAACACAAGTTCAGAAAGATGTATCAAATGATTGAAGTTAGACATTAAATGTTTTTGTTGCCGGGTGAAACAAATATCACTGTGCATCTCCCCAGAAAGGACCCAGGATATTCACCTGTAGGTGGGAGCCCTGCTTCACATGCAGTGTGTACAGCATGTTCCTGTAGGACTTGTTGTGTTCCCACTGGAGAGACAGACAGGTCCGGTTCCTGGTTACCACCGTCAGGCTGTCCACAGGCGCAGGCTTCACTGCAACACCAACACAGTGGGCCAGTGATGTGTTGTTCATACGTTAGTATCAACAATCAGTAATAACAAACTAGCACTGTTCATAATTAAATTGCATTCCCTGATGTCTGAGGCAGTTATAATCAATAACAACAAGCTATCACTAATCCTGATTAAATTGCATCCCCCAACTTTTGCAATGTATTTTCAACATTAGAACATGATTGTCAAGTGAATTGTCATGATAACGTTAACCTTAATTGGTAAATCTGTACTACTTGGTTATGTCGGGTGGGTCGGGTAGCCTGGTTGTTGAAGTGTTGCTTACTAGTATCATGCTGAACACCTAGCATCGATTCCCCACATTGGTACAAATGGTGAAGCCCATTTCTGGTGTGATATTGGTGGAATATTGCTCAAACTTACTCACTCACAGGTTATTTCAGTAAAGCGAGACAAGATGATGTGGTGGCATATTGCATGGTAGTGTATTGGGAGATATCTTTGGGCAAAATGAAAGAGATAGTGTGACATCTGTGCTCCAAAGCTAAGTATGCCAAATCTGTTAGGAACGAAAAGTACTACAAGTATTTTCAAGTTTGTTCACTACTTCCTTCACTAACATTCAATACTAGATGTTGCTGCAAAATAACCAAAGTTTTCATTATAGTATAAACTACCTCTAAATGTCCACAAAAAAATAATCTGGGCTTAATCTTTGATGTGCCTCTGTGTGGTGCCCGTGGGTAGCTGTACCCCAAACTGGGCCAGATTGATGGATGAGGCACCCTTCCGTCAGACTGCCTTGCTTTTGGGGACAGACAGGTTTGATAGAGTAAGCGGTTTTAATGGTGTGGTCTGATATCATCTTGGAATTGAAATCTGTCGATAATTCTATCCAGTGGAGCCATTTAAAATTGTATATCGCTGAACCAATTCCCATTGATAGCAGGTGCTGATTTTAACCATGACACCATTGTGATAGGGTCAATAATTCTGTCATAGGTGTCATTGATTTTGGTCTCATCTCAGAACATGGTGTAACGCCAATGGTCTCATGCTGCCTATCCCAATCCCGGTGAGCTTGACTGCCTTGCTTTCAGACAGGTTTGATAGAGTCACTTCTGTCGTCCATTTATTGTACAAAATTCCCATTGATAGCAGGTGCTGATGAAATAACACTTTTTTATTTATCCAACATTCAGGCAACTTGGCACAGTGGTGTTCCCTCCTCAATCATACCCACAATTCTCCATTTTGTCTGTTCATTGAGATACTGCCTCAGAGGCATTTTTCAGCATGTGTTCACCTCAATGCATTTCATTAGTGATTGTGAGTTCTCCAATAGGAGAACCCAGTTTAGCTTCTGTGTGCATCACGTGTTGTTCATGCATCATGTGGAATTTCATTGTGATTGGATGTTGCGTTCAGCTGCAACGCCACGGTATTGCACACGTCCACCTCAACGTTAGCTGCATTCAAATTCTTAGTTCCAATATTTTTTGTCAGTAATATCAGGGTATGAAACTCCCAAAAATTTCAGCCAGACCATAGGGCTGTTTAGACCCGACTGTCGGGCAGGTGAATGTGAGAATCTGGCAGTCCGTGTTGAAAATAACCCGTCCCGGGCAGTCAGGCAGGCAGGTATTTCGAACACTGGTAGTATAATAACTGAAGAAAGGTATTGGTTTCTTGCTTGCTGTTTGTTACCACAGTGGGTTACATTCATACAAGGTCGACCACTGAAAGATTATTTATTTTCAAACTATACCCACTAGCTCAAACTTGCACCTATGAAATTCTTTCAATGCAATATTTAATTTTTTTAGTTCATTGGGATGTTTATTATTATTCTATGCATCCAAGTCATGCAGTTGTGTACACTGGATGTACATTTTTACATCGCATAAAACAGCTGTCCCTGGGTAAGTTTATTCTAAATCAGACAATCCTGAGAATATAACTAAATTTTTAATTACAATGAATAATTCAATGAACCTGAGACATGTATTTACTGTCTAACAGTCTATTCACAACAGTCATTATTATTACTCAGATGTATGGGACATGTAATCTAAAACTTTTACCAGACCATCTGGCTGGCCAGCTGTAAATTTAGATCATCCATCACAAATCTAGCCCGTCTTGGCAGTCTGACGGGCCTTATTTCATACACTGTTCTGAATGGAAAGTGTTGTATGCATACCAAGCTTGTCTGTGCTGATGGTAAAGTTCTGAATCTCAAGCACAGCTTCATCTGCCTTGTCTCCAGTTGTCACGACAACCTCCATGTAGTAGATCAGGCCAGTCCTGTACGTGTCATTGACATCCTTGGACTTCCAGAGACAGGAAGTTTTAGTCTGGTGAGGACAATAGGACAGTCCATCCCTGAAACACAGACAAATAGAGAGGTGAACAGCTGGAGAACTGTTGGGGGGATGGATGGATGGGGGATGGATGGATGGATGGATGAGGATAGGGTATGGTAGGGAAAGATGGGAAAAAGAGGGGTGAGTCAAAAAACAATTTGTTCATAGTTAGATGGATGGATGGGAAAGGATTGGTTAGATCTACAATGGGTGGAGTAATGAATGGATGGGAAGAGGGGATGGTGGATGGGAAATGAGGATTAGTTAAGATCTACAATGGAAGGAAGAGGGATGGTGGATGGAAAAGAAGTATTGGTTAGAACTACAATGGATGGAGTAATGGATGGATGGGAAGAGGGGATGGTGGATGGAAAAGAAGTATTGGTTAGATCTACAATGGATGGATGGGAAGAGAGGATGATGGATGGGAAAGGATTGGTTAGATCTACGATGGATGGAGTAATGAATGGATGGGAAGAGGGGATTGGGACTGGATACAGAAAAGTTGTTTGATAAATAGTAGAGTTGTTGGATAGACATAGTATTGTTGTTGGGTGGCTATCAACGTTGTTTGGTCAGCGGATGGGTAATTTGCTAGACATGTCTGTAAGTGAGAAGGTACAAGTGTAAGTTGGTAGATATGTGTTCAACTCACAGGATTGTCAAACGTTGAGCTAATTAAAAAACTTGTGGGTGGTTGATAGACATACTGACTGACTGAGTTTGGTTTTACGCCGCTTTTAGCAATATTCAAGCAACATCACGGTGGGGGACACCAGAGATGGGCTTCACACATTGTACCCATGTGGGGGTTCGAACCCAGGACTTCGGCGTGACGAGCCAACGCTTTGACCAACAGGCTACCCCACCGCCCCCGTTGATAGACATAAATGTTGGATTGATAGTCAGAGGTATTTGGTGAAACAGAGGCTTGGAAAACAGCCTGAGCTGAATCCAAAGACAAAAGATTTGGAAATGAGTGAATGCTTGCAAGGACTGAAGCCATCCATTAAAGGACTGATCAAGAAGAGTATCAGCTTGGTACAAGTAATGCTTTCTTCAGCTGTAAAGGTAAATACAGTTCAAGACAATATTATTGGATATTCAGTTTATGATGACTTTCTTGACAAATGACTACAATGAATATTCAGTTAGGCAGACACATTAATTGTTTAATTGCTATTCTTAATTTGAAGCAGATGAATGTACAATGAATGAACTGAACGCATGATATTTATAGCAGAATAAATACTACAATAAAGGGGGTTAGTAAAGCTTTAGTCTTGAAGTCAAATAAAGTGCACAGTTCTGATCTCATTGAAAGCTGTAGAGACTTGGACCAGTGTGATGTCTGCTGGTATAGTTCAAGATGTCAAGATGTCTAGAACCATGGATAGGTTAGTTGGTTGTTGTTTAACGCTGCACTCAGCAATATTCCAGCTATATGACGGCATTCTGTAAATAATCGAGTCTGGACCAGACAATCCAGTGATCAACATCATGAGCATCGATCAACGCAAGTGGGATACGATGACATGTCAACCAAGTCAGTGAGCCTGACCACCCCATCCCCGTTAGTCTCTCTTATGAC
Organism: Haliotis rubra; assembly: GCF_003918875.1. Lineage (NCBI taxonomy): Eukaryota > Metazoa > Mollusca > Gastropoda > Lepetellida > Haliotidae > Haliotis > Haliotis rubra. The sequence goes on along the minus strand of NW_025767063.1, from coordinate 780,255 downwards.
AAGCATGGGTTGCTGAAGACCAATTCTAACCTGGATCTTCACGGATACTAGAACCATGGAATAAAAGTCAACTAGTGACTGAGAGCATGAGCACCTATCCCTGCTGTTAGGTCGTGATGATACACAATCAGCCGAGTTACTGAACCTGACCTTTGATGGTCATTACGTCATCTCTTATGGCAAGTCTGGGGACTTGACTGACCTGGAATCTGAAGTGTTATCCCTCACTGATGCAGATGCAAAACTGGTGTAACAAATGCAAGGTCACATGCAAAAAATACAGATCAAATATTGAAGGGTTAACCATTGGCCATATTGGCCATAGCTTCTCATCAGTATATCATAGTATTTGTACATCTACCATTTGATCTTGCTACAAATGAGTGATGTCTTTGGCATGAAGATGTTAAGCTGTGATGAAGCTGAAGAGGAGGCGAGGCATTCAATGAAATTCATGCTGTCAGTGTTTGTATGTGCCTGGGATCATCCAAGATGGTCACTGAGTTATACTAGAAGGCAAGAAGGGCTAGAGAAACACATGGCCTAAATGTCACTGTGTAGTTCTTCTTCAGCACATCAGTTGCATATTAGCTTGATTATTAAAACATGTCTTGCAAATCAACCAGAGAATTGATTACATCTAGACTTGGGTCATTATTGGCATGTTGACTGGTGATATGACAACAGTGTTGTAATGGGTGAGTGAGTTTAGTTTTACACCACACTCAGCAATATTCCAGCTATATGCCGGCCGTCTGTAAAGAATCCAGTCTGGACCAGACAATCCAGTGATCAAGAACATGAACATCGATCTGCGCAATTGGGAACCGATGACAAGTCAGCGAGCCTGACCACCTGATCCCGTTAGTCGCCTCTTATGACAAGCATGGGCTACTGAAGATCAATATTCTAACCCGGATCTTCACGGGTTACAACAGTGTTGTAACACGCTGTTTGTCATAACAAACATACTGCAAATAACTCTTCTCCCAACTGTTCTACACTAACCCCTTCTCCCTGCTGCCGACTTTCACAAAACGGACAGCGTACTTGGTTGATCTAATCCAGGTGCATGAGTGTGTTGAGTTGGTAGTATCGTACATCATGTCACCTTGATGGGGAGGAGAATCAAGTGACATCTAGTAGTGGTGTGATGATTCATCGATACATATCAATGCATTGATTCATGGGCCTCCAATACAGTGAATCGATACAAAGTTTTATATTGTTGTATATCCTGATACAGTACTTCAATAGCCACGCTACAGCCACGATACATCGATGTTTAACTTTGAATATTGCCGAATCGCGATATCTGTCAAGAAAAAAATACTTACTTTTGTTTGATGATTAAAATAGATGCATACTTATTTTCCCTTCATAAGTAAACGTTTTCTCGGAAATTCTTGCGTCGGGAACTGTGTCAGACACAGCGCTCGCATGTTATTAACATTCACAAAGTCTGTGTATAAACTTATTGTATCTCATTTCGGAATGAACATTGACATTGAACAACGCCGGCGGTATTTGATGAAATACTTGAAAACTCTTCTTGTTGTTATGTATCACTTATGTTTACTTAATATTTTGTTCGTGGAAGTTGCGGCCATTTTAGTATCGTGATACGGATCGGGATTCCGACCGTATCGCAGTTGAAGTGCACAATACTTTGGCAATATATTGTTGTAACTAAAATGTTAGTATCGTGATGTATAAGGCTGTAACGATACACTGGCATACTCGGTGAATCGAACCGTAGCCCTTCATGAATTCAATTCGTTATTTGTGGTCACCAAAACTGAATATTAACAAATATTTACGATTCTTTGAAGGGAGCATGTTTTACTTGAACCCTTATGTCCTTTTTCATTGTGAGATATGCAAGAATGGAACATGTACTAGCATTGCAGTAGTGCAAGTCATGTTAGTTTGCCAAGACTGCACATGATACTGTCGATTATAACTATTACATACCAAATTTGAGTGTCATGAGATCACTGGTTATTGCTGTGACAAATCAAAACTGTCAACATGGGCGTTCCATATTGAACATCAATCACTTAACTACAATATTGTATTCGTGAATAACTATTCGTATTCGTAACCCAAAATTCATGATACGTATCATATTCTCCACATAGTGTATTCGTTGCAGCCCTAGGTATCGTATCAAAGGTTGTGTGCCAATACCAGCACTACTCTTAAGATATACACTTCTTTGGTGAAACTCATGAGAATGTATGGTGGCAAAATAAAATGCTAGAAGTGCAAAATACATGGATTCAGCTCAAAGTCATAGTATTCTGGCATGCACAAGGGACACAACTCCGCACAGCATGTTGAGGCACTTTAAATGGGTGGACCACTCCAGGCCTCCAGATGCACTGAATTAAATGTTAAGGAAATATGCAAATGTTAATTCTTTTGCAGAGCAAAGCAAAAACTGAAGCTATCTAAAGATATAAGCAGATGGAGACATACATGGTGAACTGGACGTACCTTCCTCTCTTCCTGTGGCTGGAGTATAACACTACTCATCAGACATCTGTCATATCTACTTCAAGCCCAGGAGTTAATCTAGGTAACTACTGATGAATCAGGGAATACTGCAGTATCAACTACTAAAAGGTCCACCATTAATGCTGTGAGTTCCAGTGGAACATTTCAGGGTATAATCAAAGACTGATAATTGACTGAAAATTTAAGGAAATTTTTCATTGTGTGAATAAAAACATTGACCAATTGTGGTGATCATAGTTTAAATGATTTAACTGTAAAATATATTTCACTTAATATTACATAATTACATGTAATGTAATACCACTGAAATCAGCAAGTAGTGACTTGTATGTCATGTTTGTTAAAAGTAGCACTACTTTGTATTTGCTGAAACCCCTGTATAAAATCCTGCTGTTAAGAATGATCAAATGTAAATATAATGGTGAATCTAGTGGAACCTATGCACAAAATATTCAAATGTGAAATCTGTTAGAACATATATGAAGACTTAAAATGATAGAATCTAAAATCTAGAACCAATAACTAGCTAGAATGATCAAATTTGGAATCTCGTAGAATCTATAAACGAGATATAAGCTAAAATTTACAAATGACAATGTGTTTTATGAAATGTTCTACATATCCAATTACCATCAAAGAAAAATGTGGTGAGTACTATTTTGGGCAAATTTCATATGTAAGAGATGGCCTAGTCTATACTTCAGGAACCATCTTTTTGCATTCTACATCTTTAATCAAAACGATTTCTGATAAAAACACAATTAGTGTGTTCCTTTCCTTTGCCCAAAATTGTTTCTCATGACATGTTACAGACAGTAGAGACGATGATATACTTACATTATTGCCCACTTCAGCCTCACTGTGATGGAGTCGTTGGTGACGAGGTTCTGACTGAGCTCCCATGTACACAGCATGCTCTCCCAGTCATCCACACAGCAGCTGAATCCATTCACAAGTTTCGGTTTTCCTAGGAATGAGAAACACACAAGAATGTAAAGATGTGTAGTACTCCATGAGCTTTATGATGTCCAACGTCATCTGTGCATTCAGTACAATCAGATGCAGGGGAATCAGCCATCAGATAAGGTCAGTGACTTTGGTTTAAGACCACCAAGTTAACAATTGATGTGGCTTTGCATGTGTTTGTGATGAATGCTACTGGTGGGACAGGGTTAGACTTGTACAAGTCTCTAAGGTAATAAATAATTGCAAGACACTGATAATTTCTACAAAACATAAAATATACCTTTAACAGACTGGCATCCTGTCCGCTTATCTAGACTTGCCTCTTTAAACGATAGAATTACTATACATCCATTGGCTTAGCATTTAGTACAGCCTTGGAACAAGGCTAGGACAGGATGAACCTTTTCTAAACACCAGATGCCATCTCTATTTGACACTCATTAAAAAATACATGCTTATGACAGTCATGATCATACAATATCTGCTTAAAGCAGAGGTTTTGGAATTAATCTTGTTGCATTTATTTAAACTGAGGAAAGGAATCCCATAGCATTGTTCATGGTTACCATTTAGTAAAACACAGAACATTGGAACTGCTGACAAACCTGGAAACATATCAGGGCAAATTTGGGATTCAAAACCACTGTCATAGATAAGCTGGCCACCCATACCTCTTGGGTAAAATAGAAAGTTTGCATTTGACAAGAGATTTTTTATGAAGAGATCTAGGGGTACAGTTAAATACACACATACGACTCAATTTGTGGAATACGGCACTAAACTTATGATACATAATTTGTTCCTTTGTATATTTGTAATTGGCAGACATTGTCAGTCATTAACAAATCTCCTATATGACAAGGGAAGATACATGTCATTACCATATGTAATTTGTGGCTTGTACCTGGACAAGGTGATCTGATGATGCATATTGTGACCAACTTAACATACGTGTAACCTTGCTGTCATATCCCAAGTGGAATTTTAAATGAATTCGATGAAAAATATATGAATGACCAAAAAAAGGTCAGACTAAAATATTCCCAGAGATGTGAAATATATGCCCAATGTTAAAGATTAAAGTTGATTAGTTACATACAGATATAAATCTTGTTTTGAAACTCGTAGCGATGTATAATTGCATTTCCTAACACTGTTGGAAGCGCACGTACAATCACCACAACAAGCCCGCAAGATTGTCAGAATTACACTCAGTTGGACCAGTGAGAGCTGTTATGTCAGCAAACACACGTTCGTGTATTTGAATCTCTCACTGTCAATCGCATGATTCTTATCAAAAACTTCACATTAGACGGCAGAATTCTGTTAGCTACGTTCTTAGTATTTTCAATATGATGATGTATATTTTTCATGATTTTTTAAACAATAACGTAATGCCATAAACGATTTAAGAAGTCAGGATTATTTTTATCAAAGCACCGCAACCATTACATTGTTGTATTTTTGCATATAACAAACATCGAGAGGGTTACAAGTCTTCTTCGAGGTTACAGTAAGGGGCGAGTGGTGACGAATGCTAGTGATGGATACTGAGAGCAATGTCCCTTACCATTGCCTCTTTCAACCAGCACAACACATTTGATGTTTCAGGATATATGATGTTCCGATATATTGCCTTTCAGAGGATATAGTATTGGTATACCACCAACTTTGATCCTATTTCATCTGGAACATTTGATATTGACATGCATGCACCCTTTTCACTGAGAAATTTGACATGACTGACAATGTCAGCCAATTAAAGATAAACTATGTTTAAAACAAACACACTTAGAACAAACCTATAGCTACAGATAAAACCAAGTGTTTTTTGGCAGTGATCACTTGCTGTATATTTTAGTCAAGATGCGTAAAAAAGTTATAACAAACTAGAGTTAGTTGTCCCTTTGAGTTCAGTATAAGTGTCTGTATACAAATATGTGATATTATACTGTGTGACATTAAACAACAAATAACTCCATTGTAAGCACAGAGTCTTTGAAAGTGAAAGCATGTAATTTTTTTTGTTAACACAAAACATAACTGTGTTTGTACAGTGAAACACAATGACATTTTTGCACCCTATGTTTGTGAAGGGGACTGTGTCACAACACGTAGCTAATCCGGTCTCTCCTCAACTGGTGGTAGTCAAGCATACATTACCATTCAGTACTCATATCCAGCCGGGGCGGTGGGGGTAGCCTAGTGGTTAAAGCGTAGGTTCGTCACGCCGAAGACCCGGGTTCAAATCCCCACATGGGCACAATGTGTGAAGCCCATTTCTGGTGTCCCCCACTGTGATAATGCTGGAATATTGCTAAAAGCGGCGTAAAACCAAACTCAGTCAGTCATATCCAGCCTCACTATACCCAACTTCCTGCTACCATCCAACAGATCGCCATAGAACACCTACATGACTTGCTACCAAACTGTCTCTTTTATGGGGCAGTGGGGTAGCCTAAAGTTTAAAGCATCTGCTTGTCATGCCAAAGACCTGGGTTCGATTTCCTACAATGTGTCAAGCCCATTTCTGGTTTTCCCCTGCCTTTATATTGCTGGAATATTGTTAAAATCGGTGTAAAACTAACTCACTCACTCTTCCCTTTAAAGCATGTCTACTTACCTAATCCAGTCTCCCCTTGACCAGAGGTAGAACCATCAATCCCCTGGTGACTGTAGGTGCACCATACACAAAGCAGTATCAGAAGCCTCATTGTTGGTGGTGTATCCAGGACCCAGGTCTTTACATATGTTGCTACAACAGCTGACAGTGGTCCAAGTACAATCTACAGGTAAGGCAACATCAGACAGTGGTCCCAACGCAATCTACAGGTGAGTCTACAACAGCAGACAGTGGTCCCAACACAATCTACAGGTGAGTCTACAACATCAGACAATGGTCCCAACACAATCTATAGGTGAGTCTACAACAGCAGACAGTGGTCCCAACACAATCTACAGGTGAGTCTACAACATCAGACAGTGGTCCCAACACAATCTACAGGTGAGTCTACAACATCAGACAGTGGTCCCAACACAATCTACAGGTGAGTCTACAACAGCAGACAGTGGTCCCAACACAATCTACAGGTGAGTCTACAACATCAGACAGTGGTCCCAACACAATCTACAGGTGAGTCTACAACATCAGACGGTGGTCCAAGTATAATCTACAGGTAAGGCAACATGAGAGAGTGGTCCCAACACAATCTACAGGTGAGCCTACAGCATCAGACAGTGGTCCCAGTACAATCCACAGGTGGTGATGCTACAACAACAGACAGTGGTCCCAGCACTATCTACAGGTGATGCTACAACAACAGACAGTGGTCCCAGCACTATCCACAGGTGATGCTACAACAACAGACAGTGGTCCCAGCACTATCCACAGGTGATGCTACAACAACAGACAGTGGTCCCAGCACTATCCACAGGTGATGCTACAAGAACAGACAGAGGTCCACGGACTATCCACAGGTGATGCTACAACAACAGACAGTGGTCCCTGCACCAGCTGCAGATGAGGCTACATCAGACAGTGGTCCCAGTGGTTTCATATTCAACTGGGCCTGGAATTTTAAGACGAATATATATATATATATATGTTCTCTGTCTTTAAAACTTTGTAGCTAAAATAGTTGGATATATCTGGATGTCCTGAAATATAAACATGTAGGTCCTTGAAAACAGGTCTCCCCCTGAATTCTGTCCCGTTGCTGGTATGATAACACTAGCACCCTGACTGTACCTAGGACATCAATGTCTGTGAGACTATCCACCAGTGTAACGTTGCAGGATACGCACACAACTGCCAAAATTAATGTCAACGCCAGTTTGTTCCTATATAAATCAGTTTCCTCCTATCCCTAGCTGATAACGTTGATAAAAACACAATAAAGGTTGGACAATAACAAAATACTCTTGTTCAAAGATAACATGACATAAAAGATTGAATAAGCACTAATATTTCATAATTTGGTGAAGGAAAACCTGGGAAGGTACTATGAATAACCAAGGAACTTTTCACTATCTTATCTTGAATCTTTCAAACAAACCATTGATGAACTCTACATTCAAGTTCTTAGTTCATTTTTAATTCATTAAAATGTGTTCAGACAATCACAAACTTAATTAATATAAACTTTGATTCTGCCAGTCAATAGTATTAGACTAGCATAAACATTACTTGATGAATTATTCTTGATATGTAGCATTATTTGGTGATTATCAGAACAGAGAGTGATTTTTAAAGAACTGTGTTTACCACAAATTGTATTACATACTCACCTGAGACACGACATGGTTGTCAGGCTGCCAGGAAAGTTGTCATGTAATGACATGACATGACAGGCTATATGGGTCAGATCTCTCTCCCTGTATTCCAGCTTCAACATTCCCTTCATACAAACACAGTGACATTGTTCAGATCAATAGCTTCCGTGGTATTGCCTGTGGCCAATATTTCCCTGTAAGATCACCATGCATGGTGCTCTTTGTCACTTAGATAAATAATCGTCATTGAAGAGGGATCCCCTCATACAGCTCCACATTTGTACTGTAAGTGTTATCAGTGTATTTCATGTGCATGTCACATTTTTAATTTGAAATCTGAGGGACCAACCATTGAATATTCCGGGGAGTACATTGGATTTTGTTTGAGACAGAACATTTCTTTCATGAGCACTTCCAAATATTCAATATTTATCTGTGAAAGGAGATCACTTCATGCTAACTTTGAATGTGTCCAGTGATTTATTTGTTTGGGATGTAAAACATAAAGACAAATTATTTTAGTCAAAACATATTTTGGGAACAGATTATCTTTTGTAGCACCATTCCCAGCACTGCATCCTCTCCCCTCCACATCCAAGGTGGAAATATCAAATGGTTGGTCCCTGTTGTGTTATTTCTTGTATTTTCTTTATTGACATTGGGAAGAAATAGACAGAATGTTGAAAACACTGAAACCATGTTTAGATTTCTTTTTCTGTAAGTCCTCCCTTGCATTCATTTCAAAACCATTTAGGTTCATTTCATACTTTTCCCAAATTAATATGTATGTGTTACAGTATGTGAATTCTGATATTCATTCAGCTGGACTATGTGAGTAATGACACTGGAAATTAATTCTGATGATAGTAGATATCTCTGAAATAATGAAGCATGTCAGACATGCAGGATCCTTTCACCGAGGACACCGCCATCAGACCAAAACTTCATAAATACTGATGTCCCATGGAGTGATCTTAGTGCTGGCATGACTTACTCCCATATCGTAAGATTGACAGACAATCATCCAATCACAGACTGCATGGTGAACAACCTCACGGGTACAGGACCACCATCTATCACCCACTGTGAAACCATTGTGAAACCTCTGTGATACCCAGCTAGGATATAATGGTTATCAGCAACATACTGTCTTGAAACATGAATGGGAAATTTGCTGACACCCCTAATGTGCTTTTAACCAGTGTATGAAATAAGCCAAAAATCCAGCCAGACATCAGGGCTAGTAACTTCAAAATGTTACAAGCCCAAAATGGATTTAACCAGACCAAATATGGTGAATTACTCAGATGTATGGCACATCTAAAATTTCTACCAGACCGGGCTGGCTGGCTTTAAATTTAGACCGTCCATCAGAAATCTAGACAGCCTCGGACGGTCGGACGGGCCTTATTTCATACACTGTTTTAACCAATAATTCAATTGCAAAAAACAACAAGCAGAAAACGATGGATAAAATATAACTATTTCGGGGTTCACTTGGTTGAAAAAAGACAGTTAGAAAACATGATAATTTGAAGGATTCATTTCTGAAAAGGAAACCAAGAATCTCACACAAGGTAGATATGTGAGTCATGCAAAAGATCATAACTACCAGTATGGGATAGTAGAAAGCCTAAGGGAAGCAACTCTGCACAGTGAATTGTCCCCCCAATTGTAACATTGTAACATTGTTGTACGCCTTTTGAGGTATGATTTGGTTTGTTGTGTTACGTGACCCTTCGCAATATTCCAGCTATATGGTGGCTGTCTGTAAATAATTGAGTCTGGACCAGACCATCCAGTGATCAACAGCATGAGCATCAATCTACGCAAGTGGGATATGATGACATGTGTCAACCAAGTCAGCAAGCATGACCACCCGATCCCGACTCGAATGCAATATTTCTGTTGGAGTAAACTAATTCTTCAGACAACTTCATTGTATACATGTATCCAAACAGTTTTTGCCAGAGGTCTGTTAGACTATTCCAAATATGATACGTTCTACCCTACTCTTGAGACTTACAGCAGGTACCTGGGTAAGGTCTGATAATTGGGGATTGGGTACCCGGTTAGTATAAAATTTGGACTTGTCCCAGTCTGTTTCCTCCTGATGTTACTAAGCCTTACATCTGTAAACGTCCAGCCTAAAACTAAGTCACTTCGCATTATAGCCAGTACGGTAAATGATCGATCAGCTATTTAACAAAGGTGACACTTATTACAACAATACTTTCTATAATACCATTTACATTATGTTGGTATAAGCTTGTAACATCAGTAGCTTTCCTTTTGTGGAATATATTAGCAGATTTACCAGGAGGAAATAATGACTGTCCTCATAACTTTATTGTTGTATATGCCTGTGAAGGTCTGGGTTAGAATTGATCTTCAGCAACCCATGCTTGTCATAAGAGGCGATTAACAGGACCGGGTGGTCAGGCCTTGCTGACTTGGTTGACACATGTCATTGTATCCCAATTATGTAGATCGATGTCTGGTCCAGGCTCGATTATTTACAATCTGCCGTCATATAGCTGGAATATTGCTGAGTACGTAAAACAAAACTTACACACTCATTCATTGTTGTATATTCCATACTTGTGATATTTACAGTCTGCAGATCAGAAATCCAAGGAACAGAACCATGGATATGAGTGTATACTGGTAAATTCTGAGCCTCACACAAAAGCATCTTGATCCCTGCATGTTCAACAAGTTGACCCATTTTCCAAACATCACAACCCCTGGTTATTTCACCTAAGGGAAATAAATTGCTCAACTGACTCAAATTGTTGTGGCTATCATGAAGTCCACAATTCCTTATCAGAGAGTCTTTGATCAGTCAATCCTCATTGATGCAACTTGCCAAGTTGCCCCTATGAGCTGAAGCAGTGGTTTGTGCTGTGGTTTATTCACCCCTGGTCATCAGATAAACAACAGACATGGAGACTGGCTTGAAGGTTGTTTATTCAACAATGATATATAAAAGTGATGGTACCACACAAACATGAGCTTCATCACAACCAGCAGACAGACAGACAGACAACAGGAATTCATTGTCAGGATCGCAACAGAGTTTAATATTCACAACCTTTCTTTGTACAAATCACAACCAGAGTAAAGCAAGAAAAAGCTGAAATATCAGCTGAAGAAATAATCAAAGCAAAACCGTATGAGAGAATGAGTAATTTTGTGAACCAATTCTTCAATTCTGATTCAACCTGATAACAAGCATAGAAAAATATGAAATTTCTGTAAAAGAAAATCTTATCAAAAGCATAATTAAGTTGTAAGTTGGCAGTTCCAGATATTGAACTTCAAGCATTAAGTCTGATCTGACAATGAAACTAAAAGAAATATACAAAAAGACTGCATGTTCATTATTTCAATTTGAGAATCAGAACTGAAGCCCAGGAATGTTGGAAAGATTATAAAGGTAAACAATCTAGTTCTCCATGCTTCACCACAGATTCACATGAACATGCATTGTTTTCACCATTAAACATAATCAAGTCAGGAACTGCCTGCTCTAGTCAATAGCCATGGATTAAAACACAAGATACATGTATATTGTAAATATTAATAGGCCATAAAAAATCTAAAACTGAAATTTTTGGGGGGTGTCAAAATATCTTAGAACAATTCATTATATCAGCCGATTGTGGAATAGTTCAAAGTAATGCAGTCAATCAGTAACTGCTTGAGTACAAGTTTAGTTTTGGTACAGACAAACCGCAGCTGTTGTGTCAGAACGAACAGCGTAATTCAAGGGAGACAACTCTACAGAGAAAATTACCTCCCCTTCAGTCAAAGCCACCAAAGCATTCAATGAAACTAAATTTGCGTTAGCTGTACTCCAATCATTAGCAATAAAATTCTCCTAAAGTATGTATCGTTGCAAAGAAACACATTTGCCATATACAATATTTTGTTTTTACATGATTCTTGGTCATTTAATGCCATGAGAACGCTGCAGCATATCAATGTGAACACTTGATACTGAGATGGATGAACAGGTGGAGCATCATCACAAACAGTGCATGATTTGTGCATGGAAATATTCAGTACTGGGAGAAAGTCTGGAACAATGATCACATGCAGCTGTGTCATGCTGTACATGTCATGGATGTCAGATAGAAAGATTTAGCACAAAGTGGCACAGAGTATCTTCAAGCCTGGCAAGACATTTGGGGTTCGGACATGGAGATGATAAAATTACAACTGTACAGCGTGTGTTGTACAAAACAACTTATGTACTAAGACTGTCGTAAGTCTTTGTCAAGGTATGGGAATTACGATCCTCTTAGCATTAACATGGCTTTGTACAACGGCTCCCTGGATTGATTGTGTTAGGCTAACACTGGCTTGAATAGTACATTGAGTTCTGTCCAAGGTGTCAACGTCTTGTAAGAGAAAGCCCCAAAGTGATGCAGGTCTCAGAGTTTGACCACTTTGGTGAACCAAACCCACAAGTATTGGTCTGGTGCTGACTAACCTAGAAACATCAGGGTGAATTTGGGACTCTTATCAACAATATTAAGTTTCTAGTGTGCCCAAGGAAAGCCATTCTGCCCAACACATGGCATCTCCATGGACTGGGGAACTATTCCTGGATGTTCTAAGAAATAGGGAAGAACTATGCACCCTCTTAGCTCTGACATTAAGCAGTCAATCTGATCGATGCCTAACATGTTCCATGTCTTGTACTTATTGACAGGCAATGAGGTTTGCTGGGACTTGGAGTTAGTTGAGAGTACTCTGTTTAATGTCATGGACAAAAACATCACAGGGTGGTAGGCAAATCTGTGGCTGGTAGTATGTGATACTATGACAAGGTAAGGTGACAGCTGTATGTCTGACATATCTATTAATCACTATTTGGCACCAAAACTCTCCATAAATCATTCCAAAGCAATTCCCAATGTTTTACATTTTAGGTTTAACATTGGAAGAAATCACAAGCAATGCAGGATGAAGACATGATCATGACACATCTAAGGGAGGCAACTCAGCACAGCAAACATCGGTGCCTTAGACCACTGGGCCACATGGTAGTGCAATAAGGTAAATGGCCATACTAAGAGCCACAGAATAGTTCTTCATTTCATAAATCGTTGCAACACTGAAAGTGTATTTCTCTAAAGAAATGTGAGACAATACATTTTGATTTACACGGATTAAATACACCTTGAACTGTATATACAGACATACCAACTTCAAGAATCAAATTCTTGAGCGAAAGCACTTATTTTGACAAATGAACAATCACAATGTACTGTTACATTGCTACATATATACAAGTGTGGAGTCCTCAAGTTGATCCTAAAATTTGATCAGTAAGAACAAAGAATTATGTACAGATATGTATGTACAAATGTTTACAAAAGAAAATCAGACTGAATTCAAATGGAAAGCATACATAACCTGTATGGAGATCTTCCATTCTTGAAACATAAAATATAAAAAAAATATATATTAAAAAAAATATATATACTTTGAGGCAAGATATTTTAAAAACATCTAAAACAGGAATGAAACATAGTTGCTGACAATTTGACAAGTGATGAGGATGCTGAATACTTCATCACTTCATCCCACTTTGTTTCGACAGCTTTCTAATCATACACCGACACAATTCTCTCACAAAACGAAGAAAAAATCTTTTCAAACTCAAGGTTTTAATTGTCAGTATGTCATAAAAGCGAAACAAAAGACCATCTGTAGACACTCATCAATACTACATATATTATTTTCTATTTTTTTATAATATCATGTTTTGAACTGATGGCACAAAGAATATTTTGACCTTGAGACAAAAACAATCCGTGATTTTACAAAACACTAATTGTCCACAGATTGGTCCATGGATTGATTGCAATAACTTAATGAGGTACCACAATGAAACACTTCATTTCTCGAAACTGAAGAACATAAACTAAATAATGCTTTCTTTGTTCTCTACTGCAGTAGACACATCAAGTTACTATGTAATAGGGCTGTAAGGTCAGTCTGCAGGACATGAAGTTTTCATATTGTTACTGTGTGAGGAAACATCTTTAGCATGGTCAGTTGCAGCCAAAATAAACATCTTGGAGTGAATGTGAGATTCAAACACATGACCAGCTGACCCTGACAGGAGACCCCTCCCCCACCGTCACCCTATTCCAATAAACTACCAGTATTTGACAGCTAAGATTGACCTAAGTCCTGTATATCAACAAAGACTTGCATCCGAGAGCTAAGACTGCCGTGTTGAGGGCAGGACCCGATGTACCACTGAAGTTTGGTGCAGGATCCGCTGTACACTTTAGTCATTATATTCATTGAGTGTCACTCTCAAGCTTAAGAACATTTTGATGAAACTTTAAGCATAAGTTACCCTGTGTGCTTCTTGGACTTTAACTCCATAAAATCACAGATTGTTAAATGTGCATACATGCACATGCATGCACCTGCACTTCTACATGCAGAATCAGGACTATATATATATTTCATAGAAAGGACTGCAAGATGTATTGTCATCTGTGCAGCAATGATGCATGCAACAATGACACTTGATCCAGCGATAATGGAATGTCAAAATTATCACAAAGATATTAATCTTTTTATACTTGTAGGAGAAAGAAAACAAAATTCTCAATGAAATGACAGTTTCTCTTTTTTCACTCATATCAGTAACATGGTGCTTACAGATACTCATGACAGTCAATAAGCCTGATGGAGATCTAACTCAGTGCTTCTGGTCCCATTGAAGGATCATCTCCAGCTATGAGAGAAAGTCTGCTGAAAACACTGAAGTTTATCCTACGGAAATAAATAACTTCATATGATAATAATAATTTTCATAGCACTTCTCATTTCTTTCATTGTTCAACAGTGCTCTGTTATTGGTCAGACAATACTTCTTTCTGATTGGCTATCACTTTCTCCCCCTTGCTGTCTTTTGATTGGTTCGTCCTAAAACTGTATCCTCTGATTGGCTACTGCATGTCTCTACTTTTGATTGGCTCAGTCCTTGTTCTGGGGTCAGATCATCTCCAGTAAGTAATATAACCAATAATATTCCACACTGACATCACAGTTCCGTCGTCGGACCATTCTCCTGGTCAGGCTGTGGTTCCTCATAGTAGCTAAGGGGGAGATGCTTCATGTATTCACTCAGCGGCCTGACTGCGATTGAAGCATCCCCCTGAGGGGTGCTTGTTTGAAAGGGGGTGCGACCCACTGCCTCAGCCTGGTCATATGACACATACCCTGCATGGAGGGGTGGGGATGAGCTTCCATCACTCCCTATTTTACTATACAGGGCAGTGTCAGCAGTCTGTTCTAAGCTATTGTCAAATGGTCGCATTAACGCTGTCACATCTGTGATGTAGGATGAATTGTCACTAGGGGGTGGTGAGGACACATACATCACATGGCCCCCAGGGAGCGGGGCAGGGGGAGGAGGGGGCCCCGTCTGTGGGGGTGGGTTCAACACAAAGCCAACATGAGCATCTTGTAGAGGAATATGAAGACTGGAATTGTTTTGTTCACTAAATGGAAGACCCTGATTGCACCTTGAGTCCGGCAGACAATTTGATCCTGTTGACTCCTCTGTCATATCCGCCTGTAAGTAACTCTCAACTGAGTTTTCACACCTCTCTACAGAGTTATCTACCCTTTCCACAGAGTTGTCTGTCCTTTCAGAAATTCCACTTCTGTCTGGCAATCTTGCTTTCTTAATATATGGTTTCCTGGACCGTTTCCCGGATGGTCTTCCTGCCGGAGAGGAAGTACCAGGTCCATGGATCTTGCTGAGCTGTGTGACCTGATAAGGCTGACATTTGCCTTCATCCTCGTTGTTGTGCTCCATGTTGGACAGAAGGGCTGTTTCAGAGGAGACGCTCACATTCCTCTTGGTGGAATTATTGTTGTTATTTACTGGTTTGGATATTGGTTCATATCGATGTGGGTCAAAACTGGGATCAGTCTGTTAAAAAACACAAATCAAGATATAATAACACTATACATTAGGAAGTATACATAAAAATGTTGTCCAAAGCAAATTATACATGCTAAGTCTACCCAAAAATATTTGTTACAACCAAGAAATTAAAGTTGTAAAGAACTATGAAGCCTTGCAATGTTTTACAGTACACTTGCATATACCTACATGTTCACTTTATACATGTACATTAACATGCCCTGAACTCACAGTCATATGTAACTGACATATAGAATGTCATCACGACTACTTGCTATCATTATTACCCAAACCCTGTAACATATCTATAAGAACTGTAAAGGATCAACTACTGCATTCTGTGAATCAGGTCCTGGATCCGTACATTTGAACAATATTTGCTGTTATTGTTTCAACTGCCATTTTAATGATAGAAATATTTCTCTTGGACCCTCCTGTCCCTGTCTGAGACTGTCTATACTTACATCAGCACTTGAGTATCCATCATCAGGTCCTGTGTGGGAGGTGGCGGAGGGCACCTGGGGCAGGGGACGCCCAGGGTAGTGGTGTGACACATCATGGAGAGGATCCTACACACAAATCCAGGTGGTTAAGTTTCAACCTACGTTTAATCTATATTTCCAGTATACACTTTACTTTGTAAATTTGGTTTAAGAATTCAAGGACATTTATATTATCGATGCAGCATGCTTTGTTTCACTCATGTTGAGAGTTGTCTCCTCTTACACCAGAGCTCCATTTTGACTGCTCCACATATATGAGTCACCTCCTTCAAACAGCATAGTTAACTAGGGACATTTCTTTATAATCAGTTTGCACCTAGATATGTATCAGCTACCATCTGATAGCTGAAATATTGCTGAGCATGGCAATTAACAACAAACAAACGAGGCGTGGCACTTACTCCTTCTCTTAGTGGAGGTAATGTTGCCAAACTCGGAATGTCAACATGCATGTAGAAACCTTTCTTCATTTTGTGTACTTTCCTGAAAAGAAAAACTAAAACAGTTACAAAACTATTGATTAACCAAAGTAATAATTTCAAAGACACCCAATTCATCGCAGGTTGATTGATAATTCTCGGATAGTTCAATAAGATTAAGCAAAGCATCTACGCAGTAATTTCAGTTTCACATTCAGTAATCAAATACTGACTTGCAACATGCATAAACCGTGGTGTCATACAGCCCTGCATCTTAATGTATTTTACACATATTGAACAACCTAACAATTTGTTTTGATTTAACACTTAATATTTTATTTTACAAACTACTGACACACTGGTAGCACGTGTTTATCTGACCAAGCGTAATCTACCCTACTCACTTGAAGCAGAAGATGAAGATAATGATGATCAGCAGCAGGACAAACAGACAGGCAAACAGCACGCCAACCATCTCACCAGGGTTCAGGTCTAGAAATGGAAAGAAATTGTTCTGAATTCTGGCCTGACTGAGAACAGATTGTACAAAAATGAAATTGAGCTAAAAGTGAACTCCTGGACCAGACGAAGCAATGGTTGATCGTGTGAGAAACAATGACTTCAGCAAGGACCCTGGGAAGGAGGTTTGTCAAAGGAAGTTGACATATTACTAAACTGGGGAAGGAGGTTTGTCAAAGGAAGTTGACATTTTACAAAACCGGGGAAGGAGGTTTATCAAAGGAAGTTGACATATTACAAAAAGGAGGTTTGTCAAAGGAAGTTGGGAAGGAGGTTTGTCAAAGGAAGTTGACATATTACAAAACTGGGGAAGGAGGTTTGTCAAAGGAAGTTGACATATTACAAAACTGGGGAAGGAGGTTTGTCAAAGGAAGTTGACATATTACAAAACCGGGGAAGGAGGTTTATCAAAGGAAGTTGACATATTACAAAACCGGGGAAGGAGGTTTATCAAAGGAAGTTGACATATTACAAAACCGGGGAAGGAGGTTTATCAAAGGAAGTTGACATATTACAAAACTGGGGAAGGAGGTTTATCAAAGGAAGTTGACATATTACAAAACTTTATCAAAGGGTTGAAGGAGGTTTGTCAAAGGAAGTTGACATATTACAAAACCGGGGAAGGAGGTTTATCAAAGGAAGTTGACATATACAAAACTGGGACAAAACTGGGGAAGGAGGTTTATCAAAGGAAGTTGACATATTACAAAACTGGGAAGGAGGTTTATCAAAGGAAGTTGACATTTATCAAAGGAAGTTGACATATTACAAAACCGGGGAAGGAGGTTTATCAAAGGAAGTTGACATATTACAAAACTGGGGAAGGAGGTTTATCAAAGGAAGTTGACATATTACAAAACCGGGGAAGGAGGTTTATCAAAGGAAGTTGACATATTACAAAACTGACCTGAGGTCTACAGAGGTCACACAGTGGTAGACCTCTATGACTCGGACAAAGTGACCAAATACTAAACGATGCCCTCAAAATAACTCCCAAACCTTCCAGAAGACTAGTAAATAGTTACGTTTGTTGTTTAACACCGCACCCAGCAATATTCCAGCCATAAGGCGTAAATAGTTACACTGAGAAATGTCTCTTCATCACTTGCTGACACGGACACTACACACTAACACACACTTGAAGTACTTGTAAGATATTCCTTACCACTATTAACAACCATATGGGTGATGGGGTCACTCTCTGGCCCCTTCCCTGTCCTGGACACCGCCCGGAAAGTCACCCTGTACTTCACTCCAGCTGACAGATCCTTGATCAGGTAAGTCACATCTTTGTTAGACACAGTCTGGTTCACTGTGGGCCCTGAAAAATACATACCAACAGTTAGACACGGTATGGGGCCAGTATAGCTGCATAATAAAAATGAGATTATTATCTGGTTTTGATCAATGCATGGAGTTCTCTTATGACTTCAAGTCACTAACAATACAAACGATAAAAACCTAAAATAACAAACATCCATAATGTATGCCAACTTCAGCCTTTTGACAGGGAAGTAAGGGAGGGAAGTCTAAACTGTCTAAACAATATTACAAGGTTTGCATGGAAACAAGGCATAATTTCTGAACTACAATTTGTCAGATTCCACCTCCATTCCAGGCTTTCAGGTTAGTACCTTGCCGGTTTGGACATTCAAACTACATGTGTATAGTAACTAATTACAGCCATATTGGTTTTGGGTTTCCATGGTTACCTGCACATCCTCCCTGACTGTTGGTGGCGCAGTATGACAGCAGGTAGTGGGTGATGTATGCTGCATCCAGGGTACAGTCTGACCGCTCCCACACCACACGCAGGCCATCGTCTGGCTGGTCAGGTGAAAAATGCACTTTTTGAGGAGTGGAGGGCTCTGAAAATCAAAGATACGGTGAAAACGTGGTTCAGATGGTACGTCGGTTTGATTTTCATGTTTATCATGATACCTACTGCACAGTATACTGCACCCTACCTCCAGTGAATCGTGAGTAGGTACAGTATATATGTGTTGCTTGGAGATCATCAACAGACTGGTTCTTAGTCAGGTTTGCACTGCATCACCTTCATGACTTGTAACCAGGTTATGTCTGCAGCAGATTTCCCCTTTTCATGTTAAAGACTTGAAATGTGTACTTGTCCTGTCTGATGTCTACATTTGTTTAATTCCTACCAATCAGTTTCTGGTTGGTACTCACTCTTTCGCTTCTGATACACACATATGTTCCACATAATTCCGCTGCTGAATGCCTCATTGGATATCTCCATCTCTGCTGAGATGCCAATCATCTTGTTGTCAATGTTACCATCAGGCACTGACCAAGTAAATGCCATCTGGTCAGTGGTGAAGGGCAGCCACTGAATGTTGTCCTGGAACATACAGAAAATGTGAGTCATTGCCACCACCTGTATTGAAGTTCAGCAGCAACTTGCTTTGAATAGTTACCTCCCTTAGCCAAGTCAGGATTCACTGATTGTTGGTTCCACATCTCACACATGGCCTGCATCATTTTATGAGCATGCCCAATTCCCAGCATACATGCCTCAATAAAACTGTTTATAATGGTATTATATACAAACCTATCTCTCATTGGTCTGTAGGTATCCATGGGTTTATTTTGGACTAATTTCTTCTACCATATAGTAATTCTAGTTGCATTTTTCAAAGTAAAAACAAAATCTTACCACACATTTGTATGTGAACTTGGAGCCAGTACAGTAGTACAGTGTATACCCAAGGATCCGCCCCTCGGGGGAGTTCTGGGAGAGTTCTGGGGGACCCCAGCTGATGTGCAGAACAGAATCCTCGGCCTCAACCAAGATGTTGGTAGGTGGAGGTAACTCTGTAACAGGTCATGGAACAACATGAACTTATCTGTGGTATCAATATGAAAAACAATTCTGAAATGTTAATTAAACATCTAAACCATAACAATGTTTTCAGTTTCAAATAATTATTTTGACTTCCAAGTTATTCAGGGGTGGAAATAACTTTAAAATTGCTAGTGTACACCGGTACAGTGACACATGTAAAATCACTTACCCTGATAATGTTTCCTCTATACCAAGTTTCTTGTTGATTGTTTAAATAAACAACATAATTAACATTGGAAAGTCAACTGGACATTGGTACAGCGTGATATACACATTTGCTTGCCCGACAGGAAAAAACACCAGACTCGGACGTCGGGCAATGGGTTATTTCCACCCCTGTTATTTCAATAAATTTTATGCTTAATTTTTTACAGTTACCGCTGTGCTGATTATCTGTAACCGTGAAAATGCCTAGTCTGTATTTTGTTAATACCTGATTGAAATCATCTACTTACTGTCTTGGAATGCTGGAATCACCAAAGATGCATAATGTTCTGAATATCCAACCCGAGTCCTGGCCTTCAGTTTGATCAAGTACTGTCTGACCTTCTTGACCCCAAGGTCAAGCGATGTGTCTGACCCTTCCACCTCAAACTCCTGCATCTGACCCGACTCTGTGTCGATCTGCGTCACCTGGTACTGGGTTATCTCCCCATTACACTCCATTTCTGGAACTGGCTGTTGGTTAAAAGGAAAATTTAAATCAGTATTTTGATAAAACTTTCAGATGACCAGGTTCGATAACTCCATTAACTGCCCACCACCATACCCTAGAGATGTGGATTTTGTTCATAATATCAATGTCTGGTTTGTTTGCTCCATCATATAATTGGACTATAGATAAGCTAACAAACACTATTCTACCTACCTGCCAGTAGATGGTGACCTCACAGTCAGAGGTCTGAGAGCTGCACCTGTGGTATCTGAAGCTGCTGATCTCAACACCAGGAACCCCACTTGGCACTGAATAACAAACAGTGTAGTGTTATAGTTTACCCTGGGCAGGATATATTATCAAGATCACATGAACAAATCAGATGAGAACATTTTAAGATGGATGTAACATAATGTTGGTTATGCTGTTTGTTATACCAGGACTGAGATGGATTTTAGGTAAAGTTTGTTCTACAGCGTGTTACAGTATGGTTGGCTGGTTGATTGGTTAACGCCAAACTCAGCAACATTACAGCTACAGTGGCAGTTGAAATAATGGACCAGACGCACCAGTGATCAACATAATGAGCATCATTCGACGCAAATGGGATATGTCAACCAAGTCAGAGAGCCTGACCATCCGATTGCGTTAGTCGCTTCTTCCAAACGTGTGTTGTACAATGTGTATTTCTCACCATCCTCCAGTGTCCTCTCCACTATAGAGGTCCATTCACTGTAAGTGCCGTTGGGCTCCACCTGACCTTCTGGGATGGGGATACAGGACACCTGCAGCACGTAGTCCATGGCCGGGTGAAGTCCACAAATAACCTTCCTCCTCTCCTGCGTCATGTAGTACTTCTGGAATCAGACAGTCAATATAGTTCTATAGTTCTATAGTCTGAACAACATTAAAATGAATCATATACCACTCAATCTTTGTTGAATTTTTCATTGAAAATTGAAAACACAACTACAAAGAAAACAAATGTCACTGTTAACTTGAGCAAACAAATTGTACATAACCTCTTCCCACTCTCAGATGTGTCCTTGTAAAACAGTCAAAGTATAAAACATCATGCATAATAATCTGCCAACATAATACATATTAGCTACACAAATTCATTTTATATTAATGTCTGCAAAATTGTGAAACCATCATATGGATGGTAGTGTCCTCCTCCACCTCACCTTCTGCTTCTGTCCCTGCCACACGTGCAGTCGGTACATCATGTTCCTGGACTCTGGGTGGTGCCACTTGAGTGACAGGCAGGTGCTGTTCTTGTCCAGCAGGGTCAAGCTGGACACCGGTGCTGGCTTCACTGCAACATCAACACAGCATCTAAAGTAACCTGGGGATTTAGGGGCCTTGTTGTCTCAAAGGCAACAACTGTGCCAGAAACTGGGACTGAACCAACCTGACTGTGTTTCTTGGTTGGTCATGTATGTGGCAAACATCTAACCTGTAGTACTTGTGTCTCTCCTCTCAGAGGAAGTCAATACCTGGATTGAAGGTGAGCACTTACCGAGATTCTTGGTCTCTATTGAACAGACCAGACTGAGCACTGCTCATTGTGTTGTTGGCCTTGTCCTTGGTAGTGACAATCACCATCATGTAGTAGATCTTGCCGGCTTGGAAGGAGTCCCTGCCATCATGCTGCCTCCAGCTGCAGGAGGTATTCGTAGGGATGGGGGGCAGTCAAACTGGCCATGGCTGGAACACACAGAGAAAAACTTATGAAAAACCACACAACAGAGTGGATAGTGGATGGATTGATGGATGACTGATGAATAGATGCT
This sequence comes from Haliotis rubra, assembly GCF_003918875.1. NCBI lineage: Eukaryota > Metazoa > Mollusca > Gastropoda > Lepetellida > Haliotidae > Haliotis > Haliotis rubra. The sequence goes on along the minus strand of NW_025767063.1, from coordinate 757,770 downwards.
AGATGGATGAATGCTATCACCCATCAATCCACCTAAAGGATGACAGATAGATCAGTGAGATGGAAGGATGGATTTGTGACAGAAAAGTGATAGGACAAATGACATTGAGAAATGATAGGATGGATGAGTGATTAATGGACGCAGGGGTTTAGATGGATTAGTGACAGATTCAAGGATGAGAAATTGAAAGTGGTTGATTGAGAAAAGAGTGATGGATGATAGAGAGGATGTATGGAGGGAGGGATTTTTTTAGGATGGATTGGGGGGGATGGGTGATGGGGGATGGGGGATACAGATGGACAGGATGGGGGATGGGTATGGAGGTGGGGGGATGAGGGATTGAAGTGGACAGGATGGATTGGGAATACCACATGACAGGATGGGGTGGACAGATGGACAGGATGGACAGATCAGGATGAGGGTCAGATGGACGCTCCTACCAGCTGAAGACCCCAGGTGGAGTTGGAGCAAAAGATTAAGATGGATGGAATGGTAGCAGGCTACAGCTAACATGGTGAATTAAATGTTGTACATGACAAGATTATTTAGCTACTAAAAAAAATGATCATGTTGCGACATACAAATTCTCATTGTGATTATATTAAATCAAAGGTATAGTGCTGTAAGCATATGAATTAACACAATATATTCAAACAGTCCAACTGCAACACAAGAAACAATGTAACAAATTCCATAAACATCAAGCCATTGTGTGAAAGCAATGTGTGTAACGGAACACTGTATGGAGTCTCAAAGCTCAAACAAGCACAAGTGACCTTCCACCAAAAGAAGTGTTGGGGAACATGACAAGGAGAAGCTTTCCAAGTGAAAAAGAAATTCTAATTCAAAAGTATTTCAGAAAATTAAACATCTTTGAGTTTAGTTTTAGTTTTATGCCAAACTCAGCAATAAATATCTTTGATTAATTACTGAGCAGATATTCACATTTGAACACTAAATAATGGAGATTAACTATATTTGTGTTTAGACGTTGATGAAGCACACTGAATCTTAGTGACATAGACAGTTGAGTTACACACCCTACAGGTCAGCTGGGTTATGAATGGAAATACATGTAATGTTAATGTGAAGTTCACGCGGTGTCGTAGCTGTTCCGTGTAGGGCAGTTTAATGAATTATAAGATGCAGTGTCCAAAAGCCTTACTCCTCTGTACTGTCCACTGAGTGATTTGGCTATAAATCACCAGTACGACAACAATAACTTGAAAATATTTATAATTTTATGAAGATTTTAAAGACATTGTGATTTTCTTTGTTTAGATGGACACTAGTCTCACCACTCGAATCTCATCACTTGATCCATTTAGTTGACTCAAATGTGATGCATTGCTCTCATACAGCTGGTCCAATCTAACCTGGTTCCAAGGGTAGTGGGGAGGCTAGTGGTTAAAGCATTCGCTTGTCATGCCGAAGATGTGTTCGATTCCCCACATGGGTCCCATGTGTGAAGGCCATATCTTGCTGGAATACTGCTAAAAGCGGCATAAAACTGAACTCACTCACTAACTTGGTTCCGACTACAATGCCCCAAGCACTGGGCTAAGTTATGTTATAGGTATACTAGTTGTAGAGGAAGGTCGTTGTCTAGATATCATGTATTCAGTACCACTTAACAGCAAACATAACCTTACAAATCTATTTACTTCCTCGTCTGTCTCTACACAAGCAAGGTAGGCATTGCTCAATAGAAATTCAACACAAGCTGTGAAAGCAGGAATTAGGAAAATGTATCAACTTATAACACATGTTAGTTTTAAACTCTGGCATATGGGTCAAGCGTTTTGAAGATGCAAATTACAAGCAGCTAAACAGTTCAAAATACATACCAGTCTTTAAATGGTCTGTAAAAATGTATTAAACTACCACTGAGATGTGACAAACAGATGGACCACATGAAGCCTGCACCAGTATGTGTAGCCTGTGCTTGGATAGCATTTCTTGGTAGTCAACCAATAGGCTTCAGAATTCGTAGCCACTGATAAACATCAATTACATCTGATCATTCACCCTGGATGTTGATAGTTTTCTCTGGTTATTTAACATGGGTGATATGTTACGTGGAGTGTGTTATGTATACTTTTAAACCAATTAAAAACAAATTTTAAAAATAGTTCTGCTTATACTGTTATTTTGGTGACAACCTGGTTACTTTTTCCAGAAGTGTAAATGTACATGGTCTCTACTGTCAGCCTATCTTGCTCTGTACAGAAACGTGGGTTCTCCACTAGAAACGGTTCCACTGGACAAGAACACAGTATTTGTTTTTTTCAAAAGTTGTACACCAGCAAATCAAAATCAAAAGGTTAATGGTGAATTTTATGCACATACACATCTCATCTGAATGTTGGTCACCACTAATCTGTATCAAGCTCTGGACTTGTGACCTGCTGCTCATTTGTAAAACAGAAACTTGTATGTTTCAAATAAATATCTGAGAATGTAAAAGGAAATAATTACACCAACACTTGAACATAATAATTTTACTCAAAGGCACTTAATAGCAAAAACGCAACATAATCTTCATGCACATAGAGTTTGACAGAAAATGTAAACATGACATGGAGCTTGTTGAGGTTTTGACTCAAGCGACTTCAGCGCCTTCACCCTCAGCCTCACCATGTCACAGCATCAACGCATCAAACAACACCTGACCCGACACAACCATGCTTTCCTGTCCGATTAGGTGGAGTTAGGCTCTGAGCACCAAGACAAGCATAGGTCTGCTTGCAGTGTTAAATGTGGGAAAATCTTCCACCAACATAGATGAGAAGACATACTTACATTAAGGCCCACACAAGCTGAACGTTGAAGTTGTTGACATAATCTCTGCCCAGATCCCATGTACAAGTCATGTTCTCCCAGTTGTACACCGAGCAGTTGATGCGACTCACGGCCATGGCTCGGTCTGCCAAAATAAAACAACATCATAAGGAGTCAGTAAAAAAACATCATATTAGTTTAACTTTTCTCATCTAATTGTTTGATGTTGAACAGTATTTTAGTGTACAAGATTGTTAGAGAAAAGCCTGAAAGCTTGGTGGAAGTACACTAGCATGGCTACATGGTGCTGTCAGACTGATGTGATTCTTGGGAAAATCTGGACTAAAGCCTACTAAAGGGACAGTGGGGTAGCCAAGTGATTAAAGTGTTTGCTCATCACGCCGAAGACCCGGGTTTGATTCCCCACATGGACACAAGCTAGACCCATTTCTGGTGTCCCCCCACCATGATGTTGCTGGAATATTGCAAAAAGCGTAAAACTAAACGCACTCACTACAACCCATAATATCTGGATCAGCACTCTGAACTGTATTACAGTTATCTGGACATTAAACTTGCAATACATATTCTAGCACACCTACGAAGGATAACTCTGCACAGTGAATTCCAATGTGCAAGATGACAGGTCTGGGTTGTCCCTCATAGCTGAGGTGAAGACAGCTACATGCTTGTCAATACTACTTACAGTCCACAGTGACGTACTGGCTGCCGAGCACCATACTGGTTCCATCCTCCGTGTTGTTGAGGTGGCAGACGTACGTCCCCTGCTGTTTCCTGGACTCCACCGGATACTGCAGCCGGATACTGCGAGTGCTGAGTATCCGGACGTAGTGCAGCGGCAGTGCTCGCTCCTCGTTGTAGAACTGCTTGGTGAAGTACATGTATCCCGACACATTGCCGCTGACCTTGAGGTCGGTCACATTGCAGGTGAGGTTCAGCACATCGCCGATGAAACCATATGGGTTCTTGGGCCGTACAACTGGTAACAAACATACATGTACACGTTACAAAGGAGGACCCTCCTAAATATTGAGTGCTTCTGTAGCGGTGTGAAACAACAAACAATAAAGTTCTGGAGATAAGGACTCAGTTCATGCTACAATTTACTGTTACTTGCTCAGACAACAGATAACAGCCAGGAAAGAAAATTAACATTTTTACAAAAAATGAAAGGATCCTCTCATTCAAAGGCAGTGCATCTTAAAAATAAAACTGACACTGAGTCTGACTGTAGTTTGAATGATTAACTTTCATTGTGAATGTTCCGAAACCATGGACCACTATTTCTATATACTTATTTATCCTTCACATGCTGCCACTGGAGACCTATGGGAGTTTAAGTCACGTGGTTGTGTAAGGCTGTATTGTCGTGTTATTGGCAGCTATACACAACAATACTTCAGAACGGTCAACATACTGTCCTTTAAACCTCCCATGCCACGCCAGATTACACACGACACTATCATCATTTTGACAGAAGTATAAATGTGATGATAATTGTTTCCAATCCTTTATACGTAAGCATTGTTATTTGACACACAATTCATCAACATGGAGGAGGCTTACTTCCGCTGCTGTCGAAGATGAAGGCGGCGCTGGTGGCAAGGTGGAGGCCGAGGGAGAGGAAGAACACCACCAGTGTCGCTGGCTGTCTCAACATGGCCGACGACGACATCTCAGCAGCATCTTGAATGTCACATCATGCACACTACACTACACCTGCAATGAAAAACAACATTCTGAACTTGGTTCATGCTGAATCATGTCATATATAGAATATCTGCCCTGGATTTGCCCTCATCCTCAAACTGTCCTGCATCAATCCATACTATGGCATACAGTGGGACTTGTCCCTAAGTACCTACAAGTCAACACATCATGTAACTAATGAACAAGACCGAAGCATCAAACAGGACAGTGTTGTAGACTGACACAGCAGCCAAGCAAGCTTGTCCCTGTACAGTTTTGTCTGAACACAGTGATTGAAGTGTCTCTAAAATACCTCATCCTTCTTTTACATCCTAAAGCAGCATTTTCTGTGCTTGTGTGTCACTGTACCCCCAGGTGTTGACCATTGGTCATAATATCAATCACCTGATTGTCTGGCACATACACTGCCACAAAGCAGGACTAACACTGAGTGATTCAAACCCACAAGGGCACACAATCTTCACTTCACAAGTGTATTCACCATGCACAAAAGTCGCAGGTGTACACAGACTTCACAAATCCCGAACTGAACGTCACCTGAATTTCAAAAGCCAAACAAGTTCCCTACAAATATAACTCTCAGCATTACAAACCCACCGGAGATATATTCATTCTGTCTCTGGGAAAATAGTCACGCCTTGTGTAAGACTCGTCACACAACATCAACCTCGAGATGAAATAATTTGGTTTTTTTACTCCTGCCTCTGAAAATGCTGCATCACGAACAACAAGAACTTGACGAAACCCCTCGACTGTAGCTGTACGAGGCACCAGGTCAGGTGTGACAGTATCCCTGATTGCCGAACCACCCCAGGCAATAGGCTCTGTGTATGCCAATAAACACTCTTGCCAACAAAACTTGCTAGACTGGTTTCAGTCTCTGTTGAAGATCACAGTTCCAATTACTGTAAATAATCTCATCCCACAAGTCAATAATCTTGACTGCCCACCGTTTGATGTAGGTGTTAAACCAGAAGCTGCATCAACACTATACCTTCCCTACACTGTATGTAGAACCAAGGAACCATTCAGTTAGTCCTGGCTGTCAATATGTCTGCTTGATCAAGTGTTGACAATGAGAATTGAAGCAGCAGTAGAAAACAACATGCGACGATAACCTCCTTCTTCTAACATAACAATGATGGTGAAAATATTTGCCTACCCACAGACAATATTTACATCACTTGCCATGATGTACACGTGCAGAGAAGCCATCATTATCTGTTCTAAAAGAAGTGCGCTTTTCCAACCATCAGAACCTAATCTATATTCAGAGTGAATAAAGATGTCTTCAGAGCTCAAGGATATATTCTGAATATTTATAAACAATTTGTGTCACTTCCCAGACAAGCCCTTACTTGCTTCCATGTGTCAGCTGAGTAGATTCTTGGTAAGTGGACAAAAACCAACACAATGTTGCTGAATTCACAGTAGTGTATCGGACAAATCAGATGGTCACGGGTTTGGACACAGAATGTGAAAATCACCTGTGATGTGGTAGTAGAAGGAAATAGTGAGTGAGCAAGGTAGCATGTTAAATAGTGCTAAACTCATTGTTGACCTCCATGTTAAACTGTCATGTTAAACTGTTATATGGCCATACATCACACCCTCTGAACCTGTTACGATATAGTAGTGCGACCAACTCCACATACAACCTGGAAATATCAGCCTGTGTCAAACACTTATGCCGTTTTCAATATATACAGTAGCATTCTAAACTACACAGAAGTATTTACAGAGTACCAGCTTCTTCTAATATTACTATAGCTGATCAGTCATGGCATGAGTGAGTGGATTAATGACAGAATTATAGTTATTATTTAAGTAGCAGAATATACCAAATATAACTTAACTGTGAGATATGTATAAACAGACCACTGAGTACTATAGTACATCAGTTCATTTAGTTGATTTGTCAGGTAATCTATGAATACTAAGTATCATCTGTTTCCACGACTCTTCTCCACACTGACGTAGGTATCCATGGCCATGCTGTTGTGTTCAATGTCAACCACTAGTTTCACAGACATGAGTACACCTCCATGAGTACACCTCCATACCATGTGTACACAGATGATCAATACCAGGAATGTGATTGTCTCAAATGACATTTGTTATTTTACGAGAGTTTTTTCCGGTGACAAGACCTGTAATATGACCAGCATGAATACACCTGTTAAAACCCTTTTGTAATATGGGACATGGCCTTGAATACCCGAAATAAATTGTCTGTCTGTCTGTCAAATGACATTTTTTTTTTAAATCTATCCAATCGGTTGCCATGACAGCATGAAACTGCTGCAAAACCTGCCTGATATTTGATCCACATTGAATTCAAGATTAAATCCACGCGCAACAGTGAGCAACATAGAATATAACCCTGCCCTAAACCAGACATTGTTGATCCTTACCTTTCCACGTGTACAGGTGGGGTACATTTCATAGAAACGGTCTCAGTTGGGAAGAAATGCTGCTGTAAATAGGTCGTACTGTGACTAAGATTGATTCAATCAGCCACACAGCCAGGTCAACACGGCTGTCAAACCTAATCACAACCAGCCCCCTCTCACTGTTCAACACAGCCAGACAATATCCACGTTCCAGGGATAATACATATCACATTACTACACACAAATGTAATTAGTTTAAGTGTAAAATCTACGCAGTCACTACAGTACACACGCCTTTTCATGGAATTCAACTCTAGGCATAAGAAATACTGAGAACCGGCTACCTGAGGGAGAATACTTGGGTCACTAAGTGTTACTGTGTCCGCATATGCGTCAATCAAAACGCCCAGTTATTTGTTATTATTTAGTGTTAACAAGACACAAGGCATATCAATATCCTTTTTACATCTTCCATAATAATCTACAAATAAAGTTTTACACTTAGTTGAACAGATTAGGAATTCAAAAACACACTTTGCCACCAGGAAATACAACATTTAAGATTCAGTATCAAATATCACCAACAAAACATCACAGTATCAGAGTCTGAATTAACATAGGACAGGACCTCTTGAAAGTGTTACAATAAGGAAGGACCAGTGATATTTCCTTGTAGACCACCACTGTTTAACATTTGGCATATCACATTTTAAGACTAGTGAAATTACAAAAATATTTCTAACCCTGAATTATGCTACAAGTAGCTAACATTCTTACCTCATAATCTGTTTAAAAAGTGTACAATCCCTCCAAGTTCAAAACACTGTTAATCCTAGCAAGTTCAAAACACTGTTAATCCCTCCAAGTCCAAAACACTGTTAATCCCTCCAAGTCCAACACACTGTTAATCCCTCCAAGTTCCACACACTGTTAATCCATCACACAAACACTACAGTATCCCATCCACCAGCTCTGCTGAACAAGTTCTGTATCTGGTCAAGCTAACCCCTTCACTGGGGAGGTAAACTCGTTACAGGTGAACAATACTCAGGTGAAGAGTTGACCAGCAAACAATGGAGTCTGGCCTTGTCTGGCACCCTTCCCTCAAACAACACCAGTTTGCTCATTAAATTCTTATCTAAACAAATAATGATGGACCACAGCTCAAAGTGAAAGCATTGTTTTCTTGCTGCCATGTTTGTCTATGGCCTGGCACTGAGCTAATTAGCCACGCTCTGTCATTCCTTGTTGTGATTAGTGTCAGTGCCAGGTATTTTGGTAAACTTCTATCTGTCACGGTAGGTGTCTATTGTTCTCTTTGATCACTACTACCTCTGCATGATTAGTTCAAAGCGCGAAGTGTCTGACCTTCAGAGTCTTCCACCAACAGAAATGTCATTCTACTTCATAGAAGTCAAACTCAAAAGAGCCACTTCAGTAAAAGAGAAGTAGAAAGCTACATTTATTTTGACTGTAAGGAAATGATACTGTTAATTTAAAGCAATTTAATTTAATTGGTAAAGCAAATACTCCCCCAAAAAATGAAAAAATGAAATTGACTCACTAATAACGTTCAAACTTTCATACAGTTGAAAGCTGGCTGACGTGACTATAACTCACTCGTCCTTGGTTTCCATGCATACTGTGTGCTTATGAAACTCACAAACTACTGGAATATTAAAATATTAATCCTTGACACACTAGAAGTCAACATGCTTCTTTTCTAAACAAAAGCCTTTCCATAATTGTATGTCCACATGGAACATCTGTTTAGACTAAGATATGAGAAATCAAGTCATTTCACACTGTTGGGGGCTATACACTACTCCAACAAGGTTAAAGATACTGATTGTTTCATATTACTACACTTATGCAGTAATGCCAATATAGCGAGTGAGTGAGTATGGTTATATGCTGCTTTTAGCAATATTTGGTTTAAACATACTTATTCAAATAATCATGACGGTATTGGCAAACAAGCATAAACATGATTATATCAATGTCGCTCCCTAAACTTGATACAGTAGTATCACATATTGTGACAGTGTGGGGACTCGAACCTGGGTCTTTAGAATTATGAGCAAACACCTTAACCAGTAGGCTACCTCACTGCCCCAATTCCAGTATAGAATAATTCTAGTAACATCAAAGAATTGGGTGTTTTTTACATTTCTATTCCATGAGCTATTCAGGTATGAAAGTCTGCTCCATTTCAACTGATAGCTTCAGACATCACATGTATTTTTACGAACATGGATATAATTTAAATTTTGTCCTAAATGGTAATCAAAACAAAAATGTACTTGTAAATTCTTTCATACTACAATCTGTCCATACTTTTATAATGAAATCGCATAGGTTTGATAAATGATTAATAATGTTTAATACGCAGGTTGGTTGCTTGCTTTCCTATCATGCTGCATATTATTTAATATTTGTTTTATTCATGTATCAATGAAATGGAGAGGTATTCAAATAAGCCATTACGGCTTGTTTACCAATCCTAGTTCAATTCATTTTGAATAAAATATGTTTACACTAACTGATTGCTTCAAATCAAAGTGATCAAACTTCGAAACCAAATATATGCACAGGGACAAAAATATTCCTTCCATCAACAGAATCCATGAGGTCGACATTCCCTACCTACGTTATACATAAATCATACTTCCCCAGACACTGACAAACTTTCAGAGTATCTAGGAAAAACATCCTTGTATTATATGTCATGAACTGCTTCTACAATGTTGATGGTGATGCCAGGAAAATGGTAATGTTTGGTAATAAAAGTCTTGATTAAAATAAAAGTATTAATGTTAAATCTGTTACCATGTATACATCAGTAGCGTACTGACAGCCATCCATCTGCACACCAAGCTCCCTCCTCATCCCTGATATATCATATGGATATATTGTATGTATTCCATCACTAGACATGTTAATTCACAATTTCAATTCAAGATCAAGTTACGCAAGGCATTGTCCTCTATGCAGAGATAAAGATTACCTCGTGTATTTGTTCTGTCAACTAAGCCGGAAATAGCAATCAGCTGTGCACACTTTTTACTTCAATACACCGGTGATTCAGTAAAAAACAATCCCATATTACAACTTCAAAGAATTTTCAATTCATAATGTATATACTTCCAGACTTCAATTGCATAAATGTAGAAAATAACAAAACACCAATCCCTGAATTCCATCACTGAAATCTACAGATACATGTATGAACTATATTTTTTATCAGTAGGGAAAAACATTCTTTAGGATGAGGTGAGCACCGGGATGAAGCAACTGAAACTATGGTGCCGTGTTTTCCAAGAATTATACCGTCTTGTAATTCCACAAGCCCCCTTCTCAAAATTAGTTCCTGTTTGGTCAGGCTGGATAAAGATTTCATTTCCTAACTTTGTGAAATTCTTGATTTCATCAGCAAGTGAAAGATTATCTATGATCCACCGTACACAACTCTACTCTATTTAATCAACTGAGGATATTTCAGCATCCGGTCAGTGTAATCTTAAGTAAAGTGTCTCCGTCTACTCTGCTATATCACGGCACGGTGTCAACCTAACCTGTTTGGTCAAGAGGTAAAGTGGTAGATTTTGGGACATAAGTCTGTAGTTCGAATCCCACCACAGGACTCGGATGTTTAATGGTTTAATGGTGTCTAGGGCTTAAGACTGACCATGTCACATCAAACTTAAGCAGAGTAAGTCTCAATACTCCCAGTTTGTTTGTGCATTTAGTTGATGGTGAGTGTGAAGCAGAAATCAGATAAATATCTGTTCCTGTTCCTACACAACTGTTTGGTCTAATACACAACTCTTAGGTATAAAACACAACTGTTAGGTCTAATTTACAACTGTTAGGTATAATACACAACTGTTAGGTCTAATACACAACTGTTAGGTCTCATACACAACTGTTAGGTATAAAACACAACTGTTAGGTCTAATACACAACTGTTAGGTCTAATACACAACTGTTAGGTCTAATACACAACTGTTAGGTCTAATACACAACTGTTAGGTCTAATACACAACTGTTAGGTCTAATACACAACTGTTAGGTATAAAACACAACTGTTAGGTCTAATTCACAACTGTTAGGTCTAATACAATACACAACTGTTAGGTATAATACACAACTGTTAGGTCTAATACACAACTGTTAGGTATAAAACACAACTGTTAGGTCTAATTCACAACTGTTAGGTCTAATACAATACACAACTGTTAGGTATAATACACAACTGTTAGGTATAATACACAACTGTTAGGTCTAATACAATACACAACTGTTAGGTATAAAACACAACTGTTTGGTATAATACACAACTGTTAGGTCTAATACACAACTGTTTGGTCTAATGCACAACTGTTAGGTCTAATTCACAACTGTTAGGTCTAATTCACAACTGTTAGGTCTAATTCACAACTGTTAGGTCTAATACAATACACAACTGTTAGGTATAAAACACAACTGTTTGGTCTAATACACAACTGTTAGGTCTAATACACAACTGTTTGGTCTAATGCACAACTGTTAGGTCTAATTCACAACTGTTAGGTCTAATTCACAACTGTTAGGTCTAATACACAACTGTTAGGTCTAATTCACAACTGTTTGGCTTTTTTTTCAAAACAAAAGGAATGCAGGCTGAAAAACTCATCTGTTTCAAACAAAAAACCTGACCACTCTGTGCGAGTGAGTGAGTGAATTGGTTTTAACTCTAACACCACCAAAAATGGGCTTCACACATTGTCCCCATGTGGGGAATCGAACTTTAGACTTGGGTGTGACCAGTGAACACTTTAACCACACAGCTACCTCCATCAGTAGATGTCACTAGAAGAACATCATACGAGGGATGCATGGACAGCCAGGGTACAGTCTCTATGAAGATCAGCGAGAGACTTGTCATGACACCAACCAGAGACAGTTTACTCTGCAGAGAGATTCACAGAACTGACATTGAAAATATGATGTCATTAAGCACACTATGAAACTACAGTCAAATCCCGATGAGTCGAATGCCGGTGTCTCGAATATTATGCATAACTCGAAGTACCTGTCGGTCCCGACCATTCCCTGTTATAGTTGTCATCATTTGAATACCGGTTACACGAATTCGTCTCATAAATACACACGATGACTCGAGAAGAAAATTTGGTCCCATGAGATTGAAACAACAGCAATCTTGTATACATAAGCCGAAGTCAGTCAATGAGAAGTTGATTGGTGTAGCAAACTGATCCAATTAACAAAACAGCGCGGCTCACACCTTTCCGCCTTTGACGGTTGAGTTCAAAAGGCAGATTAGTGATTTTACGGAAATCAATGTCTGTGCTAATCAGACTGGAACTGATAAGGTGCTCCTATTAAATCATTAGATAAACAAATGCTTAGGCGGAGGAATTAGAACTGGGTCATCTTTTCTCTACCTCATAGACATACCTATGTCTCGAATACATCGATAAGTCGAATTTATTACTTGGTCCCCAGAGATTCGACTCATCGGGAGTTGACTGTATTTGTTTATCAGAGTAAACAAAAGCCTTCAGGGCATCCATGATGTGACTGTCGGTTACCTCCACCAGGTAATACGCGTCAGTAACTCACAGCCAATAAACCACAGCCTGAAGCTGCAGAACACCAACAAGTCTGCAGTGTTTATCTACATCAACCCAGATACTGACACATCAAACCAGAATTTCTATCATCAGTGTTCAAATCAGTGGGCATTTCTTTCTTAGTCTTAGATGATAAATCTAAGGAAGAGAAGCGAATTATTGGCATTGTCACGTAACATGTCAGACACTTTGAAAACAGATGGTGTTGTGAGCTGTGCACAGACTTATATCACAACTCATCAAGTTTAATGGAGTCGACAGCAACACGTAGGATTGTGACGCGACATCCAGGACACCTGTTGACAGTCTCCATCTTGATGAAACAACAAGGACAGGTTTAAACCCAAAACAAGTGAATCCTAGCTGGACAAAGGGAAATAATTCAGTAGAGCAATATCATATGCTTTACAATACTGGGCAACCAGTGCCCCACAGACTTGCCAATATCACTTGTGTATGTAAGGGGAATGTAGAGGAAGCTGCGGTATTCATACATACCATCTAATTACATTTTATGAAAATGTTACTTAACTACATACGAATCAGTCTGCGCAGCATCACAGGGTACCCTAACCAGTGGTGATCCGCCAGTAACCCAGTTTCACAGTGTACAGATGTCCCACCCCGAGTGACACCCAGCCTCTGTATCCGGTGACCTTGAGTCACTGAACCTGAACACAACACCAACAATGGGTTTCCTGTTGCACCATCTACAGAAATCCACACCTCAAAGAAACCCCAGTTCCTACACCGGCACACTTCCTGCAGTCTGCTTGTGAAGCAGTGTGTTGGTCATCACTGGTCTGAAGTTCACCTGACGACAATGCCAATGTCAGAGTACACGATGACACAAGCCAGTGCAGTCTGACGGACAGACAACAGCCTGCATGCAGTACAGAGTCACGTTCCACTGGACGATCTTAACGCTGAAGTGATGGAAACTCCCTTGCTTCAACATTAGCGTATCATAGCCCTTAGATTGCTTTGTGGAACAAGGTCCTGAACACAGATCCACAAACAGTTCGTAATGTTACGACCTGTCATACATAGTTTATCATAGACTTATAAATGTCGTAGCACTATGAACGCTTTGTGGATCAGCACCGTGGACTGTAGATGATGAACATAATCCACAGATCCAGGGGTCTCTCACAGCCTTGTTCACACACAATGAATATTTACCCTTTAAATAAACTTTTATTTATGTTATAACCTCTGGAAAGCGTAATCCCTGCAAATATTAACATCCTTATCTGCTGGTAACAGGGTCCATCGTCCATATTATCAAGGACATCTGCCAGTGTAATCACTGACTGGAGTTCCATAGTACCTTGATGTACTTTTCTCATTTCAAGAGTTACCTACATCATCCATTCATTCAGCACCAAGAGCAAATGCTGCTTTCTTTGGTTAAGAAAGGTGACATCATATAACATAACACAAACCTTGTCTTTCAGTCCAGATTTGTCAAATTTCAATTAGGCAAAAAGTAATTTATTTTGCCTACTGAAATGTAATATCCTGTGTGTCATCAAGGTGCCTATTAGTCTCGGTCTAGTCGTGATAACAGGCTAACACATTTAACTTGCTGATAATCTATCATTACATCACACAAGGAATGCATCACACAATAACACATACCTGTACACACCTGAGTTCCAAGCATTACCTAGCATTGCACAAGTGTACATAACAGGAACCTGCATGAACCTGCTAATGTGGGCTTCATCACTGGGAATTAGGGAGAAACTGGTTGGTGACTTCGTTCATTCGTTCATGTTATTTCTACAATATAAGCACTGCTTCAGTGATGTGTCTTGTAAGTCAACTTATACAAAGCACATTGAATCTATTCCGCTGTCTGTATATGTTCTTGCCACACATATAAACATTTGACCATCCCATAGTACTACTATCTACCTGCCCCAGGTAACAAACTACCTATTACATACAAAGTACAGGTAAATATATCTATAATTTTACTAAGTACACATCTCAGGTAATTATGTGTTATATTTCTAAATACAGGTAAATATATACCTGTTGTATTACTAAACACACATCTAAGGTAATTATGTGTTACATTACTAAGTAGAGGTAAATATATACCTGTTGTATTACTAAACACACATCTCAGGTAATTATGTGTTACATTACTAAGTAGAGGTAAATATATACCTGTTGTATTACTAAACACACATCTCAGGTAATTATGTGTTACCAGTATACTGACTGACTGAGTTTGGTTTTACGCCGCTTTTAGCAATATTCCAGCAACATCACGGCAGGGGACACCAGAAATGGGCTTCACACATTGTACCCATGTGGGGAATCGAACCCGGGTCTTCGGCGTGATGAGCGAACGCTTTAACCATCAGGCTACCCCACCGCCCCTAATTATGTGTTATATTACTTAGTACACATCTCAGGTAATTATGTGTTATATTACTTAGTACACATCTCAGGTAATTATGTGTTATATTACTTAGTACACATCTCAGGTAATTATGTGTTATATTATAAGGTTTCGAAAATCATGGTACTAACACTGAGCTGGCGATAATAGTGATTTGAAACTATGATCGTTTGTTAAACAACTTTTATCCTTAGTTGAATAAAATTCTGAGACTTAAATGTTCAATTGGCAAGGTAGAATTATGAGGATTCACAATCTTAATTTCACTTTATTCGGTTTACTTTCTTGTTTAAAGTGAAATTCATCGGTACGTTTTCACTGCAAACAGACTATAGTTGAAGAGGTAAGACACCTCCACAGCAATAAGTTGTACCCGTTCTGTTTTGTTTATAACCACTCATCTATATGGCAGTGGTCTCTAAATAATTCAATCTGGGCACTGAAAACAGTGGTTGATAGCATGAGGGACAACCTGTCCCTAGGGTACGATGACAAGCAATTAACCAAGTCACAGAGTCAAACATACATACATGCCTCAGTCGCATAATACCAAGAACTCTCTTACCCATATAGTTCCGTGCAGTCAGCCTAGTATCTAATATTGAACATCACATCTCACACAGTCTGCTCATATGTTTTTTCATCTGTTTCATATTTCACTACTCGACACAATTCGATTACCATACGCCATGAAATGTTTTACTATCTACGACAAAATATCCTAAAATGTATAAAACTTTTAATTTGAGTATCTATCCTCCAGTTGATGTCATCAAAGCCCTAGGGAGAGCAAGCAAAGTCATTCCAAATTGTACAGTTGCATTGTCCTGCACTTCACTGTTACTATTGGTGAAGTTTATCTATATAATTATACAAAACAACATGCAAACGGCACCAAAAGGCTTGCATTAGGCCAACCTGTTCTTATTTCATAGTTGGCGTGTTTGTTTAGAAACAAGAGAAATGTCTGGTCATGTGATAAGCCCACATCAGTGGTCGCCAGAGCAGAAACTTCTCTCATGATATAAGGCGAGCAGAATCGAGCAAGCTTGGTTTTTTTCAACTATTGTTTACCTACATAAAGTCAAGGGGGCGGTGAAGTAGCCTAGTTGTCAAAGTGTTCGCTCATCACGCCGAAGACCATTGCTCGATTCCCCACATTGGTGCAATGTGTGAAGTCCATTTCTGGTGTCCCCTATTGTGATATTGCTGTAACATTGCTAAAAGCGGCGTAAAACTAAACTCACCCATAAAGTCGACATACTGTCCCTTCAAGTACATAAACTCA
The DNA here is from genome assembly GCF_003918875.1 of Haliotis rubra. Taxonomy (NCBI): domain Eukaryota; kingdom Metazoa; phylum Mollusca; class Gastropoda; order Lepetellida; family Haliotidae; genus Haliotis; species Haliotis rubra. Next base: position 741,525 of record NW_025767063.1, on the reverse strand, counting down.
AGTGCTTCTCAAAGTCCCACAGCCTGCTGGCCACCAAGCCCTTCTCTAACTCTTCTTGAGGCACACATCACTGTCTTCACCATTATGTCTTATGATCACGCCTGTGTCTGACTATAGCGCCTTCTCTTTAGGTATTCAAATAACTTTACTAAAGTTCTTGCCAGGTTAATGACCAACATTTGTCTTAAATTACAAGGGGCAGTGGGGTAGCCTAGTCGTTAAAGCGTTCGCTCGTCAGGCTGAAGACCTGGCTTTGATTCCCCACATGGGTACAATGAGTGAAGCCCATTTCTGGTGTCCCTGCCGTGATATTGTTGGAATATTGCTAAAAGCAGCATATAACCATAATCACTCCCTTGGATTAAAAAAGAAACCAACATTTCCCCCCAGAACATAAAACCACTGAGATACACTGCCTCCCAACACCACTGGTCTGACTCACCAGCCTCTGTACATACTGTCCCTGTCATCTGCCGTGGTGTAACTGCTGGGAGCCCACACAGTAGCCAGGCAGACTCATTATCACCCTGATTAATGAGGTGCTAACCGGCCAGCAATAAGTCCTCACACAGCAGACATAATGACTTTATTAACACCTTAAGACGGATGGCACACTGCCTCCAGGTAATGTATTAATGTTAATCTGATGACACCACACTGAGGTAAGAGCTGACCGGACAATGAGTTACCCATGTGGCCTGTACACTATTGTCCAGTGAACAATAGCCAGCAGCACAGTAGTACAATGCTTCAGAACATGAAAGGCTGCCCAGCAGAACTTAGGCTGGATGATGTAGACATATAAATGCAATGTGCTAATTGTTTTATTGAACATCTGTATTTCAAAGGGAGGTTGGTCAAAATATTGATTGTGTGTGAAGGGTCTAGACCAATATTGTATCTACACCAAGCAGCATGGCTACAGCAACTGCTGATATAGCCATTTATAGCCAGCTCTACACTGGGATGAAGCTGCTAAAATACACGTCAGAATCCCACGATATAATGAAGCACCACAAACCTGTCAATACACAGCTGAAGAAAAACTTTGAAGGAAATTTCACTTCATCAAATATGGCAATATCACAACTATTCTTGAAAACTGATAGTTCTGAAATCTTATAGATCTTATCTTTCCAATATGAAATTGTTTAAAAAAGTCTGAGAACTTTTTTTTCAGAAACCAACAGGTTTAAACAGCTTTGACATGAGTGAGACCAATGACAGACAAAGATACGCTGTTTGTTATTGCTACGTTTTGTAATGATCATGTGTAATCAGCACCATCTTTTGTGATTTAACCTGTGGTGGTCGTGACCTTGTCAGGGAATATATGCATGTCAGCTTCTGTCATACAAGGAACATGACATTTAGGATGATATTCTTACAGCAGTATCATTCACCTGATGAAGGCAAGCAGAATATACTCCAAACTGTCATGTTCTTCATATACAGAAGTTGACATCCATCAAGTTCCCCTTTAAGTATTTCAGTCATTCAACATCAAGCTTGGCGTGGGAGGAAAGCTCAACTGTCTTAACTTAGACGTTTACAGTTTTGGTGAAACCCATAGGCATGGAGCTGTCAAGAAACACAACCAGGTCCAAATAGAGTTTGGAGCTATGTTCATAGGTGTCTGGCACACCTAAGGGAGTGAACTCTGCACCTGAATCCAGTGTCTAAACAACTGAGCCACCCAGGAGCTATACTGGGGGAGAAGTCTCTTTCATCCACGATGAAAATCAGGTATGGTCAAAGTCAAATGGAATACTTTTAGCCACTCTTGTTTCTTGGGAAACATATAACAAAGTCTCCTCAGAATCCACAATACACAGAGATAAGAAATGATATGAAAATGGTAACAACCCTCAGTTTATTCTGTCATCTTCATTGAATCTAAACTTTGTCCTCCATCAACAATGCTGCAGGGTTCTACTAATGTCGCTGAGACTGCTGTACTGAACATGTTGAAGCCATCAATGCTAAAGTTTGCTACCAACACATTATATTCTTAAAGGTGCAGAACATTGATTCCATGAACGTCGTCCTCCAACATCAAGCTGACCAGGTTACACAGCCAATCAATACTGAAAACACTATACTTCCTCAGCCTGTCTGTACTCATGGCTGACTTGACTGCTTCCACTCCACCTCAACCTGAGACAGTGGACAGACTCATCTGACACGTACCTGTAGCTGGCCACTGTATTCACCTACGGCAAAATAAGGCGACCAAAATAAGGAAACAGGAACAAAGCCACCCCACATATAAAGCGACTGCCAGGCATAAACCTTCAAAATCAATGCTAATTTATATATCCTGATTCTAAAAACTGTTTTTCCAATGCATTCTTTCACACCACAGGATGCAATCAATGAGTTTGGTTTAATGTTACGTTGAGAGATATTGCAGAAACATTGCGTGATCCAGATACGGGGAGGAAAGCCCAATGACAGAGTTAGATTTCTAGCACTTTGGTGAAACCAACTTGTAGTTTTCTCTACACCAGATGCCCTCATCTGCAACAATCATCCATCTGCCTGCGATACTTCCAATAACCAGTTTGCTTGGTTTCTTACTACATTCAGAAATATTGCAGCAATACAACACCAAATCTGGGCAAGTCTGGGCAAGGCAATCCAGTGACTATAAGCAATAATGCATGCTATCAACAACATCACCACATGTCACCATCACCTCCGAATGCCGCTGCCTCCTACAACCAGTCTCAGTTGCTGGGAACCAATTGTAATCCTGACCCTGACTCCCCACGGACTCAGACCGTTTCACAAACTGCCATGTGAAAGTGTCATCAGCCGCTGCCTGGCAATCTCTCTGTCTCCAGCTTCAGAAGGCCAATGAGGAAGATAAGACCTTCTAACAATCATTCCCAGTGATACCTTCTTTGTTGAGTTATGCCGATATTATGACAATGTGCGTGATTTGCAGCCAACACTACAAGCTCAGCAACCACTCTGAAGCCTGTTGCCGTGCAGAGAGCAGTAGTACTGATACAACACCAGTAATTCTCACCATGGGTCACACAGAGTTCATGGCAAAGTCAAGAACAAAATACTTTTACCATTCTGCACAAATGTGTACTCTGTCTTTGTCCTGGATGTATTTAACCTGAAACGATTATTTACCCGGATTGCTACAATATAGAGGAAACCCTCAAACATGTCTGCAATGATACTAGCCTTGGGATACATTCAACATTAGACACACTTGTCCTGACTTCTGGGTAGAGCATCCTGATTAATGAACTCATTGAAAGTCTAGTCCATGCAACAGTCTAGCCTGCGGAACATATCATCTAATGTCTAGCCTTGTGCAACTATCTAGTCTGCTTCCTTTAACAGACTTCATGCTGGTCCTCCAGCCCAAGGCTACTAAAATGTGGTAAAGACAAATACAAGACATGATGGTAGTCCTCCCTGCAGGAAGCACATGAACCAGTTCCTAATGCTGGATTTTTCTACAAATTGGAGCTAAATAAAACTGACATTAATGTAGACATGGCACACATTTGTCTCATTCAAGCAGGGCTAGCTACAAACTCTCAGGACCAGTGTAATAGGGTTTACACTGGTTCACTGGACTAGACTTGAGAAATCTAGAATTTCACGGGCTCCTGTATGTCATTTGTGCATGTTCATATCAAATTCAAACTATTCTGATCCAAGATCACACACCCTCTTCACATGACTGACTCCATTAGCTGGTGGAAAAATGTCATCTGTAGGATGACTCTGCACTCTGCTACTTGTGCTACTTTATATAATCTTATGCAAAATGAAATAACTTTCAATGTGAACTGTCGCTTTCAGCAACAGTGCCATGCTCCAGCAACTTCGGACAAAACACTGAGGTGATGCACAACATGCACAAAGGCGAGATTGTCAGAAAATCTCCACCCATGTACATGCTTGTACTACAGACATGTTGAGTCAATTGATCAGGATTTTGAACATCGAGGTGTTCATTTCAGTTCATGTCCCTATTACTTGAAAATATATGGAGCAATCTATGAAAGCAGCTCAACCCAATTTTACAATTGTAACTACTGGGATAGCAGAAATGTATCCTCAACGAATTCAGGGCTTTTTTTATGTACTTTTAGTCAAATTCAAGAGAAACAAACCACATAAGAAGATGCGATTTTATAGAATGTGTCGGTTATCATTCAACGAATGCACAAAAAAGAGTAAAATAATCCTTCATTCATACACTGGTTCTTCATACCATCATTATGCAAAAGAGGTATGAAAAATAAACTAAGAAGTTTCAATTCAATTATCATACATCATTATTGCATACATACACAAGAATACTTGTGTTTCGCATATGAACAATACATTGGATGGATGTAGTAGTTGCACAATCACCTTCCTCATGACCACAGTACCACATTATTCCTTGGCTCACGCCAGTTATCAATCTAACTGTCATTTAACGACCACTAAGCGTCAAATCAGTTACTGTATCCTGATGAAGGCATTCATCAAGACTCAGTCAAGACATGCTCCTGCTGCTGGAAATAACATGTTAGACAAATCTTATGATTACATTTATGTTAATATCGCTCGCTTCAATACTCCTTCCGTATGATTGAAGGTTGATCAAATCAGTGTTAACCCTGACGCTTAAAAACATACTGATGAGTGAGAAGTAGAACTTTGGACCGTATCTTTAACGTTGAGATTGGGGGTTTTCTAATTGAAAACATGAAAGAAATAATTGTAACCCACTTGACACATTTCCAGATTCACCAACCATCAAAATGTTGCTGTGAGAAGTAATCAAACCTGAGGAATATTTTCTATTTCATCTTTACACAAACTTGTCTATGAGCTGACAAAATGATGAACTGCAAGACTGATGAGCTCAAGGCAAAGCTTCCGACAAGTATTTGAAAAAGAAATACTTATCCTCCAATGTTGTAATTGTTGAATAATTGTGTGCATTTACCCCACTGGACACACGATCACCCTTCAACCATGTAACCAAACATTACCCCACTGGACACACGATCACCCTTCAACCATGTAGCCACACATTACCCCACTGGACACACGATCACCCTTCAACCATGTAACCACAACACCATTACCCCACTGGACACACGATCACCCTTCAACCATGTAACCACACATTACCCCACTGGACACACGATCACCCTTCAACCATGTAACCACACATTACCCCACTGGACACACTGGACACATCACCCTTCAACCATGTAACAATCACTGTTCAACCATGCACCACACATTACCCCACTGGACACCTGCGATCACCCTTCAACCATGTACCCATTACCCCACTGGACACACAATCACCCTTCAACCATGTAACCAAACATTACCCCACTGGACACACGATCACCCTTCAACCATGTAACCAAACATCAACCATGTAACTCACCCTTCAACCATGTAGCATTACCCCACTGGACACACACGATCACCCTTCAACCATGTAACCACACACACACGACACCCACACTGGACACACAATCACCCTTCAACCATGTAACCAAACATTACCCCACTGGACACACACAATCACCCTTCAACCATGTAACCAAACATTACACACAATCACCCTTCAACCGTAACCATGATGGACACACATTACCCAACATTGTAACCCTTCAACCATGTAGCCAAACATTACCCCACTGGACACACACCCTTCAACCATGTATCATTACATGTAACCATGTAACCAAACATTACCCCACTGGACACACGACACCCTTCAACCATGTAACCAAACATTACCCCACTGGACACACACATCACCCTTCAACCATGTAACCATTACCCCACTGGACACACGATCACCCTTCAACCATGTAACCACACATTACCCCACTGGACACACAATCACCCTTCAACCATGTAACCAAACATTACCCCACTGGACACACAATCACCCTTCAACCATGTAACCAAACATTACCCCACTGGACACACAATCACCCTTCAACCATGTAACCAAACATTACCCCACTGGACACACAGTTCAACCATGTAACCAAACATGTCTGGCTTCAACCATGTAACTTACCCCACTGGACACACAATCACCCTTCAACCATGTAACCAAACAGTCTGGCTTAAAAATTACCATGATGCGTTTACAGACATTGTAAGCTTGCTCTATGTTGGCTCCGTAGAACAACGATGTATGTCAACCCAGTATTTTTACCTCCAATTAATCTGTAAGAGCAAGATACTTCAGGTCTTACCTGTTGCTTGGATCTGTAGAAGTCTCCCGTCCTCACACACAGTATTATAGATAATTCCAAATCTGAAAACAAACAACAAGGATCAACAAGAAGCAGGAATAAACCTAGAGAGAGTTAGAAGTCCGAAGTCTCATTAACATGTTGAATCTGTGACTGAGCTGAGAACTGCCAGGTGAGCTGAGAAATGGCTGCAACCTCCCTTGTAATAATATTATGCCCATATTTTCAACAGACAAGATCTTTAGAAGCCTTAAATTATCTCCAGACTCAAGCATCCACCTAAAACATACCTAACTCCCAGCTGAAAGAGATGTTTAGAGATTTTCAAATTTACAGCTCAAACATCCATCTTAATTAGTCTTAAACTAATTTCCAAACTGCTTTCCAAACTCCTAGCTCAAACATCCGTCTGAATTAGGTCAACTACTCTAAAAAAGGAACACTTCTTTCCTCAAGTGACCTGTGAAATTATTCATTCGGTCTACTTTGATCACACAGATCTGTACACAATTCAAAATTCATTTGGAAATTCTGCTTTTGGCATCAAGGCGAAAACGATGAAAAACCCCATACATTTTGCAGCAAAGTAAACAACTAGAATCACTATTTTGTTCATGGTCAGCCTGACATCTTGATCCTTTAGGGATTAAATGTATAGAAACCTGACTGATGGAGTGGTAGATTCATCCCAACCCAATGTCCCCCAAGTACTTAAATATTCTAATCTTACAAATCAATTGTTCATGAAAAATGTGCAAGGTTCACAGAAAATTTGCTTTTTAAAAAAGGTTCATAAATATTCTATTTGCCAGGGATAACAAGATTAGAACATTTCAGTGGACAAAGGAAAATGTTGCAACCTTGTGAAATAATAATGATTTCCCCAGCTGCGGATGTAAGATGTCTGACGCTATATTTGCATGAATGGAAACAAAATTAACAAAAGTTCTCATCACCACAAAACAACATCAGACAAATGAGAAAATTATACATCCAGTAAATCAATATTCCAGAATATCATTTGAATCCCTTTGGAATCCCACCAGTATAATTTAACAATCACCATCATAAATGACAATATAGATAAATGCCAAAAGGACCTTCAGTAGAAATTATACTCCCAGTACTATGATTCCAATGAATACTGACATGTCTGCCCATACAATTCCAGAATAACCTTTCTCTGTTATAAAACAAACCGGACAATCAGAGTCGGCAATCAGAGGTATCTCCTGTTTATGTCATTTTGGACTCATCTTACACAACGTTAATACCTTTTTTCCACAAAATGACAGCATGGGTGATATGTTATCTAAATTACCTTCTGCTGTAACATAAAATCACATTTCCCAGAACGTCCCCATTTTTATTGGACTTTTGTGTAGAAGATGTCAGCTCTTGGTGCTCCACCAACTGCATGAATGGTCCATCTGCCATGTATCACAAGAACCCAATCACCATCCGTATCAGTTTCATTCCTTATAATCCCACAATTGCAATTTTGTACAATTCACTCATTTATCACAACCCTAACTACAATTTCAGCAGTTCCAACTGATCACAGAAGGTCATATCAGATGGCTGTACTGGAATGGGCATTCTTCAATCCACCGGAAGAAATTAACCCTTGGCCCGAGAAGCAATCAATAAGCATATTGTAATGTTGTTCCAATTGAGAGCAGAAGGCAGGAACACTCTGTGAACGTGGCCTCAGTGACTTTACTGGCAGTTTGGTCCTGTCTGAAATCCCAGCGGCATTTTATCAGAGTTTCCGACTATGGAACCAAATCTGCGTATTCAACGACGGATCAACTGGGAGCTTGGTCCTTATTCACTCCAGTTCCTGAGGGGCAAGTCCTCAGGGTGGCAGATATTAGCTTCTATTAATGATACATATCCAGGCGTATTTACCATCTTTGTGATTGTTGTCGCAGGTCATTTAGCTAATTGTGCTGGGTCAATTTCTGGCACAAGGTTACAAAACAGAAATATACTGTCAAAGTGGAAGGAGTTGTTGATGTTGAGCTCAAGCTTCCAGGAACATTTCTTGTGTCTATCTCTCTCGGAATGGATATTTGTTCCCACACATAGTGCCCTACAGCAACATAATCCTACATCTGTTGAATGTGTAGACACCTACATCTGTTGAGTGTGTAGACACCTACATCTGTTGAATGTGTAGACACCTACATCTGTTCAATGTGTAGACACCTACATCTGTTCAATGTGTAGACACCTACATCTGTTGAATGTGTAGACACCTACATCTGTTCAATGTGTAGACACCTACATCTGTTCAATGTGTAGACACCTACAAATGTTTAATGTGTAGACACCTACAAGTCTTGAATATGCAGACACCTACATCTGTTGAATGTGTAGACACCTACATCTGCTGGATGTGTAGACACCTACAATTGTTGAATGTGTAGACACCGACATCTGTTCAATGTGTAGACACCTACAAGTCTTGAATATGTAGACACCTACATCTGTTGAATGTGTAGACACCTACAATTGTTGAATGTGTAGACACCTACATCTGTTGAATGTGTAGACACCTACATCTGTTGAATGTGTAGACACCTACATCTGTTGAATGTGTAGACACCTACAAGTCTTGAATATGCAGACACCTACATCTGTTGAATGTGTAGACACCTACATCTGCTGGATGTGTATGTGAGTGTGTAGAGACACCTACATCTGTTGAATGTGTAGACACCTGCATCTGTTGAGTGTGTAGACACCTGCATCTGTGTGTAGACACCTACATCTGTTGAATGTGTAGACACCTACATCTGTTGAATGTGTAGACACATACATCTGCTGGATGTGTAGACACCTACATCTGTTGAATGTGTAGACACCTGCATCTGTTGAATGTATAGACACCTACATCTGTTGAATGTATAGACACCTACACTACATCCACACCTTTGTATCACCCAGACATATGACCCAGGTTCTGTTAGACACAATATTTACAGGCTGCCATGATTTAGCAGGAATATTGTAAGTGCAACAACACACAACCCAACAAAAGGCTTCCTCCATGACAACAACCAACTCATTGTGTGTTGACTGCATGTTTCATAGTTTATGTCCAATGCAACCCTATATTAATCTATACAAAACAATTCAAGCAAACAAACCCTGCTGCTTGTTGATCTAGATTTGGATCAGGACAAAGCAGGTGCTGCACAACAATGTGACACTACCTGGCGATATGCATCACTACTGCTGCAGTCTTCTCACATAGCCATGTCTGGTCAGGATTCTACCGACTTGCTGTAGTGACATGCAGTGTTCAAAAATATTTTTTGAAAATCATGCAGTCCTTGTCTACGTCTGATGTTACAGGAGGACAATTTAGGGGTCCTTGTCTACGTCTGATTTAGGGGTGATAAGAGGTGAAAACCAAAGGAGTAAAGCTTTTGGATCCCAGGAACCCCCTTAACCCTGTTAATGACTGTAATATTTTTAATAAGTTTCAATTCAAATAAGAGAATCACCACCAACAAAAGCAAAGCATCACAAATACCATTTTTTTTCATCTTTATTTCGTACTGAAGACGCCACAGGCCTTTAGTACATATACATATATAATGGGGAATTGCATAAATAAATATATTTACATTACAGTGATAAAACTTTTGTTCTATACAACATTGCAGTGTGGATGAAGATTTTGTAATATATTTTGATTTTTACTGCTTATAAGGGTAGAGAATTTTATGATGCTTGGATGGATATAGTAATATTTTTTAATGTATTTACATCGTATTGAATTATATGATGGACAGATGAGGAGAAAGTGATATTCATCTTCAATTTCATTTAAACGACAAAGTGTACATATTCTCTCTTCTCTTTTAACATTTTTATATCTGCCGCTTTCAATCAACAAATCGTGAGATGAACATCGGAATCTTGCTAGTGTTCGCCTAAATTTCTTTATATTAACACATGATAAGTATACTTCATTGAATAAATCTTTTTAAATTTTGAATAGTAAAACATTTACTTGACAAAGATATTTTCTCAAACCATGTTTGAAGATATATGTCTTTAAGTCTTATGGTTAACGACTGAATGAATGGCGATGTGATTCTACATATTGTGCATTCCAAACGTTTCCGAAGCCAACAGAGAATAAGAAGTTCTTAACATGAGATGTCCAATTTCTTTGTCCATTTTCATCATACAATAACATCATATTATAACATTTTTTTAGGTAACCCATATGAAGGCATATTTAACAGTTTTAACCAATATTTGACAACTTTTATGCTTGTAAACAAGTGCATTGGATATCTGCCACATTCACCATAAACTACTGCATTAACTGTATTCAATTTAACACCAAGATATTTCTTGCATGCATACAAGTGTATTCTTTCTATTTGATGAAAGTCTGCTAATCCCAGATTTCTGCTCCGTGCGTCAAAATTGGGTTTATCTTTGCATCAAAAATCTTAAAAAGGTTTTGTAACTAATATCTCCAAGTGTACTTACTGTCTTCATAATACCAATAAGTGTGCTTTTTGCTTGGAAAGCATATTTGACATGCATGTTCCAAGACAAACCATTGGTAAAATACAATCCCAAATATTTATAATAGCTAACACAGTCTAGATGTATACCATTAAACAACCACTTTTCTTTTTTAGAAAGTTTACCTCCCTTTTTAAAGACTATGATTTTTGTTTTCTCTCTGTTTACTGTTAATTTCCATTTATCGCAGTAATGTTCGAGTTCATTTATTTGATTTTGGAGGCCACTAACGGTGCTTGAAAACAACACAATGTCGCCTGCAAAACAACAGAAGGAAGATTTTAAATATTTCTGGGTGAAGTTGTATGCCACTTGAACAATTAGTTTCGATTTGAACAGCAAGCTCATTGATGAAAAATGAAAACAGGAAAGGACTAAGTATACATCCTTGCCTTACACCAAGTTTTAATTTGAGCGTTTCCGAAAATTCTTGATTATTTTTAACACATGCCTTCAAGTTCTCATACATATTAGTCAAAAGTTTACTCATTTTGTTACTGAGACCATGATATTGAAATAGAGACCAAAGCTTGTTATGTTGGACAGAGTCAAAGGCTTTAGCAAAATCTACAAATAGGGCATATACTTTTCCTCCTTTTAAATTCAAATATCTCTGTATTATACTTTGTAAAATAAACATGTTATCAACAGTGGTATATCCATGTCTAAATCCAGCTTAAGATTCATTTATCTTATCCATTGTATCTCCCCAGCTTACAAGTCTCTTACTAACTATAAAAGTGAAAATTTTACTAAATATACTAAGTAATGTTATTCCTCTATAGTTATTTGGGTTATTTGCATCACCATGTTTATGGATCGGAACAAAAATACCAATCGTCCAACATTTTGGGAAAGTACCATTTTCCAATATGATATTAAATAGTAGTTCTAGGTATGGCAATATAAGGTCGGACGAGTGTTTAAAGAATTCTGATATCATGCCATCAAATCCTGGTGATTTGTTTGATTTAAGATTGTCAATACTTTCAAAAATCTCTTCTCTAGTGATTGGTGAATCAAGTATATCTGCCGTAAGTTCTGAATTTTGCCGGCTCAGGTTGGTCTGCTCTGTATTGTCATGATAATTATGGTCATTTTTATTATCTACTGTATGAACACCACAAAAGAGTTGCCCAAAGTGTGCCAACCAATCATGTATCTGAATATTGTTTTGCCTTACTTGATGGTTATTTAAACGTTTAAGTTCAGACCAGAAATGTTTGGAATTAGATATGCTATTTTCTATTGTTATTCGTTTTTCTCTAAAATAGTCAATACGTTTTTTCTTGCAAAGTGCATTATATTGGTTTCTTACGATGCAATATTGATCAAATGAATGCTTGTCTTTACATTTCCGGAACTTATTGAGAAATTTGCATCTTTCGGTTTTAGTTTTTTTGCAATCTGAGTCAAACCAACTTTTCAAGTATGCTTTTGATTGACCAACTTTTTTCTCATACAAGAAGCCGCTGAACAGATCGCATCTGTCATATATATCGTATACTTTCATCTATACTAGTGAAAGCACAATCAACAGATTTATCTAGCAATTCCTGAACGTTTTCAGATAGCAAATTTTCCCTGAACTGTCCTGACTTATCATTATCCCAAGTAAACCTGTACGTAATTTCAGATCTTTTATCATGTGTATCAGCTTTTCTATTATGATTTGATTTTATTCGTAATATAATGGGAAGATGGTCTGATTCTATGCATGATTGTATACTGAAATCATTTACATAGTCAAATAATGCTGCTGACGAAATAACATAATCAATAACACTGGTACCATTCAGACCTATGTAAGTAAAATCTCCGAGTTGTGCATCACTGCCACAACGACCATTCATAATATGAATATTAAAAACGGAGCACATGTCAAGAAGTGTTTTACCAAACCATGTCTCTTATTTGTTACACATGAAGTTTGACACACTGTTAACGCCTTGGTCCCCAAATCGTCTCTCATCCGTGGGAAACAAGAACACTGATACAAGCAAATCTTCTGTCCGACCCCATTTTGGTATGCCTGACAAGGTATTTGTGTAAGTGGCATTCTGTATGTCCCAGTGGAGTACACAGGGTGCCCCAGCTTTATCTGGTACACAGATTCTAATTTTTCAATAACAAACATACAAATCACCTAAACTATTTTGTCCCTAAGATCAGCAAGCATGGTCAGAGTAATTAACTTGTAGTAACAAAACACTGATATGACTCAAGAGTTGTTAAACTAAACATAGATGATGTGACATGTGACAAGCCTACAAAGGGGGATGGGACCCTCAACAATTGCAGGTATGTGACATGAGGGCTGTCAGCTTATACCTACATAGTAGCAGCTCTAACTTTAACGTTCGGAGCGTCATCCATGTTCTGGTAATCTGTGAAAACTGACAGATCATGTGAGAACAGCTAGCGTTTTTCCCATACAAACTGATGCATCATAAACGCCTGAATACAGATGTTATTTGTAGCCCAGAAACACGTGAACAACCAGAAACACTTCCCCAGTTGTCACCAATTATGTAATTGTCATCATTAGCATGTCACGACAGTGTGATCGGCTGTGACACTGCACTACATATATGCACACTTACATGGCTGGCTGGTGGTGGTCGGGGGTTGACAGGGACACAGCTGTACACAGTTGGCCACCAGAGGTCTGTAGTCAGGTAGACAGAGTAAATACACCATTGACACTTTCAGCTGGGCCTTGGGTGGGCAATACAGCTTAGTGTTAAATCTTATAGAGAACACTTTCAACAAGATCCTGGGTGTATATATGTTGGTTGGTTGGTTTGTTGTTTAACACATACTCAGCAATATTCCAGCTATATGGCGGCGATCTGTAAATAATCAAGTCTGGACCAGACAATCCAGAGATCAACATCATGATCATCGATTTACGCAATTGGGATTACGATGACATTTCATCATGAGCAACAATCTATGTAATTTGGATACGATGTCATGTGTCAACCAAGTCAGCGAGCCTGACCACCCGATCCCATTAGTTGCCTCTTACGACAAGCATGGGTTACTGAAGACCAATACATTCTGGTCGTAAGTGTGACTTGGTTGACACATGTCATCGTATCCCCAATGCGTAGATCAATGTTCATGATGTTGTGTTGATAGACAACATGGAGGTAATACATACTGTAAACGTACCTATTTTCGCGTGGTGAAATTTTCGCGAATTGACAGTTTAGACTACATCGCACGGTCAATTATTCGCGCAATCAGTAATTGCCGGAACTGCCAGCTGTCTCTTTGGCCGCCACTAATAGCAGTGAAAACAAACAGAGTGGCTTAACCTGTCAGGCGGCGTTTATTTGTTTACTCACAGGAAATCCCTATCCCCGAAATATACTACGTTTACAGTAGTTGGGTGGTGGGGTAGCCTAGTGGTAAAAGCTCTCCATGCTGAAGATCAGGGTTCGGTCCCCTTCTTGGTTTATTACGTGTAGTGACATGTCAGTGTATAGTTTTTACTCCATTATCAAGCTCTACACACTAACAACCAGTGCATGAACACTCACCACCAGGCTTGTGACACCTTGTACAAACCCATTCCTAATCTCAGTATTCTCTGAATGATGGCACAGGGACTACCGGTCAGCTCTCCAAAACAGAAAAGGATTGTACTTTCTGTTTGTGTGTTGGCATATACATTAACAGGAAGATATTTATCTTTCTTTCCTGTGTTACCTGTATACATAATCCACTGGAGGAAATATTTCACGAATCTAAGCGCGAGAGTTGCAACACTAAACAACTGAGTACTTGACCGATACAAACTGCCCCAGATCAAGATGTTGGCCATTTCAGGCACTGCAGGGACTGCATGGGAAACCATTCTTGTCTCCCCAATAGAAGATCACTGGATTGTCTGGTTCAGACCCGATTTGTTTACAAACAACATCATATAGCTGTAATACTGCTGAAACAAATATCTGTTCATGATATAGTCACAATTGTACAATCAACTCTGCTTTTGGCAGAGATTTCTTATGAATATGGAAAGGCTTTTGTCACTTCTATCTACGTCCATTTACACTGTTTTGGGGATTCAACAAACCATGCTTGTCTCCCTAATGAAGACCAGTCTAACAACTGGGCTTCAGCAAACCATGCTTGTCTCCCTAATGAAGACCAGTCTAACAATTGGGCTTCAGCAACCCATGCTTGTCTCCCTAATGAAGACCAGTCTAACAATTGGGCTTCAGCAAACCATGCTTGTCTTCCCAAAGGAAGAGCAGTCAAACAATTGGGCTTCCCCTAATGAAGACCAGTCTAACAACTGGGCTTCAGCAACCCATGCTTGTCTCCGCTAATGAAGACCAGTCTAACAATTGGGCTTCAGCAACCCATGCTTGTCTCCCCTAATGAAGACCAGTCTAACAACTGGGCTTCAGCAACCCATGCTTGTCTCCCTAATGAAGACCAGTCTAACAACTGGGCTTCAGCAACCCATGCTTGTCTCCCCTAATGAAGACCAGTCTAACAACTGGGCTTCAGCAAACCATGCTTGTCTCCCCTAATGAAGACCAGTCTAACAACTGGGCTTCAACATGCTTGTCTCCATGCTTGTCTCTAAATGAAGACCAGTCTAACAACTGGGCTTCAGCAACCCATGCTTGTCTCCCCTAATGAAGACCAGTCTAACAACTGGGCTTCAGCAACCCATGCTTGTCTCCCCTAATGAAGACCAGTCTAACAACTGGGCTTCAGCAACCCATGCTTGTCTCCCCTAAATGAAGACCAGTCTAACAACTGGGCTTCAGCAAGACCAGTCTATGCTTGTCTTCCCTAATGAGCAGACCAGTCTAACAAACAACTGGGCTTCAGCAACCCATGTCTAACAACTGGGCTTCAGGTCTTCCCAAATGAAGACCAGTCTAACAACTGGGCTTCAACAACCCATGCTTGTCTCCCCTAATGAAGACCAGTCTAACAACTGGGCTTCAACAAAACCATGCTTGTCTCGTCTAATGAAGACCAGTCTAACAGGGCTTCACAACTCTTGTCTTCCCAGCAAGAGCAGTCAAACAATTGTCTTCAGCAAGCCATGCTTGTATCGCCTAATGAAGACCAGTCTAACAACTGGGCTTCAGCAACCCATGCTTGTCTCCCCTAATGAAGACCAGTCTAACAATTGGGCTTCAGCAACCCATCTTGTCTTCCCAAATGAAGGTCAGGCTTAGAAACAGTCTTCAGCAACCCATGAAAAGACTTTCAGTCTCTTGTCTCCCGACATTATGATCTGGGTTCAACTACAGCAACACATGCATTATTATTGTTGTTATTTTTATCATAACTGGAAGCAAAATAAGACAATAAACTAACACCGAAAGATGTGAACCTGAAACAGACTTCAACACTCCCCTGGCAGGAGGTTCCAGTGTACATTCCCAGTCCTCCTCCGCATCGCCCCAGGTTATCTTATAGCAGTGCTGTATATCGCCCTGCTAGCCATCCCTCATGGCCATTATACCACAAGATATCATTTTCACCACTCTCAATCCGTCATATACATTTTATAGTCGGGACATTTTGAATCCTTAGAGCATAACTGCAACGCAAAGACTTCACACTTGCTGACAAACTGTGATGATATGAGAAGAATTGCCAAAGAATGGGGCAAAGAAGTCTCTGGGGAGAGGCGCTGAATGTCTGTGAATACACAGCATTGGTCGATGCCAATGTAATGTTGACAGACTGTGCCCTTCAAGAAATTTCAGCTTAATAAGATTTCTCCCTCATAGTCATGGTCAGGAAATAACTGTTTATTCTGACGGCAGATCGAAGTCTTTTGTTTTCCTAAACCCTGAATAATTCCAATCTGAAATGCATTACCATCTAACTGGAAGGGGAATACCAATACATGAAGCCAGGGTGTTGTACTTTGTGGGAGAATGGCTCACTCACTGCAGGTGGAGATGGCTTGGACATGAATATGTACTATCTAGGTTATTTGTCCAGCAAGAATATGTTTGTCATCTGTATACAGGAAAGTATACACTCTCCATGTATTTTCCTTACTGCACAAACAGGATGAGGAAACAGTCAATTGCTTTCAACAAAATTATAAACATATTGTGAGTTGTAAACACGTTCCTGCGATTTTCTGTTGACTCAATGCATGTGTAAACACAACTCAAACAAGCTGGGTTCTTTTGCTCTGATAAGAGACAAATTTCACAAAATGATTTCCTAATTATTTTCCTTAATAGCTGTACTGAACACTACTGGGTAAAAACAAAGTTAATTAAATGCATTTAGGTTTTAACATTACAGTTTTGAAAATGTGTCAAACACACTTTTTATATTTTTGGGACAGAATCAATGATTAAATGTGTTCTTCTACTGACTCATCAATACCTTCATTCAATTGATTGAAACGTTTTGACAGCTCTACAAAGCATGCTGGGAAATTTGTGTTGAAGAATGAATGCATGGTGACTCAAGGTCACGCCTAATTCGTGCAGCATCCTCTCTGATCACAAGTCATTATGCCTGACTGACATGGAGAGCATGAAATTGATGGGCGAAGTACAAACACGATAACTTCTTCATTTTCATGTCAAACTTACAAGGAAGAAATTCTATTATTTGGTTGTATGGCCTATAATGTTTTATCCTCATCTGCCAATGATTTTCAATAGTTTATCTAATTTTGAATTATAACTTCTGTGAGTCCACGGTTTGAGGTACAACTGTATTGATCAGGGTTGTTGGAGAGTGCTCCTTACTTCATTAAAGACAGAAACACAGGACAAATTACTGGATGCTTGCTCAGGGTTCAACGAATAACATCAGCAGGGAGGAACAGTTCCAACATGACGTGACAGTTTCTTCATCAAGCAAAATGTGCTGCTTATGGTAAAATTTCACATATAACTGCTGAATGTTGGAATGGAAGGGCCAACATGTCTCTCACAACCTTGAATGGTGAAGTCTCTGAAGACGTTACTTGGTGAATGAGTGAATGTAGTTTTATGTCACCGCAGGGCACCTACTGGTAGCCATTGTTAGCGTTTAGACTGATGTGTGGGAATAGTGTCAGACAGACTCTGGTCAAACATGCCGATTGTATCATCATTTAGGAAGCTCCAAAGTTCTGTGGAAGCTGCTTTGATCAGTACTGCAGTAATGTCAGGAGACAGTTTGGTGAGAGAGAGTGAGTGAGTGAGTGAGTGAGTGAGTGAGTGAGTGAGTGAGTGAGTGAGTGAGTGAGTGAGTGAGTGAGTGAGTGAGTGAGTGAGTGAGTGAGTTAGTTTGGTTTTACGCCACTTTTAGCAATATTCCAGCAACATCACAGCTGGGGACACCAGAAATGGGCTTCACACATTGTACCCATGTGGTGAATCGAATCCGTGTCTTTGATGTGTCTAGCGAACGCTTTAACCACCAGGTTACCCCTCTGCCCCTCTTGATGAAGAAGGAGAGTTCACTTTGTAAAACCCACATAATCAAGTCTGGACCAGACAATCCAGTGATCAACAGCATGAGCATCAATCTACGCAATTGGAATTCGATAATATGTGTCAACAAGGTCAGCAAGCCTGACTACCCGATCCTGCAAGTTGCCTCTCAAACAAGCATGGGTTTCTGCAGAACAATCCATGCTTGTTGTAACAGCACTAACGGCACAGGGATTGGGTGGTCAGGCTATCTGACTTGGTTGACACATGTCATCGTATCCCTATTGCGTAGATCGATGCTCATGCTGTTATATTGATACACAACATGGAATATAATACATAGTTGGGGCGGAGGGTAGCCTAGTCACAAGTTAAAGTGATCGCTCAACTGGATCTTCACGCATCACCAAGTGAGTGAGTGAGTGAGGACAATGGGGAAGACTAGTGGTTAAAGCTGTTGCTTGTCACACCGAAGACCCGGGTTTGATTCCTCTCAAGATACAATTAGTGAAGACCATTTCAGTTGTCCTCACCATGTAATATTGCTACAGACAGCATAAACCCAAGTGAGTAAGTCAGATATTTGTGAAAAACGAACCAGGCCCTAGAGCTGCAAGAATATATGCTTGAACCACTAGGTTACCTACGCCCTTCACTCAGAAACCAAAGATGCGGACCAATGGCAAGACTGCCAGGGTGGTAAGGTGAGCTAAGGAAACCCTGCAGAATGGCAGCAGAACAATAGTGGGGGGTTGGTGCCCCCGACTCCGACATGTGACTCACGTCTGCTCGTCTGCCTGTGTTCAACTCAGCTGCTGGTTCATGTAATTGGTGCATTTACTGTCATCCAAACCACAACCCAGCCTACATGGATCATTGTTTACTCCTGTCTCTCACGCTGGATCCAACTCACGGAGTTTGACGGTTGACATCAAGTATTAACAGTAATTATACGTCTTGTTGTATTCTTGGGACATGTGTAATGTGTTCTCTGACAAATGGCAATAGAGAATTTATGCCTTTTTAATGACAAATTTTGTTGATATCACTTTGAAATAGTCGGATAGGTTTGAATGCATTAAAGACAAAATTAGACAGAATTAGGGAAATGATGATATGTAATCTGGTTTAGACTTAATAGAAAGGTATGAGGTTTTGTACAGCTGTCTGATAATTTTGAGTCTGTTAATTCAGTGTTTGCTTATTGACAAACATTTCACAATGATTATCTGTTGGGAAATGATGTACTTTTGTCAAACCACCAGAAAAAACACCAAGTTTTTTCACAATACATTTCATAACAATTTCACAAAAATTGGTGAAACAAGCCTGAGCCTACATAACTTTAAAACAAATTACAGCCCAACACAACATAAAAACTAGTTGTATTGTGAGTGAGTGAGTGAGTGAGTGAGTGAGTGAGTGAGTGAGTGAGTTAGTTTAATGCCGCTTTCAGCAATATTCCAGCAATACTATGGCGGGGGGACACCAGAAATGGGCTTCACACATTGTACCCTTGTGGGGAATCAAAACCGGGTGTTCGGCGTGACAAGTGAACTCTTTAACCACTAGGCTACCCCACTGCCCCCTGTATTGTAAAGGGGTTAAAGGAAGACTTGGATTGTTAAGATCCATGAGATGTAGGCGGGTTTAAAAGTGAAGGGGGCTGTGGGTGGTGGTGTTGAGAGTGGTGGAGGGAATGGTGGAGAGATATAGAATACCATTTGGTGGAGTATGGGAGCAGTTGGATGGTGAACAGAGCAGTTTAGTAAGGGAGTGAGGTACAGTGGGATGGGGGTGGGGGAGGTGGGGGTGGGGATGGGTGAGGTAGGGAGGGGTCAGGTGGAGTTGGAAGTTGAAGAGTGGGTTGAAGGGCAAGGGGGCGGGGCTGGATAGAGGATCAGTTTAGTAAATCATGTGAATTAGGTCATTATCATATGTCAAATATGTTTAACCTATACACTCACATTCTGCCCTGTTCCCGGACAACTACATAAGCCCTGTGAATGTCACTGGCTTCCAGAAGACACAGGTAATATCAAATACTTCAAAATGGTAACAATACTTACCCCAAAATAAATCCACGACTGCACATGAGTCCACTGACAACACAGTATGAAACAATGTACTCCCAACAAGCTACTGCAGAGAGTAGGATCTGTACAACACAAAACCCAAGTCGTCACAGCCAGGATTAGGGACATGCCCATATTATCCAATTCCTCAAGTCTCAATCTCGAAACAAAATATCCTCCAGGCTAGGTAAGCCTAACATGTAGATAGACATCAACAATCTGAAACAACCTTGTACACACCCAGGTGCTTGCCCCAAGGCACATCAACCTCAAATTGTCTCCCAATGACTTTACAACCAAGCTTAATCAACCTGTCTTTCCCAGGCAGGTCTTCAAAGGACAGCGAGCCAGTCGTCACTGGAAGTCACTGGCAGTCACTCATGCTGAAGTTTCAGACTGAGCCAGAACCTCGAGGTAATTTGGCATTGTTCTATTTTATGACATTCGTCTTCAAAAAGAACTACTTGCCTTAAAGGAACTGCTTCTGTATTGGCCAGCCACTACTGGCTGCTCTGGAGACGACTGGGAAGATCTTAACACCCTAATCCCGCCCCTAATTTCCACCCAGGGAGGAAAGATGTATTGTTGGCCAAATAGCCGGTGATTAGCAAGTCCAGACAGAGCTTGGTGGATTTAATGAAGCGCTTATGAGCTCGGGGTTCACACTGCTAATCACTTGGTGTTTGCCCCTGACTGGCCATAATGTCTCAATAGAGTGCACTGGGCGGGATGGATTAGGCTTTTATGGCACAAGTGGATTAGTGCAAAGGGAACAATAGGTTTATGACAATATATCTTGCTGAGCTGGGCTTTTGATATTTTCAGAGGTGTCTATCAAACACTGTGATCAAGTAAATGATAAATGACTTCTGACAGTACAATGTAAAATGAGAATTTTAAAAACTAAAAAACCTTGGTCAGTCAAACACTGTAATTAAGTAAAATATTATTGATTGTTATGTAATATTCTATTATTCCCCCTATGTAATATGAGTAGTCTACAATGAAACAGCTTTAAATAAAGAGTTTAAAAAGTTGACTAATCAATTAATAATGTGTGTGTTCTATGTTGAGTGATTTGAGTCATGGTTATATTGAAACTCTATTCCCAGACTTCACGGAAATA
Source organism: Haliotis rubra (assembly GCF_003918875.1). Classification (NCBI taxonomy): domain Eukaryota; kingdom Metazoa; phylum Mollusca; class Gastropoda; order Lepetellida; family Haliotidae; genus Haliotis; species Haliotis rubra. The sequence goes on along the minus strand of NW_025767063.1, from coordinate 720,077 downwards.
TTGGTGTCTGTGGAATTAATCACACATATAATTTATGAGGATTTCTAAGAACATAAAGAGCTGTACATTTATAAATGTCAAGAAACTCATAGCTGAACTATAATTACCATCTTGAAATTTATACTTCAAATAGGGAGATTAAATGAGTTTTTAGAAAAGAACAAAGAGTAAAAAAGCATCAGTTAGACACAACAAGCAATAGCTGCTACAATGCATCTGTTTGTCAGAATATTTGATACCCAGTAGATATCTAACTGTATCAATATGCTAATCTGAGTTGCCTGCAGCACAAGCTAATATGCTAGATTTCCAAATTCTTCCACGCTCTGTATCTCCACCAGTCCACAACAGAATTGATCCAAGAACTCTCATATATCTATATGTTAATTTGTTTGCTTTCAATCCACACAGTACCAATATTTTGGCCTGTCAAAGCTTGGTAAATTACTCAGAATTGGAAATTTCATTTTTAATAAAAACACGCTAGATGGATTGCATCTTGACAATCGAAGATCCTGCACAATGTCACATCGACGCGGACCATGTAATTCACCATCACAGAATTAATTTCATTTCTTTTAATCTGAGCTCGTTTCCATGTCTCGACCACGGAAGGTGGTCAAAGGTGATGAATATTCACAAAATTCAATTTTCTATCCCAAGGCGCAGGGTTAGGATCACAATTACTTGGTCCCAGCAGACGTCAAGTAGCAGTGATAAACAAGGTGATCGCAGGAAGGTAAATGGCTACGCTAACACTCCGACCAGCGTTTCCACAGAATTGACCAAGAAGAAATAAAACATGGCTGCTTCAACTGACAGGCAGTTATGTAAATGCGTTCATCTTGATCGGGAAACTAATCCCTTTACCAAAAGCTTGGCCGTCTTCAAAGACTGCTGCTAATACGTCTGCCTCTCTTGTGACTTGAGCGAGAACGCGATACTGGCTTCTGATGTTGTTCAGAGAATGCCTGATCTTTCTGTGGAGTGCGGAGACAACGACTTCATGACAGATCAGAACACAAGACGAATATTCAGATTTTTATTGGGAACCTTTGAAAAAATGAAATCCTCATTATCTTTATCTTCAAAGGCCACAGATTCTGATTAGTATTACGAACGGTTTCAACAAGACAGTTTATTGGTTGTCCGGCTAAGAATAAATAAGTTGTTGGTATAGTGTTTTTTACACCTTAGGGAACTACTGAATTGTACATCACAAGGTTTTGACATTATCTCCAGAATGCTATTAACTTTTTAAAGCTGAAAGGTCAACAGAATCCATCTTGGTCTGTACTGATTGTCAGCTCATTTTGCTGTATGTAGCCCACTGTATGGAGCCTGCCATAAAGTGCCCACTTCACGGAGCCTGTTGTACAGTGCCCACTTTACGGAGCCTGCTGTATGGAGCCTGTTGTACAGTGCCCACTTTATGGAGCCTGTTGTACAGTGCCCACTTTACAGAGCCTGTTGTACAGTGCCCACTTTACGGAGCCTGCTGTATGGAGCCTGTTGTACAGTGCCCACTTTATGGAGCCTGCTGAATGGAGCCTGTTGTACAGAGACCACTGTATGGAGCCTGTTGTACAGTGCCCACTTTACAGAGCCTGCTGTATGGAGCCTGTTGTACAGTGCCCACTTTACGGAGCCTGCTGCATGGAGCCTGTTGTACAGTGCCCACTTTGTGGAGCCTGCTGCCTGTTGTACAGTGCATGGAGCCTGTTGTACAGTGCACACTGTATGAAGCCTGTTGTACAGTGCACACTGTATGGAAGCCTGTTGGAGCCTGTTGTACAGTGCACACTGTATGAAGCCTGCTGAATGGAGCCTGTTGTACAGAGACCACTGTATGGAGCCTGTTGTACAGTGCCCACTTTATGGAGCCTGCTGTATGGAGCCTGTTGTACAGTGCCCACTTTGTGGAGCCTGCTGTATGGAGCCTGTTGTACAGTGCACACTGTATGAAGCCTGCTGTAATGAGTGGGCCCCATCTGAGCAGTCTGTTATCTGGCACCAGTCACTTCAGTCAGCCAGTATCAGAGTCATGTCAATTGTATTCAAAGGCTAACAAAGGTCCTTGGATGTCCTTAGATCTGAGCAACAGCAAGCCACGACTGACTTTAATGAAAGTGTATCAAGGTGGACTGAATCTGAATCAAACAGTTATTGTAGTAAGCAAACAAGTATTGTCTTGCCACTTTTAGCAATATTCCAGCAATATCACAGCATATAGCACCAAACATGGGTCATCAGAGACTGGAGTATCTGTGTACAGCCTCCACTTCTCATGATAATGATGCTGATGAGGATTTATTCTGTTTTCCGACATGATGCATATTTTTCACATGGCCTAGTACCAGGCCATTAAGTGAGTGAGTGAGTTTAGTTTCATGCCACACTCAGCAATATTCCAGCTATATGACGGCATCGATTATATGTAAATAATTGAGTCTGGACCAGACAATCCAGTGATCCACAGCATGAGCATCAACTAAGTGTCAGATAGAAGGAGGGGTGACTATGACTGAAAGGAAGGACAACCTCAGGGGGGTGTTTGCGCTGCATGTTCAATTTTTGTATGAATTTTGAATGTTGCCAGATTAGTCATGGGGGAATCGGAAGTATGGGGTAGTTTGGTCGTTGTTGTTTATATTGTTTTGTTTTTGTCTTTTTACTTCTTTTCGTTTTAGGTTACTACGTTTTTGTTATGTTGGTACTCGTGGGTTATGTGCGAATATATGCAGCACAGAAGGCCAGTTTTGATTAGAAAAAAGCCCAAAGCTTTGAAGGTTTGAGTGTTATAGAGTGGGCTCAGGAGTGTTTGTAGTGCCAGGTGTGTGTTAGTGTCCAGTGAACTCTGGAGAAACCATTCTGTGTTGTTTGTAGTGTCAGTGTGTGTTAGTGTCCAGTGAACTCTGGAGCACCATTCCGTGTTGTGGGTAGTGTCAGTGTGTGTTAGTGTCCAGTGAACTCTGGAGCACCATTCCATGTTGTAGATAGTGTCAGGTGTGTGTTAGTGTCCAGTGAACTCTGGAGCACTATTCTGTGTTGTAGGTAGTGTCAGTGTGTGTTAGTGTCCAGTGAACTCTGGAGCACTATTCTGTGTTGTAGGTAGTGTCAGTGTGTGTTAGTGTCCAGTGAACTCTGGAGCACCATTCTGTGTTGTAGGTAGTGTCAGTGTGTGTTAGTGTCCAGTGAACTCTGGAGCACTATTCTGTGTTGTAGGTAGTGTCAGGTGTGTGTTAGTGTCCAGTGAACTCTGGAGCACTATTCTGTGTTGTAGGTAGTGTCAGGTGTGTGTTAGTGTCCAGTGAACTCTGGAGCACTATTCTGTGTTGTAGGTAGTGTGTACAGTGTGTGTTAGTGTCCAGTGAACTCTGGAGCACTATTCTGTGTTGTAGGTAGTGTCAGGTGTGTGTTAGTGTCCAGTGAACTCTGGAGCACTATTCTGTGTTGTAGGTAGTGTCAGTGTGTGTTAGTGTCCAGTGAACTCTGGTCCACCATTCTGTGTTGTAGGTATTGTTAGGTGTGTGTTAGTGTCCAGTGAACTCTGGAGCACTATTCTGTGTTGTAGGTAGTGTCAGTGTGTGTTAGTATCCAGTGAACTCTGGTCCACCATTCTGTGTTGTAGGTAGTGGCAAGTGTGTGTTAGTGTCCAGTGAACTCTGGAGCACTATTCTGTGTTGTAGGTAGTGTCAGGTGTGTGTTAGTGTCCAGTGACCTCCGGAGCACTATTCTGTGTTGTAGGTAGTGTCAGGTGTGTGTTAGTGTCCAGTGAACTCTGGAGCACTATTCTGTGTTGTAGGTAGTGTCAGGTGTGTGTTAGTGTCCAGTGAACTCTGGAGCACTATTCTGTGTTGTAGGTAGTGTCAGGTGTGTGTTAGTGTCCAGTGAACTCTGGAGCACTATTCTGTGTTGTAGGTAGTGTCAGGTGTGTGTTAGTGTCCAGTGACCTCCGAAGCACCATTCTGTGTTGTAGGTAGTGTCAGGTGTGTGTTAGTGTCCAGTGACCTCCGGAGCACCATTCTGTGTTGTAGGTAGTGTCAGTGTGTGCTAGTGTCCAGTGAACTCTGGAGCACCATTCTGTGTTGTAGGTAGTGTCAGGTGTGTGTTAGTGTCCAGTGACCTCCGGAGCACCATTCTGTGTTGTAGGTAGTGTCAGTGTGTGTTAGTGTCCAGTGACCTCCGGAGCACCATTCTGTGTTGTAGGTAGTGTCAGTGTGTGTTAGTGTCCAGTGAACTCTGGAGCACCATTCTGTGTTGTAGGTAGTGTCAGGTGTGTGTTAGTGTCCAGTGACCTCCGGAGCACCATTCTGTGTTGTTTGTAGTGTGTACAGTGTGTGTTAGTGTCCAGTGAACTCTGGAGCACCATTCTGTGTTGTACGTAGTGTCAGTGTGTGTTAGTGTCCAGTGAACTCTGGAGCACCATTCTGTGTTGTAGGTAGTGTGTACAGTGTGTACAGTGTAGGACATGTTCGGGTGTTTCTGCTTCGTTGAAGTGTTTGCATTTGCTAGTCTGGCATTTTTTCATTTCATATAAGTGGGAGTTAACCTGTTTGGTTATTTGTGTTATAGTTATAACCCTGTCTATATTTCTCAGTTTACAGTATATAATATTTATGGTATATTTGTAGTTTATTGAGTGGTTTTTGGAGTAGACATTTTAGTTTATAATTTGAAGTTAGGTACTTACTTTGCCATTTTTGAATAGGCTTTTGAATTCATTTGTAGGTATGCTTACGTAACTTCTGGGGCTTTAGGGCGGTTTTGGCTGCCTTGTCAGCAAGTTCATTGCTCAACACACCAACATGGACAGGGATCCCTCCGGGAGATAGAGCCACACTCATCATATAGGGTTGCTTCCTTCTTGGCCTGCTCCGTGGGGAGATCCTAGGGGCAGCTGCTGAGCTGTGTTCGGCTGGGGACAATTAGCTGGCAAAGCTCTCTAATTAATGACTCACGACTGTCTCCTTGCTTTTTTAGCTGAAAGGTTGTTGGCACCAGTACGACAGATGTGTCCCCAAGTACAGGGGTTCCACAAAGAGAGGGGTCGCAGTTATCAGACAGTCGTTAGTCTATGCTAAGTTACTGGAGTTACGATCTTACTGATAAGATCACTTTCTGGAACTGACCTGTGTTTACAGTGATGCACTCCAGCTACAACAGATTATAAACAATTGTACTTTAAGATTAGCGAGCCTAACCAGCGGTCAGGTCCACTGACTTCACACATGTCATTGTATCCCAACTGCATAGGTCAATGTTCATTATGTTGATCACTGGAGTGTCTGGTCCAGACTCAGATATTTACAAACCGCTGCCATACAGCTGGAATATTCCTGAGGGTGGTGTTAAACAACAAACATATAAACAAAACTCTGAACATAAAAAAAATCAAACACATTTTCTTCAGGTTCAGTATCAGAGTGAGTGAGTGAGTGAGTTTAGTTTTATGCCGTGGCGTTCTGTATCAGAACATTCAGTGTTGTACAAGATGCTTTCTAGGGTGCCATATTAAAAATAAGCACAGACAGAAAATGACATACAGTATTCCTATATTCACTGATGCCCAGTATTATGCAGCAGGACCTTGTAATCTGGGTGAACAGCACTGTAAACCATTGAGGAACATGGACTCGTCTTGGGGTACCAGGCACTTTAATATACAAATACCAACGACACTTCATCGTTTAAGGCTCTCTGTGAAAGCCCTGTGAGATGAGTGCAGGCAATTTATAAAGAATACTTTAAGCTGACATACGATTCAGATAGGGGAATTGATATCCTCAGCAGCGCCTAGGATTTTGTTCGAGACAGAAAACTTCTTCAAAGGTGATTCAAAACATATAAATCTCCGAAGGAAACCCAACAAATCCAGTATGCCACATCACATTCATTTTCATCCAGCCTGTTCAGTGAATATTCAAAAACATACAAAATTAATTTTGGAAACATTTCTGGGTAATGACTGTTATGTTTTTAAACACTTTCCACTGTTGGCCCGCTATGCAGCTTACAATGTGACAGCATTGTGGTGGCTGAAGGACACCAGACAGTAACATCTGTGCTAGACTCTTTACACAATGTGACAGTGTTGTGGTGGCCGAAGGACACCAGACAGTAACATCTGTGCTAGACTCTTCACACAATGTGACAGCGTTGTGGTGGCCGAAGGACACCAGACAGTAACATCTGTGCTAGACTCTTCACACAATGTGACAGCGTTGTGGTGGCTGAAGGACACCAGACAGTAACATCTGTGCTAGACTCTTTACACAATGTGACAGCGTTGTGGTGGCTGAAGGACACCAGACAGTAACATCTGTGCTAGACTCTTCACACAATGTGACAGCGCTTGTGGTGGCTCAAGGACACCAGACAGTAACATCTGTGCTAGACTCTTCACACAATGTGACAGCGTTGTGGTGGCGAAGACACCAGACAGTAACATCTGTGCTAGACTCTTCACACAATGTGACAGCGTTGTGGTGGCTGAAGGACACCAGACAGTAACATCTGTGCTAGACTCTTCACACAATGTGACAGCGTTGTGGTGGCTGAAGGACACCAGACAGTAACATCTGTGCTAGACTCTTTACACAATGTGACAGCGTTGTGGTGGCTGAAGGACACCAGACAGTAACATCTGTGCTAGACTCTTCACACAATGTGACAGCGTTGTGGTGGCTGAAGGACACCAGACAGTAACATCTGTGCTAGACTCTTTACACAATGTGACAGCGTTGTGGTGGCTGAAGGACACCAGACAGTAACATCTCTGCTGGACTCTTTACACAATGTGACAGCGTTGTGGTGGCCGAAGGACACCAGACAGTAACATCTGTGCTGGAGACTCTTGTGCTGGACAATGTGACAGCGTTGTGGTGGCTGAAGGACACCAGACAGTAACATCTGTGCTAGACTCTTCACACACAATGTGACAGCGTTGTGGTGGCTGAAGGACACCAGACAGTAACATCTGTGCTAGACTCTTCACACAATGTGACAGCGCTTGTGGTGGCTGAAGGACACCAGACAGACAGTAACATCTGTGCTAGACTCTTCACACAATGTGACAGCGTTGTGGTGGCTGAAGGACACCAGACAGTAACATCTGTGCTAGACTCTTTACACAATGTGACAGCGTTGTGGTGGCTGGAAGGACACCAGACAGTAACATCTGTGCTAGACTCTTCACACAATGTGACAGCGTTGTGGTGGTGGCTGAAGGACACCAGACAGTAACATCTGTGCTAGACTCTTCACACAATGTGACAGCGTTGTGGTGGCTGAAGGACACCAGACAGTAACATCTGTGCTAGACTCTTCACACAATGTGACAGCGTTGTGGTGGCTGAAGGACACCAGACAGTAACATCTGTGCTAGACTCTTCACACAATGTGACAGCGTTGTGGTGGCTGAAGGACACCAGACAGTAACATCTGTGCTAGACTCTTCACACAATGTGCATCTTTTGCACCGTTTACTAAATACGGAAAATCTGGACGTAGCTAACTGAGCATGTGTCGCGGCGTTCTGTCAACAAGCAAATAACCTGATCTGCTTCAAGCATGAAAACATAATTCACTTTAAAAGTCTTCAATCAATAACAAATTCAATCATTTGGTTCTAATCAATTCGAAATTGCTATTTTTTCACACTTCACTTCAATATCAAACTGCTAGACTCCTGTGGAGCTATTTATAGACGAATCTAAAAGAGATGTTTCTTTGAGTATAGATGATAACTGATCACAGCATCTTTTTGTATGGCAGTATGGAAGATACTGAACAAGTCAAAGTGTAAATTTGGTAACCCGAGAAACAATGAGCAAATGGACCAATGAGCTGGGTTTAACACCACATTAACTCTGGTTATACCACAAGGTGTCAGCTTCACGGCGGAAGTGATGTGACTCTACACACTGTATCTGACAAGGACTGAATGGATGAGGCTATTTTACCACAAATTTGTAATACATTTTTTAACAAACATCCCAATGAAATATAATAATAGTGATAAAAACATAACAATTCTTAATCATATTCACATATTTTTTCAAACAATAACAATAAAACATGCTTGTGCGGCATGCAGTTCACCACCATATAGTTTCCTCATTAGCAGTATTATCATATCAGGGTGGTGGGGTAGCCTAGTGGTTAAAGCGTTCACTCATCCAGCGAAGTCCCAGGTTCAATTCCCCACATGGGTACAATGTGTGAAGCCCATTTCTGGTGTTCTCTGCCGTGATATTGCTGGAATATGGCTACTCACTTGCTCACTAACTATAATATCACAACGAAGATATTTCAATGACTTCAAAGTGTGTGTATACTCTAAAATATTGTATCAATTCTGAGAAAAGTATTGATCTGGAAAAAACTGCAGACATCTGATGAAAGATTAAATGAGAAAACAGCCATCATGACATGGTGGTTAATACTTCCAACCAGAAACTAAACATCTGAAGTGCATTAAGAAGGTTACTGCAGCTTCCGACAGTAGAACAAACTAGGTGCTTGTAACCTGACCAGCACTGTTGACACTGAAATGTACATGAAAGAGATTAATGCCCTACTTTGACTGGTGTCCTCCAGTGATTAGGCCTACATAGATGCCTGATTGCTATCTAAATACCACTCCAACTTGCTTCCTATCCTTCCCATATACATATATAAGGTCTATAATTACATCATCAGTTTAATTGCTCTCAAACAGACAGTAAAATGCCAATATTGCATTAATTGATGATTTGATAGTCTGACGAACTCCCTGGGTGAAAATAACAAGTAGAGACATCCGAGTTCACAGAGACAACTTCCAGGCAAGATAATCATGAAATTGATCTTAAAAGCACAACTGACAGTGTATATATCATACGAGGTGTATAATGAAATATGCATTCTCATATTTGTTTTTTTGCATCGAACTGACAATCCAATATCAAGTTCAATTTTAATTCCCCTCAGTCAAGATATGCAACTCACATGAGATGCTCATGATTAAGATCCCTCTCTGCTCGTTGAATGAAATTAATTATTTCTCGAACCATCAAAGGACTAAGTAAGTCTCAATTCAATGTATGTTTTAGGGTTACAGCTTTGCCGTTTTACCAGAGCACCTCCTCCGGGACTATTCAGATCTGGGCTAGTCTCCAAGCACCATCGCTTTACAGTCAGGACAATTTGATCTGAAACTGAACCAAATAATTGGGGAATCGACAGCCATCATTATCCCCTTGTGCAAAGGCATAAAATTTGGGAAGCCTCAGAAATAACGAGCAGTAATTGTGTGTATCAAAACACGTGGCCCAAACACATCATCACATTTTTACTGGATTGGGAAGATGCTCTGCCGTGTTGGAAGACATGGTCAATACCAAAACAGCCCGATAAGTCTCTCCCTGTACGTCAATATCACAGCCTTGCTTGAAGCTGAACATAAATCACAGCTCATTGTCACCAATCAATAAAAGAAACTGATAATTCTATGATTGAGAACAGAGGCGAAAACAGCTCACGACAAATTGCCCATAGACACATATTTCCGTGGAATGGTCCCAGGGAGTGGAGTCGCTCCTAAAGTGAAGCTGCTTGCCGAGAGCTTGATTGTGCTCCGACACCATGTCCTGAGCCAGTCAAGCATACACATCGTTAATTAGAATCTCAATCATATCTCCCTTACCCATCATGCCGTCTGATTGAACAATTGATCTTCATCGTAGCTCACATTGTTGTTCCAACGTTCTTGGAAATTCCGCCAGTTATTGCTTCAACAAATATTATTGTTGACCATTTCCATGAATCTGTTTGTCATGTAAGTAATTCCTAATGGTCGTATCTGCCCCAGGCCGGAAGGGGTCACTGTGAAGGTGTCAATGCCACAGACCCATCTCACGTTCATGAATATGAAAAGCAAATGCTTGTACATTCATCAGTAGTGAGACAAGCATTCAGAATAGGTCTGCCATTTTGTTCTTCTCATTCCTGTAACCTACCCATTACAACGGCTTTCTTCAGCCTTCAGAAAGCACTGTACCTTGGATTCAATCCCAAAATGCTTTAGACAATAATTCAATATATTTCTTGCATATCACAAGATGAACATATTTACAGGTATCCAACTTGGATTTTAAGGTGTACAAAAATATTCAGCTTCTAAAAGATCCTACACACCCTTCGAGACACTTCTAACAAATTCATAAGCTCTGGCGAAAATGAAATCTATCTTGTGACTCCATCAGACATTAGGTTAACTCAAAGCTGGACTAACATGTCATTGAAATGAAAATAGTTTACAGAAGAAAACATGCTATAAAATTATCATTATGGCAAGACTTTCTTTAAACTGCAGGAATCTAGACTTGCTAGGAAGTCCAGACTTAGAGGACTGTACTGTTTTAGTGTCTGTATGACTATAGTCTGCTGTGAAAACGTACATTAAATAAAACACCGAGAACAAGTAGGGTTGGCCTAAGTTAATGCTCATCACCTACCGCACGTGCATTTGTTTCACTGTTCCAACTACTGTGCTTACCCCTTGTAATACAAACCAATAATAGCCATTTGAAACTATGATCATTTGTTAAACAACTTTTATTCTAAGATGAATAAAATTTGGATATTTAAATGTTCAATTGGCAAGGTAAAATTATGAGGATTCGGAATCTTAATTTCACTTTATTCGACTTACTTTTTTGTAAAAAGTGAATTTCATCGGTACGTTTTCACTGCAAACAGACTATAATTAGAGTGAGTGAACGCGCACTGATCACCTCGCAAGTGGGTGATCTGGTGACACCAGGATGACCAACAGACATATACAGCATGGCGACTGGCTTATTGGGCAGCTAGACTCTGTTAATATTGATAGTCATCATCATGCCACAATAACCAAATGAAATCTGTCTGTATAATCCTGCAGGATGAAACTCCTGGTCTGAGCAACCATTCATGCTGTCAAGATTGTTTTGTTTATTTACATTGCAGTACCCCAGCTGCATGATGACAGGCTTACAAACAATCAAGTGGGAACCAGACAATCCAGTGATACTGTTAATGAACAATTCCACCAGGGTGTGATAACAAAACCAAGTCACCAGGCCTGACAATCTGATCCTGACTTCATCTTACAACAGCATATATATCGCTGCAGATCTACCAGTCAGAGGATGTCTACCTGTAGGGTAGAAGGTCAGAACGTGAGACATTCACATGTCCAGTTCGGCCTTTCCCGTGTCCATCAACAACTTCTGTTGCTGCAGATCTACACAGTCAGAGGATGTCTACCTGTAGGGTAGAAGGTCAGAACGTGAGACATTCACATGTCCAGTTCGGCCTTTCCCGTGTCCATCAACAACTTCTGTTGCTGCAGATCTACCAGTCAGAGGATGTCTACCTGTAGGGTAGAAGGTCAGAAGCAGATCTACCAGTCAGAGCATGTCTACTGGTAGGGTAGGAGGTCAGAACGTGAGACATTCACATGTCCAGTTCGGCCTTTCCTGTGTCCATCAACAACTTCTGTTGCTGCAGATCTACCCAGTCAGAGGATGTCTACTGGTAGGGTAGGAGGACACATAGTCAGCCACTCACAGGTCCAGTTCGGACCTCCCCTGTGTCCATCCAGCCACAGGCAAACTGTAGCGCAAATAGAGTTGCGCAACAAAAAGAAAATGACCAGTCTTCCTATATGAGAGTGAAGCGAGCAAAGGTTGGCAACGTACTTCCCTCGATTCAGTTCGAAAAATATTTTTATCAAAATATCAAAACTAAAAATCGCAGTTGAACCGGAAGCTGGCAGGGGTAATGGAGGCAAAGAACGGATTGATATGGCACGAGTGGCGCTTAAAATGTTGAATTAAATATGTTTTACATGAGTAATTATTAAATATGAGGTTGGAAATCTGAGAGCACAACCCTGTGAGGAAATGGGTGTCTACCTTTGATGGTGGCGATTTTTTATTTTGATATTAAAAATATTTTTCGAACCGAAGCGAGGGAAGTACATTGCCAAGGTTAGCTCGCTTCACTCGCATATAGGAAGACTGGTCATTTCTCTTTGTTGCGCAACCCTATTTGTGCTACAGTTTCCCTGTGCTCCAGCAGCCAGTCACACTCTGCTGCCATTCTGACCATCCAATCACAATTCTAGCAGTAGAAATGACTGGACACACTTGATGTCCATGCTACTCTCAGAGACAGATTTGCAACTCAAATCATCTTCATTTATCCTGTGCCCAATGTCATTTGGCCACCCTGCTATGATGAATAAATGGACTATTCCCTTAACTCAAGTTTTGAGTTTCAAATATTTTACAAAATAACTGTCCAATCAAGTTACCGTGATGAATCCAAGATTCTCCCTACGGAATCGCTGATCATGGGCATATTGACATCACTTCCCCTCACTGAGAGAGAGCCGCAGCTTCTGGGGTGTATTTATAATAATGGAACACATTAGACAGTCAACACATCAATGCACAAAAATATGAATAAAAACTGGTTTATTTGATTGACATCAAAGTTCCAGCTAACAATGTCTTTGTACTCCTTCAACTTAAGAAAGGAAATGATGTTTTCATGAGTGTTACAAAAGTGTACACGTTTCAAACAAATCCAATTTCCTACAAATGACAACTTCTCCACATATGCAGATCCTGGGGTACGATGATGTAACTTTATCATTTGCAATTTCCTTTCTTAATGTCAAGTTTCTATCACCCTCGGAAATGAGTTCGACATCTGTGTATCAACCTTCTCTCAGGATGCATCAGAAATCACTCTCCCCACGCAATATGGAAATAAGTCTTTTCCTTTCCAAAAAGCACTCTTTCATTAAAAGCTGTTCACTTTTGGCAACAACACAACAGACCTTTATTATCTCCTTGTGTACAGAGTGCATTGCATGATCCGAGATAATCAGTCCGTTCATTCTGGACAAACTCAGGCAAATACTAGCATTATGATCAGTTGTCTGGTCGCTAGCACAGCCAATGTTGAGCAGAAGCCAGGCAGAGAAATCCTCCTCCTCCAAATAGTGCTAAGTTATTATGTGATTGTCTTAAATATTCATGAATCTGTCAACAAGCAAGTTCCCATGCATCCTGGCCTGGTGCTAAGTATTGTAAATTATGCATGAAGTGGATGCCATGATGAAATATCTCAATGAAATATTAATAAATTGAATATGTTTTTTACCCATTTGTCACAGTTGTTCAGAAGTTTTGAAGAATAATAACAGGTTCAACTTGAACAAACCCTTGCTTGTTTTTCAAACTGATTGATGAAGAAAATAATGGTCTAGACGTCATATCGCAGTTGAAAATAATACGCTTCCAAAATGAGGCAACTACTTATACTCTTCACTGAGAAAATGTCTTATTTTTTCATCTAATACCACACAGAGAAAATGCACAGATCCATATCATAAATGAGGGTCCACACAGGGGGACTTTGCGGCATAGATCCAGAACTACATGCGAGGGTCCACACAGGGGTACTTTGTAACAAAGACACAGCATTGCACGTGAGGGTCCACACACACACTCTGTCAACAAATTACTTTTGATAAAGAAGTCACAGCCCATTTTATATATACAAAAAAACATACACGCTTAATCCCCAAACAGTCCTGTGTGATTTAGTGAAGGGACCCCCATGTGAAGCCCCAGCAGCGTAGCGAAGGCTTTTATTTACACTCCTCCTTAGTGGCAAATGATGAGATATATTCGGTATTTCCCATGGTACCACCAACACAACATAGATACTGCATGACATTACTCGATTGTCAATAGACATTTGGAAACTAAAGCTGATTGTCCAAAATAAATTAATTGCTCAGTATAATCGACTTCAATGTACACAGGAAAAATTGTATTCAATTTTGTTTGCTCAAATATGTTCTGATATTTCGCGTATTGCTTTACAAAACCTAATACTATAGTACTACGACAGTAGCTCAACTGTAACCATGGTTACATCTGCAATATGACATCCTAACCCATAAAGATCTGGGTTAGAACTGGTCTTCAGCAACCCATGCTTGTCTCCACGCGAAGATCTGGGTTAGAATTGGTCTTCAGCAACCCATGCTTGTCTCCACGTGAAGATCTGGGTTAGAATTGGTCTTCAGCAACCCATGCTTGTCTCCCCGTGAAGATCCAGGTTAGAATTGGTCTTCAGCAACCCATGCTTGTCTCCCCGTGAAGATCCGGGTTAGAATTGGTCTTCAGCAACCCATGCTTGTCTCCCTGTGAAGATCCGGGTTAGAATTGGTCTTCAGCAACCCATGCTTGTCTCCCGTGAAGATCCGGGTTAGAATTGGTCTTCAGCAACCCATACTTGTCTCCCTGTGAAGATCTGGGTTAGAATTGGTCTTCAGCAACCCATGCTTGTCTCCCCGTGAAGATCTGGGTTAGAATTGGTCTTCAGCAACCCATGCTTGTCTCCCTGTGAAGATCTGGGTTAGAACTGGTCTTCAGCAACCCATGCTTGTCGTAACAGGCGGCTAACAGGATCAGGTGGTCAGGCTCACTGACTTGGTTGACACATGTCATCATATCCCAAATGCTTAGATCAATACTCATGATGTTGGTCACTGGATTGTCTGGCCCAGACTTGATTATATACAGACCGAGACAGAGTGTTGCATGTAAAACAACCAAACAAAGTATGACATCCCAGTGGACCCTGGCTAGAGCAACCGTCAGTTGGGAGTAGTCAGCCACACCAGTCTCATGAGTCTGAACCAGTGGTTGATGTAATGAGCACTATCCTATGATTCAATGGCTTCAATGATATGCAATGAGCATGGAGTCTGACCACAAGACCCATTGAGCTGACTCTTAAAACAAAAAGCAGGTAGTTGGATCTATCTTGGCAGCTGTACAGGGAACATCTTCCACAACAGCAAATATGCAGTGGTTGTTCTAGATTGGCGATAACAAGGGTACTTCAGACCTAATGGCTACAAAGTTGGGTCATCAGAGACAACAGTGAGGTCATCAGAGACAACAGTGAGGTCATCAGAGAGAAAGGTTAGGTCATCAGAGATAACAAGTCATCAGAGACAAAAGTGAGATCATCAGAGAGAAAGGTTAGGTCATCAGAGACAACAGTGAGATCATCAGAGACAAAAGTGAGATCATCAGAGACAAAAGGAGATCATCAGAGACAACAATGAGGTCATCAGAGACAATGAGGTCATCAGAGACAACAATGAGGTCATCAGAGACAACAATGAGGTCATCAGAGACAACAGTGAGATCATCAGAGACCAAAGTATAAAATCATTTTAGAGAGTGATTCCACAAATTACTTGGTGATCCATCTAAACATAGCATGTCAGCTTATGCGTGCTTGCAAGGAAGTTTGACAATTCATCCATCATTGAATTTGATTTCTTTTGTTTAATGTATATTTTACAACTCATTAATTTAGTGAAAACAGGCAGGGAAATGAGCTGTCTGTCAGGGACAATATTTCGATATTTCGCCCCAACTGATAGTGACAACAGAGACGTAACTGACTCACTTGGCTGTTCGGCTTGCAGATCTAAAATATTCATGAAAGGGAGAGTCTGCTTTCAACTGTTCCATCTCAATATGCCACAGTGTTTCTGTTCCTTGTATCAGTGAAAACATCAACAGGCTCTTTGAAGTCTCGAAACAACCAGGGAACTGAACTGGGGGAACTGAATACTGGGGAACTAAAAACTAAATACCACGGAACTAAATACTAATTCCGGGGAACCAGAAACTGAATACCAGAGGCTTAAATACCTCAGCACAAAATACCACGGAACTAAATACTACGTACCAGAGGACTAAACGACAGGGAACCAATTCTGCCCCAAATCCCCCAAGAATATATTTAATGGGATACACATTATCTCATTGACTAAATATTCATAGTTAAATTAATTATCACATATCATAGCAGTGTATATACAGATTGACATTGGTATATATTTATCACTATGATATATGATCAGTCTTACTGAATATACTTTGCTATAATATATTATTAGTTTTGCTGCATATACGCTGCTACTGTACATGATGCCATCATGCTGAGAGCAGCAGTAAACAACAATCACATGATTGCAAATTGTTTTGGTAGTCAATTTTCATCTGTATTATCATAAAATGCATCAACAGATGCCTCTCATACTTCCTCATGCAATCAGTAACCCTTGACAAACAAGGACATTTGTGTTGCACGTTCAGAGTAAAATCCCCAATAAACATGACAGTCCTCACATATCAATATCCTGATATTCCCAGAATCATAGCCCTTTCATCATTTACAGAGTCATGCAATGAACATTTGTCACTAACCTGCAGACATCAGCCACGGAGACTATTACCTGTGATTCCATTACCGATCAGCCTGACACAAGCAATGGTTTAACACCCAATGGCAGTTACAACATCGCTGATTAACACCGCCAGTCGGTCTACCTGAACAGATGGCTGCATTATCCAACATATCCCCAACAATAATCAATAAACACTGAGCAGGCCCACCCACGTGTGTGATAAATGGAATATAGCCCAGGTAGAGCTGGACCATCAGTGTACACAGGAAGCATCTGTCAGCCAGGTTAGATTACAGTTCATCATCATGGTTAGCATAGATTAGGCCACAGCTGTAAATTTACCTGTTTTACATTTGGGTGTTTGTTAGTCACTATGGATATAGTTGGTCATACCTGGACCACGGAGACCCATGTCTTGATAAACGAGGACTGGGAGGTTGAGCTACACCTAGCAATTTCCCAGCTATCTGACAATGGTATGTAAATCACTGAGTCTGGACCAGACAATCCAGTGATTATTAGTGTGAGCAAAGAACTATGTAATCAGTGTATAACACACAACCAACCAATACACAGGGTCTGACACACCCCTGACCCTGCTGACTGCTGGCCCTCACCAACACATGAGTGAGTGAGTGATGTGAGTTTAGTTTTATGCCTCACTCAGCAATATTCCAGCTAAATGGTGGCGGTCTGTAAATATCGAGTCTGGACCAGACAATCCAGTGATCAACAGCATGAGCATTGATCTAGGTAACTGGGATATAATGACATGTGTCAACCAAGTCAGCGAGCCTGACCACACGATCCTGTTAGTCACCTTTTTACTATATCAGCACACTGCAGTCATACATTTCACCACTGAATAAGTATTATTGCAGGTGCTACTTTTCCAAAAGCATCTTGCCAATTGATACAAAATTATGTGAAAAGTGATTACACTGATCTGACCTCCCCAATGTCTATATTTCAGCAGATACAGACACAATCCCAGCATCACCTTGTGTTAAACCTTTTTACCTACGCACACACAGGAAATGTGTGTAAATATATCAGTACACATGAGTGTAGTTGCCTTCTGACAGGCTGTAATCTGGGAACAATGCAGTATTTAACACACCATTTTCCGAGTCAACAATGTTCCTGCATAAACAAAGGGCTCATAGCATTAACTACCTGAGTGCTTAACGTAAATATTGTTGTGTCTAGTCTACTTGACAACAGTTTACATACACAATGTATCTTGTTTAACAGATAATATTGAATGTTTATCATTTACCCAACACTGCTATTTCAAAGAACCATGGACTGCAGCTTCAGAAACTGTTTAGACACTGATTACATCACAGACACGATGTTGCCCTTCATATCGCCTGTTTCTGTTATTTCAAAGTAACACAATCTGTTGTTTTCATAAACTATTTACATCCTGATTACATCACAAACATCAAGCATCCTCCAAGACAAGGACTTTTCTTAACTTGTTTTGACTACAATAATTCCAAGATTTAAAAATATTAACAGAGTTTGCCTCAAGGGAGTTGAGAATGACGTTCTGTCACATATATATTCGTTATGCCACACAAGAAAGCAGCACCAAACTTTGTAAATCCATGTTGCTAAAATTTAATTTAAAACCAGATAATTGAAGGAGTGAAGGAGAAAAGCTAATTTTACAACTTCAGGGCCCAGGCATGGAACCGGAAAAAATCCTGTGATTTTCTACGGTAGTATGTTGATAATTATTTACTCTTTCTACAGATGATGTGTTCCACATTCAACATCCAGCAAAGTGAATCCCAGGAAAACCACCATCCCAGATTTTCACTGACAATCTCTACATGAATCGACTTCCATCATTTACAGTGATTTATCTATTCCAGCCAGGCGGGTGATAAAATCTCAAAATAACTCACGGAGAGGAATAATCCAAATAGCACTTTCGCTTCCTAGGATTTCATCCACACCGTCAGCACTCCAGAAAACAAAGGCATTTACACAAACCGCAACACTGGCAATTATACATACATTCAGATCTATCCATACAAATCCTTCGCACATTTCCGATAAGCCTTTCCCTCATTTCCAAAAATTCCATCCCAGCACCAACCATTAAAACTCAAGAACGAAAGCAGTCTATTGCTAATTCTGGAAATAAATCACCAAAGAGTGATACCAAATTACAATTAACAAGAAGCAAATGATATACAAGATAATGACACCGGTGACAACAGTAATGCTATTTACCAGTCTATGCTGCAGAACTTCTGTGTGGTGGACGATGTGGTAAACCCAACAATGATGTATGCACATTCATGAGGTTGATGACCAGTGTCACAACCCCTGATGTCCACTTCAAACTGACCATAACATACATGATATATTTACCTTCAGCTGGCCTTTCACCTGCCGGCCACTGGTCAGTCACACATTAACACATGTCCGCTGACTTCCTCTGCGTGGGGACGGCTCTTGGTCAATTATTCCATGTATACTAGCAGTTCGCTATCACTCTGTAACAAACAAAGCCCAGGCAATGATCACTACTTATTTCACATTCCACCAGTGGCCTCTGAAGCCGTCACTCTCCAGAATAGAAGGGGCAGATGTGCTATCACGCTATTCCCAATACACCAGCATCACACAAGATGCCCCTGCGTTCTCCCTGCTAGCCTGCAAATATTGACTGTCCGAGCGAAGATACTCGTAATCAGATCGGCATTGATCCAGAGGGATTTTATGCGAGATCAGCATAAATTACACAGCGATGCTCCCTCGGTTTGACAGTCGAGTGAGTGTGGACGATGTGAATGCTCCACCCGACACCTCTGTCTCCCTCAAACTGACAATGGATGCAAATTAGGAAGATTGTAAAGAGCTGGGAGATTTCCTGAGCTTTCAGTAAAATTACTGTGGGTTTAAACCTGCAGCCTGAAATGACTTGACAATGATTCACTCTCCTGTAAGGACGTTCTGGCGCTAGTTTAATTTCTCTATGTGATATGATTGTTAAAACCAAAATTGCCATTAAGATTTCCATGTGAAAATGAAAGCAATTTAATCAATTTTACAAAATGTATCCCTGCCAAGGAACTTCCAGAAAATATTCACAAGTTGCCCTTAGTTAAAATGAAAAAATCAAACAAATTCGCGTCTCCAAGGAAAGCTAAAATAGATTTTGGAGAGTGGATGTTTAAAAGTTCATGGTAATACAGAGTTACCACTCAGTCTGGATCTTTTTCAGGAATGGTGCCAACCGAATTTCTGGTTATTTTTGTGTATCTAAAATTAACACTTGAAGTTTAAGTATAACTTTAGAGACACTAACTAATCAGTTTAATTACTGGACCTATAAACTTCTTATCAGGTATTTGGCACAATGAGTATTTTTATGCAATTCTTTTGTTGGAACATATTTTTTTCACTATATTTGTAGATTGGACACACATGTTTCTGTTGGGCAAAACCATGAATATATGAAAAAATCTGACTTAGTTCAATAACAAATCAATTAATGTAAAAATGTCCAACCTGGAAAAT
Source organism: Haliotis rubra (assembly GCF_003918875.1). Taxonomy (NCBI): domain Eukaryota; kingdom Metazoa; phylum Mollusca; class Gastropoda; order Lepetellida; family Haliotidae; genus Haliotis; species Haliotis rubra. The sequence goes on along the minus strand of NW_025767063.1, from coordinate 700,216 downwards.
TATAAATATTTGAGTTTATAAAATGACATAATAGGATACAATGTTTATTTTTCAAATGATTTTCACAATTGAAGATGAGGCAAGAATAGACCACAAGCAGAAAGACAGAAGCTGTTATCTGTGTGTACTACAAACATCTAAATACCACTCAAGGACTCCATTTCCCCATTGTTATAGCAACAAATCAGGTCTCATTAAGGTGATCAAAGGGATTGTGTTACTGTGGGATTACCGGAACATTAATCTCAAGTTGGACATGACAAGCAATCAGATACATATCATGTACCCTCTCAATGTTATCAGTGTGCCTGTCATCCATACCTAATGTCTGAATGGGAGATACTTGGGCTGCCTGGTTACCTTGCCCAACCCTCCCTGGGTTCTACCTACCCCCTCCTCCTGGGTAGCCTGTGTAACACCCCCCCTCTCCCTTTATAAAATCCCGAGGGTTGCCTGAATTCTGTGTGCCATCCATCCTCCCCAGGTGCAGCCTGGACACCAGTACCCTCTCTCAGGGTAGTCAGTATTTCCCTACCCTCCCTCTTCCCTAGAGCAGCTTGAATACCCTCCCTCCTCCCTCAGACTGGTGTCCCATGTCCCAGGTTATTCCTTTCCTCCAACGGCTCTACCCTCCTTACCCCACCCACACCCACACACTGTCACACCTATCCCATGAAAGGTGATAAATACATAATGCTTGGTGACAGTTGAGGTAACAAGGACAATCAACAATTCATTAATTATTCATTCATCTCCATCTTATATTCCCCTATCAAGCCATCCCTGACAGTCAACATGCAAATAATGTGTAAATTAGTTAGCCAAGTTATACAAATGCCTACACCCCCTCCCAAAGTCTACCCCTCCCAAACCCTACTCTTCCTAAACTACCATTAGCTCCATTAACTACATCTACATTATCCTCAGCTCTGAATAACACTACTTTTAATCACTACACAGGAAAGCTCTGACATCAATATCTCAGACTTTATTTATCAACACATGAGATGCTGATCGAGAATTCTTTGTAAGCAAATAAAATATACTAATATTCTGTTTGCAGACTGATTGTGATATTGATGGCACCTTTCTTAAATACTTCCAGTTGTTCTTATTGATCATTATTGTCACATCTGCATCAGAAAACTGATATTGTAACTGAAACTGCTAAGAGTGGAGTACAGCAAGGGTCGGTTCTCCAATAAATTTTGTTAAAACGTTTTACAGAAAAAAAGCAGGGAACATTACTGCATCATTAAACATAGTGTCAGGTATGCTCATGATATCCAAATGGCAGACAGCTTTGGCCTTGACACAGAGCACCCATACTGACTGCATATCAAACATGGGGTAATGCAGTCGTATAAACCAGTCACCATGGATGACAGAGCACGAAGTGTGCCTTTGTGATGATGATGTGAAATACAATCACATCACTGTTGTTATTTCAAAACTGCTTCACAAAGATGGTTACTACCGTAAGATGACCTCATTGATAAACAATGACAAGATTTGTGATTCCCCGCAACCAGACTAAATGAGAGATTACTTATTTCTGACACATTTCGCTCCTACGACAACAGATCCCTAAAGAGTACACTGTGGTAACAGTAACCTGAAACACTCAGGGGGGATGGTCTAAAAATAGCACTGAATCTCAGTCACTGCAATAAATACAAGTACAATACAATTAAGTTTGTACTGAAATATATAAAAGGAAGTAAGCACTTGTACAAGTTGATTGGAACCCTGTAAAGACGACATGTCGTACATTTGCCAATGTCTGTGTTGATCTGTGTGACTCCTGCTATTTTAACTGAAGACTCTTACAATGGGATTTTAGTTCAAGTGTCTCATGAAAAGTTATATTACCTCTCTAGGTGTTTTGACTACACATAATGCATGTTTTTATTTGTCATTTACAGCTTTCCCTCTGTGGGGTAGGTACCATTAAACATTCATAATGAATGTTTATCTTAACTGTCCACATAAATGAAGATGCTGTCCGACCAGTCAGGTTTGAAATAAACAAATTTACATTTTTTCTTCAGCCCAGTGCAAAATTCGGTAAGACTTCGGCCCCTAAATTTTAACAATGAGGAAAAATTTCTTTGAGTGTCATTTTTAGAAGTTGGATGTCTTTAAGCATGTTCAGATACAATTACAAAAACATATTAAAACTCATCCTTATCAGACGAGGAATACATATTCAGGTGATATGACTGACTGAGTTTGGTTTTACGCCGCTTTTAGCAATATTCCAGCAACATCACGTCGGGGGACACCAGAAATGGGCTTCACACATTGTACCCATGTGGGGATTCGAACCCGGGTCTTCGGCGTGACGAGCCAACGCTTTAACCACTAGGCTACCCCACCGCCCCTCAGGTGATATGTTGTGACTAGAATGAAATCAAAGGGGGGATACCGGCGTAAGTCTTTCCCAGACAATGACAACCCATGAACCTATGTGAGTTGAGTGATGTAAATACTCTGACAGACCTGATGACAGGCAGTGTCCTAACCTTGCCCCACACCGTCCCACAGTAACAAGCCTCCACCTCTGCCTGGCTAGTGTGTACATGGTCCGAGGCCGTGAACTGATCCACCTGGGTCACCCAGGCTGTTGATATGCTATACAACAACTCCTGGTATCTGCATCCACTCAGTTATGTAAGCTCCATTGTAAGCAGGGATACCATTGTCTGTCCATTAAGCCTGGGTAATTGTTTCCTAGCTAGGAGTTGGTGGGTTTATCAGGTGCCTATCAGTGACAGAAAGTACACCACGCCCTTAATGATGGACTAATTGAGGCATCTCTGTACAGATCTGCTGTAGTTCATGATAATCAGTGCAATAACCATAGTAACGGAATTGTTTTATCAGGTGTACACAAGTACATAGGCTTTTATAAAACTAGAACCGATCTTGAATTGTTTTTTATTTTATGACCATATTGTCATTTACATGTGGTCATTGACCACAAACAGTATTTGATAGCATGAGTGAGAATGTGGGTGGGTGAGTGAGTGAGTGAGTGAGTGAAAGAAAATGACTTGCTCAGCAACACTTCAGTTGTAAAATGGTGGCCATCTACCTTCTGCTGGTCACCAAATTGTGCCCAAACCCAACTGACACTGTTACAATATGATCCTCACAATGGGCGTCTTCCATCAGGATATGGTACACTTGACCCAGCCTGAACTTAATCTGGTATCAGCTTAAATTGGACTGGAGTGAGTGAGTGAGTTTGGTTTTACGCCGCTTTTAGCAATATTCCAGCAATATCACAGCAGGGGAACACCAGAAATGGGCGTCACACATTGTAGTCATGGGGAATCAAACACGGGCCTCGGCATGACGAGCAAACACTATAACTGCTGGGCTACCCCTCCGCCCCAAATCAGACTGGACATCATGGCCACCAATATGGATGTGGTGGGGGCAAACCAAGTTTCATAATTATTGTGAACCAGGGAGCTCATTATTCAAATAATATAATATTGAGATTGTGGCTTTTGGTTCATGTCGGTCAAGTCTGTACACCATGTTGCCGTGGTTATGTGAACAGCTAAATGTCAGTCCCTCGTGAACACAAGTGAATACCTGTACATAAATCAGCCCAATCAGACAGGTAATTCTAACAGATTCTGTACAGGTGTCCCAGGTGTGTCTCAGGTAAACATTGTCCTGTCAACATCCTTGCCCTACCCTCGTGTCGTGACGTCTGCCCCTCCATCACCGTGTGGGATGTACATCTACCGGGATTGTCCTCCCTACTGTCATGTCAATCACTGCTGGACAGGCAGTCCAGGTGTACAATTACGAATCCTGTTGTCCCCAAATAATTGATTTACTCAAACAAAATGGCATCACAACACGCTTGAAATGATTACACTGAGATTCCAAACTAAGTGCTCTTGGCAGGAAATTGGAAAACAGTCTTAATTTGGGTAAAACTTGAGATGATTTTATATTTCCTATTTTCTAGAGTTCAGAGGTATTTTGATATTGTATTTCATATTGCAAGAAATGTATAGACACAGATGAACAGACACAGATGTACAGACACAGATGGACAGACAGATGTACAGACAGATGGACAGACACAGATGGACAGACAGATGGACAGACACAGATGGACACACAGATGTACAGACACAGATGTACAGACACAGATGTAGACAGATGGACAGACAGATGTACAGACAGATGGACAGACACAGATGGACAGACAGATGGACAGACACAGATGGACACACAGATGTACAGACACAGATGTACAGACACAGATGTACAGACAGATGGACACAGATGTACAGACACAGATGGACAGACACAGATGTACAGACAGATGGACACAGATGTACAGACACAGATGGACAGACACAGATGGACAGACACAGTCACAGAGTGACTGACACAGACAGACTGAGAAACAGACAACAATGGAGACACACACTCACAGAGATTGCCACAGACAGAGACGCAGACAGCCATTTACATCAACCACTTGTTCATAGCTCCCAATGCAGCAAGAACATCCAACTCACTACTAACATCCCTCCACTGCAACAGCTACAAATATCATTGATATGTTCAAAGTAAACCATCAAACACACATGTCTAAAACAACAAATAACAAAACTAAACATTTTTCCAAACTATTCCCACGTTTGGTCCATGAGCTCAAAAGACATCCACAAATTGGATCCAGCCTGACACCTTTTAAACAATCAAGGACATCTGAGCATCCTCAGTAGTGTCAAACACCAGCCTCCATTAACAGCATCCCTCGGACAGAAGGCTCTCCGATTTCCCCAAACCATTATGTTCCCACTGACTTGTGATATTCCATTAAGAGGCTGACGAGGATGACTGGCTCCACACCACCAAATTGTTACCTAATCCTTTTGTCACCCCAGTTATGGACAAACCATGTTGGCAATGTACACCTCTATGACACAGCAGCCAGGGCCACAACTGTGCTGTTTGTGGACCCCTGCTGATGTTCTGACAGATCCATGCATTAAGCAGACATGTTCTATTAATGATACCTAAGTCTTGGCATGGTAATTTTGTCAGCTGGGACCTTGACTTGCCAATATTTTCCATATCATATGCTGTTTTAACATTGCTTTTTACATGTTGAACAGGAAAGTCTTCCGTTTCAAAAGAGAATTTTCTAAAACACTTGTTTGAAGTTATATTATCCTTCAGAATGTGTAAATACATAGTTATTACATTGTCTGTATTACTTTAGCTAGCAGCACCTGATGTATTCAATTGCAAATCACCCAAAACTTTTCAACCAATGAACAGGTGCTTATGAAACAGTGTAACCACCCTGTCATACATCACAACACAGTCACACACTGTAGTCATTAAGTCACACACTGTAGTCATTAAGTCACCAACCAGTCACACAATGTAGTCATTAAGTCACACAATGTAGTCACTCAGTCACCACCCAGTCACACACTGTTGCCATTAAGTCACACACTGTAGTCATTAAGTCACCAACCAGTCACACAATGTAGTCATTAAGTCACACAATGTAGTCACTCAGTCACCACCCAGTCACACACTGTAGTCATTAAGACACACTGTAGTCAACAAGTCACACAATGTAGCCATCCAGTCACACAATGTAGTCATTAAGTCACACACTGTAGTCAACAAGTCACACAATGTAGCCAACCAGTCACACAATGTAGTCATTAAGTCACACAATGTAGTCACTCAGTCACCACCCAGTCACACACTGTTGCCATTAAGTCACACAATGTAGTCATTAAGTCACCAACCAGTCACACAATGTAGCCAACAAGTCACACAATGTAGCCAACAAGTCACACAGTGTAGTCACACAATCTAATCCTCCAGTCAGTCATACAATATCAGCTCTTGATACTATTCCTGGGACTTTTTCTATCTCAAAGCCTCATGAGGGCACATTGTAGATTCTAACAATGACTTGCAAACATTGTACAAAACAGCAGAGAATTATTCCTTCACAGTCTGTTTGCTGATCAGTACCTGTATCTCAGGGAGGAAATGTGTCTACTTTAGTCTACCCAAATAAACAACATGGTTCTTTCAGCTGGCAAAAATATTTTCATACCCCAACAGCTGTTTTTCCAAAGATCTACAATCATTATTTCCCCCGTCTCTACCACTCTTTAACTGCAATTTGGGTTATGGCTTTGTTTATGTGCTCTGTCTGATTGGGGCTGAGATGGACATTGGTTCCAGTGACCCAAACATTTAATAGCAATTTTTAAGGTTCATAAGCCACTGATCGGAGGCAAGCTGTTATTATGTGGTCCAAGCTCTATTACTGTCTAATGTGATTATCATCAATGTCCCCACTACGTCTAGCATCAGGACAATCTCAGACTTCTCCTGCCTGCTACACTCCACAGCAAGATAGCACATTGCAATACATGGCAAGCTTCAAGGTTAAAACAGATTGACAAGCATCAAATCATTCCTAAAGAAAAGTCTCACATACTAGATTGGAGATAATAATATTTACAGCAATGTTTAACCAAACTCATCACAAATAAAACAAACATTTCTTGTCTTGGTGACCAAATTAGGTACTGTCTCAAAATTTCAAATTGATGCACTAAGAAAACAAACCTCTTTATCTGGAATAGTATTTGATTCAGGTGATATTATGGAAACTTGAACGTACTAAACTGTGTCTCAGCCTTGTGAAGCTTACAACCCATTCTACAGTAGCCGAATAGAAAGTTAATATGGCAGCATAAACCAACGAGATAACAAATATCCTTAGCGTAGGCCTTCTATATTAGGGTTCACAGATTATTTCCATTAATAAACGCTCGTTAATGGGTGCTGTAACCAGATTTTCATTCAGATTTTATGTTTGTTCTTCAATAATCTGAAATTATTAGCAGTGTTAGCTAAGCCCTGTCTTGCAATTTAACCTGTTGTATAAACTGGTATCAAGGTTGTATGTTCAAGTATTGGGCCTTGGGGGCACGTCTGTTCTTTAGGTTTATGGACACGAAGTCGACCTTTTGAAATTTCGCTATGGACACGAAATCGACCTGCGGCATACTTTGATGTCGAAGGCGTTGTTCGAGTCACGCTAATTCCGCCCGTACATGTTGTTTTAAGATTGTCCATAATGTGAGCATCGCGTAAGGTGTGAACATAGTTCACCACGTAGTTCACACAAAATGTCGTCAATGTCATCAATGTTATCATATGAGAGTGATATTTACAATTTTATTCAGTTTGGATATATATAAGGAAAGAACTCGAGGTAGATTACATTCATTTTCGAAATGGCAGACTCACACTGAAGTCCGCCTGTTACAGTTCGGCGGTGGACAAAAACATCAATTGAAGAAAATGCAATACAGGGACTTGGACCGTCGCCTGGACGTCCTTAGGCATGATCTCAGGAGTGGACAAATCAACACCAGAGAGTTTGCAGATGTTGCATCTCACCTCCTTCATGTGGGATGATTTTGTATGAAATATAATGGACGAAATATAATACTCTTCTCCTGTTGTCGTGCTTTCAACCACATAATCCGGATTATCACCTTGTGTAAACACTGGATTATTTCTTTGTCTTTTTTAATCCCCTGTTAATTGGTATAAGGTCAAATGGACAGGCCGTCAACCTTTTTTCTTACCTGAACCATAACATTTCACCCAATGGTCGATGTCCTGTGCAGACACCGTTCTTAACTGGGTTTAAGAACTATTAATCTATTCACCGAAATGTTTTCAGGTTTTACAAAAAACACAAATCATTTACTTAACAAGCTGCTTTGTCTGAAGACTATTGCATTTGCTAAACCATACATAGACTAATCATCATGTGTGAACATCGTGCACCTGCCCAGACAGATGAATGGTCTAGCCCTGGCCCTGAGAAGCTGCAGCCTGAAGTGCTCCGACCTTCAGTGCCTGCGACACTGAGGGCAGCAATAGACCAAGTCCTTGGTTGGAGTTAATAGCATCTAACTGACCATGCAGACTAACTCAAGCTTTACAGGATCACCAATATGTCCAAGTCCTTTCACAGCTGATAAAAGTTCTCTAAGAACAATCAATCTGTGCTTATAGATCAAGATTAGATTGGACAGATTTCCAATATGGCTGCCCAAGACATCTGCAGTCTGCCATTATGGAGACATAAAACAACTTGGTCTGAGGAAGCTGAATCAACTAATGTCCAGATAGATTAATACTCATATAGTCCATCTCCCATAGCCTGCTGTCTGGCAACTACAACCTCGTAATGGTCGATGGTCACCTTATCACTTTCCATCAAACCAACATGGCCGCCGTATTGATCTGGCAATTTTCACCTGGATGTTGGGCTTACTGCAATCATGGCAACAGGGATCTAGGACAATAGTCAATTTACACATATAATCAAACGATCAATACATTATTTACTATCAATCAGCTGGTGATGATCATTTGCCATCTTGATCAATGATAATTTAAGCAGATTTGGGTATTACCAGATTTATTTGAAATGAATGAGTTTTTAATTTCGCCTCTGTTGTTTTCAAGCAAACAGTGGGAGTTGTCAATGTTTATGATTTTGTTTCATGAAAACTAGTAATTTGTTGTCAGATGGCTGGCTGTGCTAGATTTGTCTTTCTATTAAGTCAGCATTTGATTCCTTTGATTCCGCTGTGTAAATAGTTTTTATATTTACCCAAATTTCAAACACCACTTCACATATCATTTTACATATCATTTCACTCCTTTTAGATATTCACATTTCATATGCATCAAACATTGAAATTCGAGAAATTGTACCTAAGTAGCACTTTGGAATTATGAAACAAAAGCAGACATGAAAAAGGAAAGAAAACTTACACCAAATCAATTACCATGGCAACCAGGAAATTCTAGAAAAACACAAATATGTCTTACTTTTACATGCTGCATTTGATCAATACCATTAACAAAAACTGCTTGATGGAATTTAATTCAAATTACTCCCAGACTGTGCTAATGGATTAGACAGACTGCCTTCATTAAATTGGATATTAACAAGACTGCAACCAAATGTCACTCAATTGATGTGTAAAACCTAAAGCTTGATAAAATGGCTTCCACAAGGCAGAACAGTTGCACTGCGATGCTATGATCTGAATATATCTGAATAAAATGGTTATCAAGTTGTTGTGGAACAAAGGCTGGTCAATGGGGACATGTATTGCCTTCCAAGTAGGATGAACTGGGGTTGTTTATTACTTGCCAACATGCAGTATTGTATGGCAAATAGATGACTTGCACATAATCGAGTTGGTCCGTCATGCATTTTTCTCCCACATTCATATCTGTCATCCAAAAAGGCATTGTAAGAAATATGTACATAAAACAGTAGGGTATATCGATCCGAGGTGAAATATAGTGGAATAATATAAAACGTTTCACTGTTCAGCACTGAGTTGCATGTTATATATGGTATGATCATGGATGAAATGGCTACACCAATGGTACAAATCTGTGAGATGTATTTTTCTTTGAAAATTCCTATTTTGTTAAGTGGAAGCCATTACCCATCTGCGTCTCTAATCTCCTTCTGTCGCACCTGACAAGTATGAAGAATCCTTTAAGATGTTTCTCAACACAACAAACAAAATGCATTGCTATTTTCAAAATAAACAAAACTTTCAGAACTTAAGAGCAAAATGAAATCCTCTCTTTATTTTTGTGTGATTGTGAAGTGTTTCTGAAGTGTTTCTGAAGTGTCCAGGGTCAAACTAAACTCTGACGCATGACGTGAGTGAGTGAGTGAGTGAGTGAGTGAGTGAGTGAGTTTAGTTTTACGTCGCACTCAGCAATATTCCAGCTATATGGCGGCAGTCTGTAAATAATCAAGTCTGGACCAGACAATCCAGTGATCAACAGCATGAGCATCTATCTGCGCAATTGGGAACCGATGGCATGTGTCAACCAAGTCAGCGAGCCTGACCACCCGATCCTGTTAGTCGCCTCTTACGACAAGCATAGTGGCCTTTTGTGGAAAGCATGGGTTGCTGAAGACCTGTTCTATCCCAGATCTTCACGGGTCCATGGGTTGCTGAAGACCTGTTCTACCCCGGGACCACCTCCGTGGTGTAGTGGTTAGAGCGTCCGCCCGGAGAGCAGAAGGTCGCGGGTTCGATCCCCGACCGCGTCATACCAAAAGACGTTAAAATATGGTACTTGTTGGTCCCTGCTTGGCTCTCGGCATTACTGGGTACAACAAGGACTGGTCGGCTCGGAGTCAGTATAATGTATCTGAGTGGGGTATTCATGCTTCACTGCGCCATGGTATCTCAGTGGACTAGCACTATAAAACCAGCTTAAGTCTGGGCTAGTACAAGCAGCCGCACATACACACACACGCACGCATGCACGTCGTCATATGAGCGAAATATTCTCAAGCACGATGTTAAACCCAATTTCACCTCACCTAACCTCTACCCCTGATCTTCATGGGTCCATGGGTTGCTGAAGACCTATTCTACCCCTGATCTTCATGGGTCCATGGGTTGCTGAAGACCTATTCTACCCCTGATCTTCACAGGTCCATGGGTTGCTGAAGACCTATTCTACCCCGGATCTTCACGGGTCCATGGGTTGCTGAAGACCTGTTCTACCCCGGATCTTCACGGGTCCATGGGTTGCTGAAGACCTGTTTTACCCCGGATCTTCATGGGTCAATGGGTTGCTGAAGACCTGTTCTACCCCGGATCTTCACGGGTCCATGGGTTGCTGAAGACCTGTTTTACCCCGGATCTTCATGGCTCCATGGGTTGCTGAAGACCTGTTCTAACCCGGATCTTCATGGGTCAATGGGTTGCTGAAGACCTGTTCTACCCCGAATCTTCACGGGTCCGCCTGATGTGAAGTAAGCAGGTCAGAGGTAGATAAACCAAGCAACTGACACATAAACACTGGAACCATGTGTCGGTCGACCGGTGAGTGAGTGAGTGAGTGAGTGAGTTGAGTTTTACGCCGCACTCAGCAATATTCCAGCTATATGGCGGCGTTCTGTAAATAATGGAGTCTGGACCAGACAATCCAGTGATCAACAGCATGAGCATTGATCTGCGCAATTGGGAACCGATGACATGTGTCAACCAAGTCAGCGAAGCCTGACCACCCGATCCCGTTAGTCGCCTCTTACTACAAGCGATCCACCGGTCAGGCTGGTAGACGACTAGTGAATGTGTGTCACTATCCATGACACATAAACACTGGAACCATGTGTGGGTCAACTGGTCAATATGGTGGACGACTAGTGAATGTGTGTCACTATCCATGACACATAAACACTGGAACCATGTGTGGGTCAACTGGTCAATCTGGTAGACGACTAGTGAATGTGTGTCACTATCCATGACACATAAACACTGGAACCATGTGTGGGTTAACTGGTCAATCTGGTAGACGACTAGTGAATGTGTGTCACTATCCATGACACATAAACACTGGAACCATGTGTGGGTCAACTGGTCAGCTGAGACACACAGTAACCTCCCTATCCACACTGGTCACATTCAAAGACAAGTACTGGATACTGGGGATCTGACCTGGAATATCGTTAATGGGATCGTTAATCCTTCCACGGAAAGACAAGCATGAGGTACAGGGTCTCTGTTGTCCTGGATTCTCTATGGGAAGACAAGCATGAGGTACAGGGTCTCTGTTGTCCTGGATTCTCTATGGGAGACAAGCATGAGGTACTGGGTCTCTATTGTCCTGGATTCTCTATGGGAAGACAAGCATGAGGTACAGGGTCTCTGTTGTCCTGGATTCTCTATGGGAGACAAGCATGAGGTACTGGGTCTCTATTGTCCTGGATTCTCTATGGGAAGACAAGCATGAGGTACAGGGTCTCTGTTGTCCTGGATTCTCTATGGGAAGACAAGCATGAGGTACTGGGTCTCTGTTGTCCTGGATTCTCTATGGGAAGACAAGCATGAGGTACAGGGTCTCTATTGTCCTGGATTCTCTATGGGAAGACAAGCATGAGGTACAGGGTCTCTGTTGTCCTGGATTCTCTATGGGAAAACAAGCATGAGGTACTGGGTCTCTATTGTCCTGGATTCTCTATGGGAGACAAGCATGAGGTACTGGGTCTCTATTGTCCTGGATTCTCTATGGGAAGACAAGCATGAGGTACAGGGTCTCTGTTGTCCTGGATTCTCTATGGGAGACAAAGCATGAGGTACTGGGTCTCTATTGTCCTGGATTCTCTATGGGAAAACAAGCATGAGGTACAGGGTCTCTGTTGTCCTGGATTCTCTATGGGAAGACAAGCATGAGGTACAGGGGATCTAATCTTTCCACCATGCTCTATTATGAGATCATCCTTCAAGATGAATATGTTACTGTATGTCTTCCATCATTACTAATCACCTTTCACCATCGTCTATAAGATGAACAGTCAATAAATGGTCAATACTAACTCTGTCGTTAATTACGAGACTAGATAGCAGGACAACTACCTATAAATCACGTCCATTACATACACAATTCATCTCCATCTGCACTGTCTCCTGTTGCAGGAAAACATCGGAACACCGCGGATAATGATTACAGCCGCATGGGAAGAAGGAAGGCAAAAACGGACACAGATACCAGAAGATGTTTATTATTACCTTGCTGTTACAGATGGAGGTCTTGGGGAGCAGGTCGGGCAGACATGCTGGCGACACACTCTCATCATCATGTTATTATGTTATCATAAAGCATTGCATTGTTCGGTAACGGATAACACCTTATAGACATCTCCTTTGTGAGCAAGGTTGTTATACAGCACAGATGTTGTGTTGGTACAGATGTTGTGTGGGTACAGATTTACAATACATCAAGCACAAGAGAGGGGGGAAATTATTTAAATTTTTCTTCCGGGTTGACTTGAGGAGCACCTTCACTTTAAACTCTTTCAAAATATATTAAAAAACTTAATACACGATAAATCAATCAACATCATGTAAACTTGAGAGTTGGATTTCCTGAACACTATCGTGACTGTGAGAATTTTTCAGCTTCATTTGTCCTGGATCCATAAACTAAATCACAGACCATACATTCAAAATGGCCACAAACAGTTTGATGGGTATAAAAATAGGTTTTGAATTATTTGAGTTGGTTAAATTTATCGCATTTTTCATCAAATGAATTATAGTGATTATTATTTTTTTAAGTTTAGTCGTGTTGCCTGGGCACAATGATAATATTTTGTCAATGCCATTTCATTATTTACTATGCCATGGCATGCAAATTGAACACTATTTCGATCCTTGTTTAGATTTCAAACTGTGACTCAAACACTCACTTGACTGAACAATCTAGACAAAACTGACAACATTGAGTGAGTCTAGTTTTACGCCGCACTCAGCAATATTCCAGCTATAGGGCAGTGGCCTGTTAATAATCGAGTCTGGACCAGACAATCCAGTAATCAACAGCATGAGCATCACTCTGCATAAATCAGCGAGCCTGACCACCCAATCCCGTTAGTCGCCTCTTACGACAAGCATGGGTTACTGAAGATCAATATTCTAAGCCGAACCTTCACGGGCACACTGACAATAGGCTGTGACAACACCATCTACTTTGAATACAGTTTCAGTGTGACACTGATTGAATATTGATGAGTGTGGCATTCTGACACAGCAACCCATGCTGTAAGACTGACTGACTGAGTTTAGTTTTACACCGCTTTTAGCAATATTCCAGCAATATCACGGCGGGGGACACCAGAAATGGGCTTAACACATTGTGCCCATGTGGGGAATCGAACCCGGGTCTTTGGCGTGACGAGTCAACGCTTTAACCACTAGGCTACCCCGCCCCCCCATGCTGTAAGAGCGACTATAGAGATCGGCAGTGTGAAAAATTTCCCTAATCGTGTGGTCCCTAGCTAGTAAAATTTCATCAGGACCACTAAATGATAGCTTTGCAGTGGTCCTGGTGGCCAGTGAATTTTGTATTGATGGTTAAGTATATCTATGAATGTTATTTTGGACCAGTAGATTACAGACAGGACCATTAATTATTGTCCTCTCACTAGTCCTGTTGTATAGTGGGAAATTTTGAAAGGTTTCTTTCCCTGGATCAGTGACTGACATCATGAACATCAACTGTGCAATTGGGATATGAAGATATGCATCAAGTTAATGAGCCTCACCCATACAACAAAACCGTCTGATGACCATGGCACCTCGCGTCCACCCAACCTCACCCAGGTCCACCCAGCCTCACCCAAGACCACCCAGCTTCACCTCAGTCAGGTCTACTCAGCCTCACTCAGGTCCACCCAGCCTCCCCGGGGTCCACCCAGCCTCATCCAGGTCCACCCAGCCTCACCCAGTCTCACTCCGGTCTACCCAGTCTCACCCTAGTCCACCCAGCCTCATCCAGGTCTACCCAGCCTCATCCAGGTCTACCCAGCCTCACCCAGGTCCACCCAGCCTCACCCAGTCTCACTCCGGTCTACCCAGCATCATGTCTTCACAAAACATCTTGATGCCGACATTTTAATAAACCATTCAAGAACCATTTCTCAGTATTTCAGAAAGCACAGTTGGTATATTTTTTAAATCCACACTGAAAGATTTGCTTGTTGCCAAACTCATGTAACAACCTAACGTAAACACATCCTCAAAGAATGGAATATATTGTCATATTTTTATCAAAACAAAAGAAATTTCAATATTTCCAATTCTCACAATAGTTCTGCAAGCCAAGCAGTTTCCTTGGGAACCAAACGATCATTTAATTAAGTTTACCAACTCAAAGGAAGATTATGTAGTTCTACAATGGAACAGCTTAAGTCGGCATTCCAACATTTGCTCTTCATCCCTTGGGTTCTTACATAGCAATTTCTGCAAGGCAGCGTAGAAAAACTCCATTACCGGCTCATGTTAAATAATTGCATTGCAACACACGGCGTCATTACTGTAACATAAAAATCCCTTTGATGGCAAAATAGCACTGCATTGGTTCAATGTTTAGGAAATTGCAATGTTTCAGTGAAGTCACCCGCGCCGCACTGGGGCTGAAGTGATAAAACACACCAAGTGCATTAACGTAATCAATAGTCTATTTCGGGGTGCAGCCCTGTTACGCATCCGTTTCAGCCACATGCGCAACACAAGGAGTAGACAGCTGATGTGCATTACAACAGCACAACACTGACTTAGGGTTGATCCAGGAACCCACCTCAAGGACCAGGGGTGGAACTTTTAATATTACTTTTTACAAGCTGAAAAAACACAGAACTGCATCGTAGGAGAGTTTCGATCAGCATCAAGTCAATTAACAAAATTGGAATGCGTTGAACACGGTCGGTATCATTCGCTCAAGGCTTTTGGCGCCAAGCATCAACAATCTTATCTTTAAATGCTGTTCAGGATGGCCAAGACCCACAAGTTCTGTTACCATTTCATTAAGATACACTATACATTTAGAAATTCAGTAAATATTTTCAATAAAAACTTGGCCCATAAATCTTGAAAAAGCTGGCAAAGAGCAGCATCGCGATCCAAGTCCTGAAGGTCGACCGCTACATCAGCACAAAGACTGGCCACTTGATCTATCCCCACTTTACAGCATTACACAAGGAGCACACCAAAAACACAATTTGCGTGATTGGTCAACAACCAAAAGCCAATATTTCTGTGTCTGTTTGCAAAGTGCTCCTCAGAAGGCTGTCACTTGTACCTTAATCAGCACCAACTGACCCACATCATGTGTCTGTGTGCTCCTGAACTGGCAACAGTGTATCACACTCGGGTATCACTGTTGGTACCCCAGCAACACAGATCGATGTTGGTACCCCAGCAACACAGATCAATGTTGGCACCCCAGCAACACAGATCAATGTTGGTACCCCAGCAACACAGATCAATGTTGGTACCCCAGCAACACAGATCAATGTTGGTACCCCAGCAACACAGATCAATGTTGGTACCCCAGCAACACAGATCAATGTTGGTACCCCAGCAACACAGATCAATGTTGGTACCCCAGCAACACAGATCAATGTTGGTACCCCAGCAACACAGATCAATGTTGGTACCCCAGCAACACAGATCAATGTTGGTACATTAGCAACACAGATCAATGTTGGTACCCCAGCAACACAGATCAATGTTGGTACCCCAGCAACACAGATCAATGTTGGTACCCCAGCAACACAGATCAATGTTGGTACCCCAGCAACACAGATCAATGTTGGTACCCCAGCAACACAGATCAATGTTGGTACCCAGCAGCAACACACAGATCAATGTTGTTGGTACCCCAGCAACACACCCCAACAGATCAATGTTGGTACCCCAGCAACACAGATCAATGTTGGTACCCCAGCAACACAGATCAATGTTGGTACCCCAGCAACACAGATCAATGTTGGTACCCCAGCAACACAGATGTTGGCACCCCACAACACAGATCAATGTTGGTACCCCAACAACATCAATGTTGGTACCCCAGCAACACAGATCAATGTTGGTACCCCAGCAACATAGATCAATGTTGGTACCCCAGCAACACAGATCAATGTTGGTACCCCAGCAACATAGATCAATGTTGGTACCCCAGCAACACAGATCAATGTTGGTACCCCAGCAACACAGATCAATGTTGGTACCCCAGCAACACAGATCAATGTTGGTACCCCAGCAACATAGATCAATGTTGGTACCCCAGCAACATAGATCAATGTTGGTACCCCAGCAACACAGATCAATGTTGGTACCCCAGCAACACAGATCAATGTTGGTACCCCAGCAACACAGATCAATGTTGGTACCCCAGCAACACAGATCAATGTTGGTACCCCAGCAACACAGATCAATGTTGGTACCCCAGCAACACAGATCAATGTTGGTACCCCAGCAACACAGATCAATGTTGGTACCCCAGCAACACAGATCAATGTTGGTACCCCAGCAACACATCAATGTTGGTACCCCAGCAACACAGATCAATGTTGGTACCCCAGCAACACAGATCAATGTTGGTACCCCAGCACACAGATCAATGTTGGTACCCCAGCAACACAGATCAATGTTGGTACCCCAGCAACACAGATCAATGTTGGTACCCCAGCAACACAGATCAATGTTGGTACCCCAGCAACACAGATCAATGTTGGTACCCCAGCAACACAGATCAATGTTGGTACCCCAGCAACACAGATCAATGTTGGTACCCCAGCAACACAGATCAATGTTGGTACCCCAGCAACACAGATCAATGTTGGTACCCCAGCAACATAGATCAATGTTGGTACCCCAGCAAAACACAGATCAATGTTGGTACCCCAGCAACACAGATCAATGTTGGTACCCCAGCAACACAGATCAATGTTGGTACCCCAGCAACACAGATCAATGTTGGCACCCCAGTTGGTAACAATCAATGTTGGTACCCCAGCAACACAGATCAATGTTGGTACCCCAGCAACACAGATCAATGTTGGTACCCCAGCAACACAGATCAATGTTGGTACCCCAGCAACAAACATCAATGTTGGTACCCCAGCAACACACATCAATGTTGGTACCCCAGCAACACAGATCAATGTTGGTACCCCAGCAACACAGATCAATGTTGGTACCCCAGCAACACAGATCAATGTTGGTACCCCAGCAACACAGATCAATGTTGGTACCCCAGCAACACAGATCAATGTTGGTACCCCAGCAACACAGATCAATGTTGGTACCCCAGCAACACAGATCAATGTTGGTACCCCAGCAACACAGATCAATGTTGGTACCCCAACACAGATCAATGTTGGTACCCCAGCAACACAGATCAATGTTGGTACCCCAGCAACACAGATCAATGTTGGTACCCCAGCAACACAGATCAATGTTGGTACCCCAGCAACACAGATCAATGTTGGTACCCCAGCAACACAGATCATCAATGTTGGTACCCCAGCAACACAGATCAATCAATGTTGGTACCCCAGCAACACACATCAATGTTGGCACCCCAGCAACAACACACATCAATGTTGGTACCCCAGCAACACACATCAATGTTGGTCCCAGCAGCAATCAATGTTGGTACCCCAGCAACACAGATCAATGTTGGTACCCAGCAACACAGATCAATGTTGGTACCCCAGCAACACAGATCAATGTTGGTACCCCAGCAACACAGATCAATGTTGGTACCAACACAGCAACACAGATCAATGTTGGTACCAACACAGATCAGTTGGTACAAGCAACACATCAATGTTGGTACCCCAGCAACACAGATCAATGTTGGTACCCCAGCAACACAGATCAATGTTGGTACCCCAGCAACACAGATCAATGTTGGTACCCAATGTTGGTACCCCAGCAACACAGATCAATGTTGGTACCCCAGCAACACAGATCAATGTTGGTGTACCAGCAACACAGCATCAATGTTGGTACAGATCAATGTTGGTACCCCAGCAAGCAACACCCCAGATCAATGTTGGTACCCCAGCAACATAGATCAATGTTGGTACCCCAGCAACATAGATCAATGTTGGTACCCCAGCAACACAGATCAATGTTGGTACCCAATGTTGGTACCCCAACACAGATCAATGTTGGTACCCCAGCAACATAGATCAATGTTGGTACCCCAGCAACAATGTTGGTACAGATCAATGTTGGTACCCCAACAACACAGATCAATGTTGGTACCCAGCAACATAGATCAATGTTGGTACCCCAGCAACACAGATCAATGTTGGTACCCCAGCAACATACATCAATGTTGGTACCCCAGCAGCACATAGATCAATGTTGGTACCCCAGCAACACAGATCAATGTTGGTACCCCAGCAGCAACAGATCAATGTTGGTACCCCAGCAACATCAGATCAATGTTGGTACCCAACAACACAGATCAATGTTGGTACCCCAGCAACACAGATCAATGTTGGTACCCCAGCAACACAGATCAATGTTGGTACCCCACAACACAGATCAATGTTGGTACCTCAGCAACACAGATCAATGTTGGTACCCCAGCAACACAGATCAATGTTGGTACCCCAGCAACACAGATCAATGTTGGTACCCCAGCAACACAGATCAATGTTGGTACCCCAACAACACACATCAATGTTGGTGCCCCACAATGTTGGTGGTACCCAACACAGATCAATGTTGGTACCCCAGCAACATAGATCAATGTTGGTACCCCAGCAACACAGATCAATGTTGGTACCCCACAACATAGATCAATGTTGGTACCCCACAACATAGATCAATGTTGGTACCCCAGCAACATAGATCAATGTTGGTACATTAGCACCCCAGCAACATAGATCAATGTTGGTACCCCAGCAACATAGATCAATGTTGGTACCCCAACACATCAATGTTGGTATAGATCAATGTTGGTACCCCAGCCCACAGCAACACAGATCAATGTTGGGTACCCCAGCAACACAGATCAATGTTGGTACCCCAGCAACACAGATCAATGTTGGTACCCCAGCAACACAGATCAATGTTGGTACCCCAGCAACATAGATCAATGTTGGTACCCCAACAACACAGATCAATGTTGGTACCCCAGCAACACAGATCAATGTTGGTACCCCAGCAACACAGATCAATGTTGGTACCAACACAGATCAGCAACAACACAGATCAATGTTGGTACCCCAGCAACATAGATCAATGTTGGTACCCAAGCAACATAGATCAATGTTGGCACCCCAGCAACATAGATCAATGTTGGTTGGTACCCCAGCAACATAGATCAATGTTGGCACCCCAGCAACATAGATCAATGTTGGTACCCCAGCAACATAGATCAATGTTGGCACCCCAGCAACATAGATCAATGTTGGTACCCCAGCAACATAGATCAATGTTGGTACCCCAGCAACATAGATCAATGTTGGCACCCCAGCAACATAGATCAATGTTGGTACCCCAGCAACATAGATCAATGTTGGCACCCCAGCAACACAGATCAATGTTTGTACCTTAGCTGATGTTGACAGGCGGAGTGCGCTGCGCTCTGTGTGTTCACCAGTAATTGTAGGAAATACCTCCCGTGCCTTCAGTAAAGTCGGCCTGACACACATCCACAGGGGTGGAAATAACTCTAAAATTGACAGTGTACTCGGTACAGTGGCACATGTAAAGTCACTTGGACTCTCTTCACCAACACTCCACTCACAAAAACTTGGACACTCTCCGCCAACTCTCCACTCACACAAACTTGGACACTCTCCGCCAACTCTCCACTCACACAAACTTGGACACTCTCCGCCAACTCTCCACTCACACAAACTTGGATACACTCCACCAACACTCCACTCACACAAACTTGGACGCTCTCCACCAACACTCCACTCACATAAACTTGGACACTCTTCACCAACGCTCCACTCACACAAACTTGGACACTCTTCACCAACACTCCACTCACACAAACTTGGACACTCTTCACCAACACTCCACTCACACAAACTTGGATACTCTCCACCAACTCTCCACTCACACAAACTTGGACGCTCTCCACCAACTCTCCACTCACACAAACTTGGACGCTCTTCACCAACTCTCCACTCACACAAACTTGGACACTCTTCACCAACACTCCACTCACACAAACTTGTACACTCTCCACCAACGCTCCACTCACACAAACTTGGACGCTCTTCACCAACAACTCATCTACCTCACTGACAACAGTCCTTTTGGGCTGTTATGGATTTTCTGGCATATTACAACACTGTTGGTTTATCTGGCCGCATGTGATAGCTGGAGGAGGGGGCTCTTGTACTAGATGGGTTGGGAACCATTGTACACTGTTGTAGGTTTTAATATCCTGGGGCCAGTGACTTGTATATGTTGAATATTTCAGTCTGAGGACACCATGACTTTCATTCATTATATGGTCTGCATTCTGCTGTTCTTCCAGCTTGGAATCACTGCGCTAGACCAGAGGACTGTGTCACCCCAGCCATTACATCCATCACAGGTCATGAAGAAGGCGATATCAGTGAATCAGTGACATTGTAGGAGATGCTACTTGGTGAGTGGGTGAGTGAGTATCAGAGTGTCCGGTTGAGTGTGAGTGAGTGAGTGAGTGGACAACATCAGTTCACACACAGTAACCATATTAGGAATCAAACCCTGACCTTCAACATGATGTCAACTAGTCTACCCACCAGCTCTTGTGACCTGACAACTCCAGTGCAGAACAGCCTATTAGAAAAGTAGTGCATAGAATGAACTGTCCGATGAAAGCAAATGCTCAAATACTCAGCACAGCAATTCACACATGGTATTCATGTTATTGCTATTTTATATGTATAGTGCGACCAGAAATTATTGAGACTTTTAGGAATTTGTTTAATTGGATTTCTAGTATAAACAACCTTGACCAGCAATCAAGTGCTTGGTTTCATTCAAGAGAGACAACTCTGTTAATCCTTTTTCACTAGTTTGTGAAGAGTTATCCCCCTTTGTTTACTTGCTAGCAGACGACATTTTCAGTGATCCTCAGTATGGATGATTTAGAGAAGAGAAAGTTGATTTTAGAGTATTATAACATGGAAATCAGCTAAAGTGATTTCAAGTAGAACAGGCCTCCCTTTGTCCACTGTTTATCATGTTTTGAAAAATATTGCAAATGGATATGGCATTGAGCACCAGGGTGGCACAGGTAGGCCTGCACTGCTGCCCATGGTGACTTGACAAAATACTAACTGTTCACCTGTCTTTGAATCTGGAGTTATGTTCTGCTAATATTCACATTTAATACGTGAGTAATGAGTGAAAATTTTTAAAAAAAACTACAATCTTAAATTCTCAATAATTTCTGGTTGTACTGTACATACTCTTAAAAGTGATGGGGAAACACAACTTTGAAAGATAGTCCCTTCTCTCATTTCCTGCAATTATTGAGAAATCACATTCAATTTTTATTCCACATCAGCCAGTCAGATTCACAGAACATTAGATAACACACATACCTCGTAATGATCTCTCCACAACATGGAAACATAAACTGTACAATATCAAAACACCTCAGATCAACCCTTTGAGTGAAGCTAGTTTCATGCCACTCTGAGCAATATTCCAGCAATATCACAGCAGGGGTGAACAAGAATGGGATTCACACATAGTACCCTTGTGGTCTAAAGTTGATTGCCAATAGTTATACTTTAGAGGTTACAGTTGGAAAACCATGAATAAAAAATAAAAATTACATCCATTTGACATTTTGATGGGTAAGAGAGATACCATTATTTCAATAGACTACCTCTGAAGACTGTTAGAGGTAACATTATACCGAACCAGCCCTACTCAATATTGAATGAGCCGGCGTTGTAGACAGGAAGGGAGTGACCATGATTCCTAAATGCATCCATTTTGTGAGTCAATCAGGATGGCACATGACATTTCAGACAATTACAAAGGTCAAAATTGAAAACTATCTCCCAATACTGAAATCATTTTTTAACCGCGTATCAGCCTTACTCATCAGATAGAAGTGATCACGAGAGTGAATACAGTGCAGATCAGAAATAGCTGCACCTCATAACATGGTATCAGTGTTATAGCTTTGTGTTACAACACTTGAGAGCCAACAAGGACATTATGATGGCACTGGCTGGTGTAATGATATGGTAAGACATGGCGATGACTGTATTGCGATACAAGGCTTTGTGTTACAACACTTGACAGCCAACAAGGACATAATGATGGCACTGGCTGGTGTAATGATATGGTAAGACATGGCGATGACTGTATTGCGATACAAGGCTTTGTGTTACAACACTTGACAGCCAACAAGGACATAATGATGGCACTGGCTGGTGTAATGATATGGTAAGACATGGCGATGACTGTATTGCGATACAAGGCTTTGTGTTACAATACTTGACAGCCAACAAGGACATAATGATGGCACTGGCTGGTGTAATGATATGGTAAGACATGGCGATGACTGTATTGCGATACAAGGCTTTGTGTTACAACACTTGACAGCCAACAAGGACATTATGACACTGGCGGATTATGTAATGATACAAGGACATAATGATGGAACTGGCTGGTGTAATGATATGGTAATGATATGGCGATGACTGTATTGCGATACAAGGCTTTGTGTTACAATACTTGACAGCCAACAAGGACATAATGATGGCACTGGCTGGTGTAACGATATGGTAAGACATGGCGATGACTGTATTGCGATACAAGGCTTTGTGTTACAATACTTGACAGCCAACAAGGACATAATGATGGCACTGGCTGGTGTAATGATATGGTAAACACTTGACAGCCATAACAAAGATGGCGATGACTGTATTACGCGATACAAGGCTTTGTGTTACAACACTTGACAGCCAACAAGGACATAATGATGGCACTGGCTGGTGTAATGATATGGTAAGACATGGCGATGACTGTATTATGGTAAAGACTGTATTGCGATACAAGGCTTTGTGTTACAACACTTGACAGCCAACAAGGACATAATGATGGCACTGGCTGGTGTAATGATATGGTAAGACATGGCGATGACTGTATTGCGATAAAAGGCTCACAATACAATTCATCAGGGAAAGAAACCTTTCAAAATTTCCCACTAGACCACAAGACCAGTGAGTGGACAATAATTAGTGGTCCTGTCTGTACTTCACTGGTCCTAAATAACATTCGTAGATTTACTTAACTACCAATACAAAATTCACTGGTCACCAGGACCACTGCAAACTTATCATTTAGTGGTCCTGATGAATTTTTACTAGCCAGGGACCACAGGACCAGCATAAATTTTGCACATCATACATGGATTTCCAGCTCCTGTATCGCAATACATACAATACATACAATACATACATACAATACATACAATACAATACATACAATACATACAATACATACATACATACAATACATACAATACATACATACATACAATACATACAATACATACATACAATACATACAATACATACAATACATACATACATATAATACATACATACAATACATACATACAATACATACATACAATACATACATACAATACATACATACAATACATACAATACATACATACATACAATACATACAATACATACAATACATACATACATACATACATACATACATACATACATACATACATACATACATACATACATACATACATACATACATATATACATATATACAA
Source organism: Haliotis rubra (assembly GCF_003918875.1). Classification (NCBI taxonomy): domain Eukaryota; kingdom Metazoa; phylum Mollusca; class Gastropoda; order Lepetellida; family Haliotidae; genus Haliotis; species Haliotis rubra. The sequence continues at coordinate 675,991 of NW_025767063.1, read as the reverse complement.
TACATACATACATACAATACATTACAGGTTGTGTTGATGTAAAACATGTGAATAATAACAGGAACAGTTCAAGGATCAGTTTATGCAGATTCTCTAGCTAGTCCTTATCAGTTACCGGAGTTTCTCCCTTACTATATTCCATCTTTGTCTGGGACGTAAGAACAGATTATTCAGGGATGTGATTCATCTCCAGAAAGGGAGAGAATATGAACTTATGAATTCGAAACAGTACTGGTATATCAACCGTATCAAATCCTTATTTTGGGGTTACGCATCGTATCATCCCCTCGAAGTATGGCTACATCTCAACTAGCCAGAATGAACTCTTGTGTGCGTTACACACTGGATCTACGCCTGGAAAGGTATGTGTGCCCATGACGTTAGGTGATTTGGTTGGTTGGTTATTTAACGCCGCACTTGGCAATATTTCAACTACCTGTAAATAATCGAGTATGGACCAGACAATCTAGTGATCAACAGTTATCATGAGGTTAGGTGAGGGGTAGAGGAGTAGATGAGGAGAAAAAATATATGGTAGATAAGTGGACGGTGAGGTTGGGGGGTAGATTAGTTGGGACGGGGGATAGTTGTCTGTAAGAGAAGATGGGTAGGTGGGTAGATTGATGTCTGGTTTGAAGGGTAGATGGGGAAAGTATTTATTTGGGTATAACGTAAATAGGTAGATAAGTAGATTGTTGTCTAGATAGGAGGGTAGATGGGGAAGTATTTAGTTGGGCATAACGTAGATGGGTAGGTGGGTAGATTGTTGTGTAGATGGGAGGTAGGTGGGTAGATTGTTGGGTATAACGATGGGAGGGGGTAGATGGGAGGGTAGATATTGGGTTGGGTATAACGTAGATGGGTAGGTGGGTAGCGTGTTGTCTGGATGGGAGGGTAGAGGAGGAAGTATTGAGTTGGGTATAACGTAGATGGGTAGGTGGGTAGCATGTTGTCTAGATGAGGAGGGTAGATGAAGTATTCGGTTGGGTATAACGTAGATGGGTAGCTTGGGTAGCTTGTTGTCTCGATGGGAGGGTAGATGAGGTAGTACTGGGTAGGTATAACGTAGATATGCAGGTGTTGGGTGGATCTTAATGTGTTATATGGTAAGGTTGGTTGACCAGTTAACAACAAACCAGTTAAGTCTATCCACATTCTAGCTGACAAACAACCAGGTTATGTCAGTGATCAATCATTAGTCAGCCATGACCGCTGCGTGGCAGTGATGATTAATGGATTCCTTAAGTGATTCACAACATTATTGTGGGAGTTTTACATCCACTATCTAAACATAAAACACCAACCATACTCTGTACGATACACAACCTACCCAGAGACAAATCCAAAGACAAATGGCGTTAACATATGGCCATTATCCCATCAGTCTCTCAACTATATTCTCTTCCATCAATTTACACAAAGTTTATGATTTCTGTGGATGGTCTGTCACTCAATGGCCATAATGTCAGGCACATAAAACAACATAAAATACTGGCTGCGTATCACACAGATAATTCAAGTGACCAATTATCATGCTTAGGAGAGAGAGTTGGAATTAGTGCTACCTTGAAGATGAATCCAGATCCAGTTATATCACAACAGCAAGTCTTAAGTAATGCCTGAGAGGACTGCTGTCAACATGTTAGTTAGATGTGTCAACAATCTCATGAAAATCAGACCTATGACTCCAGTTACACAAATACACACCTGACACTACAGATACTCCTAAACCCACTAAACAACACCCAAACCTTCAAACCTTACGTATATTTCTTATCCAAACTGGCCCTCTAGTTCGCACATAATACGGCATAACCAACCAGTACCAATATATAAAAACACACCAAACAAACTAACTTCATACACTGAAAACCCCAAAACAAAAACAACAAATACCAACCAAACCATCTCCTAGTTCATCCACCCTACCACTTCTGTCAAATGTCCAAAATAACATGGATTTATGCAGCCATAACACCCCCTTCAGGTTGTCATATCTTTCAGTCAAATCACCCCTCATTCAATCAAACACAACATGGCCTGGTGGGCCCCTGTGAGAAATACGCATTATGTTGGAAAGCACATATTAAATCTACAAATCATCATTATCATCATCATCATCATCCCTCTGAGTGAAGATCTGATGATATATCTATTGGCCTCGACCTCCACTTGGCCAGTGTCAAACTGATATGAGTGTACGAAGCATCCAGACAAGCTGCATGTGCTTTATGTATCTCAAGAACAAATTAGTGAGTTCTGAAGGCAATGCAATAAAGATGCACCATCATTTTGTGTGTATATATTACACATTCTTCCACTTTTGAGGGCCTGAAAAATATACATAGTAAAGAGAGCATTTTGGTGGTTCATTTGTGTTCTGTGTTGGTTTTCTTTTGTTTTCAAAGTTTTCTAATATTGTGAGTCAGTAAAGTTTTGTTGTTGTTTAATACGTCACTCAGCAATATTCCAGCTATATGGCGGCAGTCTGTATATACTTAAGTCTGGACTAGACAATCCTGTGATCAACAGCATGAGCATGGATTTACAAAACTGGGATAAAATGATTTGTGTCAAGTAAGTCTGCAAGCCTGACCACGCAAAACCCATATTAGTGGCCTCTTATGACAAAGATGGCTTGAAGGAGACAATTGTAGCCCTGTGGGGAATCGAACCTGGGTCTAGGCAACCCCAACGCCCCTCTTATGACAAAGATGGCTTGAAGGAGACAATTGTAGCCCTGTGGGAATCGAGAACCTGGGTCGAACCTGGGTCTAGGCAACCCAGGCAGCCCACCGCCTCTATGACAAAGATGGCTTGAAGGAGACAATTGTAGCCCTGTGGGGAATCGAACCTGGGTCTAGGCAACCCCAACGCCCCTCTTATGACAAAGATGGCTTGAAGGAGACAATTGTAGCCCTGTGGGGAATCGAACCTGGGTCTAGGCAACCTCAACGCCCCTCTTATGACAAAGATGGCTTGTAGGAGACAATTGTAGCCCTGTGGGGAATCGAACCTGGGTCTAGGCAACCCCACCGCCTCTCTTATGACAAATATGGCTTGAAGGAGACAATTGTAGCCCTGTGGGGAATCGAACCTGGGTCTAGGCAACCCCACCGCCTCTCTTATGACAAATATGGCTTGAAGGAGACAATTGTAGCCCTGTGGGGAATCGAACCTGGGTCTAGGCAACCCCAACGCCCCTCTTATGACAAAGATGGCTTGTAGGAGACAATTGTAGCCCTGTGGGGAATCGAACCTGGGTCTAGGCAACCCCACCGCCCCTCTTATGACAAATATGGCTTGAAGGAGACAATTGTAGCCCTGTGGGGAATCGAACCTGGGTCTAGGCAACCCCAACGCCCCTCTTATGACAAAGATGGCTTGAAGGAGACAATTGTAGCCATGGATTGTCACCAGTTCATTTAGAAAGCTGACTAACTAATTACTCCTCACCTTGATTGGGCACTCAAATTCCAATCAAGGTTCACCTGACCCAACATTCCGAGGGTTGGCTTCAGACCATGCAAAGGTATCAGAGTAGGAGATCTGGCTTTAACGAGATTGCTGTTCCAAAAGCTCAGTGTACATTTACATGCAAACATGGACTTGCACAACGAGAGAACAATAGTTGAGGTAGTACTAACATTTAGCTCAGGCTACTTGAACTGAGACATGAAATTAGTTTAATTTTATGAGTTGCCAACCTATTGAGACTTATTTCAGTGATCTACTTCTGTTTGACAATTACATTTATCTTGTAATCTATGGCTTAGTATGTTTCTCAGCAATAGGCCCGTGAAGATCCGGGTTAGGATATTGATCTTCAGCAACTCATGTTTGTCCCAAGAGGTGACTAACAGGATTGGGTGGTAAGGCTCGCTGACTTGGTCGACACATGTCATCGTATCTCAATTGCGTAGATTGATGCTCATGTTGTTGATCACTGGTCCAGACTGAGTTATTTACAGACTGCTGCCATATAGCTGGAATACTGTGGAGTGTCGCATAAACAACAAAACAAACAAAAATCTCTCAGCAATAACTCGAACTGAATACTGTTTCTGATGAGAAAACGTTGTTATACCAGTAATCCTGTCCCTTGCCGTGATATTGCTGTAAAAAGCAGCATAAAACCTCACTCAGTTACTCATGAATTCACAGATTCATGACGTCAAGATGTTCATAATGACAGACCCACCATTGTGTCAACTCACTGGTATTTCACAACATGTCATAGTTGGATTTAAATAAGAAAATACTCCAACTTTAAATTTTCATTCCAGACTATGTTTTCAAATAAATGCAAAAGTATTATTTAAAAAACACCAAACAAAATCGCACTATTTTACTGAGGCTGTAGTCAATTATATTTTTTTGCATCTGTTCATGTTTACTGCCAAAATAAATGCAACACTTTCTTCAGGAAGTAAGTACATTATTATGTGGATAGTGAAGGGTAATAAAGATAATAATATTTTTCAAGGGTCATAAATTATCATTATGCAATAAAATCATTTTGGGGTTTTTTAATTCATGAAAAAATGACACTAAATGACAGCCAGGGAATACAATTTATAGAAACATGATATATAAATGGAAATGTGAATTAATTATTTGAGCCACTTACCCAAATAGTCACACGGGGCTTGTATGTATTGAAAAGTGGCGGGACTCTCAAATCAGTGCATGTGGTTGACCCATACAGTAATCTCACCTGGCTGGTCAATCTGTCACAGCGCCGCTCAGTGGACACGCCGGAGCTAACAGAGTTACTGCCCTTTGACTGTCAGCAAAGCGGTATCTTTCAGCCAAGCCGTGATTCAGTGATAACGGTTACTCATTGTTCACACTACGTCATTAGCTACTTTCATTTTATTTGCACAAGGATCTATACAGAAAGTCAACCGACAACATATAACACATTATGCCATCTATAAAAGTATACTGCCCTGTTACTCACCAACTTCTAACATGCCAATCAAACAGAAATACTCGTTGATCCACAAAAACTCGCTACATTTGTATAAGCCAATGATAAACTATGGAGTTACGACAGGTCGTAACGTTACGAACGCTTTGTGGGTCGGAATTGTGGATTCTGATTTCTAAATCATGAGCGTGTTAAATGAATAACTATTTATGTGTATAACACACGACGTAACCGTCGTAAGAAGTATGTCTATTAAACAGTCTAACACTCTTCTTCTCAATAAAGGTCTCATTTCAATCTCGGGGCGGTGGGGTAGCCTAGTGGTTAAAGCGTTCGCTCGTCACACCGAAGGCCCGGGTTCGATTCCCCACATGGGTACAACTTGTGAAGCCCATTTCTGGTGTCCCCCGCCGTGATATTGCTGGAATATTGCTAAAAACGGCGTAAAACCATACTCAGCTCAGCTCAGCTCAGCTCATTTCAATCTGGATACATATATGTGAAGCTGGAAGGTATATGAAACCGTAAAACGGCGAGGGTCTCCGTTTCTGTAATCGATGCGGGAACGAAATCACTTACTACACAAGACGACTATATTTGTAAAATGAATTAAAAATAATAAAACGCTATCTGAAATATCAATTGATCTCTGTACTTACTTGAAATCCACTTGCCAATAGGTGCGTCTTTCAGTAAGGTAGATCTTTACTGATGCTAGTTTAACATTGGTAGGTTGGCGTATCAAAGATGCGCAACTGGAATCGTTTCGAAAGTGACATAGTGTCCAATTTGGAAACTACCGGTGTTCGTTGAAATAGAAAGGAAAGTGCGTAGGTGTTTGTGGAATTATGACGTAGGAAGGAGATTGTACGAGCGCTTCTGTAAACCTCTAGCTAACCACTACGCGGGTTGCCTACACTGTCAACCCGCGTATTGCACGGGGACACGGGTGTACGGGTTTAGTGTTATTTGAATATATTTTACGTTTTGGTGTAGCTACATGTCAGCATAAAGAACGCTGGTTTAGGGGAGATGTGTTTCCATTTCAGACGACAAACACACAAGGCAGCATATTGCACGTCATGCCGGACACGGATGTAATGTTTAGGTGCGCTTTCCAACATAACATGTATTTCAAACACGGAAGAGGTGCGGAGTGGTCTATCGCTATATATACGTACCGTGTGTGTGTGTGTGTGTGTGTGTGTGTGTGTGTGTGTGTGTGTGTGTGTGTGTGTGCGTGTGTGTAAAGGTCATTTTCAGCACTTGAGCTTTGTTTGTAAAATAATAGTGGATGGTGTTCCGCAAGAATGTGTATTTGTGTGTGTGGGATATTTTTGATTTTATTCGACAAAACATCACACATGAAAGCGTGGGAAGTCTAGAAGTTTATGGAAGAGATATGTCCTAACACATTATTTATAAAGGATAATATTTAATATTATATTCGTTTGATAACAGAACAAACACACATTCATGCGTGACGTGCTTGAAGTACACATAATACACAGACAATTGGAATAATAATACTTACAGTATTACCAAGCCTGATATAAATAATATTCTTCAGATAATATATATTTCATTAACCTGTTCAAACTAAACAACATATTCCCTATACCCAGTCCCTATAACTGTCCCTATACGATTTTCTTCGGAACTATAGTCTAACACCTGGCTGTCCCTTTCCCTGCACTCCTCCTTCGTAACAAATAGTGAACTGTGTCTATATTTTAATGATAGTTTGTTAAACAACTTTTTTTATTTTAGGACATAAATTCTGCAAACAAATTACAGAGTTGGTCTGATGTTTTGATTATGATCAGCGTTTCATTGAGTTTATTGTTTATTAGTTTTCGAGTTAGATTGCAATTCATCGGTCCGCTTTTGAGCCAAACGGACTATAGAATAAAGAGCGAGGTTAATTCTTTTCTATTTTTTTTCTTTTTTTCTTCAGAAGTTATCCAGGAAATCATATGGCTCGGGAACTCAACACCCCATACCGTTAAACATCAGTCTATAGCACTATTGTACTTGGTAGGGGGACGGAAAATACGACATGAACACATTATCAAACTGAAACTAAGTTAAAGCGACAATATCCGCTACGATTACCGTGTGTCATTTCCTGTACGTGTGTTATTTCAATGTACGGGATCATCGTGACCCAGCGACACGGATGATTACCCAATCCACTGGGTATTCAGGGGTAATGCGGAGACGATAAGTTGACATGACTCACTATCTGTCAGACCATGTTTGAAGTCAACTGCATGTCAGTAAGGAATCTAACAATCATCATTGTGTCACTAGCAGGAAATTCCTAGTCCTAAATACCTGAAACCCTACATAAGTCTTTTGGTGATTGAGTGAGTGAGTTGGATTTTACGCCGCTTTTAGCAATATTCCAGCAATATCACAGGGGGGACACCAGAAATGGGCTTCACACATTGTACCCATATGGGGAATCGAACCCGGGCCTTCGGCGTGACGAGCGAACTCTTTAACCACTAGGCTACCCCACCGTCCCTATAAGTCTTTTGGTGCTCAGTGACGTATGGTCGCCGATTGATCGGGCACCATTTTCCCGACCGTTGACATCTGTTGGGAGGTGAAATGTTTAACTATTCAAGATCACGTGCTTCCTATAGCGGTGAGCATGCACGTGTGTTCATGGCTGTGCCTGCTACTCCTGACTTCAAGTCGGGCTTGTGAAGTTCCACACCACTGAGCTGCCATGTCGTAGGGTAACATGGAGGTGCCACTCAGCATATACCGACTCCGGGCCGACCTGGTTTGTTTTATCTCCAGACGCCAAGTACGTATAATCGTTTGGTGTGAAGGGGCCAAGGTGTCGAAACACAACTTTAGCTCTCCAGATGTTCTATCTACAATACAATGGAGGCTGTTTATCTCATGTTGTGTAGAGACGGGCTGTCTTCCCTGGCCTGGACCAAACCGGGTGGGAATCAGGGTGAGATGGCGCCCCCATCAGTCAGTGCTGTTGATCGGGTGGTCTGGCTCTTTTGCCCGGTTGATATGGTTACCGGACAGTGGCTCATGATAGCAACCGCTGTGTTGACTTGTACAAGCACTATTGATGACAGCCGCCATCATAGAAACAAGCTGTGTTGACTTGTACAAGCACTATTGATGACAGCCGCCATCATAGAAACAAGCTGTGTTGACTTGTACAGGCCCTATTGATGACAGCCGCCATCATAGAAACAAGCTGTGTTGACTTGTACAGGCCCTATTGATGACAGCCGCCATCATAGAAACAAGCTGTGTTGACTTGTACAGGCCCTATTGATGACAGCCGCCATCATAGAAACAAGCTGTGTTGACTTGTACAGGCCCTATTGATGACAGCCGCCATCATAACAACAAACTGTGGCTGAGCTGGCTAGGCGGCTTTGTGTCCTGGCGATTATGTGCCTGATTCTGAGGGTGTGGGTTCGAAGTCTGGATGAGACTCAACCCAACAATAGTACTAGTATCTGTACTTTACTAAGAAAGTGTAATCCCAAATATAACATAGGCTACATTTGACCACTTTCAAAATGGCATTGTGCAATCAAAGCTGTACAAGCTGGTCCCAAGACATCCTTCAGCCTACAATCGCTAACGTCCTTGAAAGACGTACCCGAGGCGATAGCTTAAAGTCACCAGATCTCGTTTTAAATCGCTAAGCATGGTCTGTTTTGAGAATGTTTTGAATGTCTACAGATAAGACGCGCCTGTAAACACAAACTGACACTACTTCAAACGACGAAGAAATATAAGATGTCATAAGTGTTTCTCAGATGTCTTTAAGTTCAGATGTCACTATAGGTATGACGAAGTCAGTGATCAATAGGAGCAAAGACTGCCCCATGCTTCAAGTGCGTGGCCATTCACAGTTGGGTGTTTTAGCCTTGCTAGAAAGCTATGATAATATTGTTATGAGACAGCCATATACATTGCATAACAGTGTTTCACTTACTATACTTCGGGCTCAGGGAACATAAACAAACATGGAGGGTACATCAACCCATGTCCCCCTCGTGACCAGTGAACAACGTATAATATACATTGAACTTGTAGATTCAATAAGAAGCAGTTTTACCTGATCTAGACAGAATGATCTGGAAAGAACTACAGGGTACTAAGCCTATGGGTTGCTGGAGAATCTTCAAGAATTTGCTTTGGGAATATTTAAGGGGAACGAGTTACAGCCTCTCATCTCACATTACATTTCAAGTTCCCAGAAGACCAGGGCCCTTATTCTCGAAACGTTTTTAGACCTAAGAATTCTTATCTTTGATTAGAAGGGGCTTAAGAAGTTCGTAGGGCTACGAACGTTTAGAGAATAGCTAGCCAGCATTGCATTTGTAATCATTATACACAGGGACACTCTCTGCCTGGCCCCTTCCTCTAAGTTGGGTAATTGTTGATTGGAGGTGAATACCATGTGTTTACTGCTGTAATTACTGATGTTATACTATACTGCCTTGAAAGATGTACTGCTATGGTGATAACTTTGTTTTCAGCTGTTTTGTTTCGTCAACTTAGTTACATTGAGAATATATTTGTTGATACAGCACAATTCTTTCTTGTTAGATGGTTTCTCGCCTAGTTCGTTTCCCGACTGATTCCTGCTTACAGTTTTAGTTTCCTCTTTGGAGTGAGTGAGTGAGTGAGTTTAGTTTTACAGACTGATTCCTGGTTACAGTTTTAGTTTCCTCTTTGGAGTGAGTGAGGTTTAGTGTGTGAGTTTAGTTTTACGCCACACTTAGCAATATTCCAGCTATATGGCGGCGGTCTGTAAATAATCGAGTCTGGACTAGACAATCCAGTGATCAACAGCATGAGCATCGATCTGCGCAGTTGGGAACCAATGACATGTGTCAACCAAGCCAGCGAGCCTGACCACCCGATCCCGTTAGTCGCCTCTTACGACAAGCATGGGTTACTGAAGGTTCATTCTAACCCGGACCTTCACGGGTCTTCCTATTTGAAATCAACACGTGACAACATACAGAACATCAAAGAACTGATGACATACAGAACATTACAGGACTGATGACATACAGAACTGATGACATACAGAACATTACAGGACTGATGACATACAGAACTGATGACATACAGAACATTACAGGACTGATGACATACAGAACATTACAGAACTGATGACATACAGGACATTACAGGACTGATGACATACAGAACTGATGACAAACAGAACATTACAGAACTGATGACATACAGAACATTACAGAACTGATGACATACAGACATTACAGAACATTACAGAACTGATGACATACAGAACATTACAGAACTGATGACATACAGAACATTACAGAACTGATGACATACAGAACATTACAGAACTGATGACATACAGAACATTACAGAACTGATGACATACAGAACATTACAGAACTGATGACATACAGAACATTACAGAACTGATGAACATTACAGAACTGATGACATACAGAACTGATGACATACAGAACTGATGACATACAGAACATTACAGAACTGATGACATACAGAACATTACAGAACTGATGACATACAGAACATTACAGAACTGATGACATACAGAACATTACAGAACTGATGACATACAGAACATTACAGAACTGATGACATACAGAACATTACAGAACTGATGACATACAGAACATTACAGAACTGATGACATACAGAACATTACAGAACTGATGACATACAGAACATTACAGAACTGATGACATACAGAACATTACAGAACTGATGACATACAGAACATTACAGAACTGATGACATACAGAACATTACAGAACTGATGACATACAGAACATTACAGAACTGATGACATACAGAACATTACAGAACTGATGACATACAGAACATTACAGAACTGATGACATACAGAACATTACAGAACTGATGACATACAGAACTGATGACATACAGAACATTACAGAACTGATGACATACAGAACATTACAGAACTGATGACATACAGAACATTACAGAACTGATGACATACAGAACATGATGATGACATACAGAACATTACAGAACTGATGACATACAGAACATTACAGAACTGATGACATACAGAACATTACAGAACTGATGACATACAGAACATGATGAACATACATACAGAACATTACAGAACTGATGACATACAGAACATTACAGAACTGATGACATGAACATTACAGAACATTACAGAACTGATGACATACAGAACTGATGACATACAGAACATTACATACAGAACTGATGACATACAGAACTGATGACATACAGAACATTACAGAACTGATGACATACAGAACATTACAGAACTGATGACATACAGAACTGAACATTACAGAACTGATGACATACAGAACATTACAGAACTGATGACATACATTACAGAACTGATGACATACACAGAACTGATGACATACAGAACATTACAGAACTGATGACATACAGAACATTACAGAACTGATGACATGAACATTACAGAACATGACATACAGAACTGACATTACAGAACTGATGACATACAGAACATTACAGAACTGATGACAGAACTGATGACATTCAGACATTACATACAGAACATTACAGAACTGATGACATACAGAACATTACAGAACTGATGACAGAACATTACAGAACTGATGACATACAGAACATTACAGAACTGATGACATACAGAACATTACACAGAACTGATGACATACAGAACATTGACAACAGAACTGATGACATACAGAACATTACAGAACTGACATACAGATGACATTACAGGACTGATGACATACAGAACATTACAGAACTGATGACATACAGAACATTACAGGACTGATGACATACAGAACATTACAGAACTGATGACATATAGAACATTACAGAACTGATGACATACAGAACATTACAGAACTGATGACATACAGAACATTACAGAACTGATGACATACAGAACATTACAGAACTGATGACATACAGAACATCACAGAACTGATGACATACAGAACATTACAGAACTGATAACATACAGAACTGATGACATACAGAACATTACAGAACTGATGACATACAGAACATTACAGAACTGATGACATACAGAACATCAAAGAACTGATAACATACAGAACTGATGACATACAGAACATTACAGAACTGATGACATACAGAACATCAAAGAACTGATAACATACAGAACTGATGACATACAGAACATTACAGAACTGATGACATACAGAACTGATGACATACAGAACATTACAGGACTGATGACATACAGAACATTACAGAACTGATGACATACAGAACATCACAGAACTGATGACATACAGAACATTACAGAACTGATAACATACAGAACTGATGACATACAGAACATTACAGAACTGATGACATACAGAACATCACAGAACTGATGACATACAGAACATTACAGAACTCATGACATACAGAACATTACAGAACTCATGACATACAGAACATTACAGAACTCATGACATACAGAAAAGACTTCTTGTCAGTATTCCTGCGGAGTTTGGGTCCCGATCCACAAAGCGTTCGTAACGTTACGACCTGTCGTATCTCTATAGTTTATCATAGGCTTACCAATGTCGTAGCGCTACGGACGTTTTGAGGATCGGGACCTTGGGCCTGGTAGACAAGCAGTTGATAGCAGGGGCAACCACACCGGCAACGCTGCCGGGTACGACATCATGGAACCAGTACTCTCGCGCTGAAAGAACGGAATTCGCCACTAAACCCAAAGACACACCAACGTGGTCGACCAGTGAATAAGTCGACGACGCCTCATAGAAGTAACGCCAACGTTAGACATTCTTTGTTCCTGATGGACGGTGGAGGATGGTGCAGACGTGGGTCATCCAACAGGGCTGTCGGTGTCCTGCTTCGAAGGTGAAAAACATAGCGGCCCAGGGCTGTTGTGGTGAGATTTGTGTCCCTGATCTCGGACGACATCCAGGCTTACCCTAAAGTCCCAATTGTGCTCCCCCACAACAAAATTAATAAATTTAATAATAATTTTTAAAATAATAATAATGATAATAATAATAAAATCGAAAAAATTAATAATAAATAATAACATAAAAAATAAACACAAATTAAAATAAATCGATAAAAAATGAATAAAACAAATAAATTATAACTAGAATAAATAAATAATTAAATAATAATAGAAATAATTAAAATTTAATCTTCAATGAACAAAAATCCAAACAACAAGACACAAAACAACAACAAAGCACAACATCCGACACACACACATACTCACACACACACACACGCACACACACACACACACATCGCTATTCAATTTTGGTTCAATATAAGTATGTTTAAACCCCAAATGGGCGGTGGGGGTAGCCTAGTGGTTAAAGCGTTGGCACGTCACTCCGAAGACCCGGGTTCGATTCCCCACATGGGTACAATGTGTGAAGCCCTTTTCTGGTGTCCCCCGCTGTGATATAGCTGGAATATTGCTAAAATCGGCGTAAAACTAAACCCACTCACTCACTCACTTAACCACAAATACAATGTAAGTTATCTACCCTAGTCGGGTACTCGGTGTTTCTTGATCCCGTGCAAACCCTAATAGCAACAGCCCATATTAACACTACTGTTGTCTCTAGACAATGGTCACCTCGCACCCTGAAGGAGGTCCTGTCACAAGTATCAAACAGTCTCTTTTTGAACGCTCCTGAACAATTATCTTTAAGAAATCTGTAAATTAGAACCCGCACCGCTGTTTCAGCCTCGTAAATCAAAATTACCAAATAATACAAAGTCCTGGCCGCAATGATCCTTTACTTCTCTTCCCCATTCTGTAACCTAACACTCCCCGGACCAGTGGGTTCCAATACCAGGACAAGATCGTCCACTTCCGTGCCACCCTTTACAGATCCTCTGATGTCTGCCCACCCGAGACAGACCAACATAAACATGCATATGCTTGTAACCCAGCGCTTTATACCCCGTTGTGCTGTTGGGTAGACAGGAATTACACTCATGCATTAGCTTGCTTTGTTTTGAGAATGTAGACCAATAGGTCCTTGGTTAAGTGTCGCCGGCGGTAAAGTCACTGCGGGTGTATCCTTGAGATCATTACCTCGGGGTCATTGGAAGGATACATTAAACATCAGCCGAAAGGATATAAGCAGTCAGAGACATATTCTAACTGATGTAAACAGGAAAAAGCATTATGTGAATGGACGACTGAGAATCTGTGTTGACACCGGGTGTTCGTGAAGCAGGTAAGCGTGTCTTGCCCTGTGGCTCTCATCCTCGATAATCTCCAGGGTATACGCTACGATAACTCTCCACTACACCCTAGATGCATCCATGGCTTGGCCCGATAATTATATTACCCCCCTTTGCTGACTTTTTATCCAATCAGGTGTCTACACTGGGAAGTTGAGCGAACCAATCACAACTCCTTTTCGCTTCTTAAATTATCTAACCGTTAAACTTGGCAGCACAATTGATGCAGAGGTACTCTAGAAGGAGTTGTTTCACATATTTTTTTAAAGTTTCAGATCTGTCAATTTGTCTGTATAATTTCCCCTAAAATCTGAGTGGCGCTGTGAACAAACCTTCGCGACTGCGACCGCTATGGATCCGTGGATAAGCCGTGGATGCATCCAGGGTGTAGTGGAAAATGATCGTTACGTATACCCTGGAGATTATCGAGGACGTGTGGCTCTATGTGAACCTAAACAGTCACAGTTGCTGTACTAACGTGGGGACGGTGGGGTAGCCTAGTGGTCACAGCTCGTCACGCCGAAGACCTGGGTGGTTCGATCCCCCACACGGGTACAATGTGTGAAGCCCATTTCCCTGTATCCCTCGCCATAATATTGCTGGAAAATTGCTAAAAGCGGCGTAAAACTAACCTCACTCACTCACTGTAATTATATTGATACCATGCGAGCATCTAACCCGGCCATCCTTGCACAGATCAGCAAGGCGTCGAGTATCATTTAATATGTTATTCATATTTGTTAGTTTCCAATAAAAAGGGCTACAGACATATCAGTAATACAAGGTAGATAATTATTTTAATGTATTGTTTAAAGACGTATCAGTAAGAGTGGTGACGGGTTCTGGAACGTGTGTGATATTTGTTACCTTGAAGGCTGAATTCTGAACATGTACGGAATCGTGTGTACCCGAGGTGTACCCAAGGTGTACTCAGTGTGCAAAATAGTTTCCAAATCTTGTTAGCCAGTTGGGCTAACTATGCCCGAAAGTTACTAGCCCTCAAAATAGTTCACTATCCTGAAATTCGAATGTCGAAACTAAGCAAAAGATTGCAAAAATAGGGTTTCATAATTAAGCTGCCAATATGATGAACATTTTTGTCAGGCCATAACCTTGCATGATTTAAAAGTGTATTATAACTGAACAAGTCGGGGATAGTCATATATATACTACCCATCAAAAGTTTAGACTCACTAGTGTAAATGTAACCACATACTTCAGTCAGCTGTTCTAAACTAGAATTTGCAAAACATTCCATACTGTTTAAAGGTACAGTTTACACATGAACTGATGTATTGTAAAACAAATTCATAATGTTGAAAAGATTTTGTCATCAGTTCAATAAATGATGAATCTCAGTGAAAATTGGAGAATTCTGAACAAAACTTTACACCATAACGCAGCTGTTCACATGCACGATATTTGCACATGCTTTTCAGCAATTTGCTGCATAATCTTCGTGCAATTCATCTGCATAATATTTGCACTTGGTTCCCTAAGTTAGTGGAGAAATTCATCTTCTATGTAACCACACACACACACACACACACACACACACACACACACACATATATATATATATATGGAAGAACGAAACATGTTGGAGAAAAAGGCGTTCTGTTTTTATTTATCTATGTAATATATATATATATATATATATATATATATATATATATATATATATATATATATATATATATATATATGTAATATAACATATAGTGAGATCTTCAAGTGAGTCTAAACTTTTGATGGGTAGTATATTTACAAAATGACCCCATGAAAATTCACTATCCAGTCGGGCCAGTGACTGTGGAGATTAATGGCCCGACTGAATTATAAACTCGCCACAGGCTAGCGGGCCAGTGGCTATTTCGCACACTGGGTGTACTTGTTGGTACAAGAAACGTAGCCTGGGAGTTTCACAAAGAATGCACCGACATTGTCTTTTGTGCGAGCTGTGATCGATGTAACGGCAGGGGAGAAACAATCTTCACAGAAAGATGATAATAAGGCACACATCTTAATATCATATATCACAAAAGAATTCAAGCATGCATAGAACGTAATTGCATTTTATCCCGCTGTCTCCTAGTTACAAGGTTATCAGACACCAAGGTCATCAGACACCAAAGTTATCAGACACCGTATACAAGGATATCAGACACCAAGGTTATCTTAAACCGTATACAAGATTATCAGACACCGTATCCAAGGTTATCAGACACCGTATACAAGGTTATCTGACATCGTATCCAAGGTTATCAGACAGCATATCCAAGGTTATCAGACAGCATATCCAAGGTTATCAGACAGCACAAACAAGGTTTTCAGACACCGTATACAAGGTTATCAGACACCAAGGTTATCAGATACCGTATACAAGGTTATCAGACACCGTATCCAAGGTTATCCGACATCGTATACAAAATTATCAGACAGCGTATCCAAAAGGTTATCTGACACCGTATACAAGGTTATCTGACACCGTATACAAGGTTAGCAGACACCAAGGTTATCAGACACCGTATCCAAGGTTATATGACACCGTATACAAGGTTATCTGACACCGTATACAAGGTTATCAGACACCGTATACAAGGTTATCAGACACTGTATCCAAGGCTATCTGACACCGTATGCAAGGTTATCAGAGAGCGTATCCAAAGTTATCAGACACCGTATACAAGGTTGTCAGACACCGTTTCCAAGGTTATCTGACACCGTATCTAAGGTTATCAGACACCAAGGTTATCAGACACCGTATCCAAGGTTATCAGACACCGTATCCAAGGTTATCTGACATCGTATCCAAGGTTATCAGACAGCATATCCAATGTTATCTGACACCGTATCCAAGGTTATCTGACACCATATACAAGGTTATCTGACACCGTATACAAGGTTATCAGACACCGTATCCAAGGTTATCTGACATCGTATCCAAGGTTATCAGACAGCATATCCAATGTTATCTGACACCGTATTCAAGGTTATCTGACACCATATACAAGGTTATCTGACACCGTATACAAGGTTATCAGACACCGTATCCATGGTTATCAGACACCGTATCCAAAGTTATCAGACACCGTATCCAAGGTTATCTAGAATCGTATCCAAGGTTATCAGACAGCATATCCAATGTTATCTGACACCGTATTCAAGGTTATCTGACACCATATACAAGGTTATCTGACACCGTATACAAGGTTATCAGACACCGTATCCATGGTTATCAGACACCGTATCCAAAGTTATCTGACACCGTATCCAAGGTTATCTAGAATCGTATCCAAGGTTGTCAGACAGCGTATCCAAGGTTATCTGACAGCGTATCCAAGGTAATCAGACAATGTATCCAAGATTATCAGACAGCGTATCCAAGGTTATCAGACACCGTATCAAGATTATAAGACACCGTAATCAATACCGACCACGGAGCAAGTCGTCGCTGTCGTACCTGTATATTGTTCTCTGAGGCCGAAGACTTCTCGAATGTTTCAAGGTTGAATCTTGTCTACGTTTACATATATAGTTGCAAATGAAGAATAATTCAGAAATACCCTGGTTTGTTTATATAGGTGATATGTACTGTGTTTTCAGTGTAGAGTTAGGTTGCCTGAAGACATATTGTAGCAAAATTGAATTGAAACCGACTCGTGAATCGGACATGGGAATGGAAACACCGACGTACAGGACGTCGTGGTATGGTAGTCTTGTGGTTCAAACGTTCGCTCGTCACACCCGACTTCATTACTACATGGGTACAAAATAGCAAGACCACTCCTTGTGCACCGCCGGGGGTTTACTGCAATAGGAACAGAGTAAAATTCAACTCACTCATTCACTCTTCTATTAGTATCCTGTCATCTTTCCAAAACGATTTTAGGTATGTGTCCATGTGGTTTCAGATCAGATTCTCTGCTGGACGATGTCGTGTGCGGTCCTGTGACAGGGGATGTCTCAGTCATCAGTGACAGTGACGTCGTACGAGTCATTAGTGGCAATGATGTCGTCCCTGTTGCCGTTGCTTTTATTCTGTTTTGGAGGTCAAAGCCAGTTTATCCCCAACAAATATGGAGGTAAAATGTACAATTTGGACGTCATTGTTTGGTCCAGGAGTATATAACAGTTATGTAAGGTCCAGGAGTATATGACAGTTATGTCAGGTCCAGGAGTATATAACAGTAATGTAAGGTCCAGGAGTATATAACAGTAATGTTAGGTCAAGGAGTATATAACAGTAATGTAAGGTCCAGGAGTATATAACAGTAATGTAAGGTCCAGGAGTATATAACAGTTATGAAAGGTCCAGGAGTATATAACAGTAATGTTAGTTCAAGGAGTATATAACAGTAATGTAAGGTCCAGGAGTATATAACAGTTATGTAAGGTCCAGGAGTATATAACAGTTATGAAAGGTCCAGGAGTATATAACAGTAATGTTAGTTCAAGGAGTATATAACAGTAATGTAAGGTCCAGGAGTATATAACAGTAAGGTCGAGGAGTATATAACAGTAATGTAAGGTCCAGGAGTATATAACAGTAATGTAAGGTCCAGGAGTATATAACAGTAATGTAAGGTCCAGGAGTATATAACAGTAATGTTAGGTCCAGGAGTATATAACAGTAATGTAAGGTCCAGGAGTATATAACAGTAATGTAAGGTCCAGGAGTATATAACAGTTATGTAAGGTCCAGGAGTATATAACAGTAATGTTAGGTCCAGGAGTATATAACAGTAATGTAAGGTCCAGGAGTATATAACAGTAAGGTCGAGGAGTATATAACAGTAATGTAAGGTCCAGGAGTATATAACAGTAATGTAAGGTAACAGTAATGTAATGGTCAGGAGTATATAACAGTAATCCAGGAGTATATAACAGTAATGTAAGGTCCAGGAGTATATAACAGTAATGTTAGGTCCAGGTAGTATATAACAGTAATGTAAGGTCCAGTAGTATATAACAGTAATGTAAGGTCCAGGAGTATATAACAGTTATGTAAGGTCCAGGAGTATATAACAGTAATGTTAGGTCCAGGAGTATATAACAGTAATGTAAGGTCCAGGAGTATATAACAGTAATGTTAGGTCCAGGAGTATATAACAGTAATGTAAGGTCCAGGAGTATATAACAGTAATGTAAGGTCCAGGAGTATATAACAGTTATGAAAGGTCCAGGAGTATATAAGAGTAATGTTAGTTCAAGGAGTATATAACAGTAATGTAAGGTCCAGGAGTATATAACAGTAATGTAAGGTCAAGGAGTATATAACAGTAATGTAAGGTCCAGGAGTATATAACAGTAATGTAAGGTCCAGGAGTATATAACAGTTATTTAAGGTTCAAGAGTATATAACAGTAATGTAAGGTCCAGGAGTATATAACAGTTATTTAAGGCTCAAGAGTATATAACAGTTATGTAAGGTCCAGGAGTATATAACAGTTATGTAAGGTCCAGGAGTATATAACAGTTATGTAAGGTCCTGGACTATATAACAGTAATGTTAGGTCCAGGGCCCACCTGCACAAAATGATCTTAGCGTTACGAAGTTCATTTGTCTATGTTATAGCATGGGAGGTACGATCACCTTAGCGCCGGGACAGCTTTGTGCAACGGGAGCAAGGAGTATATAACATTTTTGAACAGACAAAGTAAATCACAATACTACCAACTGATCGTTATCTTTTCACTCTTCTTTGTTTTTAGAACTCCGGGAACCAACCTCAATCCAGTATTTATCGGAGAGACGGTTGTGTTTAAATGCCTCGTCACTGATAACAGTTTGCTTGTCAACGGCTCCTCCTCGACCATCTGGATGCGACGTTCATACTCCAACACCCCCATCGGCAGGATTGTAAATCAGACGGCGACGTCAGCGACGATAGAGGTGAATGTGACGTCCACCTCAGACTCCCGCCTGTACTACTGTACCCTGTCCACCCCTGGTGGAGACTTTGGCCTGGGGTATGCGTCGGTTGATGTAGACTGTAAGTAACAGCCAACCAATACACAAAAATCTCACTTTTTACTTGACGGAGAGAGTTGATCAACTTATGACTTTATCAGTATTTCGATGTTGAATGCCCATTAATCCATTAATAGATCGGTCAGTTAATTCATAATAATAAATGATTCAGTAAGGTGCTACATTATATTCCCATAGTCTATTCTTTACTGTCTATCGGCTAATTCTTGCAAAATCTTTTGATGAGTAATCTCTTTTACTTAAAATTTTCTTCAAAACATGAATTTAACACAAACATTTTTTACGTACTTAAGTGGCAGCGTGACCTTTAAGTTCATCGCTGTAGAATATGAAGCTTAGGGCAGCATTTTGTATTTTCGGTGTTTCTTATCGCCTGACCGACCCTTCTAATTTTATTGCCGACACGCCCCCCCTCTCCCAAAAAACCCCACTTTTTCCCCATTTCAACACCGCCGACTCGAACTGAAAACGTACCGCCTCGTCATATAAAATGTTTATCTAACTAAAATATTTTAATCAGTCGCCGCTACAAGTTCAAAGAACGCGAGAAATAAGAATTATAAATAAATGAGAATCAAGAACATTAATCGAATAATTTTGTCTTTTTTAAGCTTTTTCTTTCCACACTTGCACCGCATTTACCTGTTGCTCAAAACATAACACGCTGATACAATTGGTATAGCCAATCAATCAGACCACTAACTCACTCACTGTTTCAGACCCCCTTGCCCCTGTCACCGACTTGAACTGTACCGTGCCTCCGTGGAGGACGCAGCTGGGTTGTACATACACCCTGCCTCTACCGTACCGCCACCCCGAGGACATCCTGGGAAACGTGTACTACTACCCTCAGTGAGACATCCATCTCTATCATAACGCTAGTGTCGGTAGATGTTGGAAGACGGGGTTCCCTCAGTGAGACATCCATCTCTATCATAACGCTAGTGTCGGTAGATGTGGGAAGACGGGGTTCCCTCAGTGAGACATCCATCTCTATCATAACGCTAGTGTCGGTAGATGTGGGAAGACGGGGTTCCCCCAGTGAGACATCCATCTCTATCATAACGCTAGTGTCGGTAGATGTAGGAAGACGGGGTTCCCTCAGTGAGACATCCATCTCTATCATAACGCTAGTGTCGGTAGATGTGGGAAGACGGGGTTCCCCCCGTGAGACATCCATCTCTATCATAACGCTAGTGTCAGTAGATGTTGGAAGACGGGTTCCCTCAGTGAGACATCCATCTCTATCATAACGCTAGTGTCGGTAGATGTAGGAAGACGGGGTTCCCTCAGTGAGGCATCCATCTCTATCATAACGCTAGTGTCAGTAGATGTTGGAAGACGGGGTTCCCTCAGTGAGACATCCATCTCTATCATAACGCTAGTGTCGGTAGATGTAGGAAGACGGGGTTCCCTCAGTGAGGCATCCATCTCTATCATAACGCTAGTGTCAGTAGATGTTGGAAGACGGGGTTCCCTCAGTGAGACATCCATCTCTCTATCATAACGCTAGTGTCGGTAGATGTAGGAAGACGGGGTCCCTCAGTGAGGCATCCATCTCTATCATAACGCTAGTGTCAGTAGATGTAGGAAGACGGGGTTCCCTCAGTGAGGCATCCATCTCTATCATAACGCTAGTGTCAGTAGATGTTGGAAGACGGGGTTCCCTCAGTGAGTCATCCAGCTCTATCATAACGCTAGTGTCAGTAGATGTTGGAAAACGGGGTTCCCTCAGTGAGACATCCATCTCTATCATAACGCTAGTGTCAGTAGATGTTGGAAGACGGGGTTCCCTCATTGAGACATCCATCTCTATCATAACGCTAGTGTCGGTAGATGTGGGAAGACGGGGTTCCCTCAGTGAGACACCCATCTCTATCATAACGCTATAGCTAGTGTCGGTGGGAAGACGGGATTCATGTCCTCATACTTATCTCTTATACCGTTAACCGTCATTGTACCGAACAATTAGATGATATGAGATACGTGTCAAATGTTAAAAAGCAAATACCACCTGAAAAAAAATATGGGAAATCCCCAACTTCCTCAATGTTAACATTCAGGTTAGATATTCAGGTGACACATTAAGGTTATAGGACATTCAGGTAAGAATTCAGGTGAGACATTCAGGTAAGACATTCAGGTGAGATATTCAGGTAAGACATTCAGGTAAGACGTTCAGGTGAGACATTCAGGTAAGACGTTCAGGTGAGACATTCAGTGAAGAGATTCAGGTAAGACATTCAGGTGAGGCATTCAGGTAAGACATTCAGTGAGACATTCAGGTAAGACGTTCAGGTGAGACATTCAGGTAAGACGTTCGGGTGAGACGTTCAGGTAAGACATTCAGGTAAGACATTTCGGTGAGACATCCAGGTAAGACATTCAGGTGAGACATTCAGGTAAGACGTTCAGATGAGACATTCAGTTAAGAGATTCAGGTAAGACATTCAGGTGAGGCATTCAGGTAAGACATTCAGTGAGACATTCAGGTAAGACGTTCGGCTGAGACATTCAGGTACGACATTCAGGTAAGACATCCAGGTGAGACATTCAGGTAAGACATTCAGGTGAGACACTCAGGTAAGACATTTCGGTGAGACATCCAGGTAAGACATCCAGGTTAGACGTTCAGGTGAGACATTCAGGTGAGACATTCAGGTAAGACATTTTGGTGAGACATCCAGGTAAGACATTCAGGTGAGACATTCAGGTAGGACATTCAGGTAAGACATTCAGGTGTGACATTCAGGTAAGGCATTCAGGTGAGACATTCAGGTAAGACATTTCGGTGAGACATTCAGGTAAGACATTTCTGTAAGACATTCAGGTAAGTCCAGACGTAGGCATGTTTAGGACACCGTCTGTATTCTGCTTCAGCGAGACTGTCACTTTATGCATTATGAATCGGAGTTCCTGCTCTGACTGGCAAGTCAGGAAGGTAAAAAAATAACTTAATTTCCGGCATATCAAGGTTCTGATATTGTTCAATTTCCACCAATAGTCAGTGTCCTTCCAGTGATTCACCCCACCACCCCACCCCAGAACCAGAAATATCCAATAACCCATTGAGACTGCCTCTTCTAGGCCCTGCACAAACGTTCAACGTGACAGAAAAATATTTTTTAAATCTGAAAAGAGAACGACTCCTTTTTTTAAATCGTTATGTTTCCCTCTAATATCCCAACAGCTCCAGTGTCTGGTGTCACTGGGTTCCAAGGCACAATTAAACATACCCTTTTCACGAAGTTTTCAAAGAGGGTCATACGGCATTTGCTCAAAAGTTGCTTGGTAGAAATAATTATTTACAAATTTACACTTACAAATCCTACGTATCAATGACCAATTTGATTTAATTCTCAAAGGCGTTGCCTCAGGTAAACATTGCCTTGCCTTGCCTTGTCATGTGTTTGTGATGGGTATCGCCAGTGGGACAGGATACATTCACCTTTCACCGTAATCAACGGAGTCGTCACTATTTGATAGTAATTAATAAAATATATGCTCTGGGGAAGTTGGAATTGTGCAGCCGTCTGTGCTTTTCCGCTTTAATTTTCTTACAGAAATGACCGCCGTGATATTGCTGGAATATTGCTAAAAGCGGCGTAAAACCCAACTCACTTACACACACACAGAAAAAGAAAAATACGCTTGAAGAATCATCTATTGTAGTTTGTGATACTGTAATTGGCGTTCTTTTACAAGACTGTCTTAACAATAATAATTGATACGCATTGTATAGCCTTGGTGTTTCCTGTTTTAGGCGGGGCGGTGGGGTAGCCTCGTGGGTAAAGCTTTCGCTCGTCACGCCGAATACCGGGTTCGATTCCCCACATGGGTACAGTGTTGTGAAGCCTATTTGTAGTGTCCCCAGCCGTGATATTGCTGGAATGTTGCTACAAGCGGCGTAAAGCCATACCCACTCACTCATTTACTCTTTTTTGGCTTTCAGGAAATACATCGAATCAAGGAGCATTTGCTACAGTGGCCTCGACAGAAACTTCTCCTTACCAGCGGGAAACGATCTGTATTCTAACTACAGATTCCAAATTAAACTTTGGCACAACCGAAGAAATGTTTCCAAGGTGTCGAAAGAATTCACTGTCCGGCCAATTGAAGTGGGTAGGTATTGCAGGAATTCTCTTTGAAGCGGTCCAAATACATGCAAGCATGGTCTTTCTTACATTGTCTAATTATGTCTGGTTCACATTTGCCCTGCGATGGGTCTACGGCGCCCGTAAACTGCCCGTAGCTCCATTTCCGTGCGGTCACCGTGCGGCGGGAGGCGGTGGCCGTGCGATTATCGCACGGTTCTACGGGCGCCGTAGCCTCTACGATTTTGTCAAACAGCGAAGTTTGACAAATTTGGAAATACGTAAGCCAGTAGTCCGTTGGTAGCATCGCACGGGCATCGCACGGAGGCCGCAGAAATCGCACGGCAAGTGCACGATCACCGTACGATCTCCGCTTAGCCTCCGCACGGACGCCGCACGGGCTCCGTACGATGTCCTTTCAGTAGCTCCGAAGACCGCACGGAAACCGCACGATAACCGTACGATTTCTGTGCAGCCTCCATGCAGGTTTGCTTCGGCCTGTCACCAAGGAAATCGAACGATGCCTTTAGGCAATGTGAACACAAACGTCGTAGCCCGCGGTCTCCCACGATGCCTAAAACATCGTACGGAAAATCGTAGACCACGGCGCCCGTGGCAAATTAGATCCTGGTCTTACTACACTACATGCATCATTTCACCCAGTTCACCACCAACGATCACCACCATACAAGACCATGTACGCAAGGTCTCTAGTTGTATCATGGTAAGGTCAAAGTCACCATAATTAAAAGAGAAAAAATTATTATGTTAGATATGCCGAAGGTACAAATTACGAATACACAATATATGTATTATTGAGATAAACTCAAATCAAAATATTTTTGAATGACTCAATTATGCAGTTGATCAAAATTGCTGTACAGCTTCCTTCAAACTTAAGGTCTAGGTTCATTACTAAGCCTGTCTTTAGTTCCAGTCGTTCATTTCTTCAGTCCAACCATTATATGCCTTTGCGTATGCCTTGGCTTTATCGGCATGTGTTATCTTTAGAAATAGTCATAAATATTTCTGTGACGGAAAACACAAGTAAGCAAGAAAGTGGAGTGTAACTTGATCAGTAATATTTTCAAATTCAGCTCCCAGAAGCTCTCTGTTTTAACACAAGCACATCCATTTTTATTAAGGTGAGCTACTGTACGTCTAGTTTTGTGTATTTTCTTCCCGGGCTTACCACAGTGCCGTGTGTAACTTACCAAGTATATCTGGAGGCGTGTCTGACTTGTAGTTATCCCACCGCCAGTCGACAATGTACGTGTCACGGAGAGGAGGGCAAGGCGTCTCCAGTTGTCATGGCAGCCCGATCATTACATAGCATATGTATACCGTGTCACGTATACTGCTGTGTGGGGAGACGTCAAACAGGTAAGCATGTAGAATGGAGTCTGTCTGCAAAACATAGTGAAGAAATCATTTAAAACCAATTCGGGTTATGCATTTTCTCTATACTTATGTGCAGTATATCATTAAAAGTACAAATTTTTAGCATTTTTTATATTGATTGGCTTGTGTATGATACTTTTCGCATATTAATGACAATATAAGACGTTATGTGCATTTTATATCCAATTAAGGAAACTATCGAAAAATAAAACAACCCCAACAATTACGTTTAAAGGAACGTCTCTCAGCAATACCTATGATGTATCACATAAATGTAGAGGCGTGACTAACTTTCTATTGTTTCAAAGAAATCTTCCAAGGCTAGCAGTATCTTGTATATACGTGTAGGTGTGACAACTCACTGACGCTATAATGTCCTTGTTGTTGGAATCAGCTACTGGCGCCAGCACTTACAAAGGTCAATAACTCTTGAAAGTAGCATTTAATAAAATCACTGGAAGTCATTTTAAAAACAATCTGTTCTTTTAGATTTGGACAGTGCAGACAAAGTCTTCAGAGATCGTCTTACGGGAACTGAGTCCATTCACCAACTACTCCATCTTAGTTCAACGCCGTGAAAGTGATCTAGTGGCAGGGTACTGGAGCCAGGGGCGCGCGGTCACTGTCACCACGCTGGCCGATGGTAGGTGTGGGTCTAGGAGACACGGTGGTCATTGGTCAAGGTGACAAAGCAGTTGCGGTTCAAGGTGACTCGGTAGGTGTGGGTCAAAGTCACTCGATAGGCCTGGGTTAAGGTGACACGGTAGGCGTGAGTCAAGGTGACACAGTAGGCATGAGTCAAGGTGACACAGTAGGCATGAGTCAAGGTGACTCGGTAGTTGTGGGTCAAGATGACGCAGTAAGCGGGGTCAAGGTGACTCGGTAGGCATGAATCAAGGTGACTCGGTAGTTGTGGGTCAAGATGACACAGTAGGCGGGGTCAAGGTGACTCGGTAGGCATGAATCAAGGTGACTCGGTAGTTGTGGGTCAAGATGACACAGTAGGCGTGAGTCAAGGTGACTCGGTAGTTGTGGATCAAGGTGACACGGTAGGCGTGGATCAAGTTAACTGTGTAGGTGTGGGGTCAATGTGATTTGACACGTGTGATTGAGGGTCAAGGTGACCTCGATAGCTGTGATTAAGGTCAAGGTGATGACAATAAGTAAAATTTAAGAAATACACTTCGCTCTAGCACCATGTATAGTGTAATAAAACACACTTTTGCCCTGAACTATTATAGTTAAAGCACGAGGACGCTTGCGAACTGTATTTCTTTTCTAAGATGCCAAATTTAATACTTTCTAAGGATAATTACGATTAATATAAGACAGAAAACAAACGACGGTGTCTGTGACCTAAATTAAGAATCCTCGCACAGGGCTAACTGGCGCGCGGTTCTATTGATGTGTCTGCCCCCTTACGTTAAGACGAACGTTACCAGAAAAAAACAAATGATAACAGTCTGATGACGGTTTACGTTCGGATTAAATATCTTCTCTGAATTATTTTAATTACATCTGTTATTAACATAAACCATATGGGGCAATATGAACGTTGCATTTCTACTACCAACGTAAGTTTAGATCAGTACATCCAGAGGAAGTTGAGTAGTCAAGCGACATTCCACGATTGCATTGTGGGAATGTAAACATTGCGAACGTTACCGTGTCGCTGAAAACTTGTGAGTCGAAATGACACATTTTAACGGTCGTAAAACATAAACGTAATGTTTCCACCAGTGATGTTAGCTGCGTGAAACCAAGAAACGGGATGCAACGGAGTAGTTTACTGTAGGAGGCCGTACGAGGCGATGACAACTGACATGCTTCGTGACGTCGCTTTCATTGTGACGTAATGTAAAATGGTTCGATTACGAGGGGGGCACACTAGAATGGCGCAGTGACGGGATAACGTCATTCAATTGTTACGTCATCAAAAAACTATACCTTTATTGTCTTTCAGTGGCATTTAGAAGTTGTACATTGATGTCCAAGAAGTTTAATCCATAAAAAATATCCTATACCTTTATTGTCTGATAATGTATTTTTTTTTTTTCGATTGTTCTAACCGCTAGGCATCTTAGAATGTGTTATAATCTTCACTTTCAGCTCCAGGAAGAGCACCATGTGTATCACCTGCCGTGTCTGGAACTGCTGATGGGAGGGTTGTCGTGTACTGGCAGGTGGGAACTAGTTGCTTTATCAGGATAGTGGCGTGGCGGCCAAGTGGTCCATACCACAGCAATTAGCTGCCAGAGTTCCTTGGTCGTGCCAGGATCCAGAGGTCGTGGTTCGAATCCAGTATTCTCCTGATTTTGGTCCTCAGGATAACATGCGTGGACAAACCTCCGCTTTAGGCCTCACTTCTGATAGGCGATAAGCCACTCAGGTACATGATACACCGCATCTCTCAACATACACTGACATACAAAGGAAAATACGCTCTTGATGATTTGGGATAATATTTTTCCAAGTCTAGATTTCTTCAGTTTCAGGGAATCTCAGGTTTACTCTTTTATCATGTTGTGTTAAGAATTTAACAACGTGTTTTCTGTATACATTTTCATGTGGGAGACTCTCAACACGACCATTGGAGTATCGCATTAAGTGTCGTCGTTTGGAGGGTTTGACTGCAACATAGTTTACGGGGTTCCACCAATGTAATTTTCATGTCCACAGCCTCTGTCACCTAAGGAGGAGAACGGGGAGATGCAAGGCTACAGCGTCCAGTGTGAAGATGAGGGGGAGAGACGTGTTGGTCCCGGGAGGTTCTCAGCGACGCTGGACATTCCCACTGACCAGCGTGGACTGTGGTGTGACGTGTACGCGGTCAACAACGTCGGGATGTCGCCCTCGTCGTCCCTGTATATACCATCACGAAGGTCAGGTAAGAACTTGTTGTCCCTGTACATATCATCAATAGGTCAGACCACTGCAATAGTATGTGTGTGCCACCACGCAGGTCAGATCAGGGAACTCTCGCAAGTCCTCATGTGCTCAGACAATTTCTGAAGTTCTAAGACAATTTGTTTGTATGTTTCATAGTTTTCTATTGCTCAGACACGGTTTCTCGGTTTTGACAAATTATCTGGTACATCAAGTGCTATTTTGTATCAGGTACATATGATACATGCCATCACGGAGGTCAGGTACATATGATACATATCATCGCGGAGGTTAGGTACATATGATACATACCATCACGGAGGTTAGGTACATATGATACATACCATCGCGGAGGTTGGGTACATATGATACATGCCATAACGGAGGTTGGGTACATATGATACATGCCATCACGGAGGTTAGGTACATATGATACATACCATCACGGAGGTTAGGTACATATGATACGTGCCATCACGGAGGTCAGGTACATATGATACATACCATCACGGAGGTTAGGTACATATGATACATGCCATCACGGAGGTTAGGTACATATGATACATACCATTACGGAGGTTAGGTACATATGATACATACCATCACGGAGGTTAGGTACATATGATACATACCATCACGGAGTTTAGGTACATATGATACATACCATCACGGAGGTTAGGTACATATGATACATACCATCATGGAGGTTGGTACATATGATACATACCATCACGGAGGTTAGGTACATATGATACATACCATCACGGAGGTTAGGTACATATGATACACACCATCACGGAGGTTAGGTACATATGATACATACCATCACGGAGGTTAGGTACATATGATACACACCATCACGGAGGTTAGGTACATATGATACATACCATCACGGAGGTTAGGTACATATGATACACACCATCACGGAGGTTAGGTACATATGATACATACCATCACGGAGGTTAGGTACATATGATACATACCATCACGGAGGTTAGGTACATATGATACATACCATCACGGAGGATAGGTACATATGATACATACCATTACGGAGGTCAGGTACATATGATACACACCATCACGGAGGTTAGGTACATATGATACATACCATCACAGAGGTTAGGTTAGACCACACGCCTATACCGTCACGGTGCTTTGTAATACTGAAACATTAACCCCTGAATTTGTTTTCAGATCTGACCCTGCGGGACTTCTGGGTGGCGGGTGGAGAGGGTGACACCAACATCACCTTCCTCTGGGACTCGGGGGGTCGGGAACAACACAACTGTACAGCGTATTGGTGTCAGGCAGCAGACCTGACGAACTTGTGTCAGGTGAGACACAATATCATCAGACACAATATCACGCCACAGACAGACACAATAACACCACATAACAAGACACAATAACACAGCATAAACCAGTCACAATAACACAGCATAAACCAGTCACAATAACACAACACAACCAGTCACAATAACACAGCATAAACCAGTCACAATAACACAACACAACCAGTCACAATAACACAACACAACCAGTCACAATAACACAACACAACCAGTCACAACAACACAACACAGCCGGACACAATAACACAACACAACCAGTCACAGTAACACAACATAAACCAGACACAATAACACAACCAGTCACAATAACACAACACAGCCAGACACAATAACACAACACAGGATCACACGGGATGGAGAATACAATGTAGCACTTCTTATCACAAGGCACAGCAAAAACCAAACACAATGCTGCAAGCACAACTCTGTACAACACAATATATCACAACACTGAGTGCAGAACAACATAATTAAAGGCGCGCTTCTAGCCGTATATGTCTGAGAAACAGTCCCGCTTAAGACCCGGGTTCGAATCCACATATGGGTACAATGAGTGAAGCCCATTTCTGGTGTCTCCCGCCGTGATATTGCTGGAATATTGCTAAAAGCGGCGTAAAACCAAACTCAGTCAGTCAGTCCCGCTTAAACATATCTACCGAGAAGTATTACAAGGTATACAGGTACGGCATTAGACTGAGGATAGTCTCTGAATGTACATCATTTTTATAGAAACAAATAATCCTTATAAACCAAAAAGAAATCGAGACTTGCTTCCTTTAGGACTTCCTTCCGTTTTGCAGAAAGGTCTAGACATAAGGGGAGATAATGCGGTTCAGGGACTGAGAGACAGACTAGTCCGCTGTCAATGTTAAAGGTTTTCAATTTGTTTTCAACAGAACCCTGTCCAGTGGGAAACCGTGTCGTGCGACCATCAGAATCTGACCCTCGATACCGGTCACGTGATAGCTGACCAGCGCCTCATGGTGGGCTTCTCAGCGCAGTTGCCTGCCCCTGGAGGTCCAGTCTGGACCTCCATCAAGTGGCGGTATTGCGTCTATGCACAACGCAAAGGTTGGTACATAGGGTATTTTCTGTTCTTTATAAAGCATATATATTACAGTACAACCAGAAATTAAAGAGAAGTTAAAGATTGTAATGTTTTATATTTTTTTCACTCATTACTCACGTATTAATGTGAATATTAGCAGAACATAACCCCAGGTTCAAAGACAGGTGAACAGTTAGTATTTTGTCAAGTCACCATGGGCAGCAATGCAGGCTTCAATGCGGCGGGGCATACTACTGATCAAAGTAGTTAGAAAGTCGTGGTCCATGCTGTCCCAATATCCATCTCTTCTTTCATTTCAGCAATATTTGTCAGATGTTTCTTATTGATACTTTCCTTCATAAATCCCCAAACATTTTCTATTGGATTTAGGTCAGGGCTATAGCTTAACCAATCTGATAATGTCATATTTTGGGTCCGAAATCAGGCCTGTGAATTCTTTGAACGATGTTTTGGGTCGTTATCCTGCTGGAAAATCCAAAAAATTCCATAGAACACGTGAGCAGATGAAAGTAATGTCCCTCGAGAATATCTGTGTACCGCTCACTGTTCATATTCCCTTCAAATACACAAAGGGCGTTGCCCCTAACACAGATATGCCACCCTACACGTTAAATTCCGGACTGTACATTTTTTCAGTTTGTTTGGTCCAGAATTTCAGTGTATTAGGAAACAACCACACACAACTTTCACCTGAGAAACTCACATTGTCCCAGTTAAAATTTCTATGCTGTAAGCACCAGTTCAACCTTCGCTCCTTTTGTTCACGTTTCATGATCGGTGATGGAATTCCTCGACTGTTCTGCCAACCCATGGCATGCAGCTCAGTTCTAATTGTCTCCTTACAGACAGCCACAGTTCCTCTATCAATCATATCCAGCCTTAAGTTTTCTAAACCCCTTCGTTTGTTTTTAGAAACAAGAATACCAAGCCGCCTCCTGTCACCGACAGTCAATTTTCTGGGCCTACCTGCGCCTCCCTGGTGCTCAATGCCATATCCATTTGCAATATTTTTCAAAACACGATAAACAGTGGACAAAGGGAGGCCTGTTCTACTTGAAATCACTTTAGCTGATCTGATGTCCTTGTTATAATACTCTAAAATCAACTTCCTTTTCTCTAAATCATTCATACTGAAGATCACTGAAAATGTCGTCTGCTAGCAAGTAAACAAAGGGGGATAAGTCTTCACAAACTAATGAAAAAGGATTAACGGAGTTGTCTCTCTTGAATGAAACCAAGCACTTGATAGCTGGTCAAGGTTGTTTATACTAGAAATCCAATTAAACATATTCCTAAAATTCTCGATAATTTCTGGTCATACTATATCTCATCGAGTTACCTGAAAACAATATGCTTTCAGAGAGGCACTATTGTCAGTAGACAGGTATCTCACAGTAGATTGCCTGCATATTGCTGGTGATATTCACGATCTATATCTCAACTGTGTCAGTCTGGCATTAGACAATAAACACCAGGATCACGGGCATAATTATATTTGAGTTCTGATCACTTCCTTAGGGTGTTAGGTATGAATGTATGTATGTGTGAAAAAAGCAGATTGTATGACGTCATCAGGCTGCTGCTGATTGATGTGACGGCGCATGCATTGGTGCTGGTGGTGGTCACACAGAGTGCTCTGAAACCACGATCCTTTGTTTACTGAGACAGTTTACTGTTTACTGAGACTGTTTACTGTGACGTTCACTTTGGCTTTTACGACATACTGAAACAATGGTTGGCTCCGTACATGTGCCTGAGGCCATCGTTATTTCGTGCTACCATTGATATTTAAGCAGACACGACGTACCGATCAAAGCATCACTCACTCACTCACTCACTCACTCATTGTATGAGTGACTGTTGCAGTCCCTCCAGCCCCCGATGGGTTCCGACTTTCCCCGAGTCAGCCCCCTCTGAGTGTGCACGTGGAGTGGAGACCCCCTGCCTGTCGACAGAACCCCGCCCACATCACCAGTTACCTCCTGTCATACTGCCCGGTGTCAGGGACTGCTGACCACTGTTCAGGTGAGCTTTGTGTGGTCTTTAGGACTGTTCAGGTGAGCTTTGTGTGACCTTCAGGTCTGTTCAGATGAGCTTTATGTGACCTTCAGGTCTGTTCACGTGAGCTTTGTGTGACCTTCAGGTCTGTTCAGATGAGCTTTGTGTGACCTTCAGGACTGTTCAGGTGAGCTTTGTGTGACCTTCAGGTCTGTTCACGTGAGCTTTGTGTGACCTTCAGGTCTGTTCAGATGAGCTTTCTGTGACCTTCAGGACTGTTCAGATGAGCTTTGTGTAACCTTCAGAAAGTATATTGTCCTTTTCTCATACGCTTAACGGCAACTGTTCAGATGAGCTTTGTGTAACCTTCCGAAAATATATTGTCCTTTTCTCATACGCTTGACGGCAACTGTTCAGATGAGCTTTGTGTAACCTTCCGAAAGTATATTGTCCTCTTCTCATACGCTTGACGGCAACTGTTCAGATGAGCTTTGTGTAACCTTCAAAAAGTATATTGTCCTCTTCTCATACGCTTGACGGCAACTGTTCAGGTGAGCTTTGTGTAACTTTCAGAAAGTATATTGTCCTCTTCTCATACGCTTGACGGCAACTGTTCAGATGAGCTTTGTGTAACCTTCAAAAAGTATATAGTGCTCTTCTCATACGCTTGACGGCAACTGTTCAGATGAGCTTTGTGTAACCTTCCGAAAGTATATTGTTCTCTTCTCATACGCTTGACGGCAACCGTTCAGATGAGCTTTGTGTAACCTTCAGAAAGTATATTGTCCTCTTCTCATACGCTTGACGGCAACTGTTCAGATGAGCTTTGTGTAACCTTCAGAAAGTATATTGTCCTCTTCTCATACGCTTGACGGCAACTGTTCAGATGAGCTTTGTGTAACCTCCAGAAAGTATATTGTCCTCTTCTCATACGCTTGACGGCAACTGTTCAGATGAGCTTTGTGTAACCTTCAGAAAGTATATTGTGCTCTTCTCTTACGCTTGACGGCAACTGTTCAGATGAGCTTTGTGTAACCTTCCGAAAGTATATTGTCCTCTTCTCATACGCTTGACGGCAACTGTTCAGATGATCTTTGTGTAACCTTCAGAAAGTATATTGTCCTCTTCTCATACGCTTGACGGCAACTGTTCAGATGAGCTTTGTGTAACCTTCCGAAAGTATATTGTCCTCTTCTCATACGCTTAACGGCAACCGTTCAGATGAGCTTTGTGTAACCTTCAAAAAGTATATTGTCCTCTTCTCATACGCTTGACGGCAACTGTTCAGATGAGCTTTGTGTAACCTTCAGAAAGTATATTGTCCTCTTCTCATACGCTTGACGGCAACTGTTCAGATGAGCTTTGTGTAACCTTCAGAAAGTATGTTGTCCTCTTCTCATACGCTTGACAGCAACTGTTCAGATGAGCTTTGTGTAACCTTCAGAAAGTATATTGTCCTCTTCTCATACGCTTGACGGCAACTGTTCAGATGAGCTTTGTGTAACCTTCAGAAAGTATATTGTCCTCTTCTCATACGCTTGACAGCAACTGTTCAGATGAGCTTTGTGTAACCTTCCGAAAGTATATTGTGCTCTTCTCATACGCTTGACGGCAACTGTTCAGATGAGCTTTGTGTAACCTTCAGAAAGTATATTGTCCTCTTCTCATACGCTTGACAGCAACTGTTCAGATGAGCTTTGTGTAACCTTCAGAAAGTATATTGTGCTCTTCTCATACGCTTGACGGCAACTGTTCAGATGAGCTTTATGTAACCTTCAGAAAGTATGTTGTCCTCTAATGTGGAACCCTTTTCAGGTTCCAGTAGGAGCATGGTGGTGGACGGTGATGCCGTCAGCTATCTCATCAGCGACCTTGAGCCAGGAGCCATCTATAAGGTCAACATCCGGGCGGTGTCCCAGGCCCTCCAAGGTCCTTGGAGTGCTCCTGTCGTAGGACGAGTCGAGGATGGTAACACTTCTCTGTAATAATACAATGTTGTTCTGCCATTCTCATTTGACTAAGACGACAAACGACCTTTCTGGTGAGTGATGAGTTGGCCTAATGTCCAAAAATGTTCAGTGTTTGAAGCCTTTATTGGAATACATCTACAAACGGTAGAAACATCAACTGACTCATTTAACACATCAGTGATAGTGTAAGCACAACTGCATCACTGGTACAGTCATCACACAGATCTCACAAACATGTAACACAGTGATAACATTCACCTCTTTTGAATATGGAAGTCCACATGGTTGATCAAAGTTTGTATCTTTTAATGTTTTGTCAGATGCAAATCCTTTGAAGATAATACTGGCTGTCACCGGCTGCTTCTCATTCATCCCGGTCTTCATCTTGTGTTTCCACATCGTCAAGAGGTATAGTCTTTCATAGGCATTTAGAAGCTGCAAGAAAATGAAGTGGGTGAGTTTGGATTTACACCGCTTTTAGCAATATTCCAGCTATATCACTGCGGCGGACACTAGAAATGGGCTTCGCTTTAACCCCTTGGCTGCCCCACTGCCCCGAAGAAAATGAAGACATGACATTTTCTGGTAACAACTTGTTTATTGTTTGCAACGATGTTCTAGGCCTCCCGTTTCATCACATGAATACTGAGCAAGCGGACTGGGTTTTGTATATATCATGGTCGAGTGTGCAAACATCCACATTGTGAATCACGACTTTTAATCCAAGGAAGTGTCTTCATGAATATGTATTGAAAGATGTATTAATTTAGCTCAAAAGTTTACAGGAGCAGTTTTGCCGTAAGTATATCTTGATATGTGTACCAGCCTCTGACTGGGGAGTTCCATCATGTAGCCGTTGTGTCTCCCCAGTACATGCATGCTAATACTCAGTGTGGCGCTAGCGTAGCATACCCAGGAAACCAGCCTGACAGACACAACTTTTCAAACAGGATCCTACTGGCTGAAACCTCTTTCGTCTTGACACCTTTCATTCGGGTGTGGTTTCGTGCATATTCATGCCCTTAATACACCCTCTCCATTTGAGAACCGGGTATCGAGCTGAATACCTGAATATTCATGCCCTTAATACACCCTCTTCATTTGAGAGCCGGGTATCGAGCTGAATACCTGAATATTCATGCCCTTAATATACCCTCTTCATTTGCGAGCCGGGTATCGAGCTGAATACCTGAATATTCATGCCCTTAATATACCCTCTTCATTTGCGAGCCGGGTATCGAGCTGAATACCTGAATATTCATGCCCTTAATGCACCCTCACCATTTGAGAACCGGGTATCGAGCTGAATACCTGAATATTCATGCCCTTAATGCACCCTCTTCATTTGCGAGCCGAGTATGAATCTTGAATGCATCAACTATCTACATTTCAGGGCAAGGTCATCATTGAGAAGAGGACATTCATATTCATACCCGCCTTTTGTAAGTTCCAACAGTTAAACTCTATTTCATGCCTGTGAACAAAAAGATAAATATTATCTACATCATTAACAGTTACTGGATTGAGATATTTTGCATGGATACTATAAGTTACTGCTATAACGCGACGTGATTGTAAACTATCGTCCAAAAGAAACTTGGCAACTAATTTTTTTAATTGTTGAAAGACATATACTTTCACCTGAGAAACGTAACCAGAACTATTCCGTCCACGTGTTAGAGATGCGGTATTAAGAAAAACCAGAAAAGAAATGCCCTAACACAAGAACAGCCTGAGAGGGCCATAGGAATGCTGCAAATGGAGGTACCACAGACCCAAGCTGCAAATGGAGGTGCCACAGACCCATGCTGCAAATGGACATTGAACTGCTCCCATAATACTGTGGGCAACTTGGTCCAGTGACTGAGAATAACAGGTTGGACAACAGACAGACGAGATACAGGCAGGCCAAGGGTGAGCACGCCCCATGAAGATCGCTACCTACGCACCTTGCATCACTGACGAGAGCAGGTTCTGCATGTTTTATTCTGATGGCAGACAGCCTGTTTATCATCGAGGAGAGGAACGTACTGCCCGATGTTGCGGACAAGAGGTCGTACCCTTTGGGGGCAGGTGTGTCATGGTGTGGGGAGGCATTTGTATTGAGGAGACGCCAGTGGTAATCACTGATTGTAACTTAATTGCCGTACTCTACAGAGATGAGGTCCTACGCCCTGTCGTGCTTCCATCCCTTCAACACCCGCAGGGTATTGTCAACCGACACGACAATGCCAGGCCTCATACTGCTAACGTCGTGCCAAACTTCCTTAACGTCAACATCGTTCATGCGTTACCCTGACCAGCTCGCTCTCAAGCCCTTAATCCCATAGAGCACCTTTGGATATCATGGACAGACATATTCGACGGCGACAACAACCTTACAACATTCGTGATGAACTCATTGCGGCCCTCCATGAAGAATGGCGACGCATCCCACGTGACGTCATCAGGCGACTGACGAATTCAGTATGTAGGAGCGTGTTTGCCTGCATTCAAGCTAATCGAGGTCACACGTGCGACTAGGGTGATGCATAACACTTTGAAAAACTGTTTTGTGTACCCCACATGGACATTACGAGCCATATTCAAATATTTGTTAATGGTATGATTATGACTGTTTGTAGAAGGTTTTAGCACTTTTTTGCATAATGGATTTAAATCGGCTGCCAAGTTTCTTTTGGACGTTAGCTAATATTCAGACGGTTTCTGCTGTGGAACTATACATTTGCCACTATTTGGTGGAAGGTTTACATACACATGAGAACAGGTATGATGGAAAGTCGAGCAGGTGCTTCTAGGTCTGTGTGTAGTCTGTAGACAAACATATGAGAGCAGGTATGGTGGAAGGTCGAGCAGGTGCTTCTAGGTCCGTATGTAGTCTGTAGACAAACATATGAGAGCAGGTATGGTGGAAGGTCGAGCAGGTGCTTCTAGGTCCGTATGTAGTCTGTAGATAAACACATAAAAGTAGATGTGGTGGAAAGTCGAGCAGGTGCTTCTAGGTCTGTATGTAGTCTGTAGACAAACACGTGAGAGCAGGTATGGTGGAAGGTCGAGCAGGTGCTTCTAGGTCCGTATGTAGTCTGTAGACAAACACATGAGAGCAGGTATGGTGGAAGGTCGAGCAGGTGCTTCTAGGTCTGTATGTAGTCTGTAGATAAACACATGAAAGTAGACTGACTGACTGAGATTAGTTTTTCGCCGCTTTTAGCAATATTCCAGCAATATCACGGCGGGGGACACCAGAAATGGGCTTCACACATTGTGGGGAATCGAACCCGGGTCTACGGCGTGACGAGCCAACGCTTTAACCACAAGGCTACCCCACCGCCCCCATGAAAGTAGATGTAGGGGAAGATCGAGCAGGTGCTTCTAGGTCTGTGTGTAGTCTGTAGACCTACATACACAGGGGATATAAGCATATAGACGACTGTACAAATGGATGTCGGCATGGGCGACGTACAGGATGAACGTGTTGTGTCGGTAACAGCTGCATATTTGTGATGTCTGTTGCAGGTTCCTCTGAATGCCTACGGCCCTTGCCCCATAGTGGAATCTGGCGAGGTTGAGGAGGTCATTGATGACGGAGGATCAGGTCATGTAGTAGAGGAGGTCATTGATGACGGAGGATCAGGACATGTAGTAGGGGAGGTCATTGATGGCGGAGGATCAGGTCATGTAGTAGGGGAGTTCATTGATGACGGAGGATCAGGTCATGTAGTAGAGGAGGTCATTGATGACGGAGGATCAGGTCATGTAGTAGGGGAGGTCATTGATGACGGAGGATCAGGACATGTAGTAGGGGAGGTCATTGATGGCGGAGGATCAGGTCATGTAGTAGGGGAGGTCATTGATGACGGAGGATCAGGTCATGTAGTAGAGGAGGTCATTGATGACGGAGGATCAGGTCATGTAGTAGGGAGGTCATTGATGACGGAGGATCAGGACATGTAGTAGGGGAGGTCATTGATGACGGAGGATCAGGTCATGTAGTAGGGGAGGTCATTGATGACGGAGGATCAGGTCATGTAGTAGAGGAGGTCATTGATGACGGAGGATCAGGTCATGTAGTAGGGGAGGTCATTGATGACGGAGGATCAGGACATGTAGTAGGGGAGGTCATTGATGACGGAGGATCAGGTCATGTAGTAGGGGAGGTCATTGATGGCGGAGGATCAGGTCATGTAGTAGGGGAGGTCATTGATGACGGAGGATCAGGTCATGTAGTAGGGGAGGTCATTGATGACGGAGGATCAGGTCATGAAGTAGGGGAGGTCATTGATGACGGAGGATCAGGTCATGTAGTAGGGGAGGGCATTGATGACGGAGGGCCAGGTCATGTAGTAGAGGAGGTCATTGATGATAGAGGACCAGGTCAGTTAGTAGAGGAGGTCACTGATGACAGAGGACCAGGTCATGCAGTAGAGGAGGTCAATGATGACAGAGGGCCAGGTCAGGTAGTAGAGGAGGTCACTGATGACAGAGAACCAGGTCATGCAGTAGAGGAGGTCACTGATGATGGGAGGCCGTGTCATGTGGCTGTGGAGGTCACTGATGATTGCGGAAGAGCAATCTGTGTTTTGGGGGAGGCAATGGATAATGTGTCGGACACTGTCGGTGAGATAGGACCCTCAACTCCAAATGGCACAAGAACTCATCTTCTAAAAGATCGTGCATCAGTTAAAAATAGTGAGTATGTCTTCAACATGAGTCAGGCCGATTCAAACAAATCACCCCCACATAGCAACCAGTCCTACTCCAAGTTGACACTCACAGATGAGTCGGGATGCTGAGACAAGATGGAGGCAGTTTTAGGAGGCGCTGTATCGATGTGCCGTGCAGCAGTGAGAACCCGGATGTCCCTACTGCAAGTAACGCTGTGCATGGTTTGTTGATGGCGTCATGGTTTATTGATGACGTCACCGGGTGGACGTGACCTGTAGACATGTAGACCCTTATCACACGTGACCCTGACAGACCAGCGGATGGCCAGACCACAGATCCAATCAGGGAACTGCCAAGCGCCGGAATGTCACGTCCAAGGTGTTCCCCTTGACTTTTATTCTTGTATTGTTACCATCGTCAGTGTCTTGCTGATGAAATGCAGCATGCATGTGTTTACAAATCGTCACTGTAACCAAGGGGCAGGGTTTTCAGTCACTTGGTGAACTGACAGAAACATTTGCCAAAGCGAAACTGGCGAGACATATTTCACACATTTACCGTTTTTCCACATTGACATATTTCACACATTGACAGATTTTTCAGTGATTTTCGACATTGACTGAATTTCCATATTGACTGATTTTACATATTGGCCGTTTTTACACAGCGATTTTATACATTGACTGAGTTTCCATATTGACCGATCTTACACACTGACTGATGTTACACATTGACTGATGTTACACACAGACTGATGTGACACACAGACCGATGTTACACAAAGAATGATGTTACACATTGACTGATGTTACACATTAACTGATGTTACACGAAGACTGATGTTACACATTGACTGATGTGACACACAGACTGATGTTACACAAAGACTGATGTTACACATTGACTGATGTTACACATTGACTGATGTTACATATTGACTGATGTTACACATTGACTGATGTTACATATTGACTGATGTTACACAAAGACTGATGTTACACACAGACTGATGTTACACAAAGACCGATGTTACACAAAGACTGATGTTACATATTGACTGATGTTACACACAGACTGATGTTACACACAGACTGATGTTACACATTGACTGGTGTTACACATTGACTGATGTTACTCATTGACTGATGTTACACATTGACTGATGTTACACATTGACTGATGTTACACATTGACTGATGTTACACATTGACTGATGTTACACATTGACTGATGTTACACATTGACTGATGTTACACACTGACTGATGTTACACATTGACTGATGTTACACATTGACTCATGTTACACATTGACTGATGTTACACACTGACTGATGTTACATGTTACACATTGACTGATGTTACACATTGACTGATGTTACACATTGACTGACTGATGTTACACATTGATGTTACATTGACTGATGTTACACATTGACTCATGTTACACATTGACTGATGTTACACAGACTGATGTTACACATTGACTCATGTTACACATTGACTGATGTTACACAGAGACTGATGTTACACAACGACTGATGTTACACACAGACTGTAATGTACGTTACCAGACTAGACGCACACAATTGGATATATCCGGCAATGTTTTAGCGCACTGTTCCCCTCTGTATCTGATCATGGTGAGATGAGGACGACTGTGTGAAGATGTCACATTGGTTGCTTTCAAGCTTTGATATCATATAATATAAGAACTTTGTCTAGAGTGCATTTATCCACTAATTAAAGATATTCTGACTCGGGAAAGGTGTATGTTGTAGCGCTGTAGCGCCAGGTTGACCTGCAAGACTTAACTATTGCACTATGGAAAAAACACGCAGTCAGGCCAAGCCGCGAGTTTAGCTTTTGGATGGAATTCCTATGAATGCAGGAGCCGAGCAATTCTTTGTCACAACACATTTATGTGTGAAAAACTCATTTAATCCACAAACTTGTTATTTCCCAATATTCATTACATAAATGTTTCCATGAAAGAGGTGTATCGAATCACGTGTAACTTCAATTTCATGATGCTGTCACTTCAAACACTACCCATCAAATGTTTAGACACCCTTAGAGCATGGTTACATCGAAGATGAACATCTCCATTAACTTGGGGGAACCAACTGCGAAACGTATGCAGATGAATTGCACGAGGATCATGCATCAAATGGCTGAAAAGCATGTGTAAATATCGTCCATGTGAACAGCTGCCTTTTGGTGGAAAGTTTTGTTGAGAATGCGTCAATTTTCACTGAGTTGCAAGTGCATGATTTATTGAACTCCACAATAATCTTTTCAAAGTTACGAATTTGTTTTACAATACATCAGTTCAGGTGTAAACAGTACCCTAAAAAGTATGGAATATTTTGTAAAGTTGACTGAAGTAAGTGGTTATATTTACACAAGTGAGTCTAAACCTTTGATGGGTAGTATTATCTTGGCAGCTTCCCGTTTGTAGAAATATGAAATCTTGCACTGTTTGGCTTTTCGTGTTTAAGGTCTCAACACTTTCCATGAACGCAGGTTCGTGTATAGACTGACACGGTGAACAGTCGAGTCTACACAACAGTGACGAGAAATACTATACTGGACAGAAAGCGGGATATCTTTCTTCAGTAGAAACACTTCCCTGCCACATATTTCCTGCACGAGCCATTTCAGGCAGATATAGTTACTCAGATATCTTCACATGATCAGTGGGTTTTAATGCCAACGACGCACGCAGAACAAAAAGGGTCGTACATTGATGGATGCCATGCTAGACAGTAGAGGGAATGATGCTTAAGCGCCGCGGTCAAGAATACTGAAGATACGTCAAACTGGCCTTTAAAAGACTGGACCAGATAAACCACTGACTGACCGTCAAGGGACAAATATATGCACAGATCACACGATTATGAGTCAGTTAATCTCATTTACTGTGAAACATGACACTCTTAAGGTCAAATTACCTGATGTTTAACTCGCATAATAAGCTAAGGCGTCGTGATATAACTAAATGCATCACTCACTCACTCACGCACTCACTCACTCATACCAGATGACTTCATCCTGTGATGAAGATACAGAAAATAAAGGTTTCCGTGGCAACAGACCCGTGAAGATCCGGGTTAGAATTGATCTTCAGTAACCCATGCTTGTCTACCCGTGAAGATCCGGGTTAGAATTGATCTTCAGTAACCCATGCTTGTCTACCCGTGAAGATCCGGGTTAGAATTGATCTTCAGAAACCCATGCTTGTCTACCCGTGAAGATCCGGGTTAGAATTGGTCTTCAGTAACCCATGCTTGTCTACCCGCCGTGAAGATCCGGGTTAGAATTGGTCTTTAGAAACCCATGCTTGTCTCCCCGTGAAGATCCGGGTTAGAATTGATCTTCAGCAATCCATGCTTGTTGTAAGAGGCGACTAACGGGATCGGATGATCAGGCTCGCTGACTTGGTTGACACATGTCATCGTAACCCAATTGCGTAGATCGATGCTCGTGCTGTTGATCACTGGATTGTCTAGTCCAGACTCGATTATTTACAGACCGGCGCCATATAGCTGGAAAAATGTGGGATAATATTACTCTGCGTGCGGCGTAAAATTAAACTCACTCGTTCCCATGCCAACACAAACACTTCCCTCATAGCAGGCACTTCCTCGGACCAGTAAGTTTAATAACGCGCTGTTTATCTCACAT
The DNA here is from genome assembly GCF_003918875.1 of Haliotis rubra. Classification (NCBI taxonomy): domain Eukaryota; kingdom Metazoa; phylum Mollusca; class Gastropoda; order Lepetellida; family Haliotidae; genus Haliotis; species Haliotis rubra. The sequence goes on along the minus strand of NW_025767063.1, from coordinate 632,658 downwards.
GCAATGGATCTCGTCATGACACGCACATAACGTCTGTCTACCCGTCAATGGATATCGTGTTTCCACACAGCATTACAAACTGTGATCAGAGGTGGGAAGTGATTTCTGATTTCCCGTCAGATGTGAAGTGAAAGAAAAGACACTCGTCAAAGTCAAAGTCTACTGGTAAGTAAATTCAGATTTGCAATCGTGTATACAGGGTACAACTGGCGCTAGCATGATAGCCAGCGTCTCCAACGAGACTATCGTGACCAGGACAAGGTTCAGACTAACGGCTAAGCCAGGCATGCGTAACGTAACGGAATATCGCGTATTTGGCGAATACAATGTTGGCATGCAGGAGAGGTTGTTTTCAAATCTCAAACAAAGCACTGATGTAATTTCCTCCCCCTTTGTTGAGCATAATCCCTTCACCATTCAGATATTATTTTCCCCTTACACCAGTAGCTTCGTAAATGTATGTATATGTCAGGGTAGAGACTGCGATCTTGTAGAATCAGAGATTCTACCAGTAGAGATTGCGATCGGAGTCTCTCCTGGTACAGACGCTGATTCTATAGAATAACCTATGCAATCGCAATCTCTACCAGTAGAAGCTCAAATCTGATCCTACTAGTAGAGATTGCAATCTAAGTGAATATTTAGAAAAACAAAATTTACTTTCATATATTGTAAAATGACATCTTCCATTGAAAAGTGCACACTGTTTGTCCAACTTAATGTTTACAAACAAAATGGAAATAAAATATTGTTACTTTGTTTTCATTTATGATTGTTATTGTAAATAAAAGTAATTCTAAAATGGAAAAAATATTTCAATGTTTATTTTAGAAAATCTCACACTTTATTGTGAGTGCTAAAGTCAGCTATGTCCGTCAATAAATGACGTTAGCAACATTTAGGTCCATCATAAATGTGACATTATTTATTATCAACAATCACTGATGTGTGCACATTTCAATGTAAGATGTCGAATATTCACATAAAACAATATGTCACAAAAGTGAGTTTTGTCGGATCCATGTCACCTTCTTAACATGTCTCTGATCTCACCTCTCTGACCAGTAACTGACTGGTGTAACTGTTCACGGTGTCCTCCCAGGAATCCAGTCATTTCCCCACCTGGTCAATTCCTCACCTACCATTTCCCCACCTGGTCAATTCCTCACCTACCATTTCCCCACCTGGTCAATTCCTCACCTGCCATTTCCCCACCTGGACAATTACACCATCCAAATATATATCTGGCCGGTCATTTTCCCACCTTCCTGGGTTTTTTTGGTTGTTATTTCACTCAAATATAAGAGTGAATGAACAAGAAAAGTGAATGAACAAGAAGTAGTGTAAAATACATTTCATTCTTTAATACTGAGGTCCAATCCGGCTTCCACAGTACTGACAATATTTTTGTGTTGGGGACTATAAAAATATCTAAATAATTAGCACTTCATTATTAAGGGTAGAGTTTTCGATTGATTAAAAACATATATTTTAATGTAAAATCTTGTGTCTCACTAAATGAAGGCTTTACTGATTCCTTTGAGTGTATGTATGGCGTTTGACAGGGCTGTCAGTTGTCACCCTAATCGAGGGAGGAGGAAAGATCGGCCTAGCACAGAGCGAAAGATTATGCCCCTTTTGTATTGTACCCATTATTGAGTCTGAACATCACTTCTGCTTAGAATGTAATTTTTATAATAATCTTCGTCAGGCCCTGCTCCCTATTTAAAGTGTTATTACACTTTTCCATCTCTCCATATATTTGTACAATTGCTGTCATCTTATAATGCTTCTCTTCTCAATAATCTAGCTAGCTTTTAAGAAACGTTCACAATTTCTCAACTGAATTGATGCAATGTGGTACTCTACCTGATTTTATCTCATCTCTCATACATCATGTTCTATGTATCTGTATAATGGGCCGGTGGCCCCTTTACTGAAATAAACACAGTTTCACTGGAAACAGTCTAGTGTTACATCTGAATAAAATGCATATTATTGTTCAGCAAATAAAGTGTCTTTGTTGTTTGCCCACAGATGAATCGGAGTCTCTGCCAGTTGAATTGGAAACTGTACTGGTAGAATCTCCGATTGTACCAGCAGAGACTCCGATCGCAATCTCTACTGGTAGAGACTCCAATCGCAATCGCAGATCTCAATCCCTACCGTCATATATATCTCCATGGGAACACTTGGTCCTTACTTCCTAAATATCTTCTCTTGGTCTTTAAAGAGACCCTTCTTTCTTTGGTTCTTTTTTGGTCTGTAAATGTAAATTTAAAAAAATGTACAGCTAAACCTGGATATACCGCCACCATCCGTCCAGACAAATTTTGGCGGCAATTCCAGGGGCGGTATATCCAGGGGCGGCAATTCCAGGGGCGGTATATCCAGGGCTGGTATATCCAGGGACGGTATATCCAGGGGCGGTATATCCAGGGACGGTTTATCCAGGGGCGGTATATCAAGGGGCGGTATATCCAGGGGCGGCAATTCCAGGGGCGGTATATCCAGGGCTGGTATATCCAGGGACGGTATATCCAGGGGCGGTATATCAAGGGGCGGTATATCCAGGGGCGGCAATTCCAGGGTTGGCAATTCCAGGGGCGGCATATCCAGGGGCGGCAATTCCAGGGGCGGTATATCGAGGGACGGTATATCGAGGGGCGGCAATTCCAGGGGCGGTATATCGAGGGGCGGTATATCGAGGGGCGGCAATTCCAGGGGCGGTATATCCAGTGGCGGTATATCCAGGGGCGGCAATTCCAGGGGCGGTATATCGAGGGGCGGTATATCAAGGGGCGGGATATCCAGGGCAGTATATCCAGGGGTGGTATATCCAGGGGTGGCAATTCAAGGGGCGGTATATCAAGGGGCGATATATCCAGGGGCAGTATATCCAGGGGCGGTATATCCAGAGGCGGTATATCCAGGGGCGATATATCCAGGGGCGGTATATCCAGGGGCGGTATATCCAGGGGCGATATATCCAGAGGCGGTATATCCAGGGGCGGTATATCCAGGGGCAGTATATCCAGGGGCAGTATATCCAGGGGCGGTATATCCAGAGGCGCGGTATATCCAGGGGCGATATATCCAGGGGCGGTATATCCAGGGGCGGTATATCCAGGGGCGATATATCAAGGGGCGGTATATCCAGGGGCGGTATATCCACGGGCAGTATATCCAGGGGCGGTATATCCAGAGGCGGTATATCCAGGGGCGGCAATTCCAGGGGCGGCATATCCAGGGGCGGTTTATCCAGGGGCGGTATATCCAGGGGCGGTATATCCAGGGGTTGTATATCCACGGGCGGCAATTTCAGAGGCGGTATATCCAGGGGCGGCAATTCCAGGCGCAATATATCCAGGGGCGGTATATCCAGGCGGCAATATCCAGGGCAGTATAGGGCGGTATATCCAGGGGTAGTATATCCAGGGCAGCAATTCCAGGGGCGGTATATCCAGAGGGCAATTCCAGGGGCGGTATATCCAGGGTGGCAATTCCAGGGCGGTATATCCTGGGGCGGCAATTCCAGGGGCGGTATATCCAGGGCGGTATATCCAGGGATGTATATCCAGGGTGGTATATCCAGGGCAGCAATTCCAGAGGCGGTATATCCAGGGTAGCATATCCAGGGGTGGCATATCCAGGGGCGGCATATCCAGGGGCGGTATATCCAGGGGCGGTATATCCAGGGGCCGTATATCCAGGTGTGGCATGTCCAGGTGCGATATTTCCAGGGGTGGCATATCCAGGGGTGGCATATCCAGGGCGGTATATCCAGGGGCGGTATATCCAGGGCGGCAAAGGTATATCAGGGGTGGCAATTCCAGGGTATATATAGCAATTCCAGGGCGCGGTATATCCAGGGGCGGTATATCCAGGGGCGGCATATCCAGGGCGGGGGCGCGTATATCGAGGGGCGGTATATCAAGGGGGCGGTATATCCAGGGGCAGTATATCCAGGGGCGGTATATCCAGGGGCAGCAATTCCAGGGGCGGTATATCCAGGGGCGGTATATCCAGGGGCGGTATATCCAGGGGCGGTATATCCAGGGGCGGTATATCCAGGGGGGCGGTATATCCAGGGGCGGTATATCCAGGGGTGCAGGGGCGGTATAGGGGCGGTATCCAGGGGTGTATATCCAGGGGTGGCATATCCAGGGGCGGTATATCCAGGAGCGGTATATCCAGGGGTATATCCAGGTATATCCAGGGATGTAATTCCAGGGCTTGGCAATTCACAGGGGCGGTATATCCAGGGGCATATCAGGGGCAGTATATCCAGGGGCGGTATATCCAGGGTGGTATATCGGTATATTTCCAGGGCGGTATATCCAGGGCAATTTATCCAGGTATATCCAGGGGCGGTATATCCAGGGGTGGTATATCCAGGGATGGCATATCCAGGGGCGGTATATCCAGGGCGGGGCGCGGTATATCCAGGGCGATATATCCAGGGGGCGGTATATCCAGGGATATATCCAGCATATCCAGGGGCGATATATCCAGTGGTGGCATATCCAGGGCGGTATATCCAGGGGCGGTATATCCAGGGGCGGTATATCCAGGGGCGGCATATCCTGGGGTGGCATATCCAGGGGCGATATATCCAGGGGCGGTATATCCAGGGGCGGTATATCCAGGTAGTTACAAGACCGTGCTTGAACTAATGCAAAAAACATTGCCGGTGTAAAGTGACCCATGGGATAAGTTTAACCCTGAACAGACAAAGAGTTTGTGTGTAACATTTCAAAGATATTACTGACTGTAATTCTGCTCCTTATAACTCCTCGTACTGGAATAACCGTTTCCAGGTCACACCAAACTCTTCGCCATTTTAATGAAATGGCACTGGGGTAGCCCCAGTGGATATCAACGTTCGTCAACCAATAGGTCCGGATTCGATTCCACATTGCAAATTATCGATGTTCTGTGCTACTGTATATCATAGATTATACCTACACGTGAAATAAAATAACACTGCTAATCATCTTCTTACACATAAATTAAGATTTCTTTATATTTGTAAGTGGAAATGTAACTCTATGAATGAATCATTCTGTGAATGAGACGAAACGGGTCACGCGCCCTTGTACAGCAATACAATGGAAGATATACACCAAAGGATAAGATTGAACCAGTGATACATGCATGTTTCGGAATACTTTCAATAATTCACGTATGCTAGGATATGATCACCTTTGGCCAATGTTAGGGGGCCTGGATTCAGGTGGGGCTAAATTAATGTTCACGTGTATGTTTATTGCTGTTGTTTTGCTGAAGTTTGCCATCCGCTCAGTATGTACACAGAACCACTACGGTGGAATTGCAATTTGTCTCTCGTGTCCCTCGTAAAAGAATTTGTTTGCAGCAATTGGCTCTTTGTTTATTGCAGGTCTCATTCTCTAATTCCAACCTTCATCACACAGGATTGTCTCCCCATCCTCTGGTCACGCCGCACCTGTCCAATGTCAAGGTCACTGATGATGTTAATTTCCATCATATCAACGTCGGTGTCCTTCCGCCCAGACAGATACGGAAGTAAATTTTAGATGTATATATACTCAGCCGCAAAAGAAACGTCAGTACGAAATCAAAATTAGATAGGCACTGTAATCAAATCATTACAGAAATGGACATAATAAGAGGAACATTTTTTTGTGTACAATATTTTGACACATCAATGAATAATTCAGCACAATTCCAAGACATTACGTGAACGTTTGCAGTCTATTCAGACTCTTGACTTCAGTATCTAGTGTGACCACCACGAGCGGCAATAACTGCAGCACAGCGTCTATGCATGGAGTGCACCAATCGATTGATGAAGGCCATTGACACCTTGAACCACACTCTGAGAAAGGCCTGGCGCAATAAATCGGCTGTGTTCGGCCTTGGTATGACATTATTCAGTCTCCTCTGAATTTCAACCCAAATATGTTCAACTGGGTTTAAATCAGGACAAAGTGCTGGCCACTGCATAATGTTGACACCGTTCTGCTGTAGGAAGTCCCATGTAGCTCTGGCAGTATGGGCCCAGGCGTTATCATGCTGGAAAATGTTGTTCCGGTGACGTGCGAAATGTGGTATGACATGGGGTCTGAAAGCTTGGTCGATGTAGCGCACCGCTGTGATGCCGCCTCCTCTCCCTGGACCAAGGTTCTGGAACACCACAGGACCCACTCTCTGGTTCAGGCCTATTCCACCCCATACCATGATGCTTGCACCTCCCCATGAGACTCTTTCCATAACACATTGGTCTGAGTAAAACTGGCCACGTCGTCGCCATATTCTTGTTCTGCCATCTGCAGTTGATACGCAGTACCGGCTCTCATCTGTGAACAGAACAGTTCTCCATTGCCTGTATCCCCAGTTTTGGTGTTGTAGGGCAAACTGTAGACGTTCACGCCGATGACGAGGGGCGAGGATAGGTTCACGGTATGGTCTCGGCAATGGAGGTTCCCGCTGTTAAGACGTCGGCGTACTGTATCTGCACTGATTGGTCTTCCGTGTGTTCCCACTGTCTGGTGTGATGTTTCGGTTGCCTGCATGAAGGGATTCTGTACATGCTGTCGCACAACATGGCGGTCTTGTCGTCTTGTGGTCACCCTTGGTCTGCCAGTAGGGGGACGATCACTTGTGGTGTTGGTGGCCCGGAACGTTGCTGCAGTCTGTAGATGGTCCGAACGTTGACCTGGAAGTGATTGGCAACGGCTTGTGCAGTGTGACCAGCTTTAAGTCTTGCTAGAGCCTGGTTCCTCTGAGCTGTCGTGAGAAGGGGCATCCTGCTGACATTGTAATGTGAATGTTTCAACCAGGTTTATGGTGCATTTTATAGGGCTGGTCCTTGTGAACAGCAAGTGCAGCATGAGTTGCATGAAAAACATGGAGAACACTGTACCATGTCCAAGATCAGGTTGTGTTTTCGAGACCATTTCTAGGGTTCAATTCTGAGTTTGGGAAGGAATGTCTTTGCTTAGGTAAAGTTGGAGATGTTTTCAAAAATAAACAATCAACACATTAAAGGAGTTTACAGTTATCCGTTTCTGCGAAGGAAAATTCTAAACTGACGTTTCTTTTGCTGCTTAGTATATTTCCATAGAGTGCATTGTCATGTTCAGCTTGACCATGCTTTGAACACTGTTTAACCTGAGAATGTCAGAGAAAGTGATGCAGAAAATGTGTAATTTTGACAAACACGCCTGCACAAGTGTGGGGCTGACCAATTAAACCACGAGGTGGACCGGGGAATCAAACGTCCATAGCTAGGAGGCCGAAGGAGGACGAAACTCGGGTCTGCGATTTGGGCCAACAGTGGCCTACTTTGGTCACTGACAATGACATGTAATAACAATAATGATTATCAATAAAATCTGGTGGTAAGGTGGTCCAATGCACTCAAGGGTGGCCCCAGTCATACAAGACGCCCTATCCGTTGTGCAGAGTTTTCGTCCCCCTAGATATCAGGGATCCTATGATTGTTGATCGAATCCCAGTTCCCAACGCCTGGAGCCTGCATCAATTCGGACGTTATTACCAGCATTGAGATGACATGATGTGATAAAACTGGAACGCACTGTTAAACTCGGGGTTAGACTCAACTCCACTCGCTCATTTACACACGGGAATTAATCTCTGTGGACCTAAAATCACAAGATTTTGCAGCCTTGATAATTGGCATAAGTCCCATATTGTTACGGAGATATTATTAGTTACACAGAGTTTTGAAAGCGTGTACAGGACTGTAAGACCCTTGTAAATTCCATTTTCCTGGCGCACCCTTTCGAAACACTGTGTGAAAATATATTACCCTTAAGATCTCTTTAAAAACCATCATTCAATGAAAATAACCAGAAACGACGCTTTATCTTAAAGGTAACAAGAGTTTCGTATGCTTTCAGCTATTGACCAATCATAATTCGACAAAATTGATCTTAAGGGTACTAGCAATCTTTATGTCGAATAAACACGACAAAGGTGTAGATACATGAATTCGTAAATGTAAAACACAATCGAGTCCCCTCGAATCCTTTAGGATCATCGTCACAGTCAGCTAATCCATGACAAAGTTACGTCAAGATTTAAAAGTCTCGTGTGACAGCGACGTTCAGTGAATCTTTTCTTTAATGTCTTGACCAACCGCGATCCCCTTGTATTTTTCATTCGTCGTTACGCTATGAACAAATATCTCACATGAAGGGATTCTGTACATGCTGTCGCACAACATGGCGGTCTTGTCGTCTTGTGGTCACCCTTGGTCTGCCAGTACGGGCACGATCATTTGTGGTGTTGGTGGCCCGGAAACGTTGCTGCAGCCTGTAGATGGTCCGAACGTTGACCTGGAAGTGATTGGCAATGGCTTGTGCAGTGTGACCAGCTTCAAGTCTTCCTAGCGCCTGGTACTTCTGAGCTGTCGTGAGAAGGGGCATCCTGCTGACGTTGTAATGTGAATGTTTCAACCAGGTTTGGGGGTGCATTTAATAGGGCTGGTCCTTGTGAACAGCACGTGCAGCATGAGTTGCATAAAAAACATGGACAACACCGTACCGTCTCCGAGATCAAGTTGCGTTTTTGAGACCATTTCCTGGCTTCAATTCTGAGTTTGGGAAGGAATGTCTTTGCTCAGGTAAAGTTGGAGATGTTGTCAAAAATGTACAATCAAAACATTAAAGGAGTTTACAGTTATCCGTTTCTGCAAAGGAGAATTCCAAACTGACGTTTCTTTTGCTGCTTAGTATATTTCCATAGAGTGCATTGTCATGTTCCGCTTGACCATGCTTTGAACACTGTTTAACTAAGAATGTCAGAGAAAAGCCCGAAGTGATGCAGAAAATGTGTAATTTTGACAAACACGCTTGCACAAGTGTGGGGCTGACCAATTAAACCACGAGGGTGGACCAGGGAATCCAAACGTCCATAGCTAGGAGGCCGAAGGGACGAAACTCGGGTCTGCGATTTGGGCCAACAGTGGCCTACTTTGGTCACTGACAATGACATGTAATAACAATAATGATTATCATAAAAATCTGGTCATAAGGTGGTCCAATGCACTCAAGGGTGGCCCAGTCATACAAGACGCCCTATCCGTTGTGCAGAGTTTCGTCCCCTGTAGATATCCGGATCCTATGATTGTTGATCCGAATACCAGTTCCCAACGCCTGAGGCCTGCATCAATTCGGACGTTATTACCAGCATTGAGATGACATGATGTGATAAAACTGGAACACTGTTAAACTCGGGGTTAGACTCAACTCACTCGCTCATTTACACACACAGTGGACCTAAAATCACAAGATTTTGCAGCTTTGATAATTGGCATAAGTCCCATATTGTTACGGAGATATTATTAGTTACACAGAGTTTTGAAAGCGTGTACAGGACTGTAAGACCCTTGTAAATTCCATTTTTCCTGTGGCGCACCCTTTCGAAACACTGTGTGAAAATGTATTACCCTTAAGCTCTCTTTAAAAACCATCATTCAATAGAAAATAACCAAAACGACGCTTTATCTTAAAGGTAACAAGGTTTCGTATGCTTTAGCTATTGACCAATCATAATTCGACAAATTGATCTTAAGGGTAATAGCAATCTTTATGTCGAATAAACACAACAAAGGTAGATACATGAATTCGTAAATGTAAAACACAAATCGAGTCCCCTCAAAACCTTTAGGATCATCGTCACACAGTCGCTAATCCATGACAAAGTTACGTCAAGATTTTAAAAGTCTCGTGTGACAGCGACGTTTCAGTGAATGTCTTCTGTTAATGTCTTGACCAACGATCCCCTTGTATTTCATTCGTCGTTACGCTATGAAATATCTCAATGTGTAAAACCATTCATTGTGAGATGGAATGTCCTGCTAATGGTAAATAAATCCACTCCGTTCCTGATCACACGTGCGTCTCATTCCCAGAGCTTCAAACAAACCTCGATCGAGTCTTTATCGGAGAGACGATTGGGTTTAAATGCGCCATCACAGACGACAGTTTGCTTGTCAACTCCTCCGCTATCTGGATACGACGTCCAAACACCAACACGTCCATCGGCAGGGTTGTGAACCAGACGGTGACGTCGGCGACGATAGAGGTGAAGGTGACGTCACCCTCTGACGCCGGCATGTACTACTGTACCCTGTCCACCCCGGGTGGAGACTTTGGCCTGGGGTATGCGTCGGTTGAAGTGGACTGTAAGTAAAGGCCAACCAATACACAAAAATCGCACTTTAATAAATTTAATTTACTATAATTTAAACGGATTTTTCTTCAAAACATTATTTTAACCCGCACGAAACTTAAGTTTCGCAATTTCACAAGATCGAAATGTTCCGCTACTAGTTTATTAAAAAATACATCTAAGCAGAAGTTTTATTGGTCTTTTGGTTCCTATGGAATCGTTATGAATATTTACTTAGCGACAAGAGAAATACTAGAGATACGTCCGTGATAAGTCTTTTGTTGTTACCTTGTTGTGGTCAGATCCCCTAGCTGCAGTGACGAGCTTGAACTGCACCACCCAGTCTCAGCAACTCCAGTGTTCCTACAACCTACCCCGAGACTACCTCTATCCGGAAAACATCACCGGTCGGGTGTCTTACCACGGGTGCGTTACTCCTACCCCGAGACTACCTCCACCCACAACACATCACCGGTCGGGTGTCTTACCAGGGGTGCGTTACTCCCTACCCCGAGACTACCTCCACCCACAACACATCACCGGTCGGTGTCTTACCACGGGTGAGTTACTCCCTACCCCGAGACTACCTCCACCCACAACACATCACCGGTCGGGTGTCTTACCACGGGTGAGTTACTCCCTACCCCGAGACTACCTCCACCCACAACACATCACCGGTCGGGTGTCTTACCACGGGTGAGTTACTCCCTACCCCGAGACTACCTCCACCACAACACATCACCGGTCGGGTGTCTTACCACGGGTGAGTTACTCCCTACTTACCCGAGACTACCTCCACCCACAACACATCACCGTCTTACCACTGGTGAGTTACTCCCTACGCCGAGTGGTCGGGATTAGTCTTACCACGGGTGAGTTACTCCCACAACACATCACCGGCCGGGTGTCTTACCACAGGTGAGTTACTCCCTACCCCGAGACTACCTCCACCACAACACATCACCGGCCGGGTGTCTTACCACAGGTGAGTTACTCCCTACCCCGAGACTACCTCCACCCGCAACACATCACCGGCCGGGTGTCTTACGACGGGTGCGTTACTGTCACCCGATCCCGTTTGTCGTTAGTCATATGTGTATATGTAAACCTGAGTTTAATGGTGTGTAAAGCCCGTTCCAGGCCTTACCGAAGAAGAAATAATTCCTAATAATTCCTAAACATTTTACTGTAGTCATAAAATATCTTTGCTAAAAGAACATTCCCCTTCACCATGAGCATAAGTATCATTCGTTACCACTCGCCCCTTTCCGTAACCTCCAAGAAGACTCGTCCCCCTATTTAACTCAAATGCTCAGTTTGAGAAGTGGTGGTTTCAGCATTTTTATAACAGAATGTGGGTGCACGTTAAAGTAGACAGAATTAATCGTGTAACATACTGGAGTATATGTAACTTTGTGGGGTATGGATCCAGGTCAGAAGCGTCTGTTGAAACTGGCACGAACAGATCCTTCTCACTGCCGCCTGGATCTGACCTGTATACGCTGTACGACTTCCAAGTACAGCTCCTGTACAGCGGACGAAATGTGACCTCGACGTCTGAACTCTTCCACGTCAACCCGATGGATGTAGGTGAGAAACATTGTAAAATAGTACAGAATGGTCAGTCGACCGCGTAGACAACAACCAAGGGACGATAACTCTAAAAACACAGTATTCGATATTTTACGAGCACTTCATATGTTTGCCGCCACTGACAATGAGTGCAAGCAATTGAACAACAGTTTCTACTACCACAGAACACACGTGAATGCCTGTAATATACACATTCAGAAACAAGCAATGGTTGGGTATCAGGTTTCTTTATAGTTCTATGTAACTGTTGTTGGCTTGTGTTTGTTCCTACAGTGTTATACTTCTGTCTAACTGTTGTTGGCTTGTGTTTGTTCCTACAGTGTTATAGTTCTGTGTAACTGTTGTTGGCTTGTGTTAGTTCCTGCAATGTTATAGTTCTAACTGTTGTTGGCTTGTGTTAGTTCCTGCAATGTTATAGTTCTATGTAACTGTTGTTGGCTTGTGTTAGTTCCTGCAATGTTATAGTTCTCTAACTGTTGCTTGGCTTGTGTGAGTTCCTGCAATGTTATAGTTCTGTGTAACTGTTGTTGGCTGTGTTAGTTCCTGCAATGTTATAGTTCTATGTAACTGTTGTTGGTTTGTTTAGTTCCTGCAATGTTAACTGTGTGTTGGCTTGTGTTAGTTCCTGCAATGTTATAGTTCTATGTAACTGTTGTTGGCTTGTGTTAGTTCCTGCAATGTTATAGTTCTATGTAACTGTTGTTGGCTTGTGTTAGTTCCTGCAATGTTATAGTTCTATGTAACTGTTGTTGGCTTGTGTTAGTTCCTGCAATGTTATAGTTCTATGTAACTGTTGTTATTTGTGTTAGTTCCTGCAATGTTATAGTTCTATGTAACTGTTGTTGGCTTGTGTTAGTTCCTGCAATGTTATAGTTCTATGTAACTGTTGGCTTGTGTTAGTTCCTGCAATGTTATAGTTCTATATAACTGCAATGTTATAATGTTCTATTATATAACTGTTGTTGGCTTGTGTTAGTTCCTGCAATGTTATAGTTCTATGTAACTGTTGTTGGCTTGTGTTAGTTCCTGCAATGTTATAGTTCTATGTAACTGTTGTTGGCTTGTGTTAGTTCCTGCAATGTTATAGTTCTATGTAACTGTTGTTGGCTTGTGTTAGTTCCTGCAATGTTATAGTTCTATGTAACTGTGTTGTTGGTTTGTGTTAGTTCCTGCAATGTTATAGTTCTATAATGTTATAGTTCTGTTGTTGGCTTGTGTTAGTTCCTGCAATGTTATAGTTCTATATAACTGTTGTTGGCTTGTGTTAGTTCCTGCAATGTTATAGTTCTATGTAACTGTTGTTGGCTTGTGTTAGTTCCTGCAATGTTATAGTTCTATGTAACTGTGTAACTGTTGTTGGCTTGTGTTAGTTCCTGCAATGTTATAGTTCTATGTAACTGTTGTTGGCTTGTGTTAGTTCCTGCAATGTTATAGTTCTATGTAACTGTTGTTGGCTTGTGTTAGTTCCTGCAATGTTATAGTTCTATGTAACTGTTGCTGGCTTGTGTTAGTTCCTGCAATGTTATAGTTCTATGTAACTGTTGTTGGCTTGTGTTAGTTCCTGCAATGTTATAGTTCTATGTAACTGTTGTTGGCTTGTATTAGTTCCTGCAATGTTATAGTTCTATGTAACTGTTGTTGGCTTGTGTTAGTTCCTGCAATGTTATAGTTCTATGTAACTGTTGTTGGCTTGTGTTAGTTCCTGCAATGTTATAGTTCTATGTAACTGTTGTTGGCTTGTATTTGTTCCTGCAATGTTATAGTTCTATGTAACTGTTGTTGGCTTGTATTTGTTCCTGCAATGTTATAGTTCTATGTAACTGTTGTTGGCTTGTATTTGTTCCTGCAATGTTATAGTTCTATGTAACTGTTGTTGGCTTGTATTTGTTCCTGCAATGTTATAGTTCTATGTAACTGTTGTTGGCTTGTATTTGTTCCTGCAATGTTATAGTTCTATGTTACAGTCATCCCCAAAGCAGTCAGGGGTGTTGTTGTCAGAAATACGACAGCGCGGACTCTACAGTTGTCTTGGCAACCACCTGATGATGCACTTACGTATACGTTTCGAGTCACGTGTTTGGTTGAGTGGGACAACGATGAACAGGTGCGTCAAACGAACTTGAAGCTTATTTATTGATTGACTTCATCCTCGAAGTGTTTTTAACGATCCTAGGTCCCGATCCACAAAACTTTCGTGGCGCTACGACATTCGTAAGCCTATGATAAACTATAAAGTTACGACAAGTCGTAACGTTACGAACGCTTTGTGGATCCGGACCCTGATGAGATGGTACGTTGGTGAAGTGGTTCTGACGTTCACGAGTAAAACGTGATTCAATCGCTCAAGACCCTGCACATAGTCGGGTGGGCAGCAGAGCCCTTATTCTCGAAACGTTCGTAGCCCTAAGAATTCTTAACTTTGATCGTAGCCCATGTGTTAAGAATGGGCTTAAGAAGTTCGTAGGGCTACGAACGTTTCGAGAATAGCTAGCCAGGATCTTGCGTTTCTTGTCTTTTCTTTTAGCACCAAAAACAAATACGGATAGCTTTGTGTTTTTTACACTATGCTATTGTTTGGTCATCATTAGCAAATGTGAGAACTGAAGAGTAAGTTTGGCACTCCACATAAAGCGGTGCAATTCCCTGTAAAATTTCTGTCTCTAAGTACTGAGATAAACGGAGGTCAACTTAGATCAACTCTTAACTATGTTTTTGATTTTCATTACAAAACTTAGCCACTGGATCTTCAATAAATCCCTTATCTTTAATTTCAGATACACAGCATTCAAACGGACCTTACCCAGACAAACTTGTCGAGCCTGAGTCCATCAACTAATTATACCATCAACGTGCAGTGTCGAGAACGTCATCGCCAGGATGGTTACTGGAGTTATGGATCCGTCATGACTGTAAAGACGCTGGACGCCGGTAGGTGGCAGTCATGTAGGCTCAGGGTGATACTATTGCTGCCAAGACGCTGGACGCCGGTAGGTGGCAGTCATGTAGGCTCAGGGTGATACTATTGCTGCCAAGACGCTGGACGCCGGTAGGTGGCTCAGGGTGATACTATTGCTGCCAAGACGCTGGACGCCGGTAGGTGGCAGACATGTAGGCTCAGGGTGATACTGTTGCTGCCAAGACGCTGGACGCCGGTAGGTGGCAGATATGTAGGCTCAGGGTGATACTGTTGCTGCCAGGAGGTAGTGCCATGGATCGTATTTCGGCGGCGCTGATTTCTGGTTGTAACCAATATGTTGACTACCCGTTTATCCAGACAGATGTTTTGTAACACACCGCTTCAAAAATTTCATCCCTCAAGTTAAAACATATCAACAATGCGTTGATTCTGAATTACTTGGCTTTTAGTTCCAGGAAGAGCACCACGTGTATCACCTGCCGTGTCTGGAGCTGTTGATGGGAGGGTTGTACTCTACTGGCAGGTAGGTAGAAGAGCCGTGTCTGGAACTGTTGATGGGAGGGTTATACTCTACTGGCAGGTAGGTAGAAGAGCCGTGTCTGAAGCTGTTGATGGGAGGGTTATACTCTACTGGCAGGTAGGTAGAAGAGTCGTATCTGGAACTGTTCATGGGAGGGTTGTACTCTACTGGCAGGTAGGTAGAAGAGCCGTGTCTGTAACTGTTGATGTGAGAGTTATACTCTACTAGCAGGTAGGTAGAAGAGCCTTTTCAGCATCACGACCATAGTGATACCGGCTATCACAAGTGCGATTTTAACCAATGGGAGTTATTGATTCAAGGCATTGAAAACAGTATACATGGTTTTGGCAGTCATCATAAACAAAAAAGAAGAAATATCACCATGTCATCGTTGGGAGAGATTGATAGCTCCGGGGTTTATGGGATCCACTGAAGGTATACACATGACCATGTCCACAGCTTCTGTCGCCCAAGGAGGAGAACGGGGAGATGCAAGGCTACAGCGTCCAGTGTGAAGATGAGGGGGAGAGACGTGTTGGTCCCGGGAGGTTCTCAGCGACGATGGACATTCCCACTGACCGGCGTGGACTGTGGTGTGACGTGTCCGCGGTCAACAACGTCGGGATGTCGCCCTCGTCGTCCCTGTATATACCATCACGGAGGTCAGGTAAGAACTTGTCGCCCCTGTACATATCATCAATAGGTCAGGTTAGACCACCACAACGCAGGTCTGATCAGGGAACTCATGTGTCGGACATGTTGTTTGTATGTTTGATAGTTCTGGTGACCGGACAAAATCCACCCCAAAATTGCCACCCCGGACAAAATCCACCTCTTCTTAACAAAAAAATGGACAAAATCCACCCTTCTCAAATTGCGTCGGCCGTTGTTTGCGTTTTTTTAAATGTGGCAAGATGACTAAACATGTCATTAGGTTTTTTTTTCTTAGGGTGGATTTTATTAGGGGTGGATTTTGTCCGGGGTGGATTTTGTCCGGGTGGATTTTGTCCTAGGTTGCAGTTTTGGGGTGGATTTTGTCCGGGTGGATTTTATCCTGGATTCGATAGTTCTATATTGCTCAGACACGGTTTCTAGGTTTTTGACATGCTATCTTGTGGTATAGTACATAATATGCTGTTTGGTATCTGTATATAGTATGTGCGGACTGGGTGTGTCTCGCTATGTACAGTTGCGGTGTAGGGTTTTACTATGTAGGGGTGCTGTATTTCAGAGCTGACCCTGCGGGACTTCTGGGTGGCGGGTGGAGAGGGTGACACCAACATCACCTTCCTCTGGGACTCGGGGGGTCGGGAACAGCACAACTGTACAGCGTATTGGTGTCAGACAGCAGACCTGACGAACTTGTGTCAGGTGAGCGACACAACCAGACACAATAACACAACACAGCCAGACACAATAACACAACACAGGATCACACAGCATAGAGAATCCAATGCAGCATATCTGATCACAAGGCACAGCACAGCACAACCAAAACACAATACTGTGAGCACAACTCTGTAAGCACAACATATCACAACACTGAGTGCAGTACAACACGATTATAAGCACGCATATTTATCTGCTGGCAGTATGTGTGTGAAAAACAGTCCTATTTAAACATATCTACCGAGGAGCATGACAAGGCGTGCAGGTCCGGCTTCATTTTAAAAGACTTTCAACTTTCAGGCCTCGGTTCAGTGGGAGACCGTGTCTTGTGACCAACGGAATCTGACCTTCGATACCGGTCACGTGATAGCTAACCAGCGCCTCATGGTGGGCTTCTCAGCGCAGTTGTCTGCCCCTGGAGGTCCAGTCTGGACCTCCATCAAGTGGGATCATTGTGTCTATGCACAACACAAAGGTAAGGTGTAATATATACTACCAACAAAAAGTAAGGGAACTGATGAAATGACAGTGAATGTGAAATTGCTCTGAATGTCCACAAAATCAAATGTGGGCGTAAAGTTCAATATCTGGTGTGTCCACCATGTTGGGCAACACATTCACGACGCCTTGATGGCATACTGTTGATTAATTTCCGGATGGTTGCCCGTGGTATTGCCCAAAGAGCTGCACCAAGCTGGGCCAGATTGATGGATGCGGGGTCCCAGGCATACACCCTCCGACCGAGAACGTCCCACAGATGCTCAATTGGGGACATGTCTGGGGACTTAGAGGGCCAGTCCAATGTCTGTAAGTCCTCTTGTCAGAGATAAGCGCTGACAACTTGGGCACGATGTGGTCTGGCATTATCGTCTTGGAATTGAAAATTCCTGCCGATAATTCTAGCCAGTGGAGCCATGACAGGATGCAAAATTTCGTCAACGTATCGCTGACCAGTCAAGGATCCATTAACGATGACCAGATCTGATCGCCTGTCATGTGTAATATCGCCCCACACCATGACACTAACACCCCCATATCGATCATGGTCAATAATTGCCGCTCTGGCATACCGCTCACCGCTACGGCGCCAACAACGTTTTCTGCCATCTGTGAATCTGAGGCAAAACCTTGACTCATCTGAGAACATGGTGTAACGCCAATGGCGCAAAGCCCGTCCCTGATGCTGCCTAGCCCATGCAAATCTTTGGCGCCTATGGTGAGCTGTAAGGGTAACACCCTTGAAAGGCCGCCTTGCTTTCAGACGTGCTTGATAGAGCACAGTGAGTGTACGGAATTCCCTGTTGATGGCAGGTGCTGATTTGAACCTATTGCGTAGGGCCATTTATGTAATGAGACGATCCTGTCGTGATGTCGTTGATTTTGGTCTGCCACGCCCAGGTCTCATTGCAACCCCACCTGTTTGACGGTACTTGTCCCACAGGCGTGAAATTACACTTTTTGATTTACCCAACATTCGGGCAACTTGACACAGTGATGTCCCCCCCTCTATCATCACCACAATTCTCCATTTTGTTTGTTCATTGAGATAATCATACTGCCTCGGAGACATTTTTCAGCATGCGTTCAACTCTCTTGCATTAGTGATTGTGAGTTCTCCAATACGTTGACAGAGATTGACTTCTGTGTGCACGTACGCGTGCATCACGTGTTGGTAATGCATCATGTGGAGTTTCATTGTCATTGGATGTTGCGTTCGGGTGCAACGCTACGGTAACGCACCCTTTCACCTCTACGCTTGCTGCATTCAATTTCTAAGTTCCCTTATTTTTGGTCGATAGTATATATATATATATACTTAGAGAAAAAAAATGAGATCGCATAAAATTTCAGAATTTAATCACGTCAAATATAACAGACTTGAGTCATTGTTTATGGTATAAATGAAGGTCAGTATCGGGCCCCCTTCTCTCGACACTGTCTGGCAACGTCTGGGCATTCTTCCAATCAGTGTCCTCATTGTATATATAAATGTCCTTTATTTTTCCTTGAGTATATAGGATTTTATATATTGGCAGTAACGGCCAGTGTGATGGTAACAGATTAGTAAAACGCGTTTTCCTCATATTTGGACTTGCTTTGTCTGTTAGAGATGAGGCCTTTTTAGCATTCATAATTCCAGCCTTTAACGTGGACAAAATTTCCCAATATTTTGGCAATGATGGCTGATGATTTTCTATTTTCATATACTCTGTTGTTTATTCATGTTGACACTTTACTTGCCGCTGCATGTGTTTGTGATGATTGCCACTGTGGAACAGGGTAAGCTCTTTAAGCTGGTGTTGTACACCAGGCACAATCACTACTTGACAGCCACATGCTTATGAATCGTACGGTGATTTGAATATTGACGAGGGTGTGGGGAAATGGCGTTTAACGTGCTGTTACAGAATGTTTCACGTGCGGAGCGATGATCAGGCCTGTCTGGTGTTGCTGCTTGTACTGGTCCAGACTAATGCTGGCTTTATGGTATTTGCCCACTGAGATACCAAGCTACAATTTTAAGTACGCGGATTCTCGTCGACCAGTCCTGGATGTATTTCGTAAATGCTGAAATCACAAGCACCATCAGTTAACGTCTTTTGTATCACGTTGCCGGGATAAAACCACCAATATTCCGCTTTCGGCAAGCGCTCTGTCTGCTAGACCATGGTGAATAGACGTCGTGTGTGTTTTTCGCACGGGTGGCTTCCTCTTGCACCTGTGAGTCATTTAGAGCAGTACCTCTTGTCGATTGGAAAAACGCCAAAATATACGCCAGTTTACACTGTAGCATTTCAAACTTCATAGTCATCACACGATCATCAGGGATATTCATAACGGCTCAGTTCACTTTGTCTATTAGCATATCACTGCCTCATGAATATTCATAGGACTTCAAGCGAAGGATCGATTGTTATGTAAAAACGTATCAATTAACATTAAAAAAACACTACAACACGATGAGTTGAGTTCGTGTCAAAGTTTGAAATGACCTTTGCAGTCCCTCCAGCCCCCGATGGGTTCCGACTTTCCACGAGTCAGCCCCCTCTGAGTGTGCACGTGGAGTGGAGACCCTCTGACTGTCGACAGAACCTCGCCCACATCACCAGTTACCTCCTGTCATACTGCCCGCTGTCAGGGACTGCTGACCGCTGTTCAGGTGAGCCTTGTGTAGTCTTTAGGACTCTTCAGGTGAGCTTTGTGTGACCTTCAGGATATGTTCAGGTGAGCTTTGTGTGACCTTCAGAACTCTTCAGGTGAGCGTTGTGTGGCGTAATGGACTGTGCAGGTGAGCGTTGTGTGACCTTAAGGACTGTTCAGGTGAGCGTTGTGTGATCTTCAGGACTGTTCAGGTGAGCTTTTTGTAACCCTCAGGACTGTTCAGGTAAGGTCTGTGTGACTTTCAGGACTGTTCAGGTGAGCTTTGTGTGACCTTCAGGACTGTTCAGGTGAGCGTTGTGTGACCTTCAGGACTGTTCAGGTGAGCTTTGTGTGACCTTCAGGACTGTTCAGGTGAGCGTTGTGTGACCTTCAGGACGTTCAGGTGACTGTTTCAGGACTGTGCAGGTGAGCTTTGTGTGACCTTCAGGACTGTTCAGGTGAGGTCTGTGTGACCTTCAGGACTGTGCAGGTGAGCTTTGTGTGACCTTCAGGACTGTGCAGGTGAGCTTTGTGTGACCTTCAGGACTGTTCAGGTGAGCTTTGTGTGACCTTCAGGACTGTTCAGGTGAGCTTTGTGTGACCTTCAGGACTGTTCAGGTGAGCTTTGTTAGTGAGGACAGGACTCAGGTGAGTTTTTTGTGGCGTTCAGGACTGTTCAGGTGAGCGTTGTGTGGCGTATAGGACTGTGCAGGTGAGCGTTGTGTGGCGTATAGGACTGTGCAGGTGAGGTTTGTGTGACCTTCAGGACTGTTCAGGTGAGCGTTGTGCGACCTTCAGGACTGTTCATGTGAGGTTTGTGTTACCTTCAGGACTGTGCAGGTGAGCTTTGTGTGACCTTCAGGACTATGCAGGTGAGCTTTGTGTGACCTTCAGGACTGTTCAGGTGAGCTTTGTGTGGCGTTCAGGGCTGTTCAGGTGAGCATTGTATGGCCTTCAGGACTGTTCAGGTGAGCTTTGTGTGGCCTTCAGGACTGTTCAGGTGAGCTTTGTGTGACCTTCAGGACTGTTCAGGTGAGCTTTGTGTGACGTTCAGGACTGTTCAGGTGAGCTTTGTGTGACCTTAAGGACTGTTCAGGTGAGCATTGTGTGACCTTCAGGACTGTTCAGGTGAGCTTTGTGTGGCCTTAAGGACTGTTCAGGTGAGCTTTGTGTGACCTTCAGGACTGTTCAGGTAAGGTCTGTGTGGCGTTCAGGACTGTTCAAGTGAGCTTTGTGTGACTTTCAGGACTGTTCAGGTGAGCGTTGTGTGGCCTTCAGGACTGTTCAGGTGAGCTTTGTGTGACCTTCAGGACTGTTCAGGTGAGCTTTGTGTGACCTTCAGGACTGTTCAGATGAGCGTTGTGTGGCCTTCAGGACTGTTCAGGTGAGCTTTGTGTGACCTTCAGGACTGTTCAGGTGAGCTTTATGTGACTTTCAGGACTGTTCAGGTGAGCTTTGTGTGACCTTCAGGACTGTTCAGGTTAGCTTTGTGTGACTTTCAGGACTGTTCAGGTGAGCTTTATGTGACTTTCAGGTCTGTTCAGGTGAGCTTTGTGTGACCTTCAGGACTGTTCAGGTGAGCTTTGTGTGACCTTCAGGACTGTTCAGGTGAGCTTTGTGTGACTTTCAGGACTGTTCAGGTGAGCTTTATGTGACCTTCAGGACTGTTCAGGTGAGCTTTGTGTGACCTTCAGGACTGTTCAGGTGAGCTTTATGTGACCTTCAGGACTGTTCAGGTGAGCTTTGTGTGACTTTCAGGACTGTTCAGGTGAGCTTTATGTGACCTTCAGGACTGTTCAGGTTAGCTTTATGTGACCTTCAGGACTGTTCAGGTGAGCTTTATGTGACCTTCAGGACTGTTCAGGTGAGCTTTGTGTGACTTTCAGGACTGTTCAGGTAAGCTTTATGTGACCTTCAGGACTGTTCAGGTTAGCTTTGTGTGGCCTTAAGGACTGTTCAGGTGAGCTTTATGTGACCTTCAGGACTGTTCAGGTAAGGTCTGTGTGACCTTCAGGACTGTTCAGGTTAGCTTTATGTGACTTTCAGGACTGTTCAGGTGAGCTTTATGTGACCTTCAGGACTGTTCAGGTAAGGTCTGTGTGATCTTCAGGACTGTTCAGGTGAGCTTTGTGTGACCTTCAGGTGAGCGTTGTGTGGCGTTCAGGACTGTTCAGGTGAGCTCTGTGTGGCGTTCAGGACTGTTCAGGTGAGCTCTGTGTGGCGTTCAAGACTGTTCAGGTTAGCTTTGAGCAAGTATAACTTTGCAAAGATTATGTAATGGAATTACTCAAACAAATTACTGTTGTACCTGTGGAAAACAATTACCTGTGATGTTCTTAAAGAAATGTCTGTCAGTCTTCAAGCGAACTCACAGCCTCTAAGGGTGATGGTTGGGGAGGAAACTAACATGCCTCTCCTTCCACTGTTAGACTGACTGACTGACTGACTGAGTTTAGTTTTACGCCGCTTTTAGCAATATTCCAGCAACATCACGGCGGTAGACACCAGAAATGGGCTTCACACATTGTACCCATGTGGGGATTCGAACCCGGGTCTCCGGCGTGACGAGCCAACGCTTTAACCACTAGGTTACCCCACCGCCCCTCCACTGTTAGAGTGCAATAACTGACGTATTATATACATGAGTATATGCCGTTGTGAAGAATGACATTTACCTGAATATTTTAAACCCTCCACAGGCTCCAGAGGGAGCAGAGTGGTGGACAGTGATGCCGTCAGTTACCTCATCCGCAACCTTGAGCCAGGAGCCCACTACAAGGTCAAAATCCGGGCGGTGTCCCAGGACCTCAAAGGTCCTTGGAGTGCTCCTGTCAAAGGACGAGTCGAGGAGGGTAACACTTTTCTGTAATATCATCTCTAGTCTACGAGTATATGCCATGTGTCCAGATGAACATATTAGAATAGCATTCTTCTACATATGAAATATATTAACAAGAACATTTTCACCATTTAAACCTTCATTTCGAAGTGAATTATTTTTACATTGCATAACAGTTAAATCAGTGTTGGCCCTAGGTATAAAAATTTAGGAGTCATCATGACTCCCTGATGTCATGAGAGTCACCTCTATTCCTTTTAAAGAGAAGAATCTCAGATATATAAGCAATATAACGAATATTCCTATTTTTGCAGAACTTCAACCGTTGAAGATAGTCCTTCCAGTCAGTGCATGTCTTTTACTTCTTGTAGGCATTCTCTGTGGCCTGCTTCTTAAGAGGTCAGTATATGTCTTCAGCTGACTTGGCTGAGACCAGGCACGTATAGCTGGTGTCTGGCGTGAAAAAGGAGATACCGTTAAGTTTTGTCCGAATTTCAGTAATTTCTACATTTTTTGTCAATTAACAATGAAAGTGCTGTGATAATGTTATCATTTGGTATCTTTACTGCGAACGGAATACTGACTGTTACCTGAATGATATGTCAAAAAGGGCGAAATTTACGATGTACCTCATTTTCAACCTATTTTGCTTTGCCTAAAATGACACAGGGTACTATCATACAGCGTCTGGAAAGTGTGTTTGTGTGAGTGATGTATGCTGGATTTTATTCTACTTCACAGTGAAGGTTGAAGAGAGGGATACATATGTCTCACTGTTGGCCCAGAGGGGTAGCCTAGTGGTTAAGGCGTTCGCTCGTCACGCCAAAGACCCCGGTTCGATTCCTAGAATGGGCACAATACGTGAAGCCCATTTCTGGTGTCACCCGCTGTGATATTGTTGGATTATTGCTAAAGGCGGCGTAAAACTAAACTCTCTCACTGTTAGACAGGCGGGTATACTCATGTTTGTTGCGTTGTATGTAGTTGCTCTTACAGTCAACTCACTGTTAAACTGTTGATATGTATTTATGTCTCTCTAAGTTCCGCTGTTAACTTTCCAGAGCAAGACAGTGCTTGAACAAAAGAGAGGAGTTCAGTTATCCATCCATTGTAAGTTGCATCAAGTCATTTGCAATGTTTCTATTAAACTCGAAGATTTCTTCTGTACACAGTGTAAAATTATTCGGTAAACATAACCTCATCCTCCACAATTTAGGTTATTATACGTAGTGACGAATCATCACCAGATTGACAAACACATGGTCATGTGTAGTTTTATTTCCCATTTTGCAACTCTGTCTTTAATACTTACTTAACGTAATGAGCAAGTTCGTAGGAAAGAAAGTGATGTAGAGTTAGAAACTGGTCATTTATAACAGAGGGTATTTGGGGTCGAGGAAGGGAGGTGTCACCCCCAACGTATACCAGTCTCCAGGGACGGTTCACCAGCAAATTATACTTTCTGCGGAGGGTCATACAAATAGTACATATAGCTGGAGAGGCCATGAGAGGGAAGTTAAATATTTTCAAAATCCTGCATCTCAACCCCATCCCTGAAACACATACACAGGCTCTTATACTTCTCGGTGAACAAATTAGAAATGTACGTTGTGTCCTGCAGCGTGGCATGGACGACTCGACCAGGCTGCCAAACACAGAGTCAGAGAGGGGTAGCTGCCAAGAGACTGGACGTGTTTCAACAGGAAAGTCAAGCCCGGAATCAGTTCAGTGTGAAGTCACTGAAGGTAATGGATCTGAAGCGTCTGACGAGAAACAGGAAGGGTTTACATACACCTGGAGTTACGGCTCCACCCCCAACTCCTTCTACAGTGTGGTGGCTAGAGCTGTATGTCCAGACCTGTCTGACCCATATGTGCGACATGAGGTGTGGGGGACGACACTGGGGGGACAGGTCACTGGCACTACCGTCACAGATACTGGTTGTGAGTAACATTGGGTGGACATGTCACTAAATGGGAGAAGGGGGTGATTGATTGGTCGTGCACCTGTTTGGCATCAGTCAAGGACTACGTGAAGGTGGTGAAAAAATGTTGGACATGGGTCAAGGACTGGGCCAGAAAGACAAGCTTTAGGACGTGGGTCAGGGATTAGACGAGGCAATTAAGGTTGTTGAACATGGAACAGAGACACGTTGAGGGCAGTTAATGTTGTTGAACATGGAACAGAGACAAGTTGAGGGCAGTTAATGTTGTTGAACATGGAACAGAAACAAGCTGAGGACAGTTAAGTTAGTTGCCTCAACTAGTTTCTGATCCATGTCCAACACCATTAACTGTCCTCAACTAGGTGAGAGGACAAGAACGATGGATGCTGGACTTGGGCCAGACTGTGACTGGGGGTTCCAATGATGATGGATGGGATGGAGTATGTTGAGGAAGTTCACAGATCACGTGAGCTGAGAGATCTTCATGGAATCATCGGGAAGGCCTCTGGACTGATGCATTGTCACTGGAGAAGTTCTTATTTGTACAAGACTGAACAGAAGGAAGTAGTGTTCTGAAGTGAGCTTACATCACTCCATCGTATTGGACGTTTCCAGAGACTAGTTCTGAGTGAAGGTGGTTTGTGTCCAAGCTATATGTACAGATACCATGGAGGATTGCCTGTGTAGATGACACAGAACACTTACAATTTATCATGAAACGAAGGAAACCACACAATTCATTCTACAACATAACCTTTTTCACAATTAATTATAGAAGACGCTCTCACAATTCACACTCACAATTCATTATAGAAGACGCTCTCACAATTCATAATAGAAGACGCTCTCACAATTCATTATAGAAGACGCTCTCACAATTCATTATAGAAGACGCTCTCACAATTCATTATAGAAGACGCTCTCACAATTCATTATAGAAGACGCTCTCACAATTCATTATAGAAGACGCTCTCACAATTCACAATTATTAGAAGACGCTCTCTCACAATTCATTATAGAAGACGCTCTCACAATTCATTATAGAAGACGCTCTCTTCACATTCATTATTATAGAAGACGCATCTCACAGATTCATTCATTATAGAAGACGGCTCTCACAATTCTTATACAAGACACTCTCACAATTCATTATAGAAGACGCTCTCACAATTCATTATAGAAGACGCTCACAATTCACAATCACATTCATTATAGAGACGCTCTCACAATTCATTATAGAAGACGCTCTCACAATTCATTACAGAAGACGCTCTCACAATTCATTATAGAAGACGCTCTCACAATTCATTATAGAAGACGCTCTCACAATTCATTATAGAAGACGCTCTCACAATTCATTATAGAAGACGCTCTCACAATTCATTATAGAAGACGCTCTCACAATTCATTATAGAAGACGGCTCATTATAGAAGACACTCACAATTCATTATAGAAGACGCTCTCACAATTCATTACAGATTACAGAAGACGCTCTCACAATTCATTATAGAAGACGCGGCTCTCACAATTCATTATAGAAGACGCTCTCACAATTCATTATAGAAGACGCTCACAATTCATTATAATTCATTTATAGAAGACGCTCTCACAATTCATTATAGAAGACGCTCTCACAATTCATTATAGAAGACGCCTCACAATTCATTATAGAAGACGCTCTCACAATTCATTACAGAAGACGCTCTCACAATTCATTAGAGAACAATTCATTTCATTATAGAAGACGCTCTCACAATTCATTATAGAAGACGCTCTCACAATTCATTATAGAAGACGCCTCTCACAATTCATTATAGAAGACGGCTCTCACAATTCATTATAGAAGACGCTCTCACAATTCATTATAGAAGACGGAAGGCGGCTCTCACAATTCATTATAGAAGACGGCTCTCACAATTCATTATAGAAGACGCTCTCACAATTCATTATAGAAGACGCTCTCACAATTCATTATAGAAGACGGCTCTCACAATTCATTATAGAAGACGCTCTCACAATTCATTATAGAAGACGCTCTCACAATTCATTATAGAAGACGCTCTCACAATTCATTATAGAAGACGCTCTCACAATTCATTATAGAAGACGCTCTCACAGAAGGCGCTCTCACAATTCATTATAGAAGACGCTCTCACAATTCATTATAGAAGACGCTCTCACAATTCATTATAGAAGACGCTCTCACAATTCATTATAGAAGACGCTCTCACAATTCATTATAGAAGACGCTCAGATGCTCTCACAATTCATTACAGAAGACGCGAAGCTCTCACAATTCATTATAGAAGACGCTTCATCATTATAGAAGACGCACTTCACAATTCATTATAGAAGACGCTCACAATCATTATAGAAGACAATTCATTATAGAAGAACAATTCATTATAGAAGACGCTCTCACAATTCATGAACACAGACACTCATCAGCGTTTACAACATTTATTTCAGATTTGTACATTCTACCAATATTCATGCTACAGGCAACTGAATGTGTTCATTAGACCTGGGCAGTGTTTTCCTTGTTAACAGGTTGCCTCGTAAAAGTCACACAAGCTACAAAAAGGTATCTCAAAAACCAGTGTTTCCGATTACAGCTTCATCTGCCAGTCATGTTGGCCAGTAGCAAATGAAAATACCATATGAATGAAAATGAAATAGAAACATTGTCCCTTGTTGATTCAGTGTCATTGTATATGTGTCAAGTGTTGACATGCAGCTGAAAAGGTTGAGGCTCACATATTCAGTAGCACCAGAATGTTCAAATGTCTTATACCACTTCCGGTAACTCGACAGAGATTCGTTAAATTTACCTCACCTTGCAGGTTATATGTTGGACTTTCTCCAAAGATTTGACCATAACATTGTCTGCTTCTGACCCAACATCCCAAGTATGCAATCAGAATAGATCGTTATTTAACCATGCGAGTGAAGTTAGTGATGTATATCAAGATAACAAATATTGCCTACAAAATCCAAATGGAAACATTTGATGTGCTATCATGCATTTAATGATTGGTCGAAACTCTGTGCTTATGGTAGTAATGGATGTTCCATTTATGTTACTGAAAATAGACATATAAATGATTTAATATGTACAGTGATATGATATGCATTTTCTATGAAAACTTCTGTCGGAAACAAGGACCGTCAACCCTCAGATTGCCTGGGTCTCCTTTCCCAAAGCACCAAGGTGATCGTAAGTCACTAAAGTAAACTCCCAAAGAATGGGAGTTAAGGTTAACTTCAGTAAAGGATGCTTCGTGAAAGGATCCCTGATCAATATCCAGGTTATATCAGAGAACGGAAACACTGATCATGATGTGGTTTCAAAAATACCTCTTCACATACAGTACAACAACAAGCTTACAGGCAGAACACAGCAAGCAAATCATCATGTGTGGATATTTAGTGTTTAAAGCTGTAGTTCAGTCTTCTCGAGCGTCAAATCAACAAGCAGATAACACCCAAACACAAGTTAAACCAGAAGAAATTATATCCCACAATAAGCAAATTTGGATTCCATGAAGAAAATAACGATCCATATTCTACAGGTTCAAGCTTAGAGTTTTGTTTTCCTTTAATTGTAGTCAAACAAGCATGGAGAACTGCATTTCAGAAGGAGATGCTTTACTTCATTTATTAACAATGGGTGCATGGAATGGTTGTAATTAATGTTATGCATGATGTTAACGAAGACAAACTATTAGAAAAAATACACAAATAAAATCCATGAATATATGGTGAAAAGAGTCTGTCATACACATAATGTTTAGCACCAAAAGACACACGTTTGTTGTAAATCACCGGATTTCCATGATATTTTTGTTACAAATAAAAACAGCTTGGCATTTCAACCAGTCAATTAAAGGGAGATAACCGTTGCAGCAATTGGTCCCTTGCCACATGATCAATCAGCGATGGCAATTTTCTGCTGATCCGCTGATTTCCGCAGATTTTATTTCAAATTGATCATTCTGAACCTGCCATTTGATGACACAATATTAAGTTTTCAGCTGAAAATACTTATGGGCACAAAGTAAATGCACTTTTGGTTTAGATAACAAAGTTGGACAACACAAGGTCATATAGTAAACTCAAACAGCAAACACAAACAGTTATTGCATACTGATAAACATGCATAGACAAATGGTTAAATACCATCTACAGAGGTTCAACGGTTACATCTACCAAAAACATCTTTATCACTACAAGTGCACTGCACTACACTTACAAACAACAAGAGATTCAGCTAACAGTGGGAGGAAAGCCAAATGCTGAGTTGGAGTATGGCATCTGTAGTCACTGGATCCCGACAAGGCAAAGGGACATAACCCAATAACTGCTAGACTGACTGACTGACTGAGTTTGGGTTTATGCCGCTTTTAGCAATATTCCAGCAACATCATGGCGGGGGACACCAGAAATGGGCTTCACACATTGTACCCATGTGGGGATTTGAACCCGGGTCTTCGGCGTGACGAGCCAACGCTTTAACCACTAGGCTACCCCACCGCCCCCATAATAACTGCTAAAACTTGAGCAATGCTTGATTACCTTAATTCACCATTCATGATTATTTCCTTACAGTACACCAGGACATGAGTTTATATGTGACTGTCCTTGTCCAAGATCAACAGAAGCACATTAGGTGTTGTTTTCTACAAATCTGGTTTGCAGATTGTCAGGAATGTTACAACATACATGTATATTCAGTTGATGATTTTTATGATGAAAATAAAGTTTGACAATCATGCTAAAGAAACAAAACATTGTTTGCAACACACAGTACCACCATAATGACATAGAATTGGTTTCCACAATACCATTCATAGCTTCACCAGCACTCCTAACTGTAAGTGTGCTTGTTTCCATGGAAACACTAAAAATTAAAAACATTTCTGTCAACATCCAACAAAATGCAAAAAGAACCAATAACTAAAGAAACTGCCCAAACCAAAACATGATAAATGATTAGTTTGATTTTATTTTAATAAAAATCTGGAGACAGAAATCTTTGAACAATCTAATAAAACAACACAATTCAACTCCTCCACATTTTAAAATGTACCGAGACTCCAAGGTGTTGAGGTGGATATCACTGTGATGGCATCAGCACAGGGAAACTATAACAAGGAACTAAGTGAGGCAAGTGTACTGTGGATCTGTGACCAGCATATGGCAAGGAAAGGCAGTGTCTGAAGAAAGATGCTGGGGAATTACCCATTGTTGTATGTGGAATTTTCGAGATAAAGCCGTCAAACATTGAAACTGGACTATGTCTGAATTGCTTGAAATAATGATGTTGTATTGACAAAACATAATTTGCCAGTGTTGTATTGACTAAATCATGACATACCAGTGTTTAAATACCTCTAAATCTACATCTGTATGTACAACAACTGTAAGACAGAGACTGATGGATCTATGAAAATAATGAGACAGTTGCCACAGTGATGACAGGAGGGTCTGTTTGAGCAGACCCCAGTGATGACAGGAGGGTCTGTTTGAGCAGACCCCAGTGATGACAGCAGGGTCTGTTTAATCAGACCCCAGTGATGATAGCAGGGTCTGTTTAAGCAGACCCCAGTGATGACAGCAGGGTCTGTTTAAGCAGACCCCAGTGATGATAGCAGGGTCTGTTTGAGCAGACCCCAGTGATTTGAGCAGACCCCAGTGATGATAGCAGGGTCTGTTTGAGCAGACCCCAGTGATGACAGCAGGGTCTGTTTGAGCAGACCCCAGTGATGATAGCAGGGTCTGTTTGAGCAGACCCAAGTGATGACAGCAGGGTCTGTTTAATCAGACCCCAGTGATGACCACAGGGTCTGTTTGAGCAGACCCAAGTGATGACAGGAGGGTCTGAGCAGACCCCAGTGATGACAACAGGGTCTGTTTAATCAGACCCCAGTGATGACAGCAGGGTGTTTAAGCAGACCCCAGTGATGACAACAGGGTCTATTTGAGCAGACGCCAGTGATGACAACAGGGTCTATTTGAGCAGACCCCAGTGATGACAGCAGGGTGTTTAAGCAGACCCCAGTGATGACCACAGGGTCTGTTTGAGCAGACCCAAGTGATGACAGGAGGGTCTGTTTGAGCAGACGCCAGTGATGACAACAGGGTCTGTTTAATCAGACCCCAGTGATGACAGCAGGGTGTTTAAGCAGACCCCAGTGATGACAACAGGGTCTATTTGAGCAGACCCCAGTGATGACAACAGGGTCTATTTGAGCAGACCCCAGTGATGACAGCAGGGTCTGTTTAAGCAGACCCCAGTGATGACAACAGGGTCTATTTGAGCAGACCCCAGTGATGACAACAGGGTCTGTTTAAGCAGACCCCAGTGATGACAACAGGGTCAATTTGAGCAGACCCCAGTGATGACAGCAGGGTCTGTTTAAGCAGACCCCAGTGATGACAACAGGGTCTATTTGAGCAGACCCCAGTGATGACAACAGGGTCTGTTTAAGCAGACCCCAGTGATGACAGCAGGGTCTATTTGAGCAGACCCCAGTGATGACAACAGGGTCTGTTTATCAGAAATGCCAGGCAAATGAAAGTATATACCCACATTTCATGGTGAATAAATACAATTCGGACAAGAACTAGTTATTCAATGGTGATGTATTGGATACGTTTTACAGTTATGTTTCAGACAGTAAGTTAACAGTTTTCAGGCCTCTGTTTTCACCCAAGGAACATTTTGCAATTATTTAGTCAAATTTTCAAGCGTATACTTTCTTTTTAATAGTATACATGTATAACTTTGAACTAGGCTACTGGCTTTATTGTACAACCTTCTGTGGCTAAGTCAAAACATACCATGAAAATATTTTATAAGGTTTAGATTCCAACATGAAAATAGTATCTGATTTCACGTTCATTCCTTATATTGAAATTAGTACTTTGAAATTTGTTCACACAAACAAGTCCCGAAATAGATTTGAAAACAAATAACAATTCTTTTGCCCAATATATAGCAGGCCCCTTTATACAGAAGACAATAATCTATCCTTGTAAGGAATATCAACTTGATGTCAAGTGCAGGTGTCGTGTCTTAGCGAGTCTTAAGGATTGAAAAAAGAAACAGACAAAAAAGAAAAGACAATTTTTGAGAGAACCCCTGTCCCGAAATGCTTCTGAGTACAATAAATCAGGATGTTATGATTTATTGTACAGTGAAGCATTTTGAGTTGAGGGTCATCTCAAAAGTTGTTTTATTTTGTTGTTGTTTTTACTCTTTAATCCGCTCAAAAACACGAGGGCCTGTGGTGTCAAGTACTTCACTTTACAAGCAGAATATCATACTATGCAAAGATTTTGAACGGTAATCGTGGTCTCTTCACTTGATGTTGTAAAAGTCTACCTAAAGACATAAAAATATTTTATGTACATCTGAGGTCTGACAGACGTTTTCAGTGACAGATGTTAACACAATGTCTATGGAATCCATAACAGAGACTATGACATCATCAGTCACAGATTCGCCTGAGGACCAGAACAGACCTGGGTCCAGAACATCTGACCACAACTATGGCGGCAGGTCTTGAGGTACCATCTGACTGTGAACAAGGTCTCATGGAAATTTACATAATATCAACGCCTCAGAATGAAAAACATAACTGTTTGAATGAATTTCAAAACAATTTGGAAAATATCAGTATGAACAAAATAGAATTAAAAGAAGAACAATAAAACAATAAAACAAAAACAAAACAAGGAGCAAGGGGAATGTCGGGAGGAGGAGAAGGGTGTATACGTACAAACAGACCAGCTTGTCAGCTCCTATCTGTAGATTATTGCTAAAATCACGAATTAAAAGTTGAGAGGCCTGCACCTGATGGACGCGATGTTACTATCATTGTACAGTTCTCTGGTCAATTAGATCCCCAGTCTGAAATGGACCCTTCATTTCAACAGTTTTACGCTCTGTTTAAATGAAAATGCTAAAAATAGTATCCCAATAAAACAGCACGTTACATTAATGAAATGCAAGACTGAGTTGCCAATGTCACTTCCTTAACAAAATTGGGCAGCGGGCGGGCCCTGGATATTTGTCACAATGCACCAATACCAAAAAGAAAATACTCTGGAAAAATAAGAATTAGGCCGATAAAAAAAATCATAATGAGTGCTGTTGTACCAGGCAGCTTGGAATCCTCAACTGTTAAGTGCACACAGATTTCACTTCAAGCATAATGATATATTGCTTTACGACTATGAATTAACATGGGATAACTTATAAAATAGGTTTCTGGGATTTCAAATGACACATTATATGTATGTAAGTATTGAGATGTTTCTATTCTATACAGTAAGGTCATACACAACTATATCGAGCTGTACTAAACAAAATCTAGTCTAGAATAAGTGACCTGATGTTTAACAATGAGCAATGGTTCAGCCATATCACACTGAAGAATTTGAGAAATAACAAAAGCTTGAAGCAATGATTCCTAGTGCTTGAAGCAAGTGACAGGATTACTCAACCTTGAACAATTGTTACAATTACTGGTACTTGAAGCAATAGTTGTGATTAATGAACTTGAAGCAATCATTATGATTATCAGCCTTTGCCGATTTTACTGGAGCTTGGAATCTTAGAGAAGAGAATGAGCTCAATCTTCCAAGAGCACTGGTAAACCTATGGCTTTCTTCTAAATCGTTACAACATGGCTGTCTTCTAAATCGTTACAACATGGCTGTCTACATCCACACAGTCATAAAATGACATGTCTCAATTCCACATCATTCATAAAACTTTAACACAGAAAAATTCAAACGGCCATTTATAACAGAGCGACATCGTTGACCGACAAGCAACTACCACGAGCTTATTACAAGCACTATAATGTATCCTCCTCGACTTGACCCACACATCAGAAACAGCTGACAAGTCACGAGGCGGAGAAAAGATGGAGGCTTGCATTGATCAACTTCCATTCAATGGTAATACTTTCATGAGAGGACGGATATATTACGAAATAATGATTGAAAAAACTGACTTACACGGTTACCACAATTAGCTAACATTCCTGTCAACATTCAATTTTTTACACAAAGAACGTCAAAAAGTTGGTAAGCATTATAGGAAGGGAGATAATGGAGGTTGGTCAGCAATAGAGGTGGGCGACTGATTACTCCAAACAGATGAATATTTAACTGTTAGGGTTTAACAGACTCAATCAGCTAGAGACAAAAGCTACAATAGAATAGTTACAACTAAATGTACAATATCACTGAAACCTTCATTATGTGTCAACTAGCCAAAACATGAGAAACAGTACTCCAGCACTGAAGATGACATGGATGATGTTGGCAACAACGTCAACTGTTAACAAAAACAGCAACACTAACAAAACCTGCTGTCAATATTGATATTCAAATATTCAGACATACGTTTTGATTCTGGCAACATACCTAACAAATATGACCAAGTAATGGCCTAAAAAGATATTTCCAAAAGGCTGCCATGGAGGCCATATTGAATGTTGAATGTGAACCTCTTGAACAAATTCAGCTTAAACAATTCTTTCGGATGTGGAGTTTCAGTTTGGTTGGTACAGTGGTTTCTGGGGACAAGATCATTTAGACATTCAAACAGGCCGCGACCAAATATCACTTTACTCGGGTAAGCTAAGAAGAATAACCGATATTTTCGCACAAAAAAACAATCGCTACACTACATTGTCTGTTGTTTCTGGTGACTGAAACCATCCTAGTCTCATGATGTTGTGAGCTACAACACATGTCACCTAGCATTTCCTAACTTTCCTCAGAAGATCTGATCGATCGAGACACTGAGTTTATTTTTATGCCACGTTTAGCAATATTCCAGCAATATTACAGGAATACCACAGTGGGGACACCAGAAATGGGTGTCACACATTGTACCCACCTGGGGAATCGAACCCGGGTCTTGAGCGTGATGAGCAAAAGCCTTAACCACCTATGCCCCTTGATCAATTATATAATACTGTTGTGTGATAACGATACATACATATCACATAAGCTTATGACATTATGTATATATGAAGGTAAAGTACTGTTAGATGACCACTCCACCAAAAGGATTTTGTTTCTGTTCAGTCAAGATCCTACACACAAAACTAGAAGACATAACAGTTGCCTTCTCTTCCACTGTGAGAGGACCATTTGTATCATGGATGGGATGAGGTGCCATTTGTATCATCCCATGTTGTCATACTCTCAGACAGAGGATGGGATGAGGTGCCCATGTTGTCATACTCTCAGACAGAGGATGGGATGAGGTGCCCATGTTGTCATACTCTCAGACGATGGATGGATGGAGGGTCAGCAAGGATGACTAGAGGCAGTTACTGAAAAAATACTCCTCTCCCCACAACAACTTAACACTCCAGATACACTTGAGGCAGTGGATTATTGTCTTCAGGTGCCTCCACGATGGAGGACTGTAACTGTCGAGATGATGCCATCAGTGCTTGAATGTATTGAATAATTGGTACATAAGCGACTTCACGTTACCTTACACTACAAACATAACAATATACATTCCCGATCAAAGACATCTTTTTACAAACATGATTAACATGTGAAATGATCAGCTGATAATGCTGGTTCCTTAAAATATGAAATCTCAATAACAATATGTTTTTCAGAACTTGTAAAAATTGCACATTTTTTAATAATATCTTGGGGTTTTCAAGAAATATATTGATAACAATTTCTAATACTACTCAATGTACTAAAGAGATCAAAACCCTGAACACAAGGATGAAATATATTTGCCGATGCCCAGTAAATTAAAAAACATTCAAAATCAATGAATAGATTGGATTGTTTGAACATGAGACAGGTATACTTTGGGCAAGTAAATGTCTACCATGTTCAATGGATTTGTGAAAATACTATTGCTACAAAATTCAATCTGACAAAATATCAAAATTGAACTTCCTGGAACAGAGGAACTTCTATTATATTGCCACAGAAAAAGACAACACATATTACAGGTAAACCTTGTTTTTGCAACCATTAGTGCAATGGGAGATCTCACTGCTGTATGGCTATGTCAGTTCAATACATGTTAAGTAACCCCTGTTTGAAGGTGACAGATCACATGGGCATGTAAGGTATAGCGCTGACACAGCTGTTGCCATCAGGGCTAGAGTTCACCTGAGGACGTCCAAAACTGCATCATGAAACAAGGAGCTAATGCCATAACACCATCAACAAATAACAATCGGTAAATGCTTCCAGGAAATGTTTTACACTTTCCGTTTCCTCTGAAAGTTAAATATTGTAATGAATATATAAACTAGCAGTTATTGCCTGCTTGTGAGATGTGATCTATTCATGAGGACACTGACCTCTAGAGGTCGGCTGTCAGATACATTCATGAGACAATGTCCTCTAGAAGTCAGCTGTCAGACATGTTGGTGAGGCCCTGCCAGTACTGTATAGGTCAACTGATTGTCATGTTCACATGAGCAGGGTAAGTAGTGGAGCCCTGCAACAAAATCCTTACACCGAGAAGCAAGTGTTCCAAATTTCATACACGTTTGCAAGCTAGCTTGAAGGGTTGATCTGTGGGTTGATCTACGGTGTGTTTTGCCATTCAAGTGTTCTTGTTGTTGATGTTTCAGAGTGACGATATTGTGAGGTATTCATCTCATACACAAAATTATCATTGGTTACTGACTAGTACTATTTCCAGAATATCATACGGACATAAAAAGCTGGATTTCAAAACAGAGAATATGGCCATCATTGTCTATGTCGTAAGTCACTTCACCGGGATGGTTTCCACTCAAACTGATGTCTCACACATGATGTGCCTGAAGGGTTACACGAAATACAGATGATGAAGTCTGGCAACTGACTACAGCTTGGTACTGATGTCTGTGACGGAAATGTAACTGGGGTTTGCTTCTGTTCCAGCAGGAGGTTGTTCAAATCGGGAAATCTCCTCCAGCGCATGTTCTTCTAATGGGAGAATGGCGGGGTGTGCTGCAGAAACACATGCCACATAGTCCGGGTGTGTGGGAGATTCTGGTGAGGTTTGCACATCATCAGAACCAAGA
Source organism: Haliotis rubra (assembly GCF_003918875.1). NCBI lineage: Eukaryota > Metazoa > Mollusca > Gastropoda > Lepetellida > Haliotidae > Haliotis > Haliotis rubra. The sequence goes on along the minus strand of NW_025767063.1, from coordinate 596,048 downwards.
CCAGCCTTCATATAGGCATCCAAGGAACCTGATGTTGACCTAGAATTATCTGACCTTGACCCAGAATTATCTGACCTTGACCCTGCAGATGTTTCTTCTCTACAAGCATTCACCAATGGAACTGGTACATAATTCTCATTGAGGATAACTGGTGGGCTTGTGTTGGAAAGGTAGTCAGGATGAAAAGATCTATAAACCTCAGTACCGACTGTCTTCACACAAGGAACTCCATTAGTCACCTGCTGTTCTTGGACATAGTCTGGGTGGAAAGGTTGAGCCACATTGCCAACAGCGGTCTCCACATTGGGTGACATATGATTCAAGCTGAGAACACCAAGATCTTTGTTGGAAACAACTGGATCTGCTCCCGGAAAACTGGACACTGCTGTGTCAGAAAACAGGGAGTAATTCTCTGGTGGTCTATTACCATGGGTGGGTTCAATATCACCTATTTTCTTGTAGTCTGGGCAATGAACAATTCCATTCTTGACATCAAGCTGATTTGGGTCGATGGCCACCTGAATTCGATCTGGGTCACTTGTCAGCTTCACGACAGCCTCAGTAGGCAGGCTGCCAGGCTGGCCACAGTGCATGTTGGTATCGGAGTTGGTCCTTGTGCTGTCGCTGGAACCGGAACGGATCACATCCTGCAAGTAAACATCAGTGTTTTCCTTAACTGATCCTAGAACTAATCCTGTAACATTCCTGTTACTACTGTAACTAATCCTGTGACTGTTCCTGAAACTGATCCTATACATGATCCTGTTACTAATCCTAAAACTGATCCTGTAGGTGATGGTGTTACCTATCTTAACACTGATCCTGTAGGTGATGGTGTTACTGATCCTAAAACTGATCCTGTAGGTGATGGTGTTACCTATCTTAACACTGATCCTAAAACTGATCCTGTAGGTGATGGTGTTACCTATCTTAACACTGATCCTAAAACTGATCCTGTAGGTGATGGTGTTACTAATCCTAAAACTGATCCTGTAGGTGATGGTGTTACCTATCTTAACACTGATCACTGATCCTGTAGGTGATGGTGTTACCTATCTTAACACTGATCCTGAGGTGATGGTGTTACTGTCTTAACACTGATCCTGTAGGTGATGGTGTTACTGATCTTAAAACTGATCCTGTAGGTGATGGTGTTACCTATCTTAACACTGATCCTGTAGGTGATGGTGTTACTGATCTTAAAACTGATCCTGTAGGTGATGGTGTTACCTATCTTAACACTGATCCTAAAACTGATCCTGTAGGTGATGGTGTTACCTATCTTAACACTGATCCTAAAACTGATCCTGTAGGTGATGGTGTTACCTATCTTAACACTGATCCTAAAACTGATCCTGTAGGTGATGGTGTTACTAATCTTAAAACTGATCCTGTAACACTGATCTTAAAACTGATCCTGTAGGTGATGGTGTTACTGATCTTAACACTGATCCTGTAGGTGATGGTGTTACTGATCCTGTAACTGATGTAGGTGATGGTGTTACCTATCTTAACACTGATCCTGTAGGTGAAATCTTAAAACTGATCCTGTAGGTGATGGTGTTACCTATCTTAACACTGATCCTAAAACTGATCCTGTAGGTGATGGTGTTACTTATCTTAACACTGATCCTGTAGGTGATGGTGTTACTGATCTTAAAACTGATCCTGTAGGTGATGGTGTTACCTATCTTAACACTGATCCTGTAGGTGATGGTGTTACTGATCTTAATGGTGTTACCTACTGATCCTGATCCTGTAGGTGATGGTGTTACCTATCTTAACACTGATCCTAAAACTGATCCTGTAGGTGATGGTGTTACCTGTAGGTGATGGTGTTACTGATCCTAAAACTGATCCTGTAGGTGATGGTGTTACCTATCTTAACACTGATCCTGTAGGTGATGGTGTTACTGATCTTAAAACTGATCCTGTTGGTGATGGTGTTACCTATCTTAACACTGATCCTGTAGGTGATGGTGTTACTGATCTTAAAACTGATCCTGTTGGTGATGGTGTTACTGATCCTAAAACTGATCCCTCCCTTCTTCATAACATAGCAACATGGTGATTTTAGTTCAAATACACTCGACTAATTGTAGTATGAAAGTTAATTTTTTATGCTTCTCAAAAAGGTGGTAATTCCATAAAAAAAACAACCCACCAACTTACGATTTATGCACATGTACTTGTAGCATGTCACAGCGACAATCAAATCAGGATTTATACTCAGATATTTTAGGTCACAGCATGAAGATCAGTGGACACCTCCAGAGGAGTAATTGACAATCTTCTATTTGAGACCCTAGTTACCTCCTCCGTGGCCCTTGTTTGGTTGGTTGCGCCCATGGAGGACGACTCTGACGACGAGGTATCCGACCTCAGCATGTCATGTGATGGGGATGAATATGGGCTTGTCCACTGGAACAGACAAACAGGTTATCAGGACAGGACATATCCCCCAGTCAGGTTCACTTTCAGAAGAGAGTTTGGCTTCTTACACCACAATTTGGGTTCACAGCCTTCAGTGAAACCAAAATGTAACATCAGTAAGTATTTTTTCAATATCGCAAGTAAAAAACACCAGTTCAACCCTAGACTAATCTGTAAAGTTTCAGTGTTTCAATAGTAAAAATTCCATAATTTTGGAATTCTGCCTCAGAAATGAGCACAATCCTCAGTTTTAGTATTTGTCTAAATTGTCATCAGGAAAATCAACCAGAAATACAAAAATAACAAGTGTTTGACACTGATATGACAATGTCCCCCAACCGCCAAGAATGGAATATCTATATTTACTACTATCTATTTTTTGGTCACATACAAGATGCCTGAAATGACTGGTGTCTGCATAATCACCCAATGTAGGCTGTCAACATAATTGAAAACATTGAGTGCAATGTTTTATGAAATATCGCGTTAAAATAAGTTTGAAAAGCGGTCAAAGTGTTGTGGTGACCTTGAAGATAAGGTCAAGGTCACCCAATAAACTGGTGTCTGCATTATCCCCCCAATGTAGGCTGTCACCAAATTTGAAGACATTGGGTACAACAGTCCATTAGTGGTGTAACGATTCATAGATAGTATCGATGTTTACATCATCAACTATGCGATACGAGTGCATCGATACAAAACACATTTAGGCAATATATCAGGATATTTATATCGAGAGGGTCCATTGATGTATCACCATAAGAGACGATATATACCGATACAACTTAAATATTACTTAAAGGAGTATTGCATTAGGAATAGGACAGGAGTCTCCTTGAAATTCTTCAGAATTTTAAAAACAAATTGAACATTTTACAAACTCTGTGACCTGTAGAATACTTGTCTTCAAGTAATTGAAACATGCAGATGTTTTAGTTGTTTGACAAATAACACCATTTGTTAACAACTATGAACGATGTCTTAGCTTTGTTGAGAAAGAGAACTAAGAGAAGATAAAATTAGAAGGCAGACTTAAGAGTTTTTTTCAGTGATTCTAAATTCTGCTATTAATTACATTGAGTTGATTGTGAAAGCACTGGTGTAGAAACAACTTTCCAAGGGAAACTTCACTTTCAAATGTAAATATATATATATTAGATCAAGGTAAAAATAAAGTTTCAGTCATTTTATCTACCATATCTGTTCTGTTATCACAGGGTGGAAGTGCTGTCCACATGTAATGTGGAGTTGTCCCAAAAGCAACTCCATTTCCTCGCTGGACAGTGAAAGAAGAACAGTGGCGCAAGAGTTATGGTAAGTTTACCTCGCATTTGCATTATGTTGCAAGTATATCAGGTTTTGCCATTTGGCAGAAGGATCTAGAAAGTAACAGATCTTTCTGTAATAGCTTGACACCCTCTGTATTCATTACAATTGCGCGTTAGGCGAGGGCACCCTCCTGAATGTCGAAAGAAAATGATCGTTTCAACACGAAATATGGCATCCTCATCAGCAGACACACCTTTTTTTTTGCTGTCAGTTCTTAGATATAGTGATTTTATGTCTTCATTCGCAGTTTAGGCTTCAATGCATCGGTAATTTTTGAGTTATCGTCGAAAAATCAAACCGTACATTTTACATGGAGTTGTTTTGAAACTGTTCATTGCTTTGAATGTTTACGTTGAAGTAACTGTCCATGTAGTTGCATGGATTTTAGAGCATTAACTGTTGAAACCCCACAGTAACTTACCAGCTTTATAAAAGGAAACAACAAAAGCACCAATTTCCCACATGGGTACAATGTGTGAAGCCTATTTCTGGTGTTCCCTGCCGTGAAATTGCTGGAATATTGCTAAAAGCGGAGTAAAACTAAACTCACTCACTTACTAAGCTGGTGTGATAGTCTACATAAGGTAAGACATGAGTCATTTCCTTGATGACGATCACTTTAACCAGCAGGTAGATGATAAACACTGCTCAATATTTTCGATACACCTGTGAAACTTTTGAAGGTGATGACATTGCCACAGCAACTCACTTTGGGTAAGCTGATTGTTTCTGATCTCCAACACTGTTTTCTCCTTCTGTAGCAGCATCTGCAGAGGAAACCACAGGGGCTGTTTTCACAAGGAACATGAACACTGCTTTACAATTGTTAATATGTGTGACCCACTCACCTTTTCTCTCTTTCATTTGTTTAAATTACCCTTTGTCAGCTTGGATCAAGATCTTTTCTCAAATTAAATGTCAAGTAGGTACATTCTAATTCCCCACCAGAACAGACCTGAGAACAGAACCATTAGTTCCTTGGATTTGGGACACATGGTAATGTTCTCTAACTGCTGGTATCAGACAGTGAGTGAACACTGCTTCTGTGAATGGTATTTTGGTTGTGACAGCATGACAGCTTGATGTGGGAAGGAGGCCTGAAGTGATGAATCCCTGACATTTTTAACTTTGATGAAATTTATTAATACTTAGATGTTTCTGACAGATGAAGAAACAATCAGGTTCCTGAAACATCTAAGGTAAGCAACTCTGCACAACAAATTCTGGTTACCTAATTGCCTGCCATCCCTCCTTCTGATAACACGGTGACATGCTATAAATGTTCTCCGTGACATGCTATAAATGTTCTCCGTGACATGCTATAAATGTTCACCGTGACATGCTATAAATGTTCTCTGTGACAAGCTATAAATGTTCTCTGTGACATGCTATAAATGTTCTCCGTGACATGCTATAAATGTTCTCTGTGACATGCTATAAATGTTCTCTGTGACATGCTATAAATGTTCTCTGACATGCTATAAATGTTCTGTGACATTCTATAAATGTTCTCCGTGACATGCAAAAATGTTCTCCGTGACATGCTATAAATGTTCTCTGTGACATGCTATAAATGTTCTGTGACATGCTATAAATGTTCTCTGTGACATTCCATAAATGTTCTCCGTGACATGCTATAAATGTTCTCCGTGACATGCTATAAATGTTCTCCGTGCAGGCTATAAATGTTTTCCGTGACATGCTATAAATGTTCTCTGTGACATGCTATAAATGTTCTCCGTGCAGGCTATAAATGTTCTCCGTGCAGGCTATAAATGTTTTCCGTGACATGCTATAAATGTTCTCTGTGACATGCTATAAATGTTCTCTGTGACATGCTATAAATGTTCTCCGTGACATGCAATAAATGTTTTAGGACCCATGGATGTCATGGAACTACTTACATGGCAATGACAACCGCCAAGATAACACAGACAATAGCTGCTGCTACAGCAGATCCAAACACCAGAGGGGAATCAAAATATCCTGAAAAATAAGAAGCATATTATTGATGTTGCACACAGAATAGAAGCCTCTGTACCAGTGCTCATGATCTTCACCGTCAGTACTTCATCACAATTATGTCATTCGTTTGAATACACTATGTTCCTCTTTCACACAATACTTCACAGGTTTTTCCACCCTTTGTTCCTCTTTCAGACTATTCACCTGGTACAGGGGGTCAGGTAACTCACCACGATCTGATGGAATCATCTGTTACAGGGGGTCAGGTAACTCACCATGTTCTGATGGAATCGTCTGGTACAGGGGGTCAGGTAACTCACCACGATCTGATGGAATCATCTGGTACGGGGGGTCAGGTAACTCACCACGTTCTGATGGAATCATGTGGCACAGGGGGTCAGGTAACTCACCACGATCTGATGGAATCGTCTGGTACGGGGGTCAGGTAACTCACCACGTTCTGATGGAATCATGTGGCACAGGGGGTCAGGTAACTCACCACGATCTGATGGAATCATCTGTTACAGGGGGTCAGGTAACTCACCATGTTCTGATGGAATCGTCTGGTACAGGGGGTCAGGTAACTAACTACGATCTGATGGAATTGTCTCGTAAAGGGGGTCAGGTAACTCACCACGTTCAGATGGAATCATCTGATACAAGGGGTCACTGATTGGTCCAGCTCCAGCGGAGGACAAGGCTTGTAACCTGAAGCTGTAATTTGTCCCAACACGGAGATCCACAGCGACATGTTCGGTTGTAGTCAGGTTGTAGGTGAAGTTCCTCTCATTGATGATGTCTGAAAACAGCAGCATCACATACACTGCAACCTGGTTCAGATCTGGACCAGACAAACCAGTGATACACACATGGATGACTGCTGTTTGTGCATATGACACGTGCACTGTATTAAAGATGATTTCCTGTTTTCATTTACAACATTTTACAAAACCAGAATTCATTTGGTGATATGTTTTGAAATAAACAACTACCAACCACACTTATACATCAGCAGTGATTACTAAACATGATCTGTTTCAAAAAAAAGTTGTTTACACTCCATAGAGCTTATACAAAATATACTTTGTTGGAACGGAAAGGAACATACTATTGCCAGCCACTTCTCCCATGTACAGCCGGTAGCTGGTGATGAGTGCTGTGTCAATGCACCTCGTCTTGGGCCACTTGAGCTTCAGACTGGAGGGGGAGGCTGTCTTCTCCACCTGGAGTCCTCTCGGCTTCACGGTTGGCCCTGTGTACGATACAGCGGGAAACTTGAATAACAAAAGACATGTTTCACTTTATCAAGCTACACATTGTCTCGTCTCTGACTATCCCGTGACTGTAAACTGTTCACTGCCTGTACATGGGCTGTTCATTGTTTAACATTGTCTGTACATTGTCTGTTCATTGTCTGTACATGGGCTGTTCATTGTTTAACATTGTCTGTTCATTGTCTGATCATTGTTCACAGTCTGTTCACTGGCCATTTCGGGGTTTGGGGTAGCCTAGTGATTAAAATGTAAACTTGTCATGCTAAAGGCCTGGGTTTGATTCCTCACATCGGTTTAAAGTGAGAATCCTATTTCTGGTATCCCCCATCTGATATTGCTGGAATATTGCTAAAAGTCTTGTAAAACCAAACTCACTCACTCACTCACTTGTGTGTTGGCGTCTGTGTATTATCTGTTCACTGCCTGTCCATTGTTTTTACACGACTGTCTGATACTTGAGTGACTATCTTGAAGTGTATGAACAGTTTTGACCATCCTGAGCCAAAGGTGACATTATCATAAACAATAATAACAGACTCAGAAATGTAAATATGCTTTAACTAACATTGACTATCACTGATGGACTAGATATATCTTCCTTGAAATTCATCAACTTATTTAACAATGTGATCTACTCACGTGTGAACCCTCCACGACAGTACACTCCGACCACGTGATACCCAAGGTCACGTTTTCCAAGATGGCTGACACACCAAACAAGTAATCATCAACAATGACCGTCTCATCAGGGATCAAGAATGAGGTCTTGTTGACCTCAACTAATCCCCATTTCAGGAGTTTCTGGAAAAATGTGTGACTTTTCTATAATAATGTACACGTGAGAACAAACATACCATACTCCCACCATATCACAATCACCTAACAATGGAGGTTATTTCATGCAGACTAATACAAACATTGATGCAATGTCCTGTGATCCGACAGCATACATAGCTCTGCCTTCAGTCTAATTAAAGGCAGGTCTTTCACTTCAGTATGATATACCTCTGCATGAACATATGACAAAATCTTAATAAGGAGTAGCCTCAGGCAAACTTTTTAATCAAATAAGCATTGTGTCTTTTAAAGTTTTGGCAAAAGATAACAATTCCTTGACTCCAGCACATAAGAACCAACCAACAAGAAACTCCCAGAATGTATATATGAAGGCGTCCATAGATCACAGCATAGAAATCGTAGCAGAGCAAATATTAGTCTGTAATGAGTTCGGTTTCTCTAGTGATTTTCTCAGTGTTTCACTGAATATATATCAGCAATGGTCTTCAAGAAATCAGCGATGGTCTTCAAGCAACGCTTTTTTCCTAAAGTTATCTCTAAAACCTGTAATTCTGTCAAGCACAGTTTTGATATTAACCACTGACGTTAACTATTGACGCAAATTATTTACGTTAACTATTGATGTTTTGACATATACTGGTAATTGACTCTAACTATTGATGTTAAAGCGTGACAGAAATGATCAATATTGACTATTAACGTTAACTATTGGTGTTAAAAGTGTGACAGAAATGATTGATGTTGACTATTAACGTTAACTATTGGTGTTAAAAGTGTGACAAAATGATTGATGTTGACTATTAACGTTAACTATTGGTGTTAAAAGTGTGACAGAAATGATTGATGTTGACTATTAACGTTAACTATTGATGTTAAAGTGTTACAGAAATGATTGATGTTGACTATTAACGTTAACTATTGATGTTAAAGTGTTACAGAAATGATTGATGTTGACTATTAAGGTTAATTTTTGGTGTTTAAGTGTGACAGAAATGATCAATGTTGACTATTAACGTTAAATATTGATGTTAAAGTGTTACAGAAATGATCAATGTTGACTATTAAGGTTAATTTTTGGTGTTTAAGTGTGACAGAAATGATTGATGTTGACTATTAACGTTAACCATTGATGTTAAAGTGTTACAGAAATGATCAATGTTGACTATTAACGTTAAATATTGATGTTAAAGTGTTACAGAAATGATCAATGTTGACTATTAACGTTAACTATTGGTGTTAAAAGTGTGACAGAAATGATTGATGTTGACTATTAACGTTAACTATTGATGTTAAAGTGTGACAGAAATGATTGATGTTGACTATTAACGTTAACTATTGATGTTAAAGTGTTACAGAAATGATTGATGTTGACTATTAACGTTAACTATTGATGTTAAAGTGTGACAGAAATGATTTATGTTGACTATTAACGTTAACTATTGATGTTAAAGTGCTACAGAAATGATTGATGTTGACTATTAACGTTAACTATTGGTGTTAAAGTGTGACAGAAATGATCAATGTTGACCATTAACGTTAACTATTGGTGTTAAAAGTGACAGAAATGATTGATGTTGACCATTAACGTTAACTATTGGTGTTAAAGTGTGACAGAAATGATTGATGTTGACCATTAACGTTAACTATTGATGTTAAAGTGTTACAGAAATTATTGATGTTGACTATTAACGTTAACTATTGGTGTTAAAGTGTGACAGAAATGATCGATGTTGACTATTAACATTAACTATTGATGTTAAAGTTTGACAGAAATTACTGATGTTGACTATTAACGTTAACTGTTGATGTCAACTACTGAGGTCTTGACCATGGTTGACATGTTTAGAGACACTGCGAGATAACTTGACATACCTCACACTTCTTTCTGATCGTTGATCCAACGCACCAGTACACATACAACTCAGATATCTCCCCTTCAGGTCGCTTCCACATGGCCTTGACCTCTCTGTCAGACACCATGATGGTAAAATCTTCAATTTTTGTACCTGTAGGATATGAAACTCAGTTGAAACAGTCCACCAACAGACCCCATGCTCTCTCTTAAAAACAGCTAAAGCGAGCTTTGTTGAAATGTTGACACTGACCTTGACCTGTGGGTGGTATGACAATTGTGGAGGGGCTGCCGGATGCTCCCACACTGGTCTCGGCATCCAGGGAGATGACATGGCGTTTGTCACACGGCAGACTGAGAGCTGTGAACTGGAACTCGGCAGCATCCAGTGTTCTGCTGATACCGTTGTACTCCACCAAATACTGGGTGATCTTCCCATTGCTATCTGCTGCTCTTGGTTCCTGCAGCAGAGTGTCATGTGACTAGGTGTCCGATCACTCAGGTGATCTCGTGACACACTTAATAACAAAATGGCTACTGTCAAATTTATCACATTGGGATATAGATAGGTCTTTATACCCCCAATACGGTATTTCCTTACACCAACTAATATGTTTTCCTGGCAGCACATCCACATAAATGCAAATGTTATGAAATCTGGCTGTTGTTGTTTTGAGAGAGAAACAAAACTGAGATTAAAAAATACAAATGCTAATTTTTCACTACACATTTTACCCATTGTATAAAGTCTGGCAGTTCAAGATATCCTCCATACCCGCCAACATATTGGAAAGCTTCAGTTTATTAAATCCAGCTTTGCCTGGTCTAATGACACAGTTATTACTTTCACTAGTCTCACAACTATTGAAAATACCATTCTAGAAACATGACAAAATGTTCACAAATGTTGGTGCTCAAGAAAAAGGCTTTTGTGGTCTCATATCTGTTTAAATTTCACCCCAAATTCAATGTTCTTCCAATAAAAACCGATACCTGCATTTTGAAATCTAAAAAAAAAATAATATTTTTTGGACATGGAAAGGACATGCCAATATACATGTCAACTCTCTGGACTGCTGAACAGTGTCAAGTGATATGTTGAACAGTGTCAAGCAATGTGTCAAACAATGTCAAGCGATACTTTTAACAATGTCAAGCAATACTTTGAACAGTGTCAAGCGATATGTTGAACAGTGTCAAGCGATATGTTGAACAGTGTCAAGTGATATGTTGAACAATGTCAAGCGATATGTTGAACAGTGTCAAGTGATATGTTGAACAGTGTCAAGCGATATGTTGAACAGTGTCAAGCAATGTGTAAAAAAGAATGTCAAGCGATATTTTGAACAGTGTCAAGTTATACGTTGAACAATGTCAAGCGTTACTTTTAACAATGTCAAGCAATATTTTGAACAGTGTTAAGTGATATGTTGAACAGTGTCAAGCGATAAAATGAGTATGAGTGATAATGTGAGTTTGGTTTTATGTTGTACAGTGTCAGCGATGATGTTGAAGTATCAAGCAATATGATGAGCAGTGTCAAGCGATAATGTTGAACAGTATCTAGCAATAAGTTGAACAGTGTTAAGAGATAATGTTGAACAGTGTCAAGCGATATGTTCAACAGTGTCAAGCCATATGTTGTACAGTGTCAAGCGATATGTTGAACAGTATCTAGCAATATGATGAGCAGTGTCAAGCGATAATGCTGAACAGTATCTAGCAACAGTATGTTTTGACAGAGTCAAGCGAAATGTTGTACAGTATCAACTGATAATGTGGAGCAGTGTCAAGCGATATGTTGTACAGTGTCAAGTGATATGTTGTACAGTGTCAAGCGATATGTTGAACAGTATCTAGCAATATGATGAGCAGTGTCAAGCGATAATGTTGAATAGTATCTAGCAATATGTTTGACAGAGTCAAGCGAAATGTTGTACAGTATCAACTGATAATGTGGAGCAGTGTCAAGCGATATGTTGTACAGTGTCAAGCGATATGTTGTACAGTGTCAAGCCATATGTTGAACAGTATCTAGCAATATGATGAGCAGTGTCAAGCGATAATGTTGAACAGTATCTAGCAATATGTTTGACAGTGTCAAGCGAAATGTTGTACAATATCAACTGATAATGTGGAGCAGTGTCAAGTGATATGTTGTACAGTGTCAAGCGTGATATGTTGTTCAGTGTCAAGTGATATGTTGTACAGTGTCAAGCAATATGTTGTACAGTGTCAAGCGATATGTTGAACAGTGTCAAGCGATATGTTGTACAGTGTCAAGCGATATGTTGTACAGTATCAAGCGATATGTTGTACAGTGTCAAGCGATATGTTGTACAGTGTCAAGCGATATGTTGTACAGTGTCAAGTGATATGTTGTACAGTGTCAAGCGATATGTTGTACAGTGTCAAGCGATATGTTGTACAGTGTCAAGCGCTATGTTGAACAGTGTCAAGCGATATGTTGAACAGTGTCAAGTGATATGTTGTACAGTGTCAAGCGATATGTTGTACAGTGTCAAGCGATATGTTGAACAGTGTCAAGCGATATGTTGTACAGTGTCAAGCGATATGTTGAACAGTGTCAAGCGATATGTTGTACAGTGTCAAGCGATGTGTTGATGAGCAGTGACTGCTCCAGCTGGGTCGTCCAGCATCCCAGCCAGACACCCCTATTAATCCAACTAACTCACACCCGTGGCCAAAGCACGAAAATGTATTTTCCAGTGGTTGCATTCCTTTAAGTACTATTTCAATTGAGGTACTTAAAATTGCTTGAAGATCTTTAAATAAAAGCACTTAGCTCAAGAAGAGATCACATTTTGTACAGATACCCTGTCCCATTGGATCTCAGGGAGATCTTGCGAATGGAATGAACACTTCACAGCAAATGATTGTTTTCCCAAAATACCCCTAAAATATTTAAAGGATAATCTATTCAATAGCACGAAAGGCGAGTCTCCAGTGAAACTAAAATGTGACCTTGAGAATGATCAGAGTGTAAGTAAATGTTGCAAACAGCTACTTCTTACCTGCCAAAACACCGTGACATCATGGACGTTGGAATGACAGACCTCTGAGTAGAAGCTGCCTTGTGTAGTGTGTGGCCCGGTAGACGGCACTGTCAGTGAGTGAGGGAGTAAGATTTTATAAAGATTTCAGCAATATTTCATCAATATAACAGCAGGCAAAAAGCTTAATACATTGTACTAAAATCACATTGCTGGTTTGAATATTAAGAGCGAAGACTTTCACCATTTGACTCCTGCACTGCCACTGAACCCGATGAATTGGAAATATGAAATACATGAAAGGAAATGGTCAGTGGTACTTAGCTTCTGGAATTTGGTACCCGGTGAATGTCAAAGATCATGCCAAAGTCAAATGTTAGACATTAGATAGTGATAAAGCACACAAACCTACTTTCAAGATATTCGTCATTCAAGAGTGAGTGAGTGAGTTTGGTTTTACGCTGCTTTTAGCAATATTCCAGCAACATCACGGCGGGGGACACCAGAAATGGGCTTCACACAATGTACCCATGTGGGGATTCGAACCGGATTCTTCAAGATATTCGGTCATTCAAGAAAAATATTAGTGTGACATGAATTAAAATATAATTTTCTTGTGCTCATTCAGACTTCTGATAGTGTGCAAAAAAAAGACACATTATGTTTCATTTACAGGGAATTGAGGTTTTTTTTGCTCTAAGATACTGTAAGCATTTTGTGTTAGTTATCACTTTCATGCCAAAACAAGTTTGTCATACTCTTTCTCAAATATAGATATTTGTATTTGTGTCAACCCACATCAGATTTACACAAATAAGGAAATGGGCGACTCTGTAACATTTTTAACACTTAAATGTCAAGGAATGTCGGAATCAGATCCTTGAGATGCTTCTTTATAGCTGGGAACATGGGTCCATTTATCATCCTCACTCTGGGCGGAGATTTCTCTCAAAACATCGTCATCAGAGAGCATGTGTCCTGCCATGATTTTGTGGCTTGTCATGGTCTCGCCAAAAGGGCACCACACGTATGTGCCTCATCCTAATTATAGGCATGGGGGCGGTGGTGCAGACTATTGATAAATGCGTTCGCTCGTCATGCCGAAGACCCGGGTTCGATGCCCAACATGGGTACAATATGTGTAGCCTATTTCTGGTGTCCCCGCCGTTATATTGCTGGAATATTGCTAAAAGCGGCGTAAAACCAAACTCACTCACTATAGGCATGATGACACTCTGCACCTTGCCAAGGTAGGGGAGATAACTCATCCTCATATAGCAATAAAGGGCCTTGAAAACCAAGAAATATAATTATCTTGAAAAATCATGATGTGGGTAGTTCACTATTTTACCCCAACCCCAAATGTTCACCTACATCTTGAGTTAGCAGCAGCTCTGACTAACGTATGACCTTCACTACTCACACCCAACCTCCAACACTCACACCCAACCTCCAACACTCACACCTGACCTCCGACACTCATACCCGACTTCTGACACTCACACCCAACCTCCAACACTCACACCTGACCTCCAACACTCACATCTGACTTCCGACACTCACACCCGACCTCCAACACTCACACCCGACCTCCAACACTCACACCCGACCTCCAACACTCACACCCTGACCTCCAACACTCACACCCGACCTCCAACACTCACACCCGACCTCCAACACTCACACCCGACCTCCAGCACTCACACCCGACCTCCAACACTCACACCCAGTCTAAGTAAACTTTGGCTCAGCATTATTCGTTACACTGTTATACTGAGTCTAACAAAACCTTGTGGAAGGTCGCGTCAGGTAACCTTTGAGGGACCTATGACCGTCCAATCGACGGACGAACAGATTTAACCAATCAGACAACAGCTACTATTTAGGGTTTAGCGGGACTTACAAAATGGATATTCTCTTCCCCGGTCGCCAGCACTGATATCATAACAAATGAAAACCCGCATAAAACACAGATATATGACCTGCAGAATATACTCTTTTGGGTTTCTGTTGCTAATATTTCCGCAAGCTGACATCCTTGAATACTGACAAAACTCTATTCTCAGTGACTGTTTACTCACTCTTGTGGCGTGCTCCATGTGCATCACTCGGAAGTGATCGTATGGAAAATAGTATTCGGAATAGTTAGGGTACAAAACTTTTTCAAGGTAAAAGTTCAAAAGGTATGTGCGAATGTTAACGTTCGCGATTTGGTAAGCTGTGTTCTGATTGGTCCATTGAAAAGGTCAGCTGACGCGACCTTCCACAAGGTTTTGTATAGCAGTGTAACAAACAATATTGAGCCTAATTTTTTTTAGACTGCACTCACACTCAACCTCCGACACTCACACCTGCGACCCAATGCTCACACCCAACCTTCGACACTCACACCCAACCTCCGACACACCTGCGATCCAACGCTCACACCCAACCTCCGACACTCACACCTGCGATCCAACACTCACATCCGACCTCCAACACTCACACACGACGCTCACACCCCACCTCCAACACACACACCTGACCTCCAACACTACACACCCCACCTCCAACACTCACACCTGACCTCCAACACTCTACACCTGACCTCCAACACACTCCAACCTCCAACACTCACCACCTGACCTCCAACACTCACACCTCCAACAGTCCCCTCCAACACTCACACTCTGACCTCCAACACTCACACCCCACCTCCAACACTCACACCTGACCTCCAACACTCACACCTGACCTCCAACACTCACACCTCCCACCTCCAACACTCACCTCCAGCACTTCTCATACCTGACCTCCAACACTCACACCTGACCTCCAACACTCACCTGACCTCCAACACTCACACCCACCCCACCTCACTCACATCCACCCTGACCTCCAACACTCACACCTCCCCACCTCCAACACTCACACCTGACCTCCAACACTCTCACACCTGACCTCCAACACTCACACCCTGACCTCCAACACTCACTCACAACTTGACCTCCAACACCTCACACAATTCACACCTCCAACACTCACACTTTGGACCTCAACACTCACACCCCACCTCCAACACTCCACCTACACTCACACCCCTACCTCCAACACTCACACCCCACCTCCAACACACACCAACACGCACACTGACCTCCAACACTCACACCTGACTGACCTCCAACACCTCACACCCACACCTCCAACACTCACACCTGACCTCCAACACTCACACCCACCTCCAACACTCACACCTGACCTCCAACACTCACCCAACCTCCAACACTCACACCCCACCTCCAACACTCACACACCCTCCACCTCCAACACTCACACCCCACCTCCAACACTCACACCTAACCTCCAACACTCACACCTGACCTCCAACACTCACACACCCACCTCCAACACTCACACCTGACCTCCAACACTCACACCTGACCTCCAACACTCAACCCTCCAACACTCACACCTTGGGCTCCACCTCACAACACTCCAACACCCCACCTCCAACACTCACACCTGACCTCCAACACTCAACTGACCTCCTCCAGCACTCACACCCTGACCTCCAACACTCACACCTGACCTCCAACACTCACACCCTGACCTCCAACACTCACACCTGACCTCCAACACTCACACCCAACCTCCAACACTCACACCCCACCTCCAACACCTCACACCTCCACCTCCAACACTCACACCCCCTCCCAACCTCCAACACTCACCTCCACCTCCTCCACACTCACACCCCACCTCCAACACTCACACCTGACCTCCAACACTCCTCACACCCGACCTGACAAAACAACACTCACACCCAACCTCCAACACTCACACCCCACCTCCAACACTCACACCCTCCACCTCCAACACTCACACCTCCACCCCACCTCCAAACACTCACACCTGACCTCCAACACTCACACCCCACCTCCAACACTCACACCCCACCTCCAACACTCACACCCCACCTCCAACACTCACACCTGACCACCTCCCAACACACACCTGACCTCCAACACTCACACCCAACCCCAACACTCACACCCCACCTCCAACACTCACCTGACCTCCAATACTCACACCCCACCTCCAACACTCACACCCTGACCTCCAACACTCACACCCCACCTCCAACACTCACACCCGACCTCCAACACTCACACCCAACCTCCAACACTCACACCCGACCTCCAACACTCACACCCGACCTCCAACACTCACACCTGACCTCCAACACTCACCATCTTCTAGTGTCCTCTTGGTCCTCCTGATCTTGTTGCTCCAGTATCCAGTGGTCAGTGAGGGTCGGGTGTCAATCTCCACCTCATACTGGGTGTACGGCCTCAAGCCGGTCTCCGTCCTACTGAAGTGTGGAGGCTCCTCATCAAAGTTAGGTTTAGGTGGGATGCGGATTTCCTGTTGCCCAGATTTAAAGTTACGTCATTTGATAATAGCTTCCAAAACAATAAATAAATATAACCCCGAACAACTCTAGATCTAGACCAGTTCTTGTAGACATGATTTGTAAAAAATGAAAAACCCGGCCTTCTGTTCCAGTGGTTGATATCATGATCAACAGTCCATGTCGTCACGGCAACATGAATGCCAAGCAACCAAGGTGAGCATGACTGAGTCATGGCATACACAGTATTTCTACTACAGTTGACCTTGGTGGTGGGTCAGAGGCCCATGACAGGTGACTTGAACAATCACTGTACCAATACACCTCTATATTGGAATACTACTTTCTAAAAAGTCATGATTGTTGCTCGTGTTTGCTGAGATGGAATGAGGTGAGGTGAGGTGAGGTGAGGTGAGGTGAGGTGAGGTGAGGTGAGGTGAAATTGGGTTTAACGTCGTGCTTGAGAATATTTCGCTCATATGACGACGTGTGTATGTGTATGTGCGGCTGCTTGTACTAGCCCAGACTTAAGCTGGTTTTATAGTGCTAGCCCACTGAGATACCACGCCGCAGTGAAGCATGAATACCCCACTCAGACACTTTATACTGACTCCGAGCCGACCAGTCCTTGTTGTACCCATTAATGCCGAGCGACAGGCAGGGACCAACAAGTACCATATTTTAACGTCTTTTGGTATGACGCGGTCGGGGATCGAACCCGCGACCTTCCGCTCTCCGGGCGGACGCTCTAACCACTACACCACGGAGGCGGTCATGAGATGGATGACTTTCAGAAAATAGCACATGTTCTGTTTTCATGCAACAGGTACAGGACCAGCACACAGGTTTCAAACCCTGGTCAATATGGGTACTTCAGTGTTAATTTCCAGCAAAAAGTGGCAGCTGTATTTGTCACATGAAGAAAATTAGTACATACAAAGATCATGGTTCAGGAACTACTGATGACAGAGTTGTCTCCCTTAGCCATGCCAGGAGTTACTGATATTAGGCTTGAGTCTCACCCATAATAAGCTATCTGATCTGTCAGCACCATGCTGCTGACAGAGAGACCTGCAGCATTTCAGTACTTTCCTCCACCCATGATGTCACCGAATATCTCCTCAAAACAAGTTAAACCCTTCCCACTCTCTTAATTTGCATAATTCTGCAGTCATAGAGATATCAGACAATGATATTTCGTATCCATGCACACAAAAGAAGCAGAATGGAATCATACCTTCCAGGCTGGGTCATCCTTTTCATGAAAACGAATTCGGTACATTTTCTCTCGATGGGGTCTGTTATGATTCCAGATCAAGGTGAAATTAGATTTTGTTACAGTGATGTTGATTACATTCACTGGATCAGGTTTAACTGGAAAACAGAATATCCATACAAATAAAGTTTTTAAAGCAATGTCACTTGTGATTTCTTCTCACCAATGTTCAGACTAATGTTGGCTTTATATAGGAGGTCAGGTGGTCATAGAAATATCGAGATCATCAGCAGTTCTCAGGCTAAATTAGTAAGAAATGACCTTGACCTTTAAAGTCAGCCATTTTTATCCCAACTATTTTGGCTATTATACATTATGTTTACATGGTTACCCTGATTCACCAATGGCAGTTTTGTCCAATCTTCATTCAGATATTGTGTAAAATTAAAGTATCTGAATTTCAAGAGATTGCCAACTCCAAACTGTGTTAGAATATCAATGGTTGATTAAAACTTACAACAGAACACCCAACAAGATCCTTACCAAGATCATTAGATTTAAAGGACGCTGGTTTGACATTTACACTATCATTTGTTCTCTTGTTCTTCACACGGACTGTATACACGATTTCCAGAGAGTTGTATCTTGAAAAGTAGCACCTCGTCTTGGTCTGGTTTGGACATAGAGCTGCCCTGTTGACATGCAAAAGGGAACCATGTCATGATATTGAAGACACGTATGTATGTATCTTTACTGCAATGGATGCGCCATTTAGGTGTAGATGCTAACACCGTTATCGAGCAAGTGATGAAGTTGTCTATCCATTGATATAGTGATCTTGATCATCATACCAGTTTCTAAATGCCACTCAAACAAGACATACAATACAATACAATACAATACAATACAATACCAAATCATCCAGGTGTTAATATATTTTAATCTATCACCACACCTGCAGGTATTGATGAATGTGAGATGATGAAACCTGTGGTTGATACCATAAGCAATAATTCATCCTGGCAGAGACAGAGACTATCACCATCTTTAGTTACGGTTGAAACTGGTAAAGGTGATCTTTTACCATCTTCATCTGCATGTACAAATATACACATCTAACTGTTAATTTTCTTCAAGCAGTTATAAATTACATACAGTGTTTATTAATTTTTGTCTCATGATCTTCTGAAATGTCATTTTCAGAGTGTAAACACTAAGTCAGAGGTAGGTACAGAATGATTATCTTCTTATAGCATGGCATTCATCACTGAAAGGGCACCATGCAAACACATTTGATACAATCTCAGGGAAGCTATGTATTGTATTAGTATACCTGAATAAAGAATCATGTTGTATAGTAGTAGGTATGGTGGCAATCAGAGACGGAGGAAGTTGGGCATTTGATCTTCCATTACTTGGTCTGCAGATACCAGACAAAATCAGGAGCAGATACAATAAAAAGTCTGCTTATCACGTTCATGAAGGTCTCCAGATCGTCTCCCTATTTTACATGATATGTTTTGTGATATTATTGGCTGATAACAGTAGGGTCTAACTGAAGAGACTGACTGAAGGGTCTAGCTGAAGAGACTGATTGAAGGATCTAGCTGAAGGGTGTGATTGAGTGGACTGACTGAAGGGTGTGATTGAGTGGACTGACTGAAGGGTCTAAGTGAAGGGTGTGATGGAGTGGACTGACTGAAGGGTGTGATGGAGTGGACTGACTGAAGGGTGTGATTGAGTGGACGGACTGAAAGGTCAAAGTGAAGGGTGTGATGGAGTGGACTGACTGAAGGGTGTGATGGAATTGACTGACTGAAGGGCATGATTGAGTGGACTGACTGAAGGGTGTAGCCGAAGGGTGTGATTGAGTGGACTGACTGAAGGGTGTGATCGAGTGGACTGACTGAAGGGTGTGATTGAGTGGACTGAAGGAGTCTAGCTGAAGGGTGTGAAGGGGTGTCTAGCTGAAGGGCTGAAGGGTGTGATTGAGTGGACTGATTGAAGGGTCTAGCTGAAGGGTGTGATTGAGTGGACTGACTGAAGGATCTAGCTGAAGGGTGTGATTGAGTGGACTGACTGAAGGGACTAGCTGAAGGATGTGATTGAGTGGACTGACTGAAGGGTGTGATTGAGTGGACGGACTAACGGGTGTAGCTGAAGGGTGTGATTGAGTGGACTGACTGAAGGGTGTGATTGAGTGGACTGACTGAAGAATCTAGCTGAAGGGTGTGATTGAGTGGACTGACTGAAGGGTGTGACTGGACTGAAGAATCTAGCTGAAGGGTGTGATTGAGTGGACTGACTGAAGAGGTGTGATGGAGCGGACTGACTGAGCTGAAGAGGTGTGATTGAGTGGACTGACTGAAGGGTCTGAAGGATCTGACTGAAGGAATGAAGGGTGTGGATTGAGACTGAAGGGTGTAGCTGACTGACTGAAGGATCTAGAAGGGTGTGATTGACTGGACTGACTGAAGGGTCTAGCTGAAGGGTGTGATTGAGTGGACTGACTGAAGCGTGTGTGACTGAGTGGGACTGACTGAAGGGTGTGATTGATGGACTGAGCTGAAGGGTGTGATGGAGTGGACTGACTGAAGGGTGTGATTGAATTGAGTGGACTGACTGAAGGGTGTGATGTGATGGAGTGGACTGACTGAAGGGTCTAGCTGAAGGGTGTGATTGAGTGGACTGACTGAAGGGTCTAGCTGAAGGGTGTGATTGAGTGGACTGACTGAAGGGTGCGATTGAGTGGACTGACTGAAGGGTGTGATTGAATGGACTGACTGAAGGGTGTGATTGAGTGGACTGACTGAAGGATCTAGCTGAAGGGTGTGATTGAGTGGACTGACTGAAGGGTCTAGCTGAAGGGTGTGATTGAGTGGACTGACTGAAAGGTGCGATTGAGTGGACTGACTGAAAGGTGTGATTGAGTGGACTGACTGAAGGGTCTAGCTGAAGGGTGTGATTGAGTGGACTGACTGAAGGGTGTGATTGAGTGGACTGACTGAAGGGTGTGATTGAGTGGACTGACTGAAGGGTGTGATTGAGTGGACTGACTGAAGGGTCTAGCTGAAGGGTGTGATTGAGTGGACTGACTGAAGGGTGTGATTGAGTGGACTGACTGAAGGGTCTAGCTGAAGGGTGTTATGGAGCGGACTGACTGAAGGGTCTAGCTGAAGGTGTCAGTGGAAGTGGATGACTGAAGGGTGTGATTGAGTGGATGAGTCTGAAGGGGTCTTAAGTCTACTATTATGATTCCCATCACCAACCCAAAGCTCTGACAATTAAATCTGCAAACCAACTAATAAACAGAAATGGCCAAAGTGTTGGAGGGGTTGAAGGAAGGTGTCAGTAGGAAGGACAGGATGAAGACACTGAGTTAGTGGATGAGTGAGTGAGTGAGAGTAGGGTTTGACTCCACTGTCGGCTCCACCTTATCAACTGGACGACCTTAATGCATACATCACTGTGTTCATGTCATGCAGAGAGATTGTGTTGTAAATGCAATGAACATTACCCAGTGAGATCTGTGGAATTATCACTGAAAAATTAGTGTTGAAAAATACAAACACAATGATTATGACCAGTTTAAGGTTGTCTGGTATTTCCAGAAGAGACTTGTATTGTATTATTGTTAACATTATTGTCAAAATATATATGATAGTTTTGTACAGCCTCCTGTAGCTGTGAAAACATTATAAGATAATGTTGTGTGTGAAGTGTGTTGACATTGATGGCTGGTGAAGTATTGTAAAAACTGGCTTGGCCATCTTCACCTGGTAAAGTATTGTCAATACTGTCACGATCTCTTTTTCATCTGGTGATCTATACTCGTCATATTGTCTCATGGTGAAGGGTATTGTCAATACTCATTGTCACATTGTCTCATGGTGAGGGTATTGACAGTACTCATTGTCATATTGTCTCATGGTGAAGGGTATTGTCAATACTCATTGTCATATTGTCTCGTGGTGAAGGGTATTGTCAATACTCACTGTCATATTGTGTCATGGTGAAGGGTATTGTCAACACTCATTGTCTCATGGTGAAGGGTATTGTCAATACTCATTGTCATATTGTCTCATGGTGAAGGGTATTGTCGACACTCATTGTCTCATGGTGAAGGGTATTGTCAATACTCATTGTCATATTGTCTCGTGGTTAAGGGTATTGTAGGAACTCATTGTCATATTGTCTTGTGGTGAAGGGTATTGTCAATACTCATTGTCATATTGTGTCATGGTGAAGGGTAATATCAACACTCATTGTCATATTGTCTCGTGGTGAAGGGTATTGTCAATACTCATTGTCATATTGTGTCATGTTGAAGTGTTATGTCAATACGCATTGTCTCATGGTGAAGGGTAGTGTCAATACTCATTGTCATATTGTCTTGCAGGGAAGATTATAGTCAATACGCATTGTCTCGTGGTGAAGGGTATTGTCAATACTCATTGTCATATTGTCTTGCAGGGAAGATTATAGTCAATACGCATTGTCTCATGGTGAAGGGTAGTGTCAATACTCATTGTCATATTGTCTTGCAGGGAAGATTATAGTCAATACACATTGTCTCATGGTGAAGGGTATTGTCAATACTCATTGTCATATTGTCTCATGGTGAAGGGTATTGTCAATACTCATTGTCACATTGTGTCATGGTGAAGGGTATTGTCAATACTCATTGTCATATTGTCTCATGGTGAAGGGTATTGTCAATACTCATTGTCTCATGGTGAAGGGTATTGTCAATACTCATTGTCATATTGTCTCATGGTGAAGGGTATTGTCAATACTCATTGTCATATTGTGTCATGTTGAAGGGTATTGTCAATACTCATTGTCACATTGTCTCATGGTGAAGGGTATTGTCAATACTCATTGTCACATTGTCTCATGGTGAAGGGTATTGTCAACACTCATTGTCATATTGTCTTGCAGGGAAGATTATAGTCAATACGCATTGTCTCATGGTTAAGGGTATTGTCACAACTCATTCTCATATTGTCTTGCAGGAAAGAGTTTAGTCAATACGCATTGTCTCATGGTGAAGGGTATTGTCAACACTCATTGTCTCATGGTGAAGGGTATTGTCAACACTCATTGTCATATTGTCTTGAAGGGAAGATTATAATCAATACGCATTGTCTCATGGTGAAGGGTATTGTCAATAGTCATTGTCATATTGTGTCATGGAGAAGGGTATTGTCAACACTCATTGTCATATTGTCTCATGGTGAAGGGTATTGTCAATACGCATTGTGTCATGGTGAAGGGTATTGTCAACCCTCATTGTCTCATGGTGAAGGGTATTGTCAACACTCATTTTCATATTGTCTCATTGTGAAGGGTATTGTCAATAAGCATTGTCTCATGGTGAACGGTATTGTCAACACTCATTGTCATGTTGTCTCATTGTGAAGGGTATTGTCAACACTCATTGTCATATTGTCTCATGGTGAAGGGTATTGTCAACACTCATTGTCATATTGTCTCATGGTGAAGGGTATTGTCAACACCCATTGTCATACTGTCTCATGGTGAAGGGTATTGTAAATACACATTGTCATATTGTGTCATAGAGAAGGGTATTGTCAATACTCATTGTCATATTGTCTCGTGGTGAAGGGTATTGTCAATACACATTGTCACATTGTGTCATGGAGAAGGGTATTGTCAATACTCATTGTCTTATTGTCTCGTGGTGAAGGGTATTGTCAATACTCATTGTCACATTGTCTCGTGGTGAAGGGTATTGTGAACACTCATTGTCATATTGTCTCGTGGTGAAGGGTATTGTCAATACTCATTGTCATATTGTGTCATGGAGAAGGGTATTGTCAATACTCATTGTTATATTGTGTCATGGAGAAGGGTACTGTCAATGCTCATTGTCACATTGTCTCGTGGTGAAGGGTACTGTCAATGCTCATTGTCATATTGTGTCATGGAGAAGGGTACTGTCAATACTCATTGTCATATTGTGTCATGGTGAAGGGTAATATGAATACTCATTGTCATATTGTCTCATGGTGAAGGGAATTGTCAATACTCATTGTCACATTGTCTTGTGGTGAAAGGTATTGTTAATACTCATTGTCACATTGTCTTGTGGTGAAGGGTATTGTTAATACTCATTGTCACATTGTCTCATGGTGAAGGGTAATATCAATACTCATTGTCATATTGTCTCATGGTAAAGGGTAATGTCAATACACACTGTCAAGGGTATTCAATACTCATTGTCATATTGTCTCATGGTGACGGGTAATGTCAGTACACACTGTCATATTGTCTTGTGGTGAAGGGTAATGTCAGTACACGCTGTCATATTGTCTTGTGGTGAAGGGTATCATCAATACTCATTGTCATATTGTCTCATGGTAAAGGGTAATGTCAATACACACTGTCATATTGTATCGTGGTGAAGGGTAATGTCAGTACACACTGTCATATTGTATCGTGGTGAAGGGTATTGTCAATACACACTGTCATATTGTATCGTGGTGAAGGGTATTGTCAATACACACTGTCATATTGTATCGTGGTGAAGGGTATTGTCAATACACACTGTCATATTGTATCGTGGTGAAGGGTTTTGTCAATACACACTGTCATATTGTATCGTGGTGAAGGGTATTGTCAATACACACTGTCATATTGTATCGTGGTGAAGGGTATTGTCAATACACACTGTCATATTGTATCGTGGTGAAGGGTATTGTCAATACACACTGTCATATTGTATCGTGGTGAAGGGTATTGTCAATACACACTGTCATATTGTATCGTGGTGAAGGGTAATGTCAATACACACTGTCATATTGTATCGTGGTGAAGGGTATTGTCAATACACACTGTCATATTGTATCGTGGTGAAGGGTATTGTCAATACACACTGTCATATTGTATCGTGGTGAAGGGTAATGTCAATACACACTGTCATATTGTATCGTGGTGAAGGGTATTGTCAATACACACTGTCATATTGTATCGTGGTGAAGGGTATTGTCAATACACACTGTCATATTGTATCGTGGTGAAGGGTATTGTCAATACACACTGTCATATTGTATCGTGGTGAAGGGTATTGTCAATACACACTGTCATATTGTATCGTGGTGAAGGGTATTGTCAATACACACTGTCATATTGTATCGTGGTGAAGGGTATTGTCAATACACACTGTCATATTGTATCGTGGTGAAGGGTATTGTCAATACACACTGTCATATTGTATCGTGGTGAAGGGTATTGTCAATACACACTGTCATATTGTATCGCGGGTGTCAATACACACTGTCATATTGTATCGTGGTGAAGGGTATTGTCAATACACACTGTCATATTGTATCGTGGTGAAGGGTATTGTCAATACACACTGTCATATAGTATCGTGGTGAAGGGTATTGTCAATACACACTGTCATATTGTATCGTGGTGAAGGGTATTGTCAATGCTCATTGTCCTAAGTTATTTTGTAGTTCAGTCTTGTCTGACAAATTTCAGTACTCTCTACCGACATCAAGAGGCTAACTAATGAAGGTCAACCGTTCGATGTAAAGTTCCAAAGTGCTTTGTTCTCCTAGTGACTGGGAGAGTGAGTGTAGCCTGCAGTCTTCTAGCTGTATCCTGGTGTCCTATAAGCTAACAAACTGAATCATCATTCATCTACCATCCAGGCAAACACAACCTGTGAAGGTGCGGGTTAGAATGTGCCTTCAGTAACCCATGCTTGTCGTAAGAGGCGACTAACGGGGTCGGGTGGTCAGGCTCGCTGACTTAGTTAAAACATCATCAGTTCCCAATTGCACAGGCTGATGCTTATGCTGTTGATCACTGAATTGTCTGGTGCAGACTCGATTATTTATAGACCGCCGCCATATAGCTGGACTATTGCTGAGTGCAGCGTAAAACTAAACTCACTTACTCACTCCAGACAACCACCAGGGACTGGGGGTCTATTCATAATCAGCCCTGGGAAACAATCAAGTCATGCAGGTGGAACCATTGTGACATTTTGTTCCTGTGAAACTTCAAGTGGACCATATACACCATACTGGTCAAACAACATGTCAGAGTCGAACTCGGGTCTTTGGTGTGATGAGTGAATGCTTTAACCACTCTGCCACCCCATCGCCCCACAACATGTCACAAACTACAGTCTGTCTGGTTTCATTTGAGACTGATGAATTGCTCACTAACACAAAATCTAATAATTGCAACAAAACCAAATTTTGCACAGTCACATGAAATCTACAGACTAACTATGATGATTTGTCTCATAATTTTGGACACCTGAATGAAAAAGTTGTTTAACAAATGACCATTATTTTGTTGTCAATTTTTGCTATTTTTTATAAAGGGGGGGACCACTTGCTGGTAGAACAGCCGGGTAATCACACGTGCAATTCAGACCCCTGGAGTTGCACTTTGGAAACCATGCCAGTGGTTGATGAAATGAGCACCGATCCATCCAGTCAGAGCAGGATGACCAACAATAAACCAAGTCCTTACAACCAATTTATCTGTTGGCCTCATGGGCCCAAAATAGGTCCATTTCTGTCCTGGACACTAAACCCATCTGATTGTGTTAGCTGTTTTGGAAAAAGTACATTTAATGCTTATCTATATTAAACAGGCAAATCTTAATACATACCTTCTCCCCATTTTGAACAGAAACATTACTTCAATATTGGAAGCATTGACATAGTTTACACCAAGGTCCCAGTGACAGGTCAGTGGAGAGTCCCAGTTGTCCTTCACACAGGTCATGTTCACCACTGGCTCAGGGTAATCTGGAACAGTGATAATCATAGTGATGTTACAACGGGCTTAGGGTAATCTGGAACAGTGATAATCACAGAGTGATGTTACAACGGGCTCTGGAACAGTGATAATCAGGGTAATCTGGAACAGTGATAATCACTGTGAGTGATGTTACAACAAGCTTAGGGTAATCTGGAACAGTGATAATCACAGAGTGATGTTACAACAAGCTTAGGGTAATCTGGAACAGTGATAATCACAGAGTGATGTTACAACAAGCTTAGGGTAATCTGGAACAGTGATAATCACAGAGTGATGTTACAACAAGCTTAGGGTAATCTGGAACAGTGATAATCACAGAGATGATGTTACAAATCACAGCTTAGGGTAATCTGGAACAGTGATAATCACAGAGTGATGTTACAACAAGCTTAGGGTAATCTGGAACAGTGATAATCACAGAGTGATGTTACAACAAGCTTAGGGTAATCTGGAACAGTGATAATCACAGAGTGATGTTACAACAAGCTTAGGGTAATCTGGAACAGTGATAATCACAGAGTGATGTTACAAACAAGCTTAGGGTAATCTGGAACAGTGATAATCACAGAGTGATGTTACAACTGGCTCAGGGTAATCTGGAACAGTGATAATCACAGAGTGATGTTACAACAAGCTTAGGGTAATCTGGAACAGTGATAATCACAGAGTGATGTTACAACAAGCTTAGGTAATCTGGAACAGTGATAATCACAGAGTGATGTTACAACAAGCTTAGGGTAATCTGGAACAGTGATAATCACAGAGTGATGTTACAACAAGCTTAGGGTAATCTGGAACAGTGATAATCACAGAGTGATGTTACAACAAGCTTAGGGTAATCTGGAACAGTGATAATCACAGAGTGATGTTACAACAAGCTTAAGGTAATCTGGAACAGTGATAATCACAGAGTGATGTTACAACTGGCTCAGGGTAATCTGGAATCACTGAGTGATGTTACAACTGGCTTAGGGTAATCTGGAACAGTGATAATCACTGAGTGATGTTACAACTGGCTTAGGGTAATCTGGAACAATGATAATCACAGAGTGATGTTACAACCGTTAAGGGTAATCTGGAACAGTGATAATCACAGAGTGATGTTACAACTGGTTCAGGGTAATCTGGAACATTGATAATCACAGAGTGATGTTACAACTGGCTCAGGGTAATCTGGAACAGTGATAATCACAGAGTGAGTTACAACTGGCTTAGGGTAATCTGGAACAGTGATAATCACTGAGTGATGTTACAACTAGCTTAGGGTAATCTGGAACAGTGATAATCACTGAGTGATGTTACAACCGGTTAGGGTAATCTGGAACAGTGATAATCACAGAGTGATGTTACAACAGGTTAGGGTAATCTGGAACAGTGATAATCACAGAGTGATGTTACAACTGGTTCAGGGTAATCTGGAACAGTGATAATCACAGAGTGATGTTACAACTGGCTCAGGGTAATCTGGAACAGTGATAATCACTGAGTGATGTTACAACTGGCTCAGGGTAATCTGGAACATTGATAATCACTGAGTGATGTTACAACTAGCTTAGGGTAATCTGGAACAGTGATAATCACAGAGTGATGTTACAACCGGTTAGGGTAATCTGGAACAGTGATAATCACAGAGTGATGTTACAACTGGCTTAGGGTAATCTGGAACAGTGATAATCACAGAGTGATGTTACAACAAGCTTTGTGTAATCTGGAATAGTGACCAATCTTGCCCTGGATGGCATGTTATCAATGACCAATCTTGCCCCGGATGGCATGTTATCAATGACCCATCTTGCCCTGGATGGCATGTTATCAATGACCCATCTTGCCCTGGATGGCGTGTTATCAACGACCTATCTTGCCCTGGATGGCATGTTATCAATGACCTATCTTGCCCTGGATGGTACAATATCAGACACCCATCTGGATGGTGTGTTTGATGTGTGTTTGTTGCGTAATGCTTCAGTAAGCAATGATGCTTTTATTTTTACAGCAGCCTGAAAATAATTGAGTCCAGTTAACAACTTGACCAAACAAACCAGTAACTGCTACAAATGTCACCCCATCGCCTTAGCTTGACCACCCAGTTCATGTCGTGTCCCAGACCCAGACCCATTTATATCCCACCGTCTACAATCACTGATATCTGGACACATGTAACCCAATATACACTCAAGTCAAAGGCCAGTAAGTGGACTCACGTTCAACCTCCACCACGCGGGATCCCACAAACAGACTGCCATCGCCCTCATCGGTTCCTACCCAGCAGTAGTACTTCCCAGCATCATGTAGAGAGCCGATGGTCCGGTTTGTCGCAGCCGTTCGGTCGTCAATGATGGTCATGCTTACATTCAAGTTGTCCCCCTTCTCCAGAAACAACAGGCCTGAGTCGTAAGTCGTGGAACTATTCAGACGACAGGTTAGCCGCAGCTGTTGACCAATTAAAACATAGTCCCTCCTGGAGTTGACGGAACCAGTTCTGTAACCCAACAACATGTTTTCAGAAGGTTGTTATACCTAATACCATCTTGCCTGAAAGGTGCGATATCAGATAGAACCTTGCCCTGAAGGTGATATCAGATAGCACCTTGCCCTGAAGGGTGTGATATCAGATAGCACCTTGCCCTGAAGGGTGTGATATCAGATAGCACCTTGTCCTGAAGGGTGTGATGTCAGATAGCACCTTGCCCTGAAGGGTATGATATCAGATAGCACCTTGCCCTGAAGGGTGTGATATCAGATAGCACCTTGCCCTGAAGGGGGTGATATCAGATAGCACCTTGCCCTGAAGGGTGTGATATCAGATAGCACCTTGTATTGAAGGGTGTGATATCAGATAGCACCTTGTATTGAAGGGTGTGATATCAGATAGCACCTTGCCCTAAAGGGGTGATATCAGAGAGCACCTTGCCCTAAAAGGGGTGATATCAGATAGCACCTTGCCCTGAAGGGTGTGATATCAGATAGCACCTTGTATTGAAGGGTGTGAGTATACGTTAGTACCCTCCTCAAGGGTGATATGGATTTCAACGCTCGAGCCGTCAGGCGAGAGCGTTGAATCCATATCACCCGCAGAGGGGGGGGTGCTAACCTACTTATACCACGTGGGCGCCAAATGGACTCGTACATTGCTTGTTGCACGTGTGTTTCCTGCACCGCCAAGGTTGTTATCCACATATCAACCTCTGCACGTGCAGATAGAAGGTTGATACACAGAAAATCAACCTGCCAGAACAATGGACATAACATACCCTAGTGGTATAATATCAGATAGCACCTTGTATTGAAGTGTTTGGTACCACTGCCAGTCAGTATTTCAACTCTTGTATAGAACATAAAAGATTTAAGACTTCTGCTCAAAACACATTGAAAGCTGAAACTAATCCAGATCACCTTTGTTCATTGAACTTCATCCTCTATACAGGGCTCATATTGTTGTAGACCTACACTACGCCCTGCATCCATCACAAGAGACAATTCCAACATATTCCAACAATTTTGAGCATTTGGCATATCCAAAAGAAAAATGTAATTTTTCAAGTAAAATTGATATTTTTATACTTATCCTGACTCATGATCTTTTGCTTATCTCCCTTTTCCTTGCGAATGGTAGTGGAACACTTGAATCCCTTGAAGTTCCCGAAGCGGACGTAAAAATACACTCACCCACGAGTTACCTCCCTTTTCCCACGTAAACAGTCATGTGACCAGCCTTACTTGTCACTCTCTCCTGATTTTTCTGCCCAAGCACTTGGATCTGCTGTGAAATCCGAAATGTTTCCAGCGGGGAGGTCGGGAGGGCTTGACCTCATGAGTCAGGATAAGTATCTTTTGCTTATAGAATCCGATGGATTGATGGCGGGTCAGGCCACTTCCTGGATTCATCAGCTGTCCTTAGATACGTCCTGTATCCCCCCCATGGGATCTGCGTACGTAGCAGCATTTCCAAGATCCTATTCTTCCAACTTCCGTTATAACTCGGGGGGGGACCACTTCTTGTCTTACTTCCATCTCAGACAAGTTGAATCGTCTTGATTCATGTGGCTTCAGATAAACTAGTAACTTCTTATTACTAGATATCTTATAACAACCCAAAGATTATGATTACATCTTTATCATAAATGAGTTGCAACCCCTTCACGTACAGGTAAGATCTTTACCCGTACAGGATCTTTAATCATTCATGCTAGCCTGTCCTGGACTGTGCGCATGGACTTTCAAACTAATACTTTTCTTTAGTAAAAGTTATCAACAAGTCAACGTGATAAAGGGTGAGATTTTCCAACTCAGCTCCTTTGTGAAGCCCTTAGTAGC
This sequence comes from Haliotis rubra, assembly GCF_003918875.1. Taxonomy (NCBI): domain Eukaryota; kingdom Metazoa; phylum Mollusca; class Gastropoda; order Lepetellida; family Haliotidae; genus Haliotis; species Haliotis rubra. The sequence goes on along the minus strand of NW_025767063.1, from coordinate 564,652 downwards.
TGTGCTACAACGAGAGGCCCATATTAGTGAATGCCTGAGACGTCTTCAGTGGCTATGTCTCGGAGGTAGTGGTTGGAAAACACTGGGTCCGACTTCTAAAAGCAGCCCTCCATAATTGCTGATATAGAGCAATTTCCATGCAGAGCTAGTGTTGACGCCAATGCTATGACTTCGTGTGGGTTGGAAGCTCTAGGAGGTTCTAGTCCTGCTGCTTTATAGGCTCTCAATATGACGGCTCTCATCCAGAATGATATCGTCGTTCTTCAGACTTCTGCTGATGTCTCTGTGGATAATGGGATGAACAGGTGCTTGAATTTTTGTCTCCTTGTCTCAGTCTTTTGAAGATATATCTTCAGGGCTCTGACCGGACACAAGGATAGGTCTTCTACATCCTCTGGGCCAAGGATTGCAGATAGCGCTGGTATGTGGAACTGTCTATCTGGCTGACCAGGTAGTTGGTTCTTGGCAATGAAGTCCCATCTAAGTCCCAGATGAACTGCAGCATGTTGCCCCGTGTTGAATCTGGTTTGACCAAAGTCCAGCACATGTATCTCTGATATTCGAGCTGCCGTAGCTAGCGCAAGCAGGAACAGAGTTTTCTGTGTCAGCAGCTCCAGGGTAGTCTGGTCTAGATGATATTCCGCCATTGGAGGATGAGTAGCTTTCATCGCAGTGAAGCCATTCCGCCTTGCATAAGTCTCAAACTTCAGCCATTTGTCATCATACAGGTTACGTGTAGATCTGCGTAACCCTAGCGTTACTGCCTTGGCTGCCCTGGCAGAGTATCCTCTTTTCTTCAAACATGTTTTGACATGGTCCACACGTGTAGCTGGAACAGTGTTGGGTTCCTGTGGACTTGCTTGGTGTGCGGATGTATGAGTAGGTTCGGCCAATCTGGTGACTTGATTGTTGGACTTCTGAGATCTTCTATTAGGTCTAGGAAACATACTCTCGCTGGCCAGTATGGCGTGACCAAGGTCAGTTGTAGCGCCTGTGTCTGTTTGATCTTCAACAGTACTTTCGGTAGTAATATCAGTGGTGGAAACACATAAGCGTTTAGTCCTTCCCATGATATGTTAAGTGCATCTGTTGCCCAGGCTTGAGGATCTGGAACTGGTGAGACGAACGTCTGTAGTTGTTTGTTGAACCTCGTGGCAAACAGGTCTATGCATGGGGATCCTATTTCCTTTATGATGAGCCAAAATGCTTCTGGATGGAGTATCCATTCCGTAGGTGACGGGTGCAGTGGTCGGGAGAGAGCGTCTGCAAGCACGTTCTTGGCTCCCGGGTATGTGACACGCCTATATCCAGTTGTTATGGAACTTGAATGTGAGCTGTAGTAGGCTTGGTGATCTTGTAGATCCTTGCCGATTTATGGAGAATGCCACTGTAGAGTTGTCCGTGTGGACCAACAGCATTCTGTTGATCAGCGAGCTCGATCATAGTTGTAAGGCGTTGATCACAGCTTTCATCTCCAGCAGATTGATGTGAAGATGCTGCTCTGTTTGGACCACTTCCTTGATGCAACTTGATTGTTGAGATGTGCACCCCAACCTTGTATCGATGCGTCTACGTAGAGATGTGTGTCGAAGGCCGGCTCTTGTAAATAGGTCCCTCCGCAGACGTTCGACCTGTGGGTCCACCAAAGTAGGTACCTCTTAAGATTGTCTGGCAGCAAGATAGGGTCGACGCTGTCCAAATGTTTTGTCAGGAACCGTTGCAGCGGCCTTAGTTTTAATCTTCCTGTGCCAGTCAAGTCCTGCGCCGAGGTTAGAGACCGAGTAGACATTGCCATGTTCGTAGTGTTAACGGAGAGATGACTGCTTGTGGAATCATAGCTTGTATCTTGATCCAATGATCTTCTGGGACCACAATTCAATTCTGTGTTGTGATAATTCTTATTCCCAACAATTGAAGATCTTGTTTGATTCTAACTCCAACTTCATCAGGTTCACTAGCCATCCTAGTTGCGTGAGCAACTTAATTGTGAAGTTAAGCTGCTGTCTGAGTTGATTGGCACTTTGAAGAACCTGTATGCCGTCGTCCAGATAACCGGCACTATGTAGACCTCGATGCTGCAGATAGGTGCCGATAGGCTAGGCTTGGTTATTCGTATGAATAATCATAAAGCCGACAATATTCCAAACGATAGGACGTTCAATTGGAAGTGCTAACCTCTGATTGCAGTGATGATACATCATTCTTCCCCCTTATATACGCAGGCGATCTGTGTTGATCAGCGTACATCGAAGCGTTGTCTATTTATAGCAAGGCTGGCTCCAGTGTAGCATCGAAGGGGACAGGTACTCGTACCGACTTTTATCAGCGACATCTTCCAAAATAAACATCGTTTATCCTGCTGTCAAGGCTAGACATCTATTAGATTCCCATGATGATAACAGGCCGTAGTTGTATACTGTTTCCAAGGCTGTCGAAGTCATCAGCGTATATGCAGTACGTCTCTGTTGGGTTGGAGTGAGTGAGTGAATGACAATATCTGCAGGCCATCTGCTACCCGGTATAAGACCTCAGCATCCGTATTGATGAAGGGATTCCTTTCATCAAGTAGGTTGTTGTCCGAAACTGCAGCTATACAGGTATAAGGTTTGTGCAGGTTGTAGAGTTGTGCAGGCTGTAAACTGCAGAGATCACACATGTTGTAGATCTTTTTTTTTTGAGTTTTAAACTCTGACAAAACCATCCGTTTTCATCATTGCTTCGTTTTATTCAGCCGTATGGTAATAGAGTCGACGTCAACATCCTGCCTGTTGATGTAAAGATTTGTTAACCCTAGGGTTCGCGAACCCTGTAGATGTCTGCGTTGCTGTTATCTGCCTGTAGATCTGAGAGTTCTCGAACCTTGTAGATGTCTGTAGCTTTCTCACAGCTGTGCGTAGGTTAGAAGGTACCTTGGATATAGGTTCAATCGGAGGAATAGTCACCAAGTCAAAGTCGTCATTACGCATCCTATAAGTGTAGACTTCATCTATATCCTTAGAAGGAGACTCCACGTTCAAACCATTGGCTATCCAATCTGTAACCTCTGAGTCCGGGAAGACGAAGTCTGGTTATTCATCAGTTATCTCCTGATCGGTAGAGCTATGCCTCCGCGAATCATCCTTCTGCGAACCTTATCCCTTCTCGAACCTCAATCATCCTTTCGTGAACTGAAGATTCCTCCCTTCGCGAACGTCTTTCTTGAGAGTCCTATCTTCGCTAACCTATATCTGTAGATTCATCTCTTCGCAAACTTCTGTGATGTGAGCTTTCTCTTTGCACACGTCTGTTGCTAGATGTATCCTTTCCCGAAGCTCTGTGATGTGAGCCTTCTCTTCGCTAACCTCTGTCTCATGATGAGTGACTTCATGAAACCTCTGTGAGAGATAAGAGATCTCGATCTAGAGCAGCTAGATGTAGGAGATGGATCCTTCAATGTTTTCGAACGTTGAGGGTTCGCAGATGTAGAATGATGAGTAGGCATCTCATGTCTTCTATCCTCCTCCAAGATGACAGAGTCGTCCGACTGTGGAGACCTTCACAAAGGTGTACGTTTGCAACATAGTCTTGAGGCGTAGTTCTCTGAGGAGTAGGTTCGCGCAGGTCCGTAGGTTTGCGCACGATGTCAGTAGATGAGAGGCTTCGCCGAGCCTTCGCTTCTTCCTGGAACCTACGTTCCATCATGGCCATCATCTGGTTGGTGAATTGTCTCATAATTTCACCCGGATCGAGTTCTGCATTGATTGAAGCTGCTGCGGTGTAGAAGAAGCGTTCGCGATGAGTGGTGTGCCTCGACTTCACTCTGTTGAGAAGTTGGTGGTAGTTCGTCAAACAGCTGGCCTGCTGTGACCGTTGCAGGAGACGATCTAGTAGTCGTGAAAGTCGATTGAGTCGCCGATGTCGTAGGTACTTAGGGTATAAGTAAAGGAGGATCATCAAAAAACATCTACTTCACGCGGAGGTAATATCTCTTCGTTGAAGGATTTCTGATGCATTGACTTACTAGGCCGCGTAGATTACCCTCCGAACTGGTAACAGATGCTTTCTTCTGCGACGTAGAAGAAGACGACGTCTTTTTCTTGGCTTGAGTCGGAGTCAACTGCATTGTAGCCGATCTCTTCTTGGCCCCTTTACCAGCAGACTGCCCCTGCAACGTACTCAACATAGCACCAGTATTATGAATCTCCGCAGTAGCAATCAACATACGGTTTGCAGGCTGATCTCCTGTTTTATCAGCCGTGACTTGAAATGACTTCCTCACCCGATCCATGGCACGTCTCTAGATATAAGACAAATATTGATTAAATTGTAGATTTGATAAATCAACACAATAAGTACAACTCAAGCTGGAAGAACATGGTTTTATGCACGAAAGGCATTGGGGGTGAGGATCAGCCATGGATAACCTGTGCCTGCAAACACTGCAAGATTTCATGAAATGTAAACAAAGTTACATAAACGATGAAATTATGACACAAATACAAATAATTTTTACAAAAAATACGTAGTAGTCTATGTCAAATCCATACACAGCGTAATTTTGAAGAATAGGACCTAAATAAAAAGGATATAATGCCATATACGGGACTCCAGTGCTCGCCCAACCATCCACTTGGGCGAAAAGGGAGAGAGTGACAAGTAAGGCTGGTCACATGACTGAGAGAGGTCACTCGTGGGTGAGTGTATTTTTACATCCCCTTCAGGAACTTCAAGGGATTCAAGTGTTTCACTACCATTCGCAAGGAAAAGGGAGAAAAGCAAAAGATCATGAGTCAGGATAAGAAAAATATAAAGCTTGTACAAAGGTTGTTTATTGCTTGTCTATATGGAAGGATTTTACCATTACTTTATGTATCAAACGGACAGTACTCTTGTGTTTGTGACAATTATGTTTCAACAATATTTCTTTTTAATTACTCTATTTTGTTGGTTATGAAATGTTTGTATTTATTGATATATCACAGCATATTCAAAAGTTAAAAAACAATGAAATGAAACGTGAGCTGACAATAGTAACAGTACGAGAGAGAGAGAGAGAGAGAGAGAGAGAGAGAGGGGGGAAAGAGAGAGAGAGTCTTGTAATTTCACAAAAACTTTATTTTAATTAATGGGGACCGGCAGACATGTTGTTGACATCGCCAAACTACCATTGAAATGGTTTGTAACATGTATTCTGATTGGCTAATGAAAATCCATCCTTGATAATCTCCAGGATATACGTTACGAATCCTCTCCACTATACCCTGGATGCATCCACAGCTTGGTCCGATGATTTTATTACCTCTCTTTGCTGGCTTTTTAACCAGTAAGGTGTCTACGCTGGGAAGTTGAGAGAACCAATCACAACTCACTTACGCTTCTTAAATTATCTAACCGTTTAAACTTGGCAACACAATTGATGCACAGGTACTCTTAATGAGGTAGAAGGAGTTCTTTCATATATATTTTTAAAGTTTCAGATCTGTCAGTTTGTCTGTATTATTTCCCAAAATATCTGAGTGGCACTGCGAACAAACCATCGCGACTGCAACCGCTATCTTTGTTGACACACTCGGATGTAAAGGTTGCTTTGCTGATTGGCTACAGTGAGAATGCGGAGCCAGCAAAGGGAGGTAATAAAGTTATCGGGCCAAGACGTGGATGCATCCAGGGTATAGTGGAGAGTGGTCGTAACGTATACCCTGGAGATTATTGAGGATGCTGAAAATCAACAATCATGGAAATCGATCCAAGGACAACCGAAATGTTTTATACAAAACACTGCAAATATGAACATGTTTGCAACAAATATATTTGATGTAAGAAACAGGTAAAGAGTTGTTTTGTAAAGTCCGACCACAAACCCAAGTCACATCTTACCTCCAAGCGGCCATTCTGCTGCAGCAGCTGGGAACCAGCGTCATGAACAACACAGGAACAATGTTCATGGACATGTTGAATCTACAGACTTCTTCAGTCCAGTCCAAGAACTGCAGGATTCACAGATGGCCCAGGGACTGTCATGAGACTAACATGAGACACACACATCTTTACATGAGACACTTCACGTCCAGCACAAATCATCAGAGACTATCACACATCTTCACGTTCAGCACATGCCAAGATAATGTTCTCTTCATGAACTCTGGTTGATGAAATCTACAGACTGACTGGCATCCCACATATACAAGGATCATTATCACAGGAGACACCAAACTTGACACATAAAACAAATTAAATCTCTTTCTGAGAACTGTAAGTATTATTCCAGACCAACACGAGCTAACACAGATGTCTTTCTGGTTCAGGACAAATGACTGTAAACAGGACACAAATGGCTTCATGTTCAGTGACACACATATTGCAAAGGATGGGAGTATTCAGGTGTAAAAATGTCTGTTTCCCTCAGGCAGTGTAATAAATAGGTTGACTAGAAATCTTGTCTGTAATCTTCACAGCAATAAGTAGTAGCACCATCACATGTCATGTAGCTGTAGATCAGAAGCTGTATATCAGTTGATATATATCCTCAAAGTACGTCCTGTGACCTCAACGATGTCATCTGGCTTGGGCAGACATTGCCATAGTTACTATCACTAAACATGGATATTTTTCAGATTTTGAAAAACGATTGAGTGTTTATGATCCGTTATCTGAAATAAATATGGCACTGTCACACGGCAAGTTGAAAATAAATAGTTTTAGAGATTAGGGAAAAGTTATCCTATATGAAATACTTTCATTCTGTTGAGAAAATAATTTTCACAATTTCACTGTTTGACATCACAGATCAACATCCAATTTTGGATTGGTGATTAGCATGACCACATTCTCGACTTGCATTCACTGCAAGGTGGCAGCATAATATGGCGCTGTTCCCTGGACAGTGACCCAGGTCGCCACCGTTGTCTTCGTAGCTGTACTTCTGCCATCAAAGTCAGATATGTCCTTAAACCTGTGAAACAGAAAACAAAAAAGTATATTCCGCTTATTATAATTATATCAGCTTTATTATAATTATATCAGCTTTATTATAATTATGAAAAATTTCAACCACAAGTATATATAAAATATTAAACATGAAACAAAGGTTAAGTGGAAATAGCACGGAGTAGAGCACTATTGATCTCCTGGTACAATGAATCAGGCAGAACCTTTAGCCATCAGCAAGGTGAAGTATACAACTGACACAGTGGCTACTGGTAAGCCTCCCAATGTGGACAATGTCATGTGAATGAGCAGTATGAAAGTACAAGGTCTGAAAACTGCGGCTTTAAAGAGGTTATTTAAGATAGGCAGACAAGAGGCTTCGATGCTTAGACATTTCTATTCTGAATGTTAGGGGCCGTTCATAATTTATGGCTAGGGGTGTGTGGATGATTTTTATGGAGAAGCATGTACGATGTGAGTGACCCTCCTACAATTTATGTACAAAATAAGTGACCCCCCTTGCATTTCAGGTACAAAATCAATGACCCCCTACCCCTTCCCATATTTCTTAAGCATAATATTTCAATATTTTTATGTACAAAATTGCTGACCCCCCTAGTACATGTGTACAAAATTGCTGACCCCCCTAGTACATGTGTACAAAATTGCTGACCCCCCTAGTACATGTGTACAAAATTGTTGACCCCCCTAGTACATGTGTACAAAATTGCTGACCCCCCTAGTACATGTGTACAAAAGTGTTATCCACCCTACCTCCCCAGAACAAAATGGATGACCCCCACTTGAAATCACCATCACCACCCCATAGATTTACATAATCCAACAAGAGATTACTGAACACAGTGGGTAAAGATCTGTTTATGACCCAGTGTCGATACTCACAGTGACAAAGGTGTTATTTTAAGCCGATTCATTACACCCCAGGCAGGATAGTCACAAGTGAGTTTGTTTGTTGCTTAAAGTTGTACTCAACAATTGGAGCCATTGGTTTTATATTAGCTGACAACCTGACAATTTATTTAATATCTAGTTCATTTTATTTCATCTGTCCTTGCCCTTCAAATCCATTTAACATATTTCCATTATTCTTCATGATCATGCAACAAATTACCTGTCTGAAAATAATGTCCAAATATATCATTTTCAACTCCCTGGGAAATATACACCCTGTAAAAATCTCAGTTAACAGTCACAAACCAAGTCATTGTCTCCCTGTCCAGCAAGTCTTTGATTTTGTCAACACTTTCATCTGATTAATAGAAGCATGGTTTATTGGTGACCAAGTCAGCCACAGGCTCCGGACTCAATCAGATGAATATATAAATACCTTCCAGAAAGTACAGAAAAGTAAAACAAAAAGAAACGTGCAGATTCTGGGACTTTAGGGGGTTGAGAACCCCGACTCCCAGCGTAATGCACCCAATCCCTCACACACAAATTCAGCGATATAACCTACCCATTGACTTCTTTGAGTGGCATTGTTAGAAGTTGGAAGTCAGATAGAACAAGTATATATGGATAAACCTGGGGAGGTTATATAGAACAAGTATATATGGATAAACCTGGGTAGGTTATATAGAACAAGTATATATGGATAAACCTGGGTAGGTTATATAGAACAAGTATATATGGATAAACCTGGGTAGGTTATATCGAACAAGTATATATGGATAAACCTGGGTAGGTTATATAGAACAAGTATATATGGATAAACCTGGGTAGGTTATATCGAACAAGTATATATGGATAAACCTGGGTAGGTTATATAGAACAAGTATATATGGATAAACCTGGGTAGGTTATATAGAACAAGTATATATGGATAAACCTGGGTAGGTTATATCGAACAAGTATATATGGATAAACCTGGGTAGGTTATATAGAACAAGTATATATGGATAAACCTGGGTAGGTTATATAGAACAAGTATATATGGATGACAACTTCTTTTATTGTAAAGCACGACATTTCCATACAGGTTCTTGTATCATTTTCAAGTGAGAATGGTACAGGGAGAGAACAGGTGATATATACTGAACAGCAAACGAAACGCAAGTTTCGAAAAAATGAAATCACATGAAGGTAAGCGTTCATGTTTATGGAACATTCATGGTAAAGTGACGTAATGATCCAAGATGAGATGATGTCATGCAATTTGACGTCCATACAGACCATTCGCTCAAACACACTAACAGTGCAGCAAAACCATAATTTTAGCACGTGCATCGACAGTTCTGGATGAAAAGCATGCATTTCACTCTGAGGTATCCTTTATAATGGTTTGTGTCAAAAACAGTTCTGTATTGACGCTAGGAGGTGTACACGCCACACAAATGATGCCTACACTAACGACCGAGCAGAGGGGAATGGCCATTGGAAAGTTGCATGGAGGTAGCTCTGCAACCGCTGTAGCTAGACAATTGGGCTGCCATCTTACCACCATTACACCACTTGCTCAACGTCATCAGCAAACCGGGGTTGCTGCTGATCGTCTCCGTAACTGACGGCAACAAGTGAAATCTCATGCGCAAGATCGGTTCATCCGGGTCACTCATCTAAGGAACCGACCAGTAACAGCAGCCTTAGTTCATGGGTCAAGGGGAGCAGTGTCCAGCGATACAATTAGGCGTCGTCTTCGGGCTGCTGGAAACCACTGCCAAAGGCCATATGTGGGGCCAATTTTGACACGCCAACCACGCCAGCAACGTTTGCAGCCCTCCCACAGCAGGGGTGTCAATGGATTATCTGGCTCAAAACAACATTAACGTTTTTCCATGGCCATCTCTTTCCCCGTATATGGCTCCCATTGAACATTCTGGGACGAAATTGGACGGAGGATTGCTGCAAGTAGACAGCCACTCACACTTGCACAATTAGAATAGAGATTGGTGTTTGAGCGGAACCAGTTGCCTCAGGCATTCTTTCAGATTCTAATGAACTCAATGAGGCCACGTTGCACGGCCTGTGTGCAAGCTCAAGGTGGCCATATACGCGACTAAATAGACTGTCACTTTTCGCGTTCAGGGGTATCTGCATTTGACGGACTGTGATCAATTTGAACTTAATGCAATTCAATGTCAAAGCAACTTTCAGCTGTTAAATTGACAGTGTTGTCTTTAGAATAAATGATGGGACATGATTTTGGTTGTCTTCTATTCACAAACTTGACAAAAAGCCAGACTTGCGTTTCTTTTGCTGTTCAGTATATATATAACAAGACTAATTAACAAGGCAAGGTGGAATAACAATGTGATGATAACAAATAAAGGGATAACCGAGGATTACAGGGATAAACATAGAGGCGAGCCAGCGGAAGCCAATGATACACAGAGCATAGAATGTATACAAGATTAACATGGAGGCCAGTGGAAGCCAATGATACACAGAGGATAGAATGTATACAAGATTAACATAGAGGCCAGTGGAAGCCAATGATACACAGAGGATAGAATGTATACAAGATTAACATGGAGGCCAGTGGAAGCCAATGATACACAGAGGATAGAATGTATACAAGATTAACATGGAGGCCAGTGGAAGCCAATGATACACAGAGCATAGAATGTATACAAGATTAACATGGAGGCCAGTGGAAGCCAATGATACATACAAGAGGATAGAATGTATACAAGATAAACATGGAGGCCAGTGGAAGCCAATGATACACAGAGCATAGAATGTATACAAGATTAACATAGAGGCCAGTGGAAGCCAATGATACACAGAGCATAGAATGTATACAAGATTAACATGGAGGCCAGTGGAAGCCAATGATACACAGAGCATAGAATGTATACAAGATTAACATAGAGGCCAGCGGAAGCCAATGATACACAGAGCATAGAATGTATACAAGATTAACATGAGGCCAGTGAAGCCAATGATACAGAGAGCATAGAATGAATATAAGATTAACATGGAGGCCAGTGGAAGCCAATGATACAGAGCATAGAATGTATACAAGATAAGATAGAGGCCAGTATACATTCTATGCTCTGTGTATCATTGGCTCTGGCTAACCTCCATGTTTATTTTGTATACATTCTATCCTCTCTGTATCATTGGCTTCCACTGGCCTCCATGTTAATCTTGTATTCATTCTATCCTCTGTGTACCATTGGCTTCCACTGGCCTCTATGTTTATCTTGTATACAGTCTATCCTCTGTGTATCATTGGCTTCCACTGGCCTCTATGTCTATCGACCAAAGCAAACAAGGCATTATTTTCTATAAAGAAGTTAATCTACATGTATCCAAATATTCCAGTTAATATTCTTTTTAAGCTCTTTGATACCAAAGTGAAGCCAATTTTACTTTATGGTGCAGAAGTGTGGGGTTATCAAGAACGACAGTTGATAAGCAAATTTCATACAAATTTCTGTAAATATGTTCTTGGCATAGGTAAACATGTTTCTAGCAATGCTATATTAGCAGATTGTGGTAGATATTGTATAAGTGTTGATTATTATGTTAAATGTGTACGTTACTGGTGTATATTACTTCATATGTCTGAAGACAGGTATCCTAAGAAATGTTATATTTTGATGAAAAATCTCGACTCAGCTGGTAGATATACTTGGGCATCATACGTAAAAAGTTTGTTAAACATCAATGGGTTTGGATTTGTGTGGTTTAGTCATGATGTTGGCAATATTACTCATTTTATATCCATGTTCTAACAGAGGCTTATTGATGTAAAGGGGCAAAGCATATTGAGTAGAATTAATGAATCATCGAATTTAGCTTACTACAAGACCATTAAATCTTTATTAGATGTAAAGTTTTATGTCTCAAATGTACATTTTAAAGAATATAGACTGATATTTATGCTTACTTCTTTAGACTTCATCACCTACCCTTCTTTTGTAATGTAAGATGAAAAGATGATAGTTATGCCTCAACAACATGTAAAATGTGTAACAGTAATGTCCCAGAGGATGAATTACATTTTCTTTTTGTCTGTGATGTATATGTAAGGTTATGTAGTATATATTTACCAAATTTTGATCAATGTCCAACTATCATTAAGTTTAAAAACTTAATGCTATGTAATAACACCAGTATTCTTCTTAAAACTGTGCAGTTTATTAAGCATGCCCTCGTGATCAGATCAAATGTGTGGAAATAATGTGTAACCTTGTATATTGCCTTGTCTAAAATGATATTTTGTGTCCTATGATTGTACATGGGCCGATGGCCTACTTACAGAATTAAAATTCATTCATTCACTGGCCTCTATGTTTATCTTGTATACATTCTATGCTCTGTGTATCATTGGCTTCCGCTGGCCTCTATGTCTATCGTGTATACATTCTATGCTCTGTGTATCATTGGCTTCATTTGGCCTCTATAATGCCATCGTATACATTCTATGCTCTGTGTACCATTGGCTTCCACTGGCCTCTATGTTTATCTTGTATACATTCTATGCTCTGTGTATCATTGGCTTCAGCTGGCCTCTATGTCTATCGTGTATACATTCTATGCTCTGTATACCATTGGCTTCAGCTGGCCTCTATGTTTATCTTGTATACATTCTATGCTCTGTGTATCATTGGCTTCCGCTGGCCTCTATGTCTATCGTGTATACATTCTATGCTCTGTGTACCATTGGCTTCCACTGGCCTCTATGTTTATCTCGTATACATTCTATCCTCTGTGTATCATTGGTACAGTGGCACATGTAAAATCCCTTGCCCTGAAATTTTGTTCCGCTATACCGGCCGATTGTTTTGGTGATTTTTTTATATAAGCAACATAATTAACATTGGAATGTCAACGGACACCGGTACAGCGTGATATACAAATGTGCTTGCCCGACAGAAACACTGGACTTGGACGTTGGGCAATGGGTTATTTCCACCCCTGCTTGCTTTATATAACCTACCCAGGTTTCCACAAAACTGGAAGTGGACAGCCATTAGTCCAGATCACGTACTTTGTGTTACCTTCTGACAAGTGTAAACCGGCACAGCACCCATGGCTTGTGTATGGCTTCATTTTGTACAGTGGAACCATTTTTTAATATTAGTCCCATGATTTTTTCTTGTATGTTGACGGCTGTATTTCAGGTTACATGTCTGTATTTATGTAGATGTCTCTATTGTATGTTAGGGGCAGTGGGGTAGCCTAATGGTTAAAGCGTTGGCTTGTCACACTGAAGGCCTGGGTTTGATTCCCCACATGGGTACAATGTGTGAAGCCCATTTCTGGTGTGCCCTGCCGTGATCTGGCTTGAATATTGCTAAAAGCGGCGTAAAACCTAACTCACTCACTCACTATTGTATGTTACATGTTTGTATTTATAACGATGTCTCTATTCCAGGTTACATGTATGTATTTATAATGATGTCTCTATTCCAGGTTACATGTATGTATTTATAACGATGTCTCTATTCCAGGTTACATGTATGTATTTATAACGATGTCTCTATTCCAGGTTACATGTTTGTATTTATAATGATGTCTCTATTCCAGGTTACATGTATGTATTTATAACGATGTCTCTATTCCAGGTTACATGTATGTACCTCTCATATGAAACTAATGTTCTCCATATCACATCATCAACATGAGGAAGTCATATTGATAGGCTTCCACACATTTGTAACATGGACGGACCTGAGTCAGCCATATTCAGGATGTACTGCAGCTCTGTATTTCCTTGACAGTTGTGATCATTGATCACACAGAAAGTAGGAAGGATGTTGAATTTGACAACATTGCATTCAAATATCCTGCAATACGGAACATATATTCTGTGTAGATATACAAGCTGCCCTGCACACCTACCCTGTGTAAATATACAAGCTGCCCTGTACACCCACCCTGTGTAAATATACAAGCTGCCCTGTCCGCTCATCCTGTGTAAATATACAAGCTGCCCTGTACACTCACCCTGTGTAAATATACAAGCTGCCCTGTTCACTCACCCTGTGTAAATATACAATCTGCCCTGTACACCCACCCTGTGTAAATATACAAGCTGCCATGTACACCTACCTTGTGTAAATATACAATCTGCCCTGTCCACCCACCCTGTGTAAATATACAAGCTGGCCATGTACACCTACCCTGTGTAAATATACAAGCTGCCCTGTACACCCACCCTGTGTAAATATACAAGCTGCCCTGTCCACCACCCCTGTGTAAATATACAAGCTGCCCTGTACACTCACCCTGTGTAAATATACAAGCTGCCCTGTACACCCACCCTGTGTAAATATACCAGCTGCCCTGTACACTCACCCTGTGTAAATATACAAGCTGCCCTGTACACTCACCCTGTGTAAATATAAAAGCTGCCCTGTACACCCACCCTGTGTAAATATACAAGCTGCCCTGTACACCCACCCTGTGTAAATATACAATCTGCCCTGTAAACCTACCCATGTAAATATACAAGTGGCCATGTACACCTACCCTGTGTAAATATACAAGCTGCCCTGTCCACCCACCCTGTGTAAATATACAAGCTGCCCTGTACACTCACCCTGTGTAAATATACAAGCTGCCCTGTACACCCACCCTGTGTAAATATACCAGCTGCCCTGTCCACCCACCCTGTGTAAATATACAAGCTGCCCTGTACACCCGTCCTGTGTAAATATACAATCTGCCCTGTAAACCTACCCATGTAAATATACAAGTGGCCATGTACACCTACCCTGTGTAAATATACAAGCTGCCCTGTCCACCCACCCTGTGTAAATATACAAGCTGCCCTGTACACTCACCCTGTGTAAATATACAAGCTGCCCTGTACACCCACCCTGTGTAAATATACAAGCTGCCCTGTACACTCACCCTGTGTAAATATACAAGCTGCCCTGTCCACCCACCCTGTGTAAATATACAAGCTGCCCTGTACACTCACCCTGTGTAAATATACAAGCTGCCCTGTTCACTCACCTTATGTAAATATACAATCTGCCCTGTAAACCTACCCATGTAAATACCAAGTGGCCATGTACACCTACCCTGTGTAAATATACAAGCTGCCCTGTACACTCACCCTGTGTAAATATACAAGCTGCCCTGTACACTCACCTTGTGTAAATATACAAGCTGCCCTGTACACTCACCCTGTGTAAATATACAAGCTGCCCTGTAAACCTACCCATGTAAATATACAAGTGGCCATGTACACCTATCTTGCGTAAATATACAATCTGCCCTTAACACCCGACCTGTGTAAATATACAAGCTGCCCTGTACACCCACCCTGTGTAAATATACAAGTTGACCTGTACACCCACCCTGTGTAAATATGTTGCAGATGTATTTCTTTATTTCAAGTGTTTTACACATATTTGTTAGTTTCATTTAGATTTACCAGTCAGCTATTACACTTTATCAAAAGTTTCTAAAGTCTGATTGCTTTGTTCACCCTGTGTAATCTCCCAGCACATGACTGTTCAGGTCAGCAAAGAGACAAGCTGTAATCAGATGAGTTAAATATCCATTACCAAAATGTTGTATTCAAATAATATAGTATGCTTACATTGTGTCCTCAAGTAAAATGAATGTATGTCCTGTAAACATCGGCTAGGACTTCACAAGGATCACGGAAATATTCTATTACTTCTACTAAATGAATGAATGAAAGTGTGCAAGAACATGTGCTTATCTTCTGTAAATAGTCTGTGTAGCATACAAAGTTTGACATAATGCATGCAAATGATTGTAAAAAGCATGTGGGCAGTATCACGTTCAGTATAGTTAGTGAGTGAATGAGTTTAGTTTTATGCCACACTCAGCAATAGTCCAGCTATATGACGGCGGTCTGTAAACAGTCTGGATCAGACAATCCAGTGATAAACAGCATGAGCATTGATCTACACAATTGGGATACAATGACATGTTTTAACCAAGTCAGTGAGTCTGACCACCCGATCCTGTTAGTCGCCTCTTACGACAAGCATGGGTTACTGAAGACCATTTCTAACCCAGATCTTCTAAATGCCCTTCAAAGATCAGATCTTCATGGTTCAGTATAATTAGCCTACATGGACTATTTCGTTCGAGATCATTTCCGTTTGCTGCTGCATCTCTATGGAATTCCCTCCCTGTTGACTTGAAGTCATCGTCAACCTTCACATCTTTCAAAGCACGCCTCAAGACCCACCTTTTCCGAAAATATCAGTAACATTTCTGCCAGCATCTCCATCCCTGTATATAGATTTATAATGCTCAGGGAGAGCTTGGAGCATGGCCATGTGTAGTAGAATTAGCGCTATATAAATACACTGCTACTACTATCTGTATCAGGTTAGAGAATATAGCAGTACTGTAAGCATGGTGTGGCAGTTTGAATCTCAGCCTGGTATCACTAGCAGGGTATGTTCTTTATATACAGTGGAAACCGCCTAAGTAAAGACCGCTTAACTAAACAGACCTGATAAGTAAACACTTTTCTTTGGTCCCGGCAAATTTCTTCATTAATTATCACTATTAGAGTCCGGTTAACTAAACTCGGATAAGTAAACAATACCGCTTAACTAAACGTCTTCTCACGGTCCCTGGAAGTAAATTACCTTAACAAAAGAGACTGGATAACTAAATTAGCGATCACCACATAATCCGACATGAGGAGCAGTCGTGTCAGTCTCCAGTCAAACAAACATCCTACTTACAGCTCGCTGGCGTCAAGCAGTTGACAATACACTGACAACTGGAGGCCAGCCCTGATAAGTTGTTCATTGTTACATATGCATACATATACATGCATATGGTTGTCATTTGCAGGTTTTTATAAGTTTGGATAAGTAAAATACCTGATAAGTAAACAATTTTGGCGAGTCCCTTGAAATTTTACTTATCAGGTTTCCACTGTATGTGCAAGGCCAGGGTGTATATCTCCATGTAATAATCAAGTTAATGCACTAGTGTATATCTTTCTCCATAAGTAATGTCAGGGTTCGACACTAAGGCACGTCTGAACGACATTGTCTAGTAAATGGTCTGGTCTAGTTAAGATCGTGTCTGGCTAGCCGGACTGGTCATGTAGATATTTAATGAATGCTGTTTCAAATCACAGTACTTGTTTATTTTTGTTTTTAAAAATCTTGCACAGCATTATGTATTTTCAATATCAAGCAGGAAATCCAAAATCTACTATTAGACGTGATGTATGCTCCAGTAAATTTTAAGACCCACTAGTCCACTGGGTAACATTATACAATTATTGACTTCTAGTGAGGTTGAGCCAATGATTTATCGACCTTGGACATGTCATATTCACCGAGGCGAAGGTTGATAAATCATTGGATCAACCGAACTGAAGTCAATAATTGTTTTATTATGTGACAAAAGTACTGAATACCTGTTCTTCTGTGACATAAGAGAGACTCAATATAAGCTGGAATAGGCTTACAACTTTCAGAGGCAGTATTAGTAAATGAAAGCAATTTTTTAAAAATTCAACTTGTTTATTATCACAATCGTTTAGATATCTTTCAACAGTCAATAACATTTCAACATCTTTAAAACATCACAGTTCAAATATTTCAAGTCTCAATTTCAGCAGTGCGGAGTTCACAGCTGGAATATCCCAAATCTATTTTTAGCCACGGGAGGTGCTTGGATTGTTATATCAACCTCTCGCGATGTGGCGAGGTTGACATCGCTTAGCGTCACAGCTGTCATGTGACCAAGTGGGCCAATCAGAAGGGCGGAAATCTACCCGTCATATAATAATGTACAAAACAAACTTAGCACTAAGACTACCTTATGTGTATGTTAAGGTATGGGAGTTACGGTCACCTTAGCACTAAGACTACCTTATGTGTATGTTAAGGTATGGGAGTTACGGTCACCTTAGTGCTAAGACTATCTTATGTGTATGTTAAGGTATGGGAGTTACGGTCACCTTAGTGCTAAGACTATCTTATGTGTATGTTAAGGTATGGGAGTTACGGTCACCTTAGCACCAAGACTACCTTATGTGTATGTTAAGGTATGGGAGTTACAGTCACCTTAGCACTAAGACTACCTTATGTGTATGTTAAGGTATGGGAGTTACGGTCACCTTAGTGCTAAGACTACCTTATGTGTATGTTAAGGCATGGGAGTTACGGTCACCTTAGTGCTAAGACTACCTTATGTGTATGTTAAGGTATGGGAGTTACGGTCACCTTAGTGCTAAGACTATCTTATGTGTATGTTAAGGTATGGGAGTTACGGTCACCTTAGTGCTAAGACTATCTTATGTGTATGTTAAGGTATGGGAGTTACGGTCACCGTAGTGCTAAGACTACCTTATGTGTATGTTAAGGTATGGGAGTTACGGTCACCTTAGCACTAAGACTACCTTATGTGTATGTTAAGGTATGGGAGTTACGGTCACCTTAGTGCTAAGACTACCTTATGTGTATGTTAAGGTATGGGAGTTACGGTCACCTTAGCACTAAGACTACCTTATGTGTATGTTAACGTATGGGAGTTACGGTCACCTTAGTGCTAAGACTATCTTATGTGTATGTTAAGGTATGGGAGTTACGGTCACCTTAGCACCAAGACTACCTTATGTGTATGTTAAAGTATGGGAGTTACAGTCACCTTAGTGCTAAGACTACCTTATGTGTATGTTAAGGTATGGGAATTACGGTCACCTTAGTGCTAAGACTACCTTATGTGTATGTTAAGGTATGGGAGTTACGGTCACCTTAGTGCTAAGATCACTTTGTACAACGGCATCCTGGTCTAGTAGTAAAATATGTTAACATCAAACCCTGAATGTACACATTTACACACACAATGTTTACCTATAATGTAGTCATTCATATTTTAACTAAAAGTCAATAAGTTATATCCATTTTATTACTGAAGATTGTACAGTTTGAGAGGTATTCTATTCTACTTACTATTGTCTTGTGAAGCATATGTTCCCCTCTACATATCACCGAATTAGTGCTCACCTATTATAGTATCAACAGTGGATGATTGATAAGTTAACATGATACCTATTGTGAAAAGATTATGATTTATATAAGTATGTATCATATATGATTATACTTGTTATTATGTGATTATGTGTTCCAGGGTGTCTATCATCATATTTCATCTCCATACCAACGCGAGCATCATCCACAATTGAAGATCTCACACCTAGTAGCATGGGCTGGCTGATACCAACACGATATTGACTGCTACAAATGTACAGGTGTGTACAGGTATGCAGGTGAAGGCAATATTGCAGCACAATAATCAATGATGCTTGCACATACTATTAGCAGTGAATGACATTAGGAAGCTGTTACATAACACATGACGCAGAATAGAACACAATATAGAAGTTGATAAACATAACATACTGTACAGGACACTGGGTGCTTGATAACGGTGTTAGTACCTTCACCGAAACATCGCACTCATTGCAATAAAGAAGTTGACTATCCATAAACTTGGTTTTCCTTGATACAGGGGTTGATAAACACAACATACTGTACAGGACACTGGGGGATACAGGGGTTGATAAACATAACATACTGTACAGGACACTGGGTGATACAGGGGTTGATAAACACAACATACTGTACAGGACACTGGGTGATACAGGGGTTGATAAACACAACACACTGTACAGGACACTGGGTGATACAGGGGTTGATAAACACAACATACTGTACAGGACACTGGGTGATACAGGGGTTGATAAACACAACATACTGTACAGGACACTGGGTGATACAGGGGTTGATAAACACAACATACTGTACAGGACACTGGGTGATACAGGGGTTGATAAACACAACATACTGTACAGGACACTGGGGGATACAGGGGTTGATAAACACAACATACTGTACAGGACACTGGGCGATACAGGGGTTGATAAACACAACAAACTGTACAGGACACTGGGGGATACAGGGGTTGATAAACACAACATACTGTACAGGACACTGGGCAATACAGGGGTTGATAAACACAACATACTGTACAGGACACAGGGGGATACAGGGGTTGATAAACACAACATACTGTACAGGACACAGGGGCATACAGGGGTTGATAAACACAACAAACTGTACAGGACACTGGGTGATACAAGGGTTGATAAACACAACAAACTGTACAGTACACTGGGGGATACAGGGGTTGATAAACACAACAAATTGTACAGGACATTGGGCAATACAGGGGTTGATAAACACAACAAACTGTACAGGACACTGGGTGATACAGGGGTTGATAAACACAACATACTGTACAGGACACTGGGGGATACAGGGGTTGATAAACACAACAAACTGTACAGGACACTGGGGGATACAGGGGTTGATAAACACAACATACTGTACAGGACACTGGGCAATACAGGGGTTGATAAACACAACATACTGTACAGGACACTGGGTGATACAAGGGTTGATAAACACAACATACTGTACAGGGCATTGGGGATACAGGGGTTGATAAACACAACATACTGTACAGGACACTGGGCAATACAGGGGTTGATAAACACAACATACTGTACAGGACACTTGGTGATACAAGGGTTGATAAACACAACATACTGTACAGGACACTGGGGCATATAGGGGTTGATAAACACAACATACTGTACAGAACACTGGGTGATACAAGGGTTGATAAACACAACATACTGTACAGGACACTGGGCAATACAGGGGTTGATACACACAACATACTGTACAGGACACTGGGGGATACAGGGGTTGATAAACACAACATACCATACAGGACACTGGGCAATACAGGGGTTGATAGACACAACATACTGTACAGGACACTGGGGGATAGAGGGGTTGATAGACACAACATACTGTACAGGACACTGGGGGA
Source organism: Haliotis rubra (assembly GCF_003918875.1). NCBI lineage: Eukaryota > Metazoa > Mollusca > Gastropoda > Lepetellida > Haliotidae > Haliotis > Haliotis rubra. The sequence continues at coordinate 543,913 of NW_025767063.1, read as the reverse complement.
TACAGGGGTTGATAAACACAACATACTATACAGGACACTGGGTGATACAGGGGTTGATAAACACAACATACTGTACAGGACACTGGGCAATACAGGGGTTGATACACACAACATACTGTACAGGACACTGGGGGATACAGGGGTTGATAAACACAACATACTGTACAAGACACTGGGCAATACAGGGGTTGATAAACACAACATACTGTACAGGACACTGGGTGATACAGGGGTTGATAAACACAACATACCATACAGGACATTGGGCAATACAGGGGTTGATAAACACAACATACTGTACAGGACACTGGGGGATACAGGGGTTGATAAACACAACATACTGTACAGGACACAGGGGGATACAGGGGTTGATAAACACAACATACTGTACAGGACACTTGGGGATACAGGTGTTGATAAACACAACATACTGTACAGGACACTGGGTGATACAGGGGTTGATAAACACAACATACTGTACAGGACACTGGGCAATACAGGGGTTGATAAACACAACATACTGTACAGGACACTGGGTGATACAGGGGTTGATAAACACAACATACTGTACAGGACACTGGGCAATACAGGGGTTGATAAACACAACATACTGTACAGGACACTGGGTGATACAGGGGTTGATAAACACAACATACTGTACAGGACACTGGGTGATACAGGGGTTGATAAACACAACATACTGTACAGGACACTGGGGGATACAGGGGTTGATAAACACAACACACTGTCCTGGAGTGATGAACATGTTCCTGAGAAACATGGACAGACATGTATCTGACAAACACGTTCCTAACTGACAGGTTCCTGACAGACATGTTCGTGACAGATAGGTTCTGGACAGACATGTTTCTGAGAGACAGGTTCCTGACAAACATGTTCCCAACAGACAGGTTCCTGACAAACATTTCCCTGACAGACAGGTTCCTGACAAACATGTTCCCTACAAACATGTTCCTGATAGTCTGAACCTGCCCTGACACATAATTAGTTGAGGAATACAGAAATAGTCTGAGTGAGTGAGTGAGTGGGAGTGTGGGTATGTAAGGAGTTTTGCACGACCTTCATTAGTGTTTTGGTTACATAACATCTCAGAGAGTCTGTAACGATGCAGGTGTTGGCGTGGGTACAGTGCCAACAAACCTGGAAAATACAAGTGGGATTCAAACCCATCACACGTTTCCAACAAACCTAAGGGACACTACTCTTGCTGTGGCATTGTTGTGCATTAGAAGAGCAGGCCACCAACAAAGAGGAATATAATAGCCAAGATCTATAAATTTACAAACAATACCACAAATACTGTCATCTTGTTGACAGGATTCACATGAGGCAAGTCCAGGTTAGGATTCATTAATCCTCATACGTGTTCTTAAACAGTAACTGGTCTGTCTGAGCACACCAATTTCCCAGAATGCAGCTGACTGAGACATGGAACAAAATTCACTCACTAACTCAAGCTGGGCTAATTGAAGGAGGATCCTTTCTAGTAGCAACTTTAAATCTACCATCTTTAAACACCACAGAACCAAACAAATCCATAAACAATGTGGCATCTACAGATACATTTTCTTCCACCATCTGAAGCAAAATTAGAGTAACCTTGAACCTCTGCTCATTGTATCCAACCTAAAGTAGATAAACACATACTTGACAACTGTCAACAGTGTCCGATCTGTGCATGCTCTAAACTGCAGATACGTGTATTAGTGGCAGATTTAAGTTCAAGTGCAAATGTGAAACTAGGTAACTACAGTGAAATACTACCTGTAAAACGAAGAAGGTGACGTGGCAGCTGATCCTGCTGATTACCTGAGCCAGGAAATATTACCCAGACCCACTGCAGCCATATTGATTTGTTCTTTCAATACTCACTCAATGAATAGACTAGATTGCCTAACAGTTTTTTGTTAATCGGCATGGTAACAGCTGATACAAACACTGTTTGTGTTGTGCTTTCTTTTCAACAGATACATGGCTCAGATAACATTCGGAATCCCGTGAAATATTGAAGCATTTAACTTGGCTGGAGGACGTTTCACTTCAAAAGATTTGATGTTATCTATTTGAGACAAGTGACAACAGCCTTTCTCATACATGTCAATGGTGCACACAAATAATCAATTAATCAATAACAAACAAATACTATCGGTGAGAACACTATGCAATACGTGACACAAACCTCAACAGCAGCAATTTTCTTTCAAGAGAAATACAAAAGGAATATAGCCCTGCCATATCAGGAACCAGTTTCAGGGCAGCCCTGTCATATCCGGCACAAGAGTCAGGGCAGCCAGGTCATATCAGGCACAAAATACAGGGCAGCCCTGTCATATCAGGCACAAGATACTGGGCAGCCCTGTCATATCAGGCACAAGAGTCAGGGCAGCCAGGTCATATCAGGCACAAAATACAGGGCAGCCCTGTCATATCAGGCACAAGATACAGGGCAGCCCTGTCATGTCAGGCACAAGAGACAGGGCAGCCAGGTCATATCAGGCACAAGAGACAGGGCAGCCCTGTCATATCAGGCACAAGAGTCAGGGCAGCCCTGTCATATCAGGCACAAGAGTCAGGGCAGCCCTGTCATGTCAGGCACAAGATACAGGGCACCCCTGTCATGTCAGGCACAAGATACAGGGCAGCCCTGTCATGTCAGGCACAAGAGTCAGGGCAGCCCTGTCATGTCAGGCACAAGAGTCAGGGCAGCCCTGTCATATCAGGCACAAGATACAGGGCAGCCCTGTCATGTCAGGCACAAGATACAGGGCACCCCTGTCATGTCAGGCACAAGAGTCGGGGCAGGCCTGTGTCATATCCGGCACAAGAGTCAGGGCACGCCTGTCATATCCGGCACAGATACAGGGCAGGCCCCTGTCATATCAGGCACAAGATACAGGGCAGCCCTGTCATATCAGGCACAAGATACAGGGCAGGCCCCTGTCATATCAGGCACAAGAGTCAGGGCAGCCCTGTCATATCCGGAACCAGATTCAGGGCATCCCTTTCATATGAGGCACAAGATACAGGGAAGCCCTGTCATATGTGGCACAAGATACAGGGCACCCCTGTCATATCAGGCACAAGATACGGGGCAGCCCTGTCATATCCAGAACCAGATTCTGGGGAGTTGTGGTGATTAATGTATATACTGAAAGGCAAAGAAACACAAGTGCAGTCCGGTAAATAGTTTATATCATTTTCAGAGTCAACATGGAACTGATACATGCTTACATGTTAACAGTTGCAAAGATCATTTGGTTGACAAATGTTTGGGATAGTGCCGTAACATTCACGGAGACTTGGATGATCAGGCATCAAGGTCACAAGGTCACAAAAGTCAGTACCATGTATATATGACCGCCATTGGCATTTACCACTGCGGCACAACGCCTGTACATGGAATGCACCAAATTGTTGGTAAAGTTCAGTGGGATGTTGGTAATTGTCTGTCAACAAGGAATTTGTTGGCCTTGTACAAACTTGGTTTAGTCGTCTTTGAGTTTCATCCCACAACTGTTCAGTTGGGTTTAAGTCAGGGACTCATGGATGGCCAATCAGAACAGCAATGTTGTGATCTTGTGTTACCCTTGCAACATGCGGTCTCGCATTATCATGCTGGTAAATGTGGTTCTGATGTCTGGCTGAAAATGGCACAACATGGGGTTGGAGAGCCTGATCAACGTATCGCTGAGCATCACACCATTCCCCTCCCCAGGACCAATATTCTGAAACACAACTGGCCCTAGTCTCTGGTTGTAGCCAATACCTGCCCATACCATTACACTCGAGCCGCCCATGCAATGCATTCCTTTCCATCACACACTGATCGGCATAACGTTGACCTCGTCTTCGCCATATCCTGAAAAGTCCGTCAGCATGGGAAAGACAGAATCGACTCTTGTCCGAGACATGGTACCGCTGTCTGTGACAACAGTTCAGATGCTGTGTTGCCCACCTGACGGTGACGTGGGGTCAGTATAGGACAACGAGGCTGCGAAATTTCAGGTTGTTGGCCTTCAGTTGACGTCGTCCGGTACGGCTACTAATGTGGTGTTGGTGAGCTCCAATGGTCCTTTGGGCTGTTTCATGGGACCTGCCTGATGTTGATGACAGATGAACTGGTCTTGTCTGGGCGTGGTCACTTTTGGCCTACCACTTCTTGGACGGTCAGCAGTGGTCTGAGTGGTTGCCTAACAACTTTTAAGGTGATAAATGGTCGTAGCATGGACGTTAAAAGTGCGGGCAAAATCATCCGCGCTTTGGCCTGCATTCAATCTACCAGTAGCTTGGTCCCTTTGACATGCATTTACTCTTGGCATCTTGAAGTCAGCTATCGAATAGTGACAGAGACCAACAAATCCATCAGTAAGGTGCTCACCAGTAGCGCTGACTTTAACTTCAGTCTTGCAAGTGTTACCATGGTTACTTGAAACGGAGTGATAACGAAGAACATGCGAGAACTAAACTGAAGCTATCCAAGATATTTTTATGGATTAAACTTCTCTTTTTTAATTTCTCTCACGACCTGGAATGGTCTCGAAACGTCGTGAGAGAAATTAAAAAAGAAGTTTAATCCATAAAAATATCTTGGACATCAATGTACAACTTTTAAATGCCACTGAAAGACATTAAACTGAAGCTGCTACTTAGCACTAAGACCACACAATCATTGTGGCATATATTATTGCATGTATTATGATTATGTTAATATATTCTGTATTTGCCATAGTAAGCACCCCAGGCACACGAAAAACTAGAAAGGGGGAGTGCTTCAGATCTTTCTTTGGCACATATGTCTTGAAATTGAGGACGGGAGGTAGACATAAATCGTTATTGTGAAAAAAAGGGACGAAAACCTTTCAGAAGTACAATGTGAATTTACTCATAAAAATGGATGCTTCCCAATCTTTGGTTTTTGAAACATTACTCCAACTCGTAAGTTGAAATGTGTTTAAAATCAGTAATAGCAAAAACTACTTTTACAGATTCTGGTTTTTTGCATAACTGAAGCAGCATAACAGACTGATGCCACAGTGGCTATTTATCGGGATTATGGCAGATGAAGACTAATGAACTTGTAACACGTTAACAATCAGCGCTCGACATTCATGCTATCCCACTGGCCCGGGTCTAGTAAAATGTTGACAGGACCAGTGCAATTTTGATAAGTGCTGTCCCGATGGTCTAGTAGATATTTAAGGCTGTCAATATAATTGTACAGGTTTTGAGCTTTAAAAAAAAATATGAATGAATGAATAAAAGAAACGAGTGAACACAACAACGTGTGAATGTATAAAATTCTACAAAGCAGGTGCAAATTTGAATTTGACATAAAGAGTCCCACAGCAGGACCAGTAAGAATCTGTAAGAACCAGTGATTTTTAAAAGTTACTGGTCCTGTGGTCTTGTTCGAGAATTTGGGTTAATGTCAAGCCCCTGTAACAATCTCAAAACTTGCTTTGATGGAATTTAACAAGAGTAAATATTGAAGGTACACATGGAAATGCAATAGGTCAGCATGTGGTCATTGCAAATGTTTCATGAAAAAATATTAGAGTTATGGCTCAATACAAATCCTAGACTTGCGACTGAATCCAACTTGTTTCAATGGAAACATAACAAAATCACATTTGGTAACAAATCAAAAGACCAAAAGTCTTCAGTTAAATTGAAAAGCAATGCATGTGCAAGTTTTGTTGAATATCGTATGGAAACGAACCCTACCCTCATTTGAGACTACATTGAAACTGTTTCTTTGGAATCCAAAAGAAAAATTGAAAAAGTTTAAAAGTTATGGCTCAGAATATGATTGGAACGCTGATGCCAACCAACTACATTTGCATCAAAAACAATATTGTTTTCAAATTGAAAACTGGGCACACATTTAACTCGGCTCCTCACTTAATCTTAACGTAATGTCAGTCAGGCAGGCAGGGATAATCTGCTTCATGCAGAGCTGTCAACCCCTAAAGATGGTTTGGAGTGAGACTGAAAAAAATAAGCCGGGGTCCAGCCGGGGTCATGTCGAGGGCAATGCCCTGGTGGGGGGTCTCTGGGGGGCGAAGCCCCTCACCCCCGAAAATGAAGTTTAGTGATTTTCAGGAGCATTTGGAGCCTTCTGGTGGCATTATTTTGACACTAAAAGATGCATGCTAATAAATAATAATAAGCGAATCATTCGCATAAACATCGTTTTAGTACTTCGTTCATTCAGGCATTCTTTCAATGTTCAACTTTACGCAAGAACGAACGAAAATGCGTATTAATTTTGAAATTATTTTTGGCTACCAGATATGCGTGAGATTATTATTTGGAGGCGTGAGAGCGTGACATTTGTCAATAAAGCGTGAGACTCACGCCAAATGCGTGAGAGTTGACAGGTATGTTCATGTGATGAGGGAAATTTGTGTGAGTGAGTGAGTTGGGCATCCCTCATGTCAGCATGACATGGCTTAATGTGGAAGGAGTGAGTGAGTGAGTGAGTTGGGAATCCCTCATGTCAGCATGACATGGCTTAATGTGGGAGGAGTGAATGAGTGAGTGAGTTTGGCATCCTTCATGTCAGCATGATGTCAAGTCAGCTAGTGGTGTTCCGATTAATTGAAATAATTGAAGATTGGTCGCAGTGACCAAACGACCAATCAATCGATCACATTTTCTCATAATCGAACATAAACGATTTTGGAACTACTGTTTTAGTCTTTGAAATACATGACAATGGAATGAATCTTAGAAGTTGTCAGGGCCTGTAAACGTGTTTAATTCACTCCTCACTATCTGAAAAGTCATGACTGAATATTTCTCTAAGACTCAAGGAAGTTTATGGTCATGATATATTAGTCATCACTTTAAAGTAGCAAGTTGCATCATGTTATACATATCTGCAATTACAACCTGGATAGGAAAATCTGAAAAATGAGGCTAACCAATTTTTTCGATGATTGTTCGTTGGTAATGAAGCAATCATCAATTGTGAGATTTCAACCACTTCCCAACACTAATGTCAGCATGACATGGCTTAACGTGGGAGGAAGATCAAAGTGAAGCTGATCTCAGACATGTACAACTCGTGTCAAACCCCAGAACATTGAAATAGTGCTGACAAACCTAGAAAGATTAGTCGGATAAGCAATCCACAATCACAGACTCCTGACATGCCAAAGGGATGCAACTCCGCAAAGCTAAATGCAGAGCCACAGACTCCTAGGCCATAAGAGAAATTTGAAAAATGGACCTTAATGGCGACAAAAACAACTGGCATGCAGGATGGATTGTGACATGCCAACGTGCAAGAAACAAGTTTTATTTTTCCGCGCAAACAACAAATTTCATTTTTTTTAAAGAGATCAAATGGTAGGTGAACAAACTTAGTTCTGACAAGGAAACTGATTTTTTTTCAATTATAGTTACAAGGTATTTATTTATCCCTTGCACAATACTGTTTCCTGTAAAACAAATTAGGTAATACAGACAATCAAATGTGGACTATCATATAAAGTAGTGGTATTGATAAAGATTACTTACATATTGGTCTAGAGATTGGGATGGGGGCACTTGATGGAGCCAGTGCTGATTACCCCAAAAATAGTGTTAGAAAGTTTCGGCAACGTTAACATAAGTTACTTTAGAATTCAAGGTGTTCAGGATGCCTAAATGATTCACACACTAGTTGTTGATGAACAGGGCGGGAGATTTTCACAAAGCTGTCACTGACAAAGGCTGGCTCCTTTACACACAGTATAATTATCACGATTACTGATGTGGAACGTTTTAAACTGTTCCAATGGCTGGCCGCAAACACTGCTATTCACATCTCACTTCGGTAAATTGATCAAGTTTCCGGTATTGACAACAGTGCAGCCAAGGTGAACGATGTGTCAGGGGATATATTTAATAATATTCTACTGAGTTGTGTTGGTTGGTTGTTAAATGCCGTTCTCAGGAAAATTCCATCTATATAGCAGTGACCTGTAAATAATCGCATCTGGACCTGACAATCCAGTGATCAATAGCATCTGGACCTGACAATCCAGTGATCAAGTAGCATGAGCATCGATCTGCACCCAGTACAGTTAACCCAGTATACAATGACATCAGTCAGTCAGCGAACCTGACTACCCAGTAGAGCGAACCTGACTACCCAGTACAGCGAACCTGACCACCCAGTACAGCGAACCTGACCACCCAGTACAGCGAACCTGACCACCCAGTACAGTGAACCTGACCACCCAGTACAGCCGAACCTGACCACCCAGTACAGCGAACTGAACCTGACCACCCAGTACAGGAACCTGACTACCCAGTACAACCTGACCACCCAGTATAACCTGACCACCCAGTACAGCGAACCTGACCACCCAGTACAGTGAACCTGACCACCCAGTACAGCTGAACCTGACCACCCAGTACAGCTTAACCTGACTACCCAGTACAGCTTAACCTGACCACCCAGTACAGCTTAACCTGACCACCCAGTACAGCTTAACCTGACCACCCAGTACAGCGAACCTGACCACCCAGTACAACCTGACCACCCAGTACAGCTTAACCTGACTACCCAGTACAGCTTAACCTGACCACCCAGTACAGGGAACCTGACTACCCAGTACAACCTGACCACCCAGTACAACCTGACCACCCAGTACAGCTTAACCTGACCACCCAGTACAGCGATCCTGACCACCCAGTACAGGGAACCTGACTACCCAGTACAACCTGACCACCCAGTACAACCTGACCACCCAGTACAGCTTAACCTGACCACCCAGTACAGCTTAACCTGACCACCCAGTACAGGGAACCTGACTACCCAGTATAACCTGACCACCCAGTACAGCTTAACCTGACTACCCAGTACAGTGAACCTGACCACCCAGTACAGGGAACCTGACTACCCAGTATAACCTGACCACCCAGTACAGCTTAACCTGACTACCCAGTACAGCTTAACCTGACCACCCAGTACAGCTTAACCTGACCACCCAGTACAGCTTAACCTGACCACCCAGTACAGCGATCCTGACCACCCAGTACAGCTTAACCTGACCACCCAGTACAGCTTAACCTGACCACCCAGTACAACCTGACCACCCAGTAGAGCAACCTGACAACCCAGTACAGCTTAACCTGACCACCCAGTACAGCTTAACCTGACCACCCAGTACAGCGAACCTGACTACCCAGTACAGGGAACCTGACCACCCAGTACAACCTGACCACCCAGTACAGTGAACCTGACCACCCAGTACAGCCGAACCTGACTACCCAGTACAGGGAACCTGACTACCCAGTACAACCTGACCACCCAGTACAGCTGTAACCTGACCACCCAGTACAGCGAACCTGACCACCCAGTACAACCCTGACCACCCAGTACAGCTTAACCTGACCACCCAGTACAGCCGAACCTGACCACCCAGTACAACCTGACCACCCAGTACAGCTTAACCTGACCACCCAGTACAACCTGACCACCCAGTACAGTGAACCTGACTACCCAGTACAACCTGACCACCCAGTACAGCGAACCTGACCACCCAGTACAGTGAACCTGACCACCCAGTACAGCGAACCTGACCACCCAGTACAGCCGAACCTGACCACCCAGTACAGCTTAACCTGACCACCCAGTACAACCTGACCACCCAGTATAACCTGACCACCCAGTACAGCTTAACCTGACCACCCAGTACAACCCTGACCACCCAGTACAGTGAACCTGACTACCCAGTACAACCTGACCACCCAGTACAGCTTAACCTGACTACCCAGTACAGCGAACCTGACCACCCAGTATAACCTGACCACCCAGTACAGCTTAACCTGACTACCCAGTACAACCTGACCACCCAGTATAACCTGACCACCCAGTACAGCTTAACCTGACCACCCAGTACAGCTTAACCTGACCACCCAGTACAGGGAACCTGACCACCCAGTACAGCTTAACCTGACCACCCAGTACAGCTTAACCTGACCACCCAGTACAACCTGACCACCCAGTACAGGGAACCTGACCACCCAGTACAGCGAACCTGACTACCCAGTACAGCTTAACCTGACTACCCAGTACAACCTGACCACCCAGTACAGCCAGACCTGACCACCCAGTAGAGCGAACCTGACCACCCAGTACAGCTGAACCTGACCACCCAGTACAACCTGACCACCCAGTACAGCCAACCTGACCACCCAGTACAGCTTAACCTGACTACCCAGTACAGCCTGAACCTGACCACCCAGTACAGCTTAACCTGACCACCCAGTACAACCTGACCACCCAGTACAGTGAACCTGACCACCCAGTACAGCGAACCTGACCACCCAGTACAGCGAACTTGACCACCCAGTACAGCGAACCTGAGCACCCAGTACAGCGAACCTGACCACCCAGTACAGCGAACCTGACTACCCAGTATAGACTTTTTGCAGAGTGTGGTGTTAAACAAAACATATGGATTCAAACAAGCAGATTATGCTTGTGCATCTAATGAGACACATAATTTGTGTTCATTCTCAAATTTAGGTGTAACTGTGACAGTGGTATGCCTGTGGTAACACCATGTTTGTGGTTACACCATGCCTGTGGTAACACCATGCTTGTGGTAACACCATGCTTGTGGTAAGACCATGCCTGTGGTAACACCATGTTTGTGGTAACACCATGCTTGTGGTAACACCATGTTTGTGGTAACACCATGCCTGTGGTAACACCATGTTTGTGGTAACACCATGCTTGTGGTAACACCATGTTTGTGGTAACACCATGCTTGTGGTAAGACCATGCCTGTGGTTACACCATGCTTGTGGTAAGACCATGCCTGTGGTAACACCATGCTTGTGGTAACACCATGCCTGTGGTAACACCATGTTTGTGGTAACACCATGCCTGTGGTAACACCATGTTTGTGGTAACACCATGCTTGTGGTAAGACCATGCCTGTGGTTACACCATGCTTGTGGTAACACCATGCTTGTGGTAACACCATGCCTGTGGTAACACCATGCCTGTGGTAACACCATGTTTGTGGTAACACCATGCTTGTGGTAACACCATGTTTGTGGTAACACCATGCTTGTGGTAAGACCATGCCTGTGGTTACACCATGCTTGTGGTAACACCATGCTTGTGGTAACACCATGCTTGTGGTAACACCATGCCTGTGGTTACACCATGCTTGTGGTAACACCATGCTTGTGGTAAGACCATGCTTGTGGTAACACCATGCCTGTGGTAACACCATGCTTGTGGTAACACCTTGCCTGTGGTAACACCATGCTTGTGGTAACACCATGGCTAGGAGTACACCAGGGTTACATCTGAATAAGGCACTGACATCACCATGGTGATGAATTGAATGTCTTGCCTGCATCACTCCAGCCTTGTTTCTTACATAAATGATGTTCATGCTGTTGATGATTGGATTTTCTGGTCCTGACGATTATTTACAGATTGCCACAATTTAGCTGGAATACTGCTGAGTGCAGCATTAAACAACAAACAAACAAGACTCACATGAATATGACTGACTGACTGACTGACTGACTGACTGACTGACTGACTGAGTTTGGTTTTACGCCACTTTTAGCAATATTCCAGCAACATCACGGCAAGGGACACCAGAAATGGGCTTCACACATTGTACACATGTGGGGATTCGAACCCGGGTCTTTGGAGTGACGAGCCAACGCTTTAACCACTAGCCTACCCCACCACCCCCACATGAAGATGACACCCTGGATATAACTGAATTACAGTGTAAACTCGTTCACTCATACAAGGTTAAATATGGCTTAGTATGATCCTTGGCAAGAGATTATAAATGTTGATATTACGAGACATGTGTAATCTATGAAACTGATAAGTGTACTTGTGATCCAAATTTATCCTAAGTGATCATCTGAGATCATAGTTTTTGTCTGCTGTAAGAGACAACCATTCTGCCATTACAGGATTCTGTTGTAACTTTTATACTTTAGAACATTATAATGTCCAGGGAATTCTACCCAAAATTTCCTCATTGTCTCCTGATTCTTAGTCCAGCATATAACTAGAAGATTTGGCACTAATAATATACAAGGTGTGCCGGGTCCGATGTAGGCCTTAGCTGGAATACGAGTTTATTTTTATGAACTACCTGATTCTAAACTTATACCACATCGACCTGCAGCTATTAAAAATAAGTAGACTTGGTAAACAAAGACATCGGTTTCAACTCATGAAGTCTGCGTTACATAGAAATATACATACATATTAAAAACCGAGGGATCTGGTTTTAAAACTAATCGAAGAAGCTGAATATTGTTGTATTTTCGTGAAATAAGACGATCATTATTCTTCGCATCAAGATGTGCGGTCTGTTCCGGAATAAACATATGACAGTGTCATAAACTATCACATACAATCTCATCAAATAACGGAAACTCCGATGCATCAATTATACTTCCTTTATGACAAAACGTTAACTTTAAACCAGCCGCTGACGACGTAGCCACAAGAAGAGAGACCACCATCGACGGCAACTCAATGTTATGATCAGACCGTCTGATATCCTCAAGACATCTCCCGCACTCACAGGCCACTCTGAGCCGTGTGACATCCTAGCACGGGCTGCGCAGGTAAACAGAGAGGGGTAATATATCAGTTTGACAGTGTTATCGAAGCAACTCACCTCTGGCTTTTGTCCTCGCACAACCGCGTCCTATTTTCTGTCAAGGCTGCAACGAGGAAGGGAAATCCCCAGACCAAATCCCCACCTGTGAAAGCTGAAACTGGGTTTCCCCAAACGTTTCGTTGCAATAATCTCGCAACACTTTCAAGGATGGCGCCCAATACAGATCCCAGTTCATAGGCAAGGGAGATAATTATTCGTTTTCCGATTGTAACAAATTGTATATTATGTGGGATAGTAGCATATTTGAGTATATATATATGCCAGTTTTATATACTGTTGCAGTTCCTATGTTACTAGAATGAAACAATATTTCCACTATAATGTGTTTTCAGTGTATCACAGGACATTGTTCCGTTAGTGTTTCTTGCAACAATATTTCAAAACATACTTCGAGGTGCTCTAGCATATTGTGGTGTGTACATATGAGAACAATTTTAACACTCTTTGATCTACTTTCATTTTCATCTTTTTTTCAACCAGCTGTTAACGCCACATAGCTAGCGATTGGCGCCACAAGTTCACAGTCTCAAATCGAATCCTATATTGTACTCAATCCCCGATTTTCAAGTACTAGAAATAGAATCTGCGCTTTAATAAGAAAGTGTAATCCAAAGCAATAACACCTTTTACATTTGACCACTTTCTAATAAAGGGCATTGTGTATTCATAGTGAAAATTCTTACAAATACATGGACCTTATTTATTATGTAAGTTTTCAACTGTTGAAATATGAAATTGATGAGAGCATTGTTTTCCACACTTCACATTATTTTAACATTGTCCGTGAAACAATTTGTGTTTATTTATTGCCGTTCATGTTGATACCCATTTTCAATTACCTGATCGGCGCATTTGTGTCGTCAATCTCAGTGTTTTCCTGTGTTTTTTATCAGAGACCATATAATAGATTATATGGTAATATTATATGGTCTCTGTGTTTTATTTTCAACTGGTTCTTTTGCATTTGCAGCATGTCACTACCCTTACTAAACAGAAATATTTCTCACTGTTCGTAATTTTGAAATGTACGTGAATGGTACACAGTAACACTCAATAATTATAGACGGAAATCATTTTGTTATTTTCATCACCGATAACCCTGTAAACCAACCAGTACTGTACTCTACTAGACGATTCATTTGCCTGCCAAACAAACGAAACGGGATTTTAAATAACTTTACTGTCAAGATTAAACTGTCTGTCACCTTGCAGTTTGTACTTTAGGAAAATTCGTGTCAGCTTTTCTTGCACAAAAATGGACATGTATCTGAGATAGTCATATAGTGCTGTGGATATAAGACTGACCGATCCAAATAATTTAGCAAATACTCTGATCGTGTTTAACACATGCTTGTCAAATGCGTATGGTTAATTATAACATGTAAGGTATGTGATAATTATAATATCAAACTAAACAAAATATATAAAAATATGACTTGCATATAAACATCTGAATACCTATGACGGTAACGCGCAAAATTCAAATTTTGGGTTCTTTGCTACAATACTGTTACATCCCCAAATGGGAATATGGTTTGTATAATCAATATAGGACACACATGAAAGTCAATGTCACAATGTCACGAAAATATCGTATCAACCCTGCGCCCCGTGAAGATCTCAGGCTTAAACTGCCATAAGCCTATGTTACAGTATAGTATATGTTACAGTCTATGTTACAGAATAGTATATGTTACAGTCTATGGTACAGTATAGTATATGTTACAGTCTATGTTACAGTATAGTATATGTTACAGTCTATGGTACAGTATAGTATATGTTACAGTCTATGGTACAGTATAGTATAGTGAAGTCCATTTCTGAAAGTATAGTATATGTTACAGTCTATGGTACAGTTGCTGGAATATTGCTAAAAGCGGCGTAAAACTAAACTCAGTCAGTCAGTCCGTACAGTATATGTATATGTTACAGTCTATGGTACAGTATAGTATATGTTACAGTCTATGTTACAGTATAGTATATGTTACAGTCTATGGTACAGTATAGTATATGTGGTACTACAGTCTATGGTACAGTATAGTATATGTTACAGTCTATGGTACAGTATAGTATATGTTACAGTCTATGTTACAGTATAGTATATGTTACAGTCTATGGTACAGTATAGTAAATGTTACAGTCTATGGTACAGTATAGTATATGTTACAGTCTATGGTACAGTATAGTATATGTTACAGTCTATGGTACAGTATAGTGTATGTATGTTACAGTCTATGATACAGTATAGTATATGTTACAGTCTATGGTACAGTATAGTATATGTTACAGTCTATGGTACAGTATAGTATATGTTACAGTCTATGGTACAGTATAGTATATAGTATATGTTACAGTCTATGGTACAGTATAGTATATGTTACAGTCTATGGTACAGTATAGTATATGTTACAGTCTATGTTACAGTATAGTATATGTTACAGTCTATGGTACAGTATAGTATATGTTAGTATATGTTACAGTCTATGGTACAGTATAGTATATTATAGTATATATGTTACAGTCTATGGTACAGTATAGTATATGTTACAGTCTATGGTACAGTATAGTATATGTTACAGTCTATGGTACAGTATAGTATATGTTACAGTCTATGGTACAGTATAGTATATGTTACAGTCTATGGTACAGTATAGTATATGTTACAGTCTATGGTACAGTATAGTATATGTTACAGTCTATGTTACAGTATAGTATATGTTACAGTCTATGGTACAGTATAGTATATGTTACAGTCTATGTTAGTATAGTATATGTTAGTCTATGGTACAGTATAGTATATGTTACAGTCTATGTAATGTTACAGTCTATATAGTATATATGTTACAGTCTATGTTACAGTATAGTATATGTTACAGTCTATGGTACAGTATAGTATATGTTACAGTCTATGGTACAGTATAGTATATGTTACAGTCTATGGTACAGTTACAGTCTATGTTACAGTCTATGGTATTATATATATGTTACAGTCTATGGTACAGTACAGTATATGTTACAGTCTATGGTACAGTATAGTATATGTTACAGTCTATGGTACAGTACAGTCTATATGTTACAGTCTATGGTACAGTATAGTATATGTTACAGTCTATGGTACAGTATAGTATATGTTACAGTCTATGGTACAGTATAATTATATGTTACAGTCTATGGTACACAGTATAGTATATGTTACAGTCTATGGTACAGTATAGTATATGTTACAGTCTATAGAACAGTGTAGTATATGTTACAGTCTATGGAACAGTATAATTTATGTTACAGTCTATGTTACAGTATAGTATATGTTACAGTCTATGGTACAGTATAGTATATGTTACAGTCTATGGTACAGTATAGTATATGTTACAGTCTATGGTACAGTATAGTAAATGTTACAGTCTATGGTACAGTATAGTATATGTTACAGTCTATGGTACAGTATAGTATATGTTACAGTCTATGGTACAGTATAGTATATGTTACAGTCTATGGTACAGTATAGTATATGTTACAGTCTATGTTACAGTACAGTCTATGTTACAGTCTATGGTACAGTACAGTCTATGGTACAGTATAGTATATGTTACAGTCTATGGTACAGTATAGTATATGTTACAGTCTATGGTACAGTATAGTATATGTTACAGTCTATGGTACAGTATAGTATATGTTACAGTCTATGGTACAGTATAGTATATGTTACAGTCTATGTTACAGTATAGTATATGTTACAGTCTATGGTACAGTATAGTATATGTTACAGTCTATGGTACAGTATAGTATATGTTACAGTCTATGGTACAGTATAGTATATGTTACAGTCTATGGTACAGTATAGTATATGTTACAGTCTATGGTACAGTACAGTATATGTTACAGTCTATGGTACAGTATAGTATATGTTACAGTCTATGGTACAGTATAGTATATGTTACAGTCTATGGTACAGTATAGTATATGTTACAGTCTATGGTACAGTATAGTATATGTTACAGTCTATGTTACAGTATAGTATATGTTACAGTCTATGGTACAGTATAGTATAGTATATGTTACAGTCTATGTTACAGTACAGTATATGTTACAGTCTATGGTACAGTATAGTATATGTTACAGTCTATGGTACAGTACAGTATATGTTACAGTCTATGGTACAGTATAGTATATGTTACAGTCTATGGTACAGTATAGTATATGTTACAGTCTATGGTACAGTCTATGGTACAGTATATATGTTACAGTCTATGGTACAGTATAGTATATGTTACAGTCTATGGTACAGTATAGTATATGTTACAGTCTATGTTACAGTATAGTATATGTTACAGTCTATGGTACAGTATAATTACAGTATAGTATTACAGTCTATGTTACAGTATAGTATATGTTACAGTCTATGGTACAGTATAGTAAATGTTACAGTCTATGGTACAGTATAGTATATGTTACAGTCTATGGTACAGTATAGTATATGTTACAGTCTATGGTACAGTATAGTATGTTACAGTCTATGGTACAGTATAGTATATGTTACAGTCTATGGTACAGTATAGTATATGTTACAGTCTATGGTACAGTATAGTATATGTTACAGTCTATGTTACAGTCTATGGTACAGTATAGTATATGTTACAGTCTATGGTACAGTATAGTATATGTTACAGTCTATGTTACAGTCTATGGTACAGTACAGTCTATGGTACAGTATAGTATATGTTACAGTCTATGTTACAGTACAGTATATGTTACAGTCTATGGTACAGTATAGTATATGTTACAGTCTATGGTACAGTCTATGTTACAGTAGTACAGTATGTTACAGTCTATGGTACAGTACAGTATATGTTACAGTCTATGGTACAGTACAGTATATGTTACAGTCTATGGTACAGTACAGTATATGTTACAGTCTATGGTACAGTATAGTATATGTTACAGTCTATGGTACAGTATAGTATATGTTACAGTCTATGGTACAGTACAGTATATGTTACAGTCTATGGTACAGTATAGTATATGTTACAGTCTATGGTACAGTATAGTATATGTTACAGTCTATGGTACAGTACAGTCTATGGTACAGTATAGTATATGTTACAGTCTATGGTACAGTATAGTATATGTTACAGTCTATGGTACAGTATAGTATATGTTACAGTCTATGTTACACGTTTGCTTGTTATGCTTTGTATATGGTTATTATGGCAAGTAATACATTCCTAGTTTTATAGTTCATTCCTATCGTATCAAGATATGTATAAAACGTATGATAGGTCGCAAAATCAATCATGGATGTGAGAAATGTACGTTGTGATTTTACAGATTTGAAATTATAGGATACTTGAAGCGATTTCTGACCTTTTTACGCCGTCTTAATTATCTGTGTCTGTTAAAGAGGGATAGAATTCGTAATTTTAAAACTGTGCTATGTACAGTGAGTGAGTGAATTTAGTTTTACGCCGCACTTAGCAATGTTCCAGTTCTATGGCGGCGGTCTGAAAATAATCGAGTCTGGACCAGACAATCCAGTGATCAACAGCATGAGCATCGATCTACGCAGTTGGAATATGATGCCATGTGTCAACCAAGTCAACCTGACCACCCGATCCTGTTAGTCGCCTCTTACAAGCAAGGGTTACTGAAGACCAATTCTAACCCGGACCTTCACGGGTAGACAAGCATGGTTTACTGAAGACCAATTCTAACCCGGACCTTCACGGGTAGACAAGCATGGTTTACTGAAGACCAATTCTAACCCGGATCTTCACAGGTAGACAAGCATGGTTTACTGAAGACCAATTCTAACCCGGACCTTCACGGGTAGACAAGCATGGTTTACTGAGGACCAATTCTAACCCGGATCTTCACAGGTAGACAAGCATGGGTTACTGAAGACCAATTCTAACCCGGACCTTCACGGGTAGACAAGCATGGTTTACTGAAGACCAATTCTAACCCGGATCTTCACGGGTAGACAAGCATGGGTTACTGAAGACCAATTCTAACCCGGATCTTCACAGGTAGACAAGCATGGGTTACTGAAGACCAATTCTAACCCGGACCTTCACGGGTAGACAAGCATGGTTTACTGAAGACCAATTCTAACCCGGACCTTCACGGGTAGACAAGCATGGTTTACTGAAGACCAATTCTAACCCGGACCTTCACGGGTAGACAAGCATGGTTTACTGAAGACCAATTCTAACCCGGATCTTCACGGGTACTATTGCTACAGAGGCAGTGACATACATTGCATTTCATGGGTATATACATAACAATGGACTTGTACAGCGCCTAGTTTCCACATAGGTTGCTCAATGGCCCTGATCATTTTTACCCCGGATAACTGAAGCTGCCTGTTAGGCGCTAGAAGGTTAATAGTCATCCCACCGGGTACCCATTTTCTGCTGGGAGAACAGTGGCAATTTTGAACAAACTCACTTGCCTAAGGTGAGACCACGTATATTACATGTGCTTGGTATGGGGCAGGACCCAAGTCCTAGAAACTCAGGAGTCAAGCTGCCAATCAGGTCACTCTTTAACAGCCATGCATGTTATTAGCTTTTTCATCACCTGGATATTTTCTTCTTTCGTAAGGATGCGGAAGTTATATCTTTAGTATCCTCTATAATCAACGTAATGGAGTTTTGCTTTCACCTACCAACATCATTTATCTATGTTTCCGGAATTTCTGTTTTCAGTATTCAGTGCTTTAAATATCTTGTCAGAATATGTGGGAATGTGTTGCAAAAAATTGTGTTTAAAACAAAGATTATTTGACAACTCTTGTGTTTTATGTACCACATACTCCACTTTGATTTCTTTTTATAGTTAATGAAACATATAAACTTAATTTTTCGACTTTAACTATCATCAAATGCAATCTTTTATTGAGAATGAGTGTACATTAAAATATTGATGTATCCTCGCATGCAATAATTACAAAACCAATTTCATAACAAATTAACATGATCACCAAATAAAGAGAAAAGACGTATGTGTATTCCAGGTGAGATATTAACTGAAGCGGCCTGATTCGGTAATAACGTGAAGAATATAAGAACACAAGATCTACCGTTATATGGCACTGCATTGTCTGAAAGAGTGAGTGAGTGAGTTCAGTTTTACGCCAATTTTAACAATATTCCAGCTATATCACGGCGGGGACACCAGAAATGGGCTTCACATTGTACCCATGTGGGGAATCGAACCCGGGTCTTCCGCGTGACGAGCGAAAGTTTTAACCACTAGCCTACCCCACCGTCCTGTCTGAAAGAGATGATGGTTACCTTGAAGGCTGGTGAATTGGGCATTCCATAACAAGAAGACACCTCATGAATGTTTATACATCACTTTGCTTTTTATTTACAATATATGTACACTTGGGTATTAATATTGTAGAATACATTTACAGATATTCATTGATCAACAAGCAAAAAGCATCCACACTGAAAACAAAACAATTATCACAATCTGTATAGTTAGTAATGTCATACTAATTTGAAAACCTCACACCAGACCCTATGTGATGAGACATCTTTGGCACTATTGTATTGATACTGTAGATCCCTCAAACCATGAGTATTAAACATTTAAACCGTTGCCCTTTTGTTTGAAACTGGTTATTAATTAACAGAAATGTCCAACTTTGTGATCATTAAACCTTTTTGCCGTCATTGATCGTGCAACCTGATGAAACATGTCTGTCGCGAGCAAATCTGCAGCTATTTGATTACAGCTAAAAAATAGGGAACCAACCATTTGATATAAAAAGAAAACCCCCCATATATTTCCCTGAACATCTGTTATGTGCTGAAAATGAATGTTGAAAAAACCCATGTATAATGATTATTCATCTGGGTTCAAGCGTTATGTGAGATTTGGGTGTTGAATTGCAGGTGCATCAAAATCAGTGTGAAAATCTCAGTGTCATCCAATCATACACTCCTTACAAAATTAGTCAGATCACAGATCTTCTCTTAACAATATAGCATCTTTCATCAATGCAGGCAAATCAAGGTCACATCACTCTGGAATATAAATGCATCTTCTCTTAAAGGCCACAAAGTGCAATGTAAATTGTGTTTAATGGTGTGTCAATACAAGCCTGAGCCTGGCGTAGACACCACTCTACCACAGGCCCTCGTGTGTTTGTGAGGATTATAGATTTTTAAAAAATATAAAAAATTTGAGATGACCCCCGACTCGAAATGCTTCACAGTACAATACATTATGTCATAATGAGTCGGGGGTCATCTCAATTTTTCTTTCAACATCTTTAATCCTCGCAAAGACACGAGTGCCTGTGCACCCTACCACAGCAGACACTGCTCGGTGTCTAGTCCTAGAGCCTGCATGCCTTGTAGCAACTAGTGGAACATATCAACAGCTGTTTTGTACATTTCAACAGCAGTCAACTCAGTGTATAACATATAGTCCGTCCCACCGTCCTTGACGGTCTATTTTTGTGAAGGACGGTCTATTAAATAAGTAAGGCTGTCCATTGGTCAAGGGAAATGTTTGAAAAATAAACTTAACATGGTTTGAACTTCATGTTGAACATCGTTTTCCTTCAAGTTTTCATTTGAACATTTGCTGATTTTTTGATTGTTTTAGTTTTTGGGACTGGCTGTGTTGGCTAGAATGGACTTTACCTGGTGCAGCCCTAGCTGCTCCCTTTACGATCGTTAGGGTTAGGCACCCTTTATGATCCTTAGGGTTAGGCACCCTTTATGATCCTTAGGGTTAAGGGTTAGGGTTAGGTAACCCCAGCAGCGCTAATTATTAATCTGAAAAAGTGCGCCCGGTAAAGTGCAGTACTCCCACTGCAAGAGGAACATTCCAGAATGGGTGTGTATTAGAATTGGATTTATCTGCCCTTGCTGTGCACATACACATGGCAAGCCTACTGTTTGATAAGTTTTAGATTGGAAGGTTTCTTGAGGGCTTGATGTGACAGGGTGTTTCTCACCTACTTACCCTGTACAGTTTGGATTCCAATATGGAAACACCAAATACCTTCCACCTCCACCAGTCTAATGTCACGAAAAGTCATAATCTCTATCAAGACATTCAACACTGAAACTATTCTGATCATTCCTGAGTGCATTCGATACAATAATGGAACCATGTTAATTACTGCCACTTGCCTCTTATTGGAACCAATGTGTTGAATTTTCGATCGTAAACTTAAAATTGTGTTTTTCGATCTACTTTTTGATTGTTCATTGATCTTGCATGTATGTTTCCTGATTCCACAATTTAGTTCTGTGTGTTCTGATATCTGGAATAATATCTGTGGTTCAGTTTCGAAATGAGCTTGTAACAACGGCAAAGCCATCCCCTGGTGAACGACCAGGACATTTTATACTCAATGCCTGATGCTGTCCACTGACGGAAAACAGCTTCGATATTTCAGTGCAGCAGTTCTTGACACGTGACTCTAATACTCTGGGTTTGCCTGACTAGGGTTTCACAGAGTCTTCATTAATCAGAGGTAAACGCCTGCAGTCCTGTGATGGCTCGGCCGAGAATCAGTGCATGGATGTCGTGTGTGCCTGGAAAGAAGAGATAGCGTGAGAGTCAACTAAGTGAGACGGATTGTACACTGCTTTAGCAGTACTCCAGTAGTAGTATAGGTCCTAGGGTACGGTGCAACTCAACATTAGCCATCATTTTCACCCCGCTGCTTAGCAACAGCTTAGCATTGCTACATTTGCAATGCTTTGTTAAGCAGTTGCTTGATGTTCCACCAGTTACCCTGTTTGTAGTGGGGGGTGCTGGAGCTGATCAATTGGGGTGAAAATGATTAATAAATGGTGGGTTGCAGCCATACCCCAGTACCTATACCACTCCAATTCTATCACAGCATGCCAAGTTCTGGTGGGAGGACATCTTGAAGTGATGTTGGTCTCAGACGTTTACCATTCTGGTGAAACCCACAAGCACGGGTATAGTGCTGACACACATAGAACCATAATCATGGTGTCTTGTGTGTGTGTTGGCTGACTAAAGGACTGACTGACTGACTGAGTATGGTTTTACGCCGTTTTTAGCAATATTCCAGCCACATCACGGCGGGGGACACCAGAAATGGGCTTCACATTGTACCCATGTGGGGATTCGAACCCGGGTCTTCGGCGTGACGAGCCAACGCTTTAACCACTAGACTACCCCACCGCCCCTCTGACTAAAGGAAATATTAACACTACCGGCATGTTTAACATATGCAATCTAATACAAATATTGAAACTAGAATTAAAAACAACTGCTTTTTGGACAATGATTGATGATATTGGTTTAATATGTGGATGAGGGATTTTTTAGAATCAATGGTAAAGCTTTTGAGGGATTTCCAGTTTGGTTAAGAGAATGTGTGACCACAGTCATACAGCCATTTCTGGTCCAGGCCGACACAGGCATCAGGGTCACTGTCAGTATTGTCTGCAGGTTCGTTGATGGCAGACATGTTCATGACCTGATATTAAATATCCTGCCCCTCTGTAAAAGATCACTAATATGTTTTCTATGTTGAACAAGTGTATCATCATGACATTACATGTAATTTGAGCCTAAATGCATACAAATAATGAATTTAACGATTTCACCCCAAAACATACATCTGAGCTACTAAATAACGTACAGGTTATGTAGTGTTGAGTCTGAAGTGTTCAAGATGTAGGTTACAGTGTGAGCAATTATCACCCAACATCCCTGCCAATATAGTCTGCTCACCTTCGTACGTGTTAACCGACTCGAGATTCATGACGTGTCTGATGACGTGGTACTCGTCAGAGATGCCATTTCCCCCTAACATGTCCCGAGAGTTCCTTGCAATCTCCAGAGCTTTGCCACAGGAGTTCCTCTTGATCAGGGAAATCATCTCTGGAGTAGCTCTGGAACACGATACCCAAAAACGTTGTGGGTAAATAGCAGCATTGTGTATCACATCTGTCAAGTATATGACCTCATTTTGGGCATATGTTTTTATATATATACAAGCTATGTCAAATCACAATGAGTGTCCATTTCTTCTATGTATTAGACAATATGACACAAAATAAGTACCCTCCACTGATCATTTGATGGGATCATGGTTATCACTGGAAACAGGTGTGTAGTAACATGATTACCTCCCTTGATCCTTCAGTCGCCCAACTTGGAGACATGACTGAAGACCGATGGAAATTTCTGTCAACATGTCTGCCATTTTCTTCTGAGGTAGTTGGTTCTTGGCCAGGGGTTTGCCAAACTGCTTCCTGAAACATACCATGCTGGACTTGTGTTGGGGGTACAGTTGGGTTTGATAATAGTTGTGTTTCCTTTACGAAACAGTTGGATTTGTAGAACAGCCATCTCTGTGTCACAACAAATATTTTACGGTAGTTATGACCCCAAAATACTTTGGAAAAAGGATCCTTGACATAAAACAAAATTCCTGCAAATCTGATATGACTTGCATAAGGACATATGTATGAGTTTGGCTGTTTTAGTCAGATTCCAGTGATAACTGGGCAGTGGACAATAGGCTTCACACACTGGACTAGAACCTGGACCTACAGTGTGACAAACAAACCACAAGGCTAACCCCGCCTAAATTCATACCAATACCCAACAACAGACTATAACAGATATTTATCAGTTTTTCTTATGTTGCACATGTTCTCAATGACTCAAGTGTAACCAGGTTCCCCACCCACCTGTCAAGCGTGTACTGTCTGCCTGTCTCCCCACGGTGACCCACCTGTCAAGCGTGTACTGTCTGGCTGTCTCCCCACGGTCACCCACCTGTCAAGCGTGTACTGTCTGGCTGTCTCCCCACGGTGACCCACCTGTCAAGCGTGTACTGTCTGGCTGTCTCCCCACGGTCACCCACCTGTCAAGCGTGTACTGTGACCCACCTGTCAAGCGTGTACTGTGACCCACCTGTCAAGCGTGTACTGTCTGGCTGTCTCCCCACGGTCACCCACCTGTCAAGCGTGTACTGTCTGGCTGTCTCCCCACGGTGACCCACCTGTCAAGCGTGTACTGTCTGGCTGTCTCCCCACGGTCACCCACCTGTCAAGCGTGTACTGTGACCCACCTGTCAAGCGTGTACTGTCTGGCTGTCTCCAAACAAAACTCTGCAGCTCCAAGACTTCCCCATGCAATTCCAAACCTTGCATTGTTCAGGCAGCCAAACGGACCCTAAACACACAAAACCATCTCTGTTTGTATTGACGACATTATTATTCATAGCACATTTCTTCAACATAACTTACCATGTATATAAACCATGTAAACGGTGGCACCAGTGATCACCACATCATCCAGATATAATAACACAGGATTTATCAACATGTTTCTCACAATAATAAATGATGAACAGAATGCATGTTACATATGTTATATTTGGGATTACACTTTCTTAGCAAAGAACAAATTCTAGTACTTTTTGGGTTGACTCCCATCCGGGATTCGAACCCACACCGTCAAGAGTCAGGCACCTAATCGCCAGCACATAAAGTCAGCCACCTAAACCGCTCAGCCACGACTTAAAAAAAATGGAAGTTGGACAACTGGTAGTCTAGACTGCGGACGTTGTGTAGCCCTTTCTAAATGGCATTGTGTAATCATCGCTTTCGGCCATGGGAGCCAGGCCAATTTACACTTATCAGAAGGGTACATAAAGTCCTTAGTGTCAGTAAACCCAGCCGTCCTAAAAGTGTTTTAACGTCTTATTCAAGTTGATTGCACTGCTATAGTAAATGCATGTATATGTGTGTCAGTGTGGCAGGTTCTGCAGTCAGGACCATGTGAGGTTACCATGACACAGAGTACTAACTATGAGCACACTGGTCCATCTTTATCCCCTTAATGCAAAACACCAGTACCTCAGTACCAACAAGTACCACATTTAACATCTATTGGTGTGATGTGCTCAGAGGATTGAACCACTGACTTTCTTCTCTCCAGTGTTCTATCCACTAGAATATGGAGGGTACCATAAGTGAGTGAGTGAGTTTAGGTTTATGCCGCATCTAGCGATGTTCCGGCAATAGAGGACTCCATCTATGGGCTTCACACATTGTACTCATGTGGCGAATCAAACCCGTGTCTTCGGTGTGATGAGCAAATGCTTTAACCACTAGGCTACCCAACAGCCCCAGAGGAGACCATGAAACAAGCAATAGTTTATCTATGCCTACTGGGATCATACCCCAAGTCCGCTGGCTGCAGGAAGCAGGTTTTCCTCTGGGATCTCCACGTCCTCCATTACAATCTGTCCAGTGATACTGGCTCGCAGTGAGAACTTGCCCTCAATCTTAGGGGTAGATAACCCTTTCATCCCCTTCTCCAAGATGAATCCTCGAATCTTGTTATTGACATCACTCTTCGCCCAGACAACGAACACATCAGCAATTGGGGAGTTGGTGATCCTGTAGAATACATGTAGGAAAACCATGACTCAGGAAAAAGGAAATGTTTGGATCTTTAAGATATAACAGTATAACAAAGGTGTTCATTTAATAACTTAAACATAACATTCAGTATCAGCATTAACTGCCCAATGCACATCATAAGCTTTTCAGTGAGTAGGATTATGACACGTTTAGCAAGATTCCAGCCATATCATTTGGATCGTTGGATTGTCCCCCCTTATTGTTTCCATGTCAAGAATCAAACCTTGGCCTTTGTTAAATAAGTCAGAGCTTTTACCATTAGGGTAACCCACTGCCCCAGTGACTTTGGGAAGAACTACTCACAGCCATTGTTTCTTAGCCAAGCAGTTCAGTTATATCACTGAATAACATCTGTGAGAACATGATTTGCTGTACAAGCTTAACTCATGGAACTGCTACTGGCATCTAGATATAGGTTGGGAATGATATCTAACGATTAACTATCTCCAGTGCTTAGGGTCCAGTCAGGTTTGGAAATAAATTCAGTTCACAGCCGTGTTTATAATTCCAAAACATGATACAGTCTCTGGAATTTGGAACATGAAAACACTGATTCCACAATTCTCATTTACAAGGATTACACTGCCAAAGAATTTACTGACTCGCTACAATTTGTCCTTTCTTTGGTTTGTTTAGTTCTGCAAGTATTTCCCTATGAAGAGTTGACAAAAAACGCCACATGTCCAGGTTAACTATGGTTGACAGCTGGAGACTAAGACCAGTGATGCTGACATACTGGTGACCTACCATGACTTGGAGCCATTCAACACGAAGGTCTTCTTGGAGGAGTTGTATTTAGCATTGGTCTCCATTGAAGATGGATCACTTCCATGATTGGGTTCCGTCAAACCAAAGGCACCAATCAGCTCACCCCTGGCTGAACAGCAAACACAAAGGTCCTACCTTGTCAAATACACTTTACAGTTATAAGCCTTAAGCAGTGATACATGATCAAGAGTGAACAAAAACATACCATTGTTTTCCAAGCTGAAGGCAGCAATGTCCAAGATAATTCACAAGTGATTGTAAATATTTGAGTCTGGGTCAGATAAACAAGGAACTGACAGTTATAACATGCATAACTGACATCAAGGTCAATGACCTACATAGTCTGTGTACGATGACTATCAACCAGGTCACATGTGAAGACACGCATGACGTATGTCTTGGGTCCGCATTTGGGTATCTTAAGTGAATTTGGTGCACAATGTAATCACAATACAAAGATGTGCCCAGTAGGGTTAGATGGAGGTAGTGATGCAAGTAATATCCATCACAACACAATCATTACCCATGTCAATGGTTCATTGCATGCTCACTAACATTCTCTGCTCCATGGGGATAATACAATTCTAGATGTGCTGGGATATCCTTGCATATAAACTGCTGCTCACATGTGCTACTCTCAGTTATTCTGTAGACTTGTTTCAAAGGATTGAGATACAGATAAAGTTACTATGTCTTCACTGACAAAAGTTGGTACCTAGTTTAGGAATATATTTCTGCCTCTGCTCCTCGGTGCCGTATGCATAGATAGGCCACATGACCAGACTGGACTGAACACTCATGGCTGACCGGTAGCTGCTGTCCACCCTGTCACAACACAAAGGTCAATGTACCAGCAGTGAACCTGGAGAGAGAAATGACGTCGTTGTCCTTTCAATGCTAAAAGTGTACCCAGTGGTACATTGAAGGAAAACAGAACTTGAAAGACCCAACACCCCATTTAGTCACCTCTTATATCCAGCAACAAGTTACTGATGATCTTTGCTCTAAACAACAAGCAATGTTAGATAGAGTTAGAACTTATCAGTTGAATGTCGAGGTCTTGTCAAACCTATCACACACAATGTACCCACCTCTCCAGTTCTCTGGCCAGGAGTCCGTACCCCACGGAGGAGAGCCCAGCACAGCCGTAGCCCTGTATGGTGGGGCCCAGTACCCCCAGCTCCCCCATCTCTCGCATGATGGCGGGGTCAAACACTGCATGATGGAAATACACAGGATTCACCATACACAGGATTCACCATACACAGGATTCACCATACACAGGATTTATTAACAAACTGACAGTAGGGGAAGGTTTATTCTACAAATAACAGTGGATAAATGAAAATCAGCAGTATCAACAATGATCAAATTATAAGTCGTTTAATTTCATGATTTGCATCACATTGAAATTGATTGTTTTGACTTATTAAATAATTGATTCTGGTCCAGACAAACCAGTGACTAACACATGATATCATGGTCTACTACAGTCACATCATGGTCTACTACAGTCACATCATGGTCTACTACAGTCACATAATCAACCAAACCACTGATTGTCACAGAACCTCGCAACCTGACAATGATGCACACTGAGGTGGCTATTGACAAACAAATGTTGCTGGGGATATTTTCTAATTAGAATCAAGTTTCTGTCATGTTTCTGAACAGATAATGAAACGAACAACCTTCCATGGTTACTGACATTTGAAATGTCACTGCTCAGACTCAAAGACTACTAATACCACTCATGATGTGTTCTGAGTGTTAATGAACCTGTGAAGATCCGGGTTAAAATTATCTTCAGTAACCCATGCTTGTCGTAAGAGGCGACTAACGGGATCAGGTGGTCATTGTATCCCAATTGCGTAGATTGGTGCTCATGCTGTCAATCACAGGATTGTGTGGTCCAGATTGATTATTTACAGACTGCGACATATAGCTGGATTATTGCTGAGTCAGCATAAAACAACAAACCAAAATCTGAGTGTTAAACCCCTGTACAGCTGAAGTCGGTAGACTGCAGTCAGTGGCAGTCTGGATGTGAGACACTAGCTCTGGTTCCAGTCACAGACTGTGTCATACCTTCATTTCTGTTAGCAAGGAGGATTCTGGGCATAAGTTTTTCCTGGCAATAGGATCGGAACTGGTCACGGACAATTATTTCCTCCTCCGTTAAAAGGCTGTTGAGGTTGAGAGCATCACGCCAGTCAAAAACAGCTGAATGTGAAAACATAAAGACATAATTGAAACCTGGTAAATTCAACTGACATTCTTCAGCTATCACAATATTGAAAATTTTCATTATTGATTATTTATTTCACAAGTTGTCCTTCCCCATGATGAATTCTCAAGAGATCAAAGGTGAGTATTATCCATCTTAAAACCTTCAGTAGAGATTTCTATCATGGTAGAAAATTTCTCAATCTATAACAGGTGACCAGAAAGAGAATGATTCCAGTTGGGTGTCAGGTGATCATCCACTGACATCCAGGGCAAGAAGCATGTTTTGCATGTGCTTCCAGTAACTGCAAACAACAATAACTGCTGGAGCTGGAATGTGTTTGGGTGAGTTGTTACAAGAGGCTGGAAACTTTGTTCCAGTTTGTTTCCACTCCAGACTCGAAAGACATAACATGAGATGGGATAAATTGGAAATGTCATTGAAGATACTTATCAGAGATGTTCATGATATTGTCACAGGTGATCATGGTTATTGGGTACAGCAAACTACAATATATCTTTGCATTAATCACTGTATTAGAAATGTGATTACCTTTGCTTTTGCTTGATTTGTCATCGTTGTGAAGTTGCTCTGACAGTGTCAAGGTCATTCAACAGTTTAAAAGGTGCATGAGGTGCATCATAGTGCTTTCAATCACCTCTATCAATCATTGTCTTCCTCACAAATAATAGAAACTGCAATGCCCAATCATTTTCTGAACAAAAACAGTTATGGCCAAAAGAAAAATCTGGTCATAAAATCTTTGCCATTAGTGATTTGATGAAAATATGTTGCGTTTTGGTATTCTTTTTCCATTTTTTATTGTTTTCGGGGGGGGGGGTTCTAACTGAAAGGAAATTTGCTTTATCAAGAGAAACAAATCAGATCATAAAGTTGTTAATGATGCAGATATATGGTAGTGAATATTGATTTCTAAATGGCATCATTGTTGGTATTTCATGATAAAACTCTGTCTAAACAAAGAGATAATGATAAAATGTAATTGAATATACCTGCTATTTCAAACACATACTTTTTAAAAGCAGCATGAAACTGTGACATGTAGCATTCCCATAGAGTAATGAAGAAACAGGTGTTTTACAAACACTCATTTGGGCATATACATCATATTTTTAGACTATATGGACCCACAAAAGTATTTGTGAAGTTAACAATTGTGTTCAGAGGAAACAACTGAAATTTTTAAAATAAATTTCAGTCTGTTCCACATAAATGCTTTTATGAGTTTTGGATCTTTGCACTTCTGATAAGATAAACAAATAAAAAAACGAAATTATCACAGTTGTGATCTCACTTTATCATATGTGAGCTATCTGCGCCTGTTGTGTAATCAGTGACCTTGGACGATATTTCCAGCCAATCAGATGCATTTATCAAGCACACACCTCCATGACCCAAACATATGAGAAGTGAAGAGAATATAATTGATTAACACAAGTCAATACATTTGACACTAACAATCGCAAAGAAACAAATGTGTTACTTGATATTTTTGTGATAGAAAACTTGGTTTATGTTTAAACGCTGCTAACTTTGCGAGTCAAGCAAGAACAGGTGGAAAATTATCCGTTCTTGAAACAAAATGGATACTTTCTGCTGCTGCCGCTGTCCCTTGAAATCGTCTCGATCCAGTCCTGGTTAGATATTTACAGAGCGTCTGAGCAGACACATATGATTTGTTCAAAGACATGATGTCAACGTGTTCTCAACCAAATGATGTTTACGAAACACCAGACTAGTCTACATCCGGTATAAATGTCAAGTCAAAACTTCTTACACATATATCCCATACAATGTGTTCTATGAGCGGGGCCTATCTTCGGTGTTAGGAGTTCCACGCGCACCTGTACAAGCTCCTCGCAGCGATAAGGCTGGTCAGTCTCCAAGCTCAGCCTCAGGGTAACTTTTAGGACACCAAAGCTAACGGCATTAATATGAATCCGTTAATGTCGCGGTATTTCATGGTGGACACACTTCATCCAACAAGCGGAGCCATTCTTGTATTTAAATAAAACCCCAAAGCTAATTTATATCTGAGACAAATGTACAATAAAATCAGTATTTATAATAAATTATCTAACAAAAACGTTTTTAGACGTCTATATGAATTAATTATGTTAAAATATATTGTAGACCTAAAGAGCACATGATATTATCAGGGTTGTAGTCAAAAGGGCCAAAGGGCCAAAGAAAAGTCAAAAGGGCCATAGATCAAATTTTAAAAAGTACATACAAACTATATATTGTATATATACAAATACATCACACACAAGCATTGAAAAATATGAACGTTTATAGATTAAAGCGCAATACTAACACTACAACAATATTGTTGACTTGTTGTTTATTTACTGAGTAGATTGTATACCAAGTGGTGAATTATTGATATCACATTATCTTAGATATCAATACGCGGTATTGTGATAGCTTTACATGATTTACTTTATAAACGATCGGATTTATGATATCAATAATCCGTATTGATCACAAATCATATTGATATTCATATGATGGTTTTCATACCAATAAATGCATTTTTTACATATAAAATAGGGATGAAATAACAAGAACGCCTCGTATATAATCAATTACTGCATGAACACGTAGTAGTTACGCAATCTAAAAACAAGATAGACGATTGGCGAGCCTGTGTTGTTTGACAGGTGAATATGTCGAGGGCATAGCCCAAGACACAAATATTCAGCTGTCAATCAACCCTCAATCTTTTTTCAACTGCCCTCCTTCGTCGGGCAGTTAATGGAAGACCTCGGGCTTCTGCAAATGATAATGCCCTCAAAAATAGCATTACCCTTATAATAGTGTTACGCTCGACTGCCATCATGAGAACGTAATTAATGCAAGTAAGATACCTAATAATTCTAAATGATAGTGTTTGACTTGTTTTCCATGACACAGTATCTATGTAACGGTAGGTGGCGGTATGGCGGTTGTTTCTACATACCACGGCACTTTATTCCCGATATTATTGTAGGTATAATTTTGCTAAAATTACAATATTCTCATGAATATTTTAACAGTATAGTATCTTTTGAAATCAAATAAGAAAAATCACACAAGCCTAATGAATGCTAATTTATCTTGGAAATAGACGTGTGCCTGTATTATCCTAAACATTATTACTGAAAATGTCAGCGTTTGAACGGGCCAGCCAAAAGAAGATTCTACTTTATGTCGTCTTGTATCGGTTAAGGCTAGCGGACAATTTATTAATGGCCAATTATATTTCAGAGAAAGGTTTCAGAAGAGTTAGTTCTAAGGCATTCACACATGCAAAAAACAAAATGATAGTATTACTATTTTTGGTAACAGTTTATCTCTCGACTGACGAAATAGATTGAAACTTACATATATTGTTCCAGAGCTTTTTCGTTTTAAGTGATAGTCGGTTTTACAACAACCCAAAATGGCTGACTTGGAACTCGTGTTGAAGGCTGTCGACGATACCGGTGGTATTGACAGTTTAGAACTTGCCACAAAGTTAAATACCGACCACCAGAAGGTTGTTGGCGCGGTAAAGAGTCTACAGTCACAGGAAGATGTAAGTAGTTGTTGTTGTAGTATTTATTTTCAGCGCAAGTGTTCGACAGATTCGTCTGCTAGAAGTGAATGGATGACGAAATCATGTTCCGTATTAATGAACAAGTTTGCAAATAACGGCTCCCAGGCTTTACTCGAGAAACTTGGGAATTAACGGGATAATTCTGCAGCGTAGTTACAATTTGTGTAATGTGTACTATATAAATCCAGTTAAAACGTGACGGTGTCTTTGTTTCAAATCTACCATCTTCTTCCATCAGTCAACATCACCCTAAGGCTAAGGGACCGTTCATAATTTATGGCAAGGGGGTGTGATGAAGATTTTTATGGAGGAGCATGTACAATGTGAATGACCCCCCCTAAAATTTATGTTTAGAGTCAGTGACACCCCCACACACACTGCATGTCATGTACAAAATCAATGACCCCTTTCCTCTTCCCATATTTTTAAGCATATTATATAAGGTTTTGATATTTTTGTGTACAAAATTGCTGACACCCCTCCCCAGTTCTCACATGTACAAAATGGGTGACCCCCTCTTAAAATTATCATCACCCCTCGAGCCATAAATTATGAATGGTCCCAAAGGCACATGAGACGAACTCAGCAGGCATGTTAATATGTTGTATACACTAATATTTGATTCTTTTTCTTTTTTTAAATCGTTTTGAAATGTTATTACGAAACACACACACACACACACACCAATGTCATGCATAGATAGGCCTATCAGGTTTTGTCATTACATATACATTCATAAATTTGTTGACACAAACTGATCTTTCGCTCTATTTGTGAAAATATTTATATGTATCATTTTTGTAAGTTACAGAGTATTTGTATCAGGAATCAGTGTATTTGATGTATTAGTGAAGTGAATCAGCACTGAATTACTCCATACTACAGGATTTGTTGTACTTGCTGCATTGGTGGATTGGTCAACCCTTATTATTTCATACTACAGCAGATATGCGTGAAATGTCTGGAATTATCTCCTTAATTTGTCCACGTCCTGGGCTATATGTTCATGTTGTTTTAATGAATAGTCCCCTTTTACTTTTTGTAAATGTTTGCTGCCACAATGATCAGTTCTTTACATGGTCAATGTTGATTTGTTGTGTGTAGTTTCTGTGATGGATGTTATGTCATCTGACCCCTTGTTGTTATTCTTGCAGCTCATTCAAGTTGAGCAGAGGCAGAGTAAACGATGGGACATAACAGAGGAGGGCAAGGAAGTGGTTGCCAATGGCAGTCACGAGGCCAGAGTGTACAGAGTTGTACCCGACAGTGGAATCACACAAGCAGAAATCATGGTAGTTACCTCTATCCTGGACAAATATTCTCATAAACCTGATTATATGGAACAATATTGATCACATTATTGATTGTGCTGATAAAGGTTTATCAGCACAAAGGTGAAGTGGGTTTTAACATTGTAACTGTGCTTGAGAATATTTAGGACAGACTTGGGTAGCTCAGATTACGGAGGCATGCATGCGTGTGTATATGTATTATGTGCGCTGCTTGTACTATGAAATGATAATTTGAATTAAGAATTAAAAGCGAATATATATTGCATTTTGTGTTCAAATCACTCGAACATGTTGGTTGTGTTATTATTGTTCAGTCTTGATGATGGATAAGATGTACTTATGTTTCAAAAGTTTGGTGTACAATCTCAGATTGCTTGTTCATTATGTGTCATGATCTTAATTTCATCTTTTCAGAGCTCTGTTCCTAATGCCAAGATTGGATTCAGTAAAGCAATGTCTGCCAAGTGGATAAGAATGGACAAAAATGCTGAAGGAGGCCCTAAAGTGTTCAGATCAGTAAGTGTGTCTGGTGATAGTGTAGCTAAAGTGTTCAGATCAGTAAGTGTGTCTGGTGATGGTGTAGCTAAAGTGTTCAGATCAGTAAGTGTGTCTGGTGATAGTGTAGCTAAAGTGTTCAGATCAGTAAGTGTGTCTGGTGATGGTGTAGCTAAAGTGTTCAGATCAGTAAGTGTGTCTGGTGATAGTGTAGCTAAAGTGTTCAGATTAGTACGTGTGTCTGGTGATAGTGTAGCTAAAGTGTTCAGATCAGTAAGTGTGCCTGATGATAGTGTAGCTAAAGTGTTCAGATCAGTAAGTGTGTCTGGTGATAGTGTAGCTAAAGTGTTCAGATCAGTAAGTGTGACTGGTGATAGTGTAGCTAAAGTGTTCAGATCAGTAAAGTGTGTCTGGTGATAGTGTAGCTAAAGTGTTCAGATCAGTAAGTGTGTTTGGTGATGGTGTAGCTAAAGTGTTCAGATCAGTAAGTGTGTCTGGTGGTGATAGTGTAGCTAAAGTGTTCAGGATCAGTAAGTGTGTCTGGTGATAGTGTAGCTAAAGTGTTCAGATCAGTAAGTGTGTCTGGTGATAGTGTAGCTAAAGTGTTCAGATCAGTAAGTGTGACTGGTGATAGTGTAGCTAAAGTGTTCAGATCAGTAAGTGTGTCTGGTGATAGTGTAGCTAAAGTGTTCAGATCAGTAAGTGTGTCTGGTGATAGTGTAGCTAAAGTGTTCAGATCAGTAAGTGTGTCTGGTGATAGTGTAGCTAAAGTGTTCAGATCAGTAAGTGTGTCTGGTGATAGTGTAGCTAAAGTGTTCAGATCAGTAAGTGTGACTGGTGATAGTGTAGCTAAAGTGTTGAGATCAGTAAGTGTGTCTGGTGATGGTGTAGCTAAAGTGTTCAGATCAGTATAGTGTGTCTGGTGATAGTGTAGCTAAAGTGTTCTGATCAATATGTCTAGGATGATACTGTAAGTAAATATTAAGTACTGTTAACAAGGACATCAAAAAGAGATATTTACTAGTTCATCACATGTCAACCCCTGTTGGATGTAGCAGCCTCCATTCTCCTATATAGTAATCGGAATAGAGCAGAAGAAAGTTCAAGAAGTATAAGATGAACTGACAGGAACCAATTCTTTGGCCCTTATGAGGCACTGCTACTGTAATACTATCAACAGCATTATAAAATCCAATAATGCAAATTATTGTCAAAAAAAGGGCACCTACCTTCGTTATAATATTTATGGTTGTATCATGCTGGTCAAGCCTATTGTAGCTCAGGAAGCAAAGTGTTCACAACAATTAGATAACCATTCCAGCTGTTGATACTGAATGTAAGATCTGCCATGGTTGTGTGTTTCTAGGCAGACAGTATAGAGGACAAGGTTCAGTGTAAGATCTGCCATGGTTGTGTGTTTCTAGGCAGACAGTATAGAGGACAAGGTTCAGTGTAAGATCTGCCATGGTTGTGTGTTTCTAGGCAGACAGTATAGAGGACAAGGTTCAGTGTAAGATCTGCCATGGTTGTGTGTTTCTAGGCAGACAGTATAGAGGACAAGGTTCAGTGTAAGATCTGCCATGGTTGTGTGTTTCTAGGCAGACAGTATAGAGGACAAGGTTCAGTGTAAGATCTGCCATGGTTGTGTGTTTCTAGGCAGACAGTATAGAGGACAAGGTTCAGTGTAAGATCTGCCATGGTTGTGTGTTTCTAGGCAGACAGTATAGAGGACAAGGTTCAGTGTAAGATCTGCCATGGTTGTGTGTTTCTAGGCAGACAGTATAGAGGACAAGGTTCAGTGTAAGATCTGCCATGGTTGTGTGTTTCTAGGCAGACAGTATAGAGGACAAGGTTCAGTGTAAGATCTGCCATGGTTGTGTGTTTCTAGGCAGACAGTATAGAGGACAAGGTTCAGTGTAAGATCTGCCATGGTTGTGTGTTTCTAGGCAGACAGTATAGAGGACAAGGTTCAGTGTAAGATCTGCCATGGTTGTGTGTTTCTAGGCAGACAGTATAGAGGACAAGGTTCAGTGTAAGATCTGCCATGGTTGTGTGTTTCTAGGCAGACAGTATAGAGGACAAGGTTCAGTGTAAGATCTGCCATGGTTGTGTGTTTCTAGGCAGACAGTATAGAGGGTACAAGGTTCAGTGTAAGATCTGCCCATGGTTGTGTGTTTCTAGGCAGAGACAAGTATAGAGGACAAGGTTCAGTGTAAGATCTGCCATGGTTGTGTGTTTCTAGGCAGACAGTATAGAGGACAAGGTTCAGTGTAAGATCTGCCATGGTTGTGTGTTTCTAGGCAGACAGTATAGAGGACAAGGTTCAGTGTAAGATCTGCCATGGTTGTGTGTTTCTAGGCAGACAGTATAGAGGACAAGGTTCAGTGTAAGATCTGCCATGGTTGTGTGTTTCTAGGCAGACAGTATAGAGGACAAGGTTCAGTGTAAGATCTGCCATGGTTGTGTGTTTCTAGGCAGACAGACAGTATAGAGGACAAGGTTCAGTGTAAGATCTGCCATGGTTGTGTGTTTCTAGGCAGACAGTATAGAGGACAAGGTTCAGTGTAAGATCTGCCATGGTTGTGTGTTTCTAGGCAGACAGTATAGAGGACAAGGTTCAGCAGTGCCTCGTCAAGATACAGAACCTTCAGCTGGATGACGTCCCTCAGGACCAGCGGGGCTGAACTCAAGAAGAGGAAACTCATCTCAGAAGTGTCAGTTGTCTTCCTCATCAGTCAGAAATAGTTTTTGTTGATATTATCAAGGTGTGTAAGATCTGCCATGTACCTCCCAGTCAGCTTGAGTATTGTTTTATATCCTACTTTGTACAAAATATGCTCAACAAATTATGATGTGATTCCATTCCAAAGGTTGGGCAACATGTTTAAGAGACAGTTGTTCTTTTCTTTATTCAGGAAAGTTACCAGTTATTTCATTTCCAAGGGAGACAAGTTTTCATTGACCGTGTCAAAGGCTGATGTGGACCTCACCCCAGAGATGATCTCGAGGTAGGCTGGAGGGAAGAGGCAGCACAGTGTTACACAGTGGGAGGGAACATTCACTCCATCAGTTAAAACCTCCATATCCAAGAATTGCCTGACAACTCCGAGAATGTTTGACAGTTGCATCTATCAGTGAAGACGTCATGTGAGGCAACATCCTAAGAAGTGTCTATGATATGTTATTAAGTTCAACAAACAGTTTAGAAAAATGGGTTAGGAATAATTTTCTAGTGCCTTTTCCTGGTATTTTATCAATGTCGCCCCTTTTGTTTGTGTCATACCATGAGTTTCTTCCTCCTACAGTGGGTCCTGGAAGACTAAAACATTCAAGCCGTACAACTTTGATGCACTTGGGATCCCACCACCCACCGGACATCTTCACCCTCTCCTCAAAGTGCGGGCTGAGTACCGCCAGATCTTCCTTGAGATGGGGTAAGTCTGGTCAAAGTGCAGGCTGAGTACCACGAGATCTTCCTGGAGATGGGGTAAGTCTGGTCAAAGTGCAGGCTGAGTACCGCCAGATCTTCCTGGAGATGGGGTAAGTCTGATCAAAGTGCAGGCTGAGTACCACGCGAGATCTTCCTGGAGATGGAGTAAGTCTGGTCAAAGTGCAGGCTGAGTACCACGAGATCTTCCTGGAGATGGAGTAAGTCTGGTCAAAGTACAAGCCGACCATTGCCAGATCTTCCTGCAAATGACTCTTTGTCTCTGTGTGTGACTTCATGAAGTTCAGTTGAAACAAACGGGAGTTGATTTGGAATGACATTAATCAAGTTTTATGGGACTGGCAACTGCCAAAGTGTTTTTCCACTGTTCGAAACACAAATTTGTTAAGATTTGAATGCTGTGTCTATTTGTCTGCAGATTTTCCGAGATGCCGACCAACAACTTTGTAGAGAGCAGCTTCTGGAATTTCGATGCTCTCTTCCAGCCCCAGAAGCACCCAGCCCGAGATGCTCACGACACCTTCTTCATATCAGGTGCATGTTGTAGTCATGGTCAAAAAGATTTCTTTCTCTGCTCGAGAACCTGTACGGCATGTAAACTTTTGTGATTGCAGTTTCATTTCAGTTAAGTGAAAGAAAAATAATTCCCCATATAACTAGAACCCTAATTCCTGATTTCAAGTATCACAGCAAGTTTCAAGTACTTAGTTTAGCAGCCGAGAGTCTGACTGAATAGTATTAGTAATGATGCTTTAAGGCTTGCCTGAACATCATCTTCGCTGGAGCCACCACTCAGTGCTTGGACATTCCATGGATATCCTAGCTTGTATATGTCCTTTATAGCTGTAGGACATCTTCATGCCATGTCAAGGTTCAAGGTCATTGTCAAGGCCATAGACTAAAATCAATCCTGAGAAGGATTTATTGTAGGTCAATGAAACCTGGTACATGTGTACTTTAGAGTGTTCCGAAACAGAAAAGGTCACAAGGGGCCAATGGTCACTGTGAAGATCATTCATAACAGTTCTTGTCACATTGTCTGGTGTACAGCATTTCATTCTCACAAAATCTTTGAGGTCAGGGCAGTGCGGTAGCCTAGTGGCTTAAGCATTCGCTCGTCATGCCAAAGACCCAGGTTTGATTCCCCACATGGGTACAATGTGTGAAGCCCATTTCTGGTGTCCCCCGCTGTGACATTGCCAAAAGCAGCGTGAAACTAAACTCACTCACTCACTTTGAGGTCAACTGCAAGCAGATTCTTCAATGAATGTAATCAGTGGGATCAGAAAAAAATATAATTGCAGATATCTGTCTTTTTAGAAGGCACTAAGATGACATGCGATGGAAATGTTTATCATCTTACAGCTTTTAAACAGGACTGCAGAACTACACATGTTCATACTGGTGAAGATCTGAATGATGTTTGTAGGTTTGATTCCCCACATGGGTACAAATTGTGAAGCCCATTTCTGGTGTCCCCCGCTGTGACATTGCCAAAAGCAGCGTGAAACTAAACTCACTCACTCACTTTGAGGTCAACTGCAAGCAGATTCTTCAATGAATGTAATCAGTGGGATCAGAAAAAAATATAATTGCAGATATCTGTCTTTTTAGAAGGCACTAAGATGACATGCGATGGAAATGTTTATCATCTTACAGCTTTTAAACAGGACTGCAGAACTACACATGTTCATACTGGTGAAGATCTGAATGATGTTTGTTGTGTCTGCATCTTGCATATTCTTGACATTATACCAGGTTTTGAGCATGAACAGGAAGAAGGTACAACTTTTATACAGACACAAATTTGACAAACTTACAATCAATATGATTGTGTGTATAACATGGTCTTCCTCAGTTTAAGATCACATCATAGCAAGTGAAAACTTTGTATTTTGCAGACCCAGCAAATGCTCAGATATTTGAGGAGGATTACCGCCAGCGGGTGGAGAAGGTTCATTCTGAAGGAGGATATGGGTCACTGGGGTAATCTGTTTATAAATTTGTCTGTATTTCAACTCTGTACTTAACTGGGGCGGTGGGGTAGCCTAGTGGTTAAAGCGTTTGCTCGTCACGCCGAAGACCCAGGTTCGAATCCCCACATGGGTACAATGTGTGAAGCCCATTTCTGGTGTCCCCCGCCGTGATGTTGCTGGAATATTGCTAAAAGCGGCGTAAAACCAAACTCAGTCAGTCAGTCTGTACTTAACTGTAGAATCTGCCGTCACATTGGAGACAATTTCTCCATAATCAGAACATTATTTTCGCAGTTCTCTAAATGTTGTCGGTCAACCCGTGAAGATCTGGGTTAGAATTGATCTTCAGTGACCCATGTTTGTCGTAAGAGGCGACCATGGCTTCTCTTTCTCCATGACGTGATATGATTGGGTGCCTGTAGTCATGCTTCTCTATGTCTGTGCAGGTACAAGTGTGAGTGGAAGATCGAGGAAGCCAAGAAGAATCTGTTGCGTACACACACAACGGCGGTCAGTGCACGCATGCTGTACAAGACTGCCCAGTCTGTAGGTATTCCTGGTGTCTGAGTATTGTGACATTGACTGATGAAACTGCCTTTAACAGAGGCATCAAGGATTGTTTTTACTACTGCAATAGTTTCCCTATAAATATGATTATAGTCCCTTGGATCTGTAAGGAAAAGGAAACTGACAATTATTTATAATAGACAATGTTTGGTGCCCAATAGTTTTCAGCTTTGCAGCCTTCAGTCTCTTTGTTATGCCAGGATCTGCTGATTCTGTGTTTGAATCCCAAATTATGACTTGGTTTGCCAGCACCATGCCTGTGTTCTTGGCATACACCTGCATCACCTTGAGTGTCACACTCACATAACAGACCGGTGTTAGATGGGAAATCCTAACAACTATTGTGTAGTATAGTTTATTGACATCATCATGGGGTCATCTTTCCTGAAAGTACTATATCCCTAATGACAGATACAAGGTTGGGAGAATTTAGAATTTAGTTGAGAACACAATAGAACAGATATCATCTGATAATGAGAAAATGACAAGTACAATATTGACTATTATGTGTTTGCCATCCCTCCAGAACACCCTGCCAGTGAAACTCTTCTCCATTGACCGAGTTTTCCGCAACGAGAACCTGGACGCCACCCACCTGGCCGAGTTTCACCAGATAGAGGGCGTGGTGGCAGACAGAGGACTCACACTCGGGGACCTGATGGGAATAATACACGCCTTCTTCCTCAAGCTGGGTCAGTGTCTTGTTCAATACCTGTAGTCAGTTCACTTCATAGCCTGTTACAGTGAGATGATAACTGACAAATGTGATAGCTGATAACAAATGATGTCATGAACAATTAAATTGATTGCTTGTCCTTGTGTGATTCTAGGTCGTGTGGCTTGTTGCTTGATGACTGTTTTGGTTTGTAACTTGCGTCATTGTCCCCTGATGACACTAGAAATTAACTTCACTAAAACACACATAGACATAGGGAATTTAATTAATGCTGAAATCATTTGGCTACGATGAATTGCCGATGATGATGATGAGGTGGCTAGGGAGGGTGATGATGATATTTCGGGGGGGTAGCATGTACAATGTGAATGACCTCACCCCCCCTTTAAAATGTATGTAAAGAGTACATGACACCCCCTGCATGTCATGTATAAAATCAATGACCTCCCAAGTGCATGTGTACAAAATTGATGACCCCCCCCTACCTCCCCAGAACAAATAGGTGACCCCCACCTTTAAATCACCCCGCCTCTCAGCCCACCATATATTATGAACAGTCCCTAAGTGACAGTGTAGGAGGCAGATGTTTATTGGTGGTCAAGCTTATTTCTCATTTTGTTTTACAGGTATCACGAAACTGCGTTTCAAGCCAGCATACAACCCCTACACAGAGCCCAGCATGGAGATCTTCAGCTACCATGAAGGTAACGCCACCCTGAAACAATACTTCAGTGTAAAACTAACATTTCTCTTACCATAATGCTTTTATAGTTTTGTTTGTAACACAACAGATAATAAAGTGCCAACGTTTCTTTATATTCATGTATTGTCTCTAATCTCTTTCGTGCTTGACACCCTGTACATGTCATACCATCAATCCCTACCAAGCACTAGTAAGATAATGATTTCATCTGTTCTACGTCACACATTACAGCTATAGTGATTTGAGATTTTGTGATGTCTTGTAGATAATTTCCATGGTTACCGATGTATTGTGTACAGTGTTAAATTGCTGACTGGGACCACGGAGGTCTAGGCTTGGACACACGGCATTTACAAGTGAGAGAACCCCATGGCCTTGAAACTAGACAGACACATATGCTGAGTGTTGCTTGTTCTGTTTTTGTTAGGCTTGGAGAAGTGGGTGGAGATCGGCAACTCGGGGGTGTTCAGACCGGAGATGCTGCTGCCGATGGGGCTGCCTCCTGATGTCTCCGTCATCGCCTGGGGACTGTCTCTAGAAAGGTAAACAGTGGTGTACTGATATCTTGAAGTTGTCGCTGGGATACAACAATTGTACAAGAGGACAGTTTGAAGGCCGTGTCTCCGTGATGGCTTGTCAGGCTCAGTGTTCAGCATGGTTCTGGTTAATTTGACTTTCTTGC
This sequence comes from Haliotis rubra, assembly GCF_003918875.1. Classification (NCBI taxonomy): domain Eukaryota; kingdom Metazoa; phylum Mollusca; class Gastropoda; order Lepetellida; family Haliotidae; genus Haliotis; species Haliotis rubra. The sequence continues at coordinate 501,338 of NW_025767063.1, read as the reverse complement.
TTGGACAATATATGGATGTACAGCTTCTTTATTACATACCGGGTATCCATATATTGTCATCCTTCCTTATTGATCCTACTTCTAAATGCCTCTCAAAGAAGTTCATTGGATCTTGCTGTCATAAATAATCCTAATTGTTATGATTAACAATGAACATATTTGTTCCAGACCAACAATGATAAAGTATGGCATCAACAACATCCGTGATCTGATTGGACCACGAGTGAATCTTCAGATGGTTCACGACAACCCAATGTGCCGACTAGAGAAATCTCGGACGGCATCCTAGATCACAATGTAATCTATTTAAATCACTTTGGCTGTGCCAATTTTCTGACCCTTATTTGGGGGGCCAGTGTCGGATATCATGGTAAACTTCATCACTTCAGCACCTCGGAGAACACATGAAATCTTTATGTCAATAAAATCTATGCTTCTATGACTAAAGTGTCCTAGTGTTTGTTGATGAATACTTAGCGGCGGTTTAGCTCTGTAATAATTCTCACTAAAAGGATATGTTAATATGTGGAACAATGAGCTGTCATGAACCATTTCACCGATTTTTGTACCTTAAGTCATTAAATGGCCTGGTTACAAGCACAGACTGCTGGGAACCAAATTGGCGATGACCGCCCAAGAACAGTGAATTCTAGCGTTGTCATCCATCAATGTCAGATGATTGGAAAGAGGATGGTTATCAAAATGAGGCTTGATGGCGGTATCCAGTACTTCCTGTTGATATGTTGACCATCGAGTGACCCAGTTAAAGTAATGAGATCCATCTCCAGCCATAAAAAAACCCAACTCCACACCCTAACTGAGCCACCACCAAGGCTTCGCTGTATAGATCATCTCCAGGTGATATGCTTCCTTACAATGTCTCCATATGCGACAATGGGAGTTGGCAACGCATAGAAGATAGCGACCTTCTCTCACCAATGAACTCTACACCATCTGCTCAAGGTTTTCTCGGAGCCTGTGCCCCCCAGATGTTCCTGCATGTGCCTGTCTGTGAGAAATGGTTGTCAGATTGGAAGACATTTCCTCTGACCAGCAGCCTCTTTCTGATGGTCTGCCAGGCCCTGGACTAACATTTACTTTACCAGTGACCACTTGCAAGTTAACAAATAAGTGTGTGATTAATGTTCAAGCTAAAGGTCACATGCAACGTAAAACACAACTTTGCAGATTCTGATACCTTCGCATGGACTGACCGAAACAAATCATCAAAATGCAAATTCAACTTATAAAGTTGAAAAATAACCCGATGAAAAAAAACGCGAAATCGGAGTTCAAACGATTCACTAATTTCCCCGACTTTTCGGGAAAACTGGTTTCAACAGCTGGGCTGCGCTCATAGCACATGCGCAGTGAAATAGGTTCAGCAACTTGGAAGCAGGCTGTCCGGTGAATACTCGGAGAAGGCTTTGGTGTGAGCTATTTTCCTAATGTTTTGTTGATATCTCACAGGCGCGAGCTTTTATATGTTATGACAGTAAATAAACTGTTTATATAATTTCATTTGTCTATTTCATCACACTTTCTTCTTACCGAGTCACTTTCTCAGTTCGATACTTAAAAGCAATGTCATTATTTAGCGTTGACAGAATTTCTAACTGTGATATAGATATGTCGTTGTCACAGACAAAACTCAATGTCTTGTTTTATTGACACCTGTGTGTCTGCCTGCCTGTCTGCTAATGACAATATTCAATACACAACTGCGATCACTGACCACATGCAATTTGAACTTAACACCAATCAGGCTATACACCATAAAAAAACGCATTGATTTATGGCCCGAGTTCGGTCTCTGTCACATTATGTAATTACACAGACAGGCAGGTGTGATACTTGAACACATGACATGTTATGATGTCTGTTGATTGCAAAATGTTATACACAAAAAGGAGCATGTATTTACAAAACCCAACATCTCTATATGTACACACACAATGAGCCGTGAGGGCATCTGCAAATGAACCAGCCATTACACTTGAGTGCACACCCACCAGCTCTGACTGGGTTCGGTATCCCCGCTGCTTCGCTTTTTGGGAAGTAAACCCAAGTACACAATATTGCACTTTTGATTTGCGATTGTACGCTTATAATTTTGTTTATATGTTTTTTCATAACCAGCAATGTATATTATATGTTATGAATAAGTGATAATTGTGTTTTAATTATGTTTGATTTTTTGGTTGCATGTGACCTTTAACAGCTACTAGTATTTCAAGACACGACATCCCTGTGTCATGCCTCATAATAACCAACCATCATGTACTTTCTGAAAGTCTTTCCATGTCGAGAAAAGTTCAGTTTTAGTACTGTCATCTGCTAAACCAGTGCACATACTGCAAATATCAAATTTTATACCTCAATGTGCTTGGCGCATTCACAGCAAATGAACTATTGTGTTAATTGTGTTAAGCATGTTTCACATGAGCATTCCTACACTAAGGTATGATTGCCTGTATTTATATAATGGCAGAAGCAACTTAACAACTCAACAGAGGATGAAAATATGATCCACTATACTATATGCCATAGCTCCTATAGTTGTCCACTGACAACACAGTCGGGAACAAAAATACAACTAATATAGCTATTGTGTATATACATCTGATTTGTGCCAGAACTGGTGGACACCCTGTCAGTTGTTGTACTACTCACCACAGCCACATGTTGTATGGTAGTTATGGTAAGCTTAAATACAGGCAGTAAATCATATGTACAGTACACGTGCAGGTAGCCGAGAGCCGCGATGCGGTCCTATACAGTCAAGACATGACCCTGCACTGTATAGGACCGCATCGCGGCTCTCGGCCAACGTGCAGGCAAAGTTAAACTTAAAAATGATGTCAAACCCCATTTCATCTCACCTCACCAATTCTAATGCTTGAAAACAGAAACTCTTTAACTCTCTTCTCTTATACCAAAATAAGGTTTAATTTGCGTTCTCAAATTTTACAATCAGTTTCGACGTACACATGACTGACGTACTGACACCGAGTTTGCTGTAGAGCGTAGGGTTCACTAGGCCCTTATTCAACGCGCTGTACGGAGTTTGTAATACGGAAGTTGGAGAAGAGTCGTTCCCCTTTGAAAACGCTTCCTTAGAAACAGCGAGTGGTAAGACACGTAGATGATCCAAGCTCGCTTTTCTACATTCATTTTGAATAAACACAAGTAAATGTTTCACAATCTAATTAACATTTTGGTGATACATTATACATGCACCAGTTATGTGTGCTTAATCGAAATACAATCAAGCTATTATTATGATACTTGTAGTCATGATAAGACGCACCTGCACTTTCGTGGGTATCGGTATCCCTTACTCAAAACAAATGGCAGTGAAAGGCTACTGAGGAATACGGTTTAGCTTTCTATTGCTGCCTCAAGGTGTTATCAGTCCTTCTGGATATGTTGTTATATAGTCTAGTGAATGAGTGAGTTTAGTTTTACGCCGCACTCAGCAATATTCCAGCTATGGCGGCGTCTAGTGAATGACAGTATGGTACATATCAATGAATACCCTGTATCCAACAATAAAGTTCTGCTGTGTGTTTTTCTGTACCAATCACTAGAAAAAGGTTGTTTAAGAAACTATCATGCTCTATGTCATCTTTACAGGAGGCATAACAGTAGGAGGAACAGCACTTTTGTAGATTATTGGCATTAACATAAAATTTCAACTTCAATTTCATAAATAATTCTTTCACTTAAGTAAGATCAGATAAATGAAGTGAAAGCTAAAAGCCAATTAAAAAGATGTACAGAGACCATTGATTCAGCTGTCAACTTTGTTGTCTCTGTGTGGCATAAAGAACGGTACACCATGGGTCAGAATATCCTCATGATAAAACCTTTCACATGTGTAAGAAGCCATAAATTTTCCATATTAGGACGCAATGAATTATTTTTTAGGCGTTAACCCAAGTATTTTAAGGTGAGGATGGAGATATATATATATATTAGGTTCTTTCAAAAGCATCTTCATACAAGGCATTTGTAGACAAATGAATTTTAGGTTGGAGTGTGTGTGTGATTGTATTCATCATGTAAAGAAAGAGGGGAGGACATAGTTGTCTTCACCAGTAGGTACAGCCAGTAATGCTGTGTAAGATTCATAAAACTCTGATAAGCTGTTATTTTGTGAAAACAAGCTGGTGCTACAACTGTGTTTCAGATGTTCAACATGGAGGACACACACACTCCCAAGTAACACTTGGTGCCTGAGAAGAATGTGAGGCGGTGCTGCAGTATTAGTGTAGAGACCTGTGATTCCTTAGAGAATAATGGGGACGTATTTAACACCTGAGTTTGTTGAACGCCGCATCTCACGGCTGACAACAGTGCCAGATGGGTGGAACGCATCAACTAATCGCACACTGTACCAGCTTGACTTGAAGATGTGCCAGGTGAAGTCCCTCGTCTTCAGCTTTGAATGGGGCAAGGAAAGGTAACTCTTCACAGCGATGTGTTTCAGTGTATCATGTAGATCAATTTCTGATCTGTATACTGTTAAACCGGCAGAAGGCAGTACTTGTCTAAGTCTTAAAGCAGCTATCTTGTTAGCGAGTTCTCACAATGCTTAACAATATAATAACATTACCAGTGATAGGGAATGTTCTTGTGGTCACTGGTTCGTTATGAAAAAATAAATGACTAATTTGACATAAATGCTGTTGCCTTTCAGATCGTTAGCAGTGAGAAGTTTTGTTTGATGTTTAATGCTACACTCAGCAAAATTCCAGCTATATTGCGGCAGTTAGTAAAGAATTAAGTCTGAACCAGACAATGCAGCGATCAAACACAGTTGAATATGATGACATGTGTCAACCAAGTCAGCGAAACTGACCACCTGATCCTGCTAGTTAACTCTTACGACAAGAATGGATTGCTGAAGACCAATTCTAACCCAGAAAGCCCAAATATATTGTAGATGTTGGCACATGAAACCCACATCAATCAAACCAACAATCACTAAATTAGATTCTGTTCCACTTTCTGCTGTCTGCCACCAGATAAATCACACAGTATACAGTGGAAACACTTTTCTTCTTCCTCATATTTTCGTCCATGCTATTGTATTATATGCTGCTTAGTTAAGTAGGAAAATAAGATGCAGAACATGGCATGTTTCTGTTGTTGACATACCGGTACATTATGATTTGAACCCAACTCACTCACTCACTTCCTTGGTGTATCATATGAAAATTTGTGGAATTCAGTTGTATGTAATATGTCTGATATTAATTATGTATTAACATAATAAAAAACCCCACAATAATTGATTGAAGTCTGAACTAATTAATTCTCACCCAGGTCACATTAATGCTGTTTAGAAATATCTGCTTCAACAAGTTGTCAGTGTTCATTCTTATTTACAGAGAGGGCTTCCTGCCGAGGCAACCCTCTGTCCTTGACGCTCCAGAACGTATCCTCCGTCTGGATGTGAGTCTCAACGAGCTGGGCTTCCTTCCCCATGACAGTCTCCTCCCCTTCCGTAACCTCCGCGAGCTGGATGCATCGCTCAATAAACTCAAGAAGTAGGTGGCCTTTGTTGTTGTTTGTTTACAACTAAACAGGATATAGAAATATTTTTTTTGTTCACAAGTGTGCAGAATGATCTGCTACTGAGTTGCCATCTTTAGGGGTAGAAGTGGTTGTCCTCAGGAAGTGTCAGCCACATGTCCTGAAGTTTGCCTGTTTGGATCCCAGCTGAGAGGGAGAGAATGTTACCTGTTGTTGATATTCATACATTTACCAGTTTAATGTCTTGTTTTGTGGCCTGTCCCTATGACCAGTATTGACCACAGTACACAATCACACTGTTTGACAACGCTGTATGACGACCCTGCATGCCAACACTGTATGATCACCCTGCATGCCAACCCTGTATGATCACCCTGCATGCCAACACTGTATGATCACCCTGCATGCCAACACTGTATGACCACCCTGCATGCCAACACTGTATGATCACCCTGCATGCCAACACTGTATGATCACCCTGCATGCCAACACTGTATGATCACCCTCCATGCCAACACTGTATGATCACCCTGCATGCCAACACGGTATGATCACCCTGCATGCCAACACTGTATGATCACCCTGCATGCCAACACTGTATGATCACCCTGCATGCCAACACTGTATGATCACCCTGCATGCCAACACTGTATGATCACCCTTCATGCCAACACTGTATGACCACCCTCCATGCCAACACTGTATGATCACCCTCCATGCCAACACTGTATGATCACCCTCCATGCCAGCACTGTATGACCACCCTCCATGCCAACATTGTATGATCACCTGCATGCCAACACTGTATGATCACCTGCATGCCAACACGGTATGACCACCCTCCATGCCAACACTGTATGATCACCCTCCATGCCAACACTGTATGATCACCTGCATGCCAACATTGTATGATCACCTGCATGCCAACACTGTATGATCACCTGCATGCCAACACGGTATGACCACCCTCCATGCCAACACTGTATGACCACCCTCCATGCCAACACTGTATGATCACCTGCATGCCAACACTGTATGATCACCTGCATGGCAACACAGTATGACCACCCTGCATGCCAACATTGTATGATCACCTGCATGCCAACACTGTATGACCACCCTCCATGTCAACACTGTATGATCACCTGCATGCCAATACGTGTGACCACCCTGCATGCCAACACTGTATGATCACCTGCATGCCAACATTGTATAACCACCCTCCATGCCAACATTGTATGACCACCCTGCATGTCACACACTGTATGATCACCCTGCTTGCCAACACTGTATGATCACCCTGCATGCCAACACTGTATGACCACCTTGCATGTCAACACTGTGACCACCCTGCATGCCAACACTGTATGATCACCCTGCATGCCAACACTGTATGACCACCTGCATGCCAACACTGTATGATCACCCTGCATGCCAACACTGTATGATCACCCTGCATGCCAACACTGTATGATCACCCTGCATGCCAACACTGTATGATCACCCTGCATGCCAACACTGTATGATCACCCTGCATGCCAACACTGTATGATCACCCTGCATGCCAACACTGTATGATCACCCTGCATGCCAACACTGTATGATCACCCTGCATGCCAACACTGTATGACCACCCTGCATGCCAACACTGTATGATCACCCTTCATGCCAACACTGTATGACCACCCTCCATGCCAACACTGTATGATCACCCTGCATGCCAACACTGTATGACCACCCTGCATGCCAACACTGTATGATCACCCTGCATGCCAACATTGTATGATCACCCTGCATGCCAACACGGTATGATCACCCTGCATGCCAACACCTGTATGATCACCCTTCATGCCAACACTGTATGACCACCCTCCATGCCAACACTGTATGATCACCCTGCATGCCAACACTGTATGACCACCCTGCATGCCAACACTGTATGATCACCCTGCATGCCAACACTGTATGATCACCCTGCATGCCAACACTGTATGATCACCCTGCATGCCAACACTGTATGATCACCCTGCATGCCAACACGGTATGCCAACATATTGAACTAAGACCATGTGCCTCATAGATTTCAGTAACATAAAGTATCCTGACTGAATCCACACCAGTTATGCATACTGTTGCTATATTGAAAAACACAATGCATTTGTCATTGCTAGGTTATCTCCCTTTGATTGGATTGTGATTGAAGATATAGCAGTTAATCTACTTTACATAGATCAAGTTGATGGAAACACTTGCCTATATAATGGAACCATACAACAATGTTACATTTTAATTAATCATTTGTGGAAGTGAATTAAGGGACTGTTCTTAATTAATGTGTGTGTGTGCGTGTGTGCAATTGCGTGCGTGTGTCATGCATCTACATAAAAATCATCATCGCCCACCTAGCCATATGTTATGAACAGTCCCTAAACATATATATTTTATTTGCCAATCAGACACCAATTGCGGTAAAGGTACTTTGTGTACAGTATGTGAGCAAATGTCCAGAGTAGAAATTATTCCAGTTGTTACACTTGCTGATTATGATGGAGTATTGGGTTCAGAACCATTTCCTTCCTCTCAGTATCAGGCAATGCATGGTTCGCACAAAGTTTATGCATGAGATTAGACAGGCAAGTTTCAAGCAGCTTCATTGTTGGGCTGATTAAAGACAGACACACGGAACTCAGACAACACAAAGTGATGTCAGACCGAGACTGTCTGGAATGTTGATACATATGACATGATACAAAATAGAATGTACGAATAAAGTCTTCAAAAGCTGAACTATAGATATTTAAGCCTGTGTATGTTTTCAGCTTCCAGGGCATTGAGGTGCTGCATCATTTGTTCAGCCTTAATCTGGCCCACAATGCATTGCGGCACATTGATGGACTGACAACCAGTTCGATCTCTAGTCGAAATCGATTTGAGTATGAATGAAATTCGAGACATTTCCAGCTTGCCAAGTCTCATCAACCTACGGATTCTAAACCTCAGCAGTAACAAAGTAAGTTACTTGGATCCTGAAGATAAGCAGTGAGAGTGAGTGAGTGAGTGAGGGGAGCTGAGAAGCTGGGTGGATGGGTAACCTCAATAAGACTGAAACATTTTGCTGTACATTTTCATGTACTACCATACTAAGACAGTGGCCTGTGAGTATTGAAGCAGGGTGCTTAATATAGTGTTTACGGTATATGGATTTCAAACTCTGTGTATAAAATCCACCTCAGCAGTATGAACGTGAGCAACTCAAATCCAAACCTCAGTCCTAATGTAACCATCTTCATCCTCATCATGGTCCTGTTGCAGCTGATTAGCTTGGAGGGACTGTCATCTTTACCCAAGTTGGAAGAGCTCAATGTTCAGAGAAATCAGTTGGTAAATATAAAGATGATTTTGTTAAAGGTCACATGCAACCAAAAAATCATACATAATTAAAACACAATTATCACTTATTCATGGCATATAATATACATTGCTGATTATGAAAAAACATATAAACAAAATTATAAGCGTACAATCGCAAATCAAAAGTGCAATATTTTGTACTTGGGTTTACTTCCCATGAAACGAAGCAGCCGGGACACCGAACCCAGTCAGAGCAGGTGGGTGTGCACTCAAGTGTAACGGCTGGTTCACTTGCAGATGCCCTCATGGCTCATTGTGTGTGTATATATATAGAGAGATGTTGGGTTTTGTAAATACATGCTCATTTTTTGTGTAAAACATTTTGCAATCAACAGACATCATAACATGTCATGTGTACAAGTATCACACCTGCCTGTCTGTGTAATTACATAATGTGACAGAGACCGAACTCGGGCCATAAATCAATGCATTTTGTTTATGGTGTATAGCCTGATAGGTGTTAAGTTCAAATTGCATGTGGTCAGTGATCGAAGTTGTGTATTGAATATTGTCATTAGCAGACAGGCAGGCAGACACATAGGTGCCAATAAAACGGACACTGAGTTTTGTCTGTGACAACGACATAGCTATATCATAGTTAGAAATTCTGTCAACGCTAAATAATGACATTGCTTTTAAGTATCGAACTGAGAAAGTGACTCGGTAAGAAGAATGTGTGGTGAAACAGACAAATGAAATAATATAAACAGTTAAATTGGTAATCTACTGTCATAACATATAATAAGCTCGCACCTGTGAAATATCAACAAAACATTAGAAAAATAGCTCACACCAAAGCCTTCACCGAATATTCACCGGATAACCTGCTTCCAGGCTGCGCGAACCTATTTCACTGCGCATGTGCTATGAGCGCAGCGCAGCCCAGCTGTTGAAAACACCTTTCCCCCAAGCTCTGGGGGGAAATTAGTGAATCGTTTGAACTCAAATTTCGTGCAGTTGTTTTCATCGCGTTATTTTTCATTTTTATAAGTTGAATTTGCAATTTTGATGATTTGTTTCGGTAAGTCCATACCGATAGGTATCAGAATCTGAAGTTGTGTTTTACGTTGCATGTGACCTTTAAAAAAACTGAAAATGGCATTTCACTCTATACCTGTGTCACTGATTACTTGACAGACACACCTGTGTCACTGATTACTTGACGCACCTGTGTCACTGATTACTTGACACACCTGTGTCACTGATTACTTGACACACCTGAGTCACTGATTACTTGACACACCTGTGTCACTGATTACTTGACACACCTGTGTCACTGATTACTTGACACACCTGTGTCACTGATTACTTGACACACCTGTGTCACTGATTACTTGACACACCTGTGTCACTGATTACTTGACACACCTGTGTCTGATGTATTTACTTAAGTCTCAGTTTCACTTGATTCCAGTGAAAAGCTTGCTGTGAGATTCAAAGAGTGAAAATCTAATTGCATCGTTGGTTGTCGGAGCCAGTGTTATTCCAGCACATTAGCCCATCACCCTCTTCGTATGAGATTGAATAAAGCATCATATGTATATGGAATCTTTTAAATGCTAGTGTAATGAACCAACACAAAATCATTGTGCTGATTTTGTTTGTTAAGCCAGCTGTATACTGATACTGTAATCCCGCCCCTCCAGGTGAGTATAGTGCCGATCACCAGCTGTCTCCATCTTCGGATGCTCAACGCTGCCGAGAACGAGCTGAAGGAACTGGACAGTGTCACTGCCGTCCTTCAGAAGATGACATGGCTGCGGGTCCTCAGTTTACATGTGAGTCAGACTGGTGCTTAGTTTACATGTGAGTCAGACTAGTGTTCAGTTTACATGTGAGTCAGACTGGTGTTTAGTTTACATGTGAGTCAGACTAGTGTTCGGTTTACATGTGAGTCAGACTAGAGGTCAGTTTACATTTGAGTCAGACTAGAGGTCAGTTTACATGTGAGTCAGACTTGTGTTCAGTTTACATGTGAGTCAGACTAGAGGTCAGTTTACATGTGAGTCAGACTTGTGCTAAGTTTATATGTCAGTCTTACGAGTGGTCAGTTTTACATGTGAGTCAGACTTGTGCTTAGTTTACATGTGAGTCAGACTAGAGGTCAGTTTACATGTGAGTCAGATTAGTGGTCAGTTTACATGTGAGTCAGACTAGAGGTCAGTTTACATGCGAGTCTTACTAGTGGTCAGTTTACATGTGAGTCAGACTAGAGGTCAGTTTACATGTGAGTCAGATTAGTGGTCAGTTTACATGTGAGTCAGACTCGTGGTCAGTTTACATGTGAGTCAGACTAGAGGTCAGTTTACATTTGAGTCAGACTAGAGGTCAGTTTACATGTGAGTCAGACTTGTGCTAAGTTTACATGTGAGTCAAACTAATGGTCAGTCTACATGTGAGTCAGACTTGTGCTAAGTTTACATGTCAGTCTTACTAGTGGTCAGTTTACATGTGAGTCAGATTGGTGGTCAGTTTACATGTGAGTCAAACAACACAGACAGACAAACAAAAAACCTATTATATCTTATGTCACTATTGAACCCTTCCAGTCTGAGACCCTGCTCTCTCCCCCAGATCACTGGATGATAGGGGAACTTTACCATCATGTTCACTTTGTGTGTTTCAGGGAAACCCAATAGATCGAGAACACAACTACCAGACTGACATCATCCGAGCTGCAAATGTCATGACCCTCGACAACATCAGTGTCCGACCGTTGCCAAGGAGAGGTGTAAGTGGTTTTTGTATTGAGAAAAGATGACTATAAGATGCGATATATGTCTGTTTTCATTCCCAGTGATGAACCCCAGTTTGAAAGGACAAATATATTTGAAAATGTCCATTTGTCCCTGGTGTACATTATACAGTATGAATCTTCCCTGTAGAGGAGACACTGCCATGGAGTCATGTCCTGGTGTACATTATACAGCATGGATCTTCCCTGTAGAGGAGACACTGCCATGGAGTCATGTCCTGGTGTACATTATACAGCATGGATCTTCCCTGTAGAGGAGACACTGCCATGGATTCATGTCCTGGTGTACATTATACAGCATGAATCTTCCCTGTAGAGGAGACACTGCCATGGATTCATGTCCTGGTGTACATTATACAGCATGAATCTTCCCTGTAGAGGAGACACTGCCATGGAGTCATGTCCTGGTGTACATTATACAGCATGGATCTTCCCTGTAGAGGAGACACTGCCATGAATTCATGTCCTGGTGTACATTATACAGCATGAATCTTCCCTGTAGAGGAGACACTGCCATGAATTTATGTCCTGGTGTACATTATACAGCATGGATCTTCCCTGTAGAGGAGACACTGCCATGGAGTCATGTCCTGGTGTACATTATACAGCATGGATCTTCCCTGTAGAGGAGACACTGCCATGGATTCATGTCCTGGTGTACATTATACAGCATGAATCTTCTCTGTAGAGGAGACACTGCCATGGAGTCATGTCCTGGTGTACATTATACAGCATGGATCTTCCCTGTAGAGGAGACACTGCCATGGAGTCATGTCCTGGTGTACATTATACAGCATGGATCTTCCCTGTAGAGGAGACACTGCCATGGAGTCATGTCCTGGTGTACATTATACAGCATGGATCTTCCCTGTAGAGGAGACACTGCCATGGAGTCATGTCCTGGTGTACATTATACAGCATGAATCTTCCCAGTAGAGGAGACACTGCCATGGATTCATGTCCTGGGTGCCGTTCCACTAACCGATCTTAGCCCTATGCCAATCGTAAACCCCTAAAATCCCAATCTTAGTGTGACGTTACGATCGGCATACCGTTCCACTAACCAATCTTACCTAAGTCAATCGTAAAGTTAAGATTCAAAGTCTAAGTTGCTCATGACCAACTTAGGATAGCTAAAATCAATCGTAGAGAAACCAAAATGGTGGCTTTCCTATTCTATGTGAAAAATAAGAGCGAGCATTTAACCGTGAGCGTCCCCTAAAGTCCCCCATGAAATGAATTTGTATATTTCTGTGATGTAAACAAACACTGCGCTGAACAAGCCTTACAAATGTCAGGCCAGTCTGACCACTGTCGCCATGGGAACACAACCGAAGCGAAGTCGGTGTAACACATTTGTACAACAATATTGCAACGCCATGGTTAAGAATAGGGACAGCCTTGAAGTGAACAATGTTCTGAAGCAAAAGATACAAATATGCTTGATTTCACTGCGCATATTTGGTGGGGATTCTGAAGGCAGGCCGCTGTGGTTATTCAAGACCACTGACAGATTCTACATAATGCTATAGCCTCGTCCAATGCCTTGTTTATTCTGATTGACAAGGTTCAGGCACATATTAAAAGCTCTGACACAATTGACAGACTTAAAACCTGTTCTCAGGATATTACTTATAATCTCGGCTGTAAATATTCTCGTGTAAATTATAGATCTGTACACAGCGCTTTGAGCATGCCCACTGATGTGGAATAGGCGCACTATAAATATGCAATTATTATTATTATATTATGCTTGATACCCAGCGTTCTCACGCACTTGCACCTGAAACCAAGGTGCTTAGTACCCTAATATTTTGCTCTAGGTTTTTTCTCCACGTTTACACTTGGTTGGAAAAATACCCATGAAGGACCGTGTTAGAATATTGAACTTCAATAATTAACCCATGCCTGTCGTAAGAGGCCACTAACGGGATCGGGTGGTCAGGCTCGCTGACTTGGTTGACACATGTCATCGGTTCCAAACTGCGCAGATCGATGCGCATGCTGTTGATCACTGGATTGTTTGGTCCAGACTCGATTATTTATAGCTAAGATACATAGCGTTTACTAACATGAACGCTCATGTTAGTGAACGCTATGCATCTTAGCTAGATTATTTACAGACCGCCGCCATATAGCTGGACTATTGCTGAGTGCGGCGTAAATCTAAACTCACTCACTCACTCAGTTGGTTCGTAAACTACTTTCTATCATTTGCTAGACTATGCAAAGGGAGATAACGCGTGCCTCGCATTCCTCTATCTCTCGCACGAAACAGTCTCGATCTAAGCTTGGATCGGATCGTAAGATCGGGACCCGCTACGATCGGCCTAAGATCGGTTAGTGGAACGGGTGTAACTTTGAGCTAAGGCGATTGTAAAATTGGCGTAACTTGCTAAGATTGATCTTAGTTAAGATCGGTTAGTGGAACGGCACCCTGGTGTACATTATACAGCATGGATCTTCCCTGTAGAGGAGACACTGCCATGGAGTCATGTCCTGGTGTACATTATACAGCATGGATCTTCCCTGTAGAGGAGACACTGCCATGGAGTCATGTCCTGGTGTACATTATACAGCATGAATCTTCCCTGTAGAGGAGACACTGCCATGGATTCATGTCCTGGTGTACATTATACAGCATGGATCTTCCCTGTAGAGGAGACACTGCCATGGAGTCATGTCCTGGTGTACATTATACAGCATGGATCTTCCCTGTAGATGAGACTCTGCCATGTATTCATGTCCTGGTGTACATTATACAGCATGGATCTTCCCTGTAGAGGAGACACTGCCATGGAGTCATGTCCTGGTGTACATTATACAGCATGGATGATGTCTTCCCTGTAGAGGAGACACTGCCATGGATTCATGTCCTGGTGTACATTATACAGCATGGATCTTCCCTGTAGAGGAGACACTGCCATGGAGTCATGTCCTGGTGTACATTATACAGCATGGATGATGTCTTCCCTGTAGAGGAGACACTGCCATGGATTCATGTCCTGGTGTACATTATACAGCATGGAATCTTCCCTGTAGAGGAGACACTGCCATGGAGTCATGTCCTGGTGTACATTATACAGCATGGATCTTCCCTGTAGAGGAGACACTGCCATGGAGTCATGTCCTGGTGTACATTATACAGCATGGATCTTCCCTGTAGAGGAGACACTGCCATGGATTCATGTCCTGGTGTACATTATACAGCATGGATCTTCCCTGTAGAGGAGACACTGCCATGGATTCATGTCCTGGTGTACATTATACAGCATGGATCTTCCCTGTAGAGGAGACACTGCCATGGATTCATGTCCTGGTGTACATTATACAGCATGGATCTTCCCTGTAGAGGAGACACTGCCATGGAGTCATGTCCTGGTGTACATTATACAGCATGGATCTTCCCTGTAGAGGAGACACTGCCATGGAGTCATGTCCTGGTGTACATTATACAGCATGGATCTTCCCTGTAGAGGAGACACTGCCATGGATTCATGTCCTGGTGTACATTATACAGCATGGATCTTCCCTGTAGAGGAGACACTGCCATGGATTCATGTCCTGGTGTACATTATACAGCATGGATCTTCCCTGTAGAGGAGACACTGCCATGGATTCATGTCCTGGTGTACATTATACAGCATGGATCTTCCCTGTAGAGGAGACACTGCCATGGATTCATGTCCTGGTGTACATTATACAGCATGGATCTTCCCTGTAGAGGAGACACTGCCATGGAGTCATGTCCTGGTGTACATTATACAGCATGGATCTTCCCTGTAGAGGAGACACTGCCATGGATTCATGTCCTGGTGTACATTATACAGCATGGATCTTCCCTGTAGAGGAGACACTGCCATGAATTCATGTCCTGGTGTACATTATACAGCATGGATCTTCCCTGTAGAGGAGACACTACCATGGATTCATGTCCTGACTTCTGATACAAGGTGTTGCATGGGAGCAACTGACATGCTGTCTGCTTGACTGATGTCATTATCTGGATCTGTTTTCTATGACGTCCATCACATCCTTATCATCATTCTCAGTTTGCATGTCGCAGGTTTTACTTATCAGTATAGTCCTATACATACAGGGAGGGTTGCCTCGATGCCTTGTGGTTAAAGAGTTCGCTTGTCACGCAGAAGTCGTGAGTTCGATTCCCAACATGGATAAAATGTATCAGGCCCATTTTTGATGTCCCCCGCGGTGATATTGCTGGAATATTGCTAAAAGTGGCATAAAACCTAACTCACTCACTCACTCCTTGAGGATGCATTACTTTTGTTTTGAGGTACTGTTAGCAAACGATTGTCCAGCATCATGTAGCACCTACAGCATTGAATAACATCAAACACTGCTGTCTTGTTGATAGCCAGAATTGGTTGTTGATCTTGTGTTGAAATGTTTATATAGATAATGAGTGGTATGCATGTTACTGTAGGATGATCCAACACCGTCACCTAAACTACATACTCGAGCCGCCCGTCCAATGGCAAGTCCAGCAAACAAATTATTATAGTGACAACATAGCCGGCACCATCATTACAACTTAGTGCTTATTTCTGTAGTTAGAGAAAATTAATCCTTCTGATGATTCTAGTGCCACATCACTCCAACATCTGTGAATATGTACAGGTGAAAAGTTGTGTAGCATTATTCTGAGTGATGTGATGTATTGGCGCTGTATATACTTACCAAAGTTGGATGAGTATAACTCCATGCCTTATAATGAGCAAAACCTTCTGTTGCCTAATACGGTAGAGATGTCTGGAACAGAGGCTGCAAGGCTTACATTGTTTTGATGAGAACTATCACTGTTGTATAGTACTTTTTGGTCTCAGCATTCTGGTTATCTGCAAATCAAGCCTTGCATCATTGATTAAAACGGCAGCTTCTCTACGTAGCAGCCATAAGTATTCCTAGATGATGGATGAACATCTTGTGTACAAACCAGTGATTTAGTATTTGAACTGATTAGATTCAGTTTCTCATTGATACTGTCAGTCTGCTAGTTAATTCTCTTGATGCAGACACAGGTACTTGTTTCGAGTAGGTTTTGTTGATCTATCAATGATTTCTCACTTAAACTGTTCTTGTATTCTGAATTTTATCTTTTCACTTCGCTTGTAGTTTACTTCTTTCAAACTTCGTTTGAATGACTAATATCATATGTAGCAATTTATAAAAGCTGATGTCCTGTAAAATATGTCCGACTAATTCAATTCCTTTGTTTTTGATAACCATAAAATTAGCAAAATTTGAACTGGTGTTACACTTTTATATCCATGAAACATTTAGGATTAGACTAGAGGAAAATAGTCTCTTGTCTTTTAACAATGGAAGCACTGATTGTACATAGTGGTTCAGATCCCCCACAGTACCAACAGTAAGACTTTCAGGTTATCAGCACCATAGATGAGCTCTTGGATATCACTGACATGGTACACATCTAAGACATGAATAGCTTTGTGCTTTGCTCTCACATTCTCCATGACACAGCTGAAATACTGTTAATATCAGCTTCACACGACCCTCACTCTCGCTTGTAACCACACGTCTCATAGATTCACACTTAGTGTATGTAATATTTATATATTACAGTAGTTGGATTTAAGTTAGTAGTCTTTATGAACTTTTCACATTTACTTTCATTTTTTATTTATCAAATGATTATGAATCCATATTTGAATTGTTGATATCTTATGTTGTTATTCTGCAGAAGTTTTCACAATGTTTGATTTTGTCTGCAGTTTTTATGTTGTAAATTGTGTGAAGAAACAATTCCTTATAAATGAAAAGATCAATGGTTTTGTGACTTTTTATATTTAATATGATTTTCCATTTTGTAATTGACTTTTTTTGTAATGAATGAAATGTTCAACTGTAGCATGCTGTGTTGTAATTCAACAGTCTTTTTTCCAAATGTCAGATTTTCTGCAGTTTTTGTGTTTTCATTTGTGAGGAACAATTCCTTATTAATGAATGGATCAATGGTGATGTTGGTGCTACTGCAGGTGGAACATCGGCATCACATTGACAACATCATCACCCTAAAGGATGCGGCCAAACAGGCCTTCGAAGAGCGCATGCGTGGAGCCCGGGGAGCCATGGAGGACAATGTCAGATTCCTGCAGCACAGGATACAGTAAGTCTACACAGGGCAGGGCAGGGTAGGGTGGGGTATGACGGGGCAGGGTGGTGGAGGGCATACACTCGGACAGACAGATGAACAGACAGGTAGTACAGACAGTATTCGTAGCATGCACAGACACTCAGACAGTACACACAGATGGTCAGACAGGTAGTACAGACAGACAGTATTCATGGCATGCACAGACACTCCGACAGTACTAACAGATGGTCAGAGAGGTAGTACAGACAGACAGTATTCATGGCATGCACAGACACTCCGACAGTACACACAGATGGTCAGACAGGTAGTACAGACAGACAGTATGGACAGACAGGTAGTACAGACAGACAGTATTAAGTAGCATGCACAGACACTCAGACAGTACACACAGTATGGACAGATGGTCAGACAGGTAGTACAGACAGACAGACATTCAGTATTAGTAGCATGCACAGACACTCAGACAGTACACACAGATGGTCAGACAGGTAGTATAGACAGACAGTATTCGGAGCATGCAGAGACACTCGGACAGTACACACAGATGGTCAGACAGGTAGTACAGACAGACAGTATTCGTAGCATGCACAGACACTCAGACAAACAGATGGTCAGACAGGTAATACAGACAGACAGTATTCGTAGCATTCACAGACACTCAGACAAACAGATGGTCAGACAGGTAGTACAGACAGACAGTATTCGTAGCCTGCACAGACACTCAGACAGTACACACAGATGGTCAGACAGGTAGTACAGACAGACAGTGTTCGTAGCATGCACAGACACTCTGACAGTACACACAGATGGTCAGACAGGTAGTACAGACAGACAGTGTTCGTAGCATGCACAGACACTCCGACAGTACACACAGATGGTCAGACAGGTAGTACAGACAGACAGTATTCGTAGCATGCACAGACAATCAAACAGTATACACAGACAGGTAGTACAGACAGACAGTGTTCGTAGCATGCACAGACACTCCGACAGTACACACAGATGGTCAGACAGGTAGTACAGACAGACAGTATTCGTAGCATGCACAGACACTCAGACAGTACACACAGATGGTCAGACAGGTAGTACAGACAGACAGTATTCGTAGCATGCACAGACACTCAGACAGTACACACAGATGGTCAGACAGGTAGTACAGACAGACAGTATTCGTAGCATGCACAGACACTCAGACAAACAGATGGTCAGACAGGTATTACAGACAGCATTCAGCAGACACACTCAGACAGTACACAGAGATGGTCAGACAGGTATTACAGACAGACAGTATTAAGTAGCAGCACAGGCGGCTACAGTACACACAGATGCACAGACACTCAGCATGCACGAACCTCCGACAGTACACACAGATGGTCAGACAGGTAGTACAGACAGACAGTATTCGTAGCATGCACAGACACTCAGACAGTACACACAGATGGTCAGACAGGTAGTACAGACAGACAGTATTCGTAGCATGCACAGACACTCAGACAGTACACACAGATGGTCAGACAGGTAGTACAGACAGACAGTATTCGTAGCATGCACAGACACTCCGACAGTACACACAGATGGTCAGACAGGTAGTACAGACAGACAGTATTCGTAGCATGCACAGACACTCCGACAGTACACACAGATGGTCAGACAGGTAGTACAGACAGACAGTATTTGTAGCATGCACAGACACTCAGACAGTACACACACAGATGGTCAGGAAGTTGATGCCAATCTCACAAGGCTTAGTCCAGGATGAAATTCTCTGAGGGTTTAATATTATAACTCTGATTTGGATTGTAAGCAGCACAGGATACAGTCAGTACGCAGTACAGACACAGTCAGACACACATGGACAGGAAGGTGATGTCAAGCTCACACTGGGCTTAGTTCGGGATGAAACTCTAACTGTCTGAGGGAATAATGTTATCCATTTGTTTTGGATTGTTATTTAAATTCACACTTCATGTGAAACATTCAGATCTTTTGTATTATATTCTTTTGTATTGTTGTAGTGAATGTAACTGGCATGCTTAATAAACTGCAGTGCTGAACTGAGTAAAGCCATAATGTTTCAGGGTTCTGAAACATATATTGTCAAAGAAATTATCTACTGGGAGTTAATGTTAGCAATATTACAATCTTGGAGATCTGCCATTCAGAAATACAGGATGCTGTCACGGTCTGTACTTAGTGAACTTGAACTGATCATGAGTGAGTGTTAATTTAAACGAGTGTCCAATGTTTTGCCTGATAATGGTAATCAAGCATCAAGAAATGTCTTTCAAGACAGAAATAATATACTGACATTGTCTCAAGGTCACTTCAACATGAATACCAGGAGTTTGAGCACAAGATGAGATCTGACCTGGACGTTTGCCTAAGGTAGGACTCTCAGAAATTATGAATTCAATATCCCATGTGAATTAAAATGGCAGTTCATTGAGTTTATTAGTCAAAATATTTCCAGTCTTTTTCCTGAAGACAATACCAAGTACCAATGGTACCAAGTACTCTGTTGTTTGACTGAGGTCATGGTAGTCGTGTGTGATGTTGTATTGTTCCATTAAAGTTGTATGATTACACACTTATAAATATAGGAACTGAACTGTTGAATGTTCCAAATTTGTGTAAATATTTCTAGGTACATGGATACCTTGAGTTCTACAGAAGCCAGCAGTTTTGACCGGCGGTCATTGAATTTCCAGCCTGGTCATGAGAGACCGTGGGAAGGAGTATGTTGACTGAGATCTTCTTAGTTTCATTTCATTTAAAAACCATGCTTGTAGACTGTTGACAGTCTGTTGGAAACTTGGATATGATCTTTAAAAATATATGATCATCTCTGTATTTAGTCTTTGTATTTGTGGATAATTCCTTAACGGCTTGACCACAGTTCACCAATATATATTGAAAACTCCTTGACAAGTGTTACTATGTGTGTGTTGTGTGAACTGTCATGATTTCAGACTTCATGATTATGGGACGAGATCTGATTGTAGATGTTATAGAAAGTAAATGTTACAGACAGCGTATGTTGAGAAGCTGGCTGTGTGGCCACTCTACTGACTCTAGCTCTGTTATGTGACAGTACAAACACAGAAGTCCCAGACCAGACCACAGACACAAGGAGGACTACACGGATGTGAAGAACACAGATGAGGTGAGGGAGGGAGGAAGGAAGGAGGAGTGAGGAAGGGGAGCAGAGATGGAGAGAGTGATGGAGAGATTAGTGTAGAATGAATGAGGAGGACTATGCAGGATGGGAAGGAGAAAATGAGGGAGATGATGAAGTGAATGAGGTGGGAGGGAAAGGAGTGGGAGAGAGAGGGAGGAGATCTCTGAGTGATGGAAGGAGGGAGAGGATGAAGTGAATGAGGTGGGAGGGAAAGGAGTGGGAGAGAGAGGGAGGAGATCTCTGAGTGATGGAAGGAGGGAGAGGATGAAGTGAATGAGGTGGGAGGGAAAGGAGTGGGAGAGAGAGAGGAGATCTCTGAGTGATGGAAGGAGGGAGAGGATGAAGTGAATGAGGTGGGAGGGAAAGGAGTGGGAGAGAGAGGGAGGAGATCTCTGAGTGATGGAAGGAGGGAGATGATGAAGTGAATGAGGTGGGAGGGAAAGGAGGGAGAGAGGAGGAGATCTCTGAGTGATGGAAGGAGGGAGAGGATGAGGAATGAGGTGGGAGGGAAAGGAGTGGGAGAGAGAGAAGAGATCTCTGAGTGATGGAAGGAGGGAGATGATGAAGTGAATGAGGTGGGCGGGAAAGGAGTGGGAGAGAGACAGAAGAGATCTCTGAGTGATGGAAGGAGGGAGGGAGGACTCCTGGATGGGGAAAAAATGATAGATGAGAGACAGGAGTGAGAACTTGAGATCTCTGAGTGACGGAAGGAGGGATAGATGAGAGACAGGAGTGAGAACAGGAGATCTCTGAGTGATTGAAGGAGGGAGGACTCCTGGGTGGTGAGAAAATGATAGACAAAATAAGGGAGGTCAGGATGAGAGACTGAATGAGAGACCGGGGTGGTCTCACGGTGGGGATTGAGGGAGAGATGAGGGGGAAGGGGGGATGGGAAGAGGAGGGAAGAGTGAAAGTGTGAGTAACAAAGGAGAAAGGGAAGTAGTGATTGGATGATCTTGTGATAACCGTGAACATCTGTCAGGAAAATGTGGAAATGTTGGTAATGCGTGTTTGAACACATGTAATTGTTCCCCATGTTGGCTCTTCCTTGTTTGTCAACACCTGCATCCTGCGGAGTTCCTCTCCCTCGTAACATCGTCATCACCGCTGCTCAGTGTACAAGGGTCACCATGTACTTGAGGATGTCAGTGTATTAGGGTCACCACGAGTAAGCTTGACATGAGATGTGTGACAGTGTACTAGGGTCACCACGGAGTAAGCTTTACATGAGATGTGTGACAGTGTACATGCACCTACCATACAAACATATAACTCTCCTTTGGTCCATGTATCACAATAGCACACTTTGTTGTTAGTGTTTGTTTGAGCCGCGTCACAACAAGATGGTGATAGTCCTGTGAACGTGTGAGAGTATGTTATGTATATGTGAAGATATAGTTTGTACATGCTTGCTGACATTGTGATCTGTATGATCAGTGTTTCTCCTGTGTCACATGTCCATCACTACCTTGTCCTCAAGGACCAAGTGGAAGTATATTGTTCAGGCCAGAAACAAATGTCAAACATCAGTATCAACAAGGGAGGTAACCCAGGAAGTCTGAAATAATATACGTGAGGTGTAGGTTTTGTTCTCAAGCAAAGGTAGATTTCTCAACTTTAATTTGACTGCTTCCTCTCAAAGTTGAACATTTGTTAGAGGAACACTGATGGTGTAGCATTGAAAGACACTCATCTGTATGTCCTGAAGGTGTGGAGATGAGAGACACTACTCTGTATGTCCTGAAGGTGTGGAGATGAGAGACACTACTCTGTATGTCCTGAAGGTGTGGAGATGAGAGACACTACTCTGTATGTCCTGAAGGTGTGGAGATGAGAGACACTACTCTGTATGTCCTGAAGGTGTGGAGATGAGACACACTAATCTGTATGTCCTGAAGGTGTGGAGATGAGAGACACTACTCTGTATGTCCTGAGGTGTGGAGATGAGAGACACTACTCTGTATGTCCTGAAGGTGTGGAGATGAGAGACACTACTCTGTATGTCCTGAAGGTGTGGAGATGAGAGACACTACTCTGTATGTCCTGAAGGTGTGGAGATGAGAGACACTACTCTGTATGTCCTGATGAGATGAGAGACACTAATCTGTATGTCCTGAAGGTGGAGAGATGAGAGACACTACTCTGTATGTCCTGAAGGTGTGGAGATGAGAGACACTACTCTGTATGTCCTGAAGGTGGTGTGGAGATGAGAGTCACTACTCTGTATGTCCTGAAGGTGTGGAGATGAGAGACACTAATCTGTATGTCCTGAAGGTGTGGAGATGAGAGACACTACTCTGTATGTCCTGAAGGTGTGGAGATGAGAGACACTACTCTGTATGTCCTGAAGGTGTGGAGATGAGAGACACTACTCTGTATGTCCTGATGGTGTGGAGATGAGAGACACTACTCTGTATGTCCTGATGGTGTGGATGATCCACTGTATGTCCTGATGGTGGAGATGAGAGACACTACTCTGTATGTCCTGAGAGACACTGTGGAGATGTGGGAGATGAGAGACACTACTCTGTATGTCCTGAAGATGTGGAGATGAGAGACACTACTCTGTATGTCCTGAAGGTGTGGAGATGAGAGACACTACTCTGTATGTCCTGAAGGTGTGGAGATGAGAGACACTACTCTGTATGTCCTGATGGTGTGGAGATGAGAGACACTACTCTGTATGTCCTGTATGTGTGGGAGATGAGAGACACTACTCTGTATGTCCTGATGATGTAATCTGAGATGATGAGACACTACTGTATGTCCTGTATGTCATGTCCTGAGGTGGGAGATGAGAGACACTAATCTGTATGTCCTGATGATGTGGAGATGAGAGACACTACTCTGTATGTCCTGATGATGTCCTGATGTGGAGATGAGAGACACTACTCTGTATGTCCTGATGGTGTGGAGATGAGAGACACTAATCTGTATGTCCTGATGATGTGGAGATGAGAGACACTACTCTGTATGTCCTGATGATGTGGAGATGAGAGACACTACTCTGTATGTCCTGAAGGTGTGGAGATGAGAGACACTAATCTGTATGTCCTGAAGGTGTGGAGATGAGAGACACTACTCTGTATGTCCTGATGATGTGGAGATGAGAGAGACCTGACACTACTCTGTATGTCCTGATGATGTGGAGATGAGAGACACTACTCTGTATGTCCTGATATGTCCTGATGATGTGGGTGTGGAGATGAGAGACACTACTCTGTATGTCCTGAAGGTGTGGAGATGAGAGACACTAATCTGTATGTCCTGATGGTGTGGAGATGAGAGACACTACTCTGTATGTCCTGAAGGTGTGGAGATGAGAGACACTACTCTGTATGTCCTGATGATGTGGAGATGAGAGACACTACTCTGTATGTCCTGAAGGTGTGGAGATGAGAGATACTAATCTGTATGTCCTTAAGGTGTGGAGATGAGAGTCACTACTCTGTATGTCCTGAAAGTGTGGAGATGAGACATGAATCTATATGTCATTCAGGTGTGTTAATCTCTGTGTGCAGGTGTTAAAGTGTGCCTACAATGAGCTGGCTCGAGACCAAAGCAGACTGGAAGATGTGTAAACATCTCGCCTACAGTGACACACAGAGGCTGAAGATACGTTCACACAGCAGGATATGAAGAAGGGTCGATGGATGATATCTTCCTTGTTTGATAGACACTTAACTTTACTAACCTATGATAACCTCTACCTCATGTTTTTCCTTCAAGGACAGAGCCAGGTAAACTGGCGCGGGGTTACTTGGGTTGAGTAGGTCCGGATTTGAGGCTGGGTACTCACTGAACAACGCTTAGTCATGTGATATATTGTTCAGTGTGAATAACAATGAAACTCAAAGATTGTTATAACACTCTATATAGGTCATGATTTCTGACTACGCACACACACACGAGCTGACTGTTATCCACATACCGTCATCCCTCACAATAACTCCCCTTGTGATATCACGGTCCTGGTTAAACCTCAGGGTAGTCCGTAGTCTAGGTAGTCCGTGGCTCCCATATATATTCCCATCGATCACACATCTTCACGTCATCACAAATAGCATATCAACTAGCTGCTCAAGCTAATCATTATGTCAGGATGAACTAGGGAAATTCAGTGTGGAAAGTAATACAAAGTGTCCTTTGTTTATCTATGTATTGCAGGTTTTCAGATGGACCCGAGGGCCAGTGTTATAGCGAGGGATGACTGTATCTTTATTGTTTTATTAGGGATTTTGCAAATCAATTCCAATTATGGAACCCCTCTGTTGGGAACTCCTGGAGCAGTCTGGTAGAGCTAGGTTACTAGGGGTCGGGTACCTGATTGCCCTATTTCAAATCATTCAGTAGGTCGTGTGAAGAGAATTTTGAAATACCTTGGGAAGACATGTGGAAGGCTCTTGCACTTTAAATATATGAATTGTTCCTCAGTCCCGTTGGTCCCGGAGACCGGGAAACAACCCCTGGGGCATCGTGTGTTCTGTCAACGTTACCTGCTTACACTGAGTGAGATCTTCACTGACTTGATGTTGCATTGTTTTAAAACCATCACTATTAGTGGTTTGAATGGACATTTCTAGTTATCGTAGATATGCTTTGGCTCCATGCCAATAGAAGTATGTTAATGATGTTGTTTTGAGAAAGATTTAATGTTTAAAGATAAACATTTGACATTGTTGTATTTATTATGGTACTTGCCAACAGCTGAAGTAATGGTTGGTATCCATAGTTCTACTAGAAGTACTAAAGTTGATTGAAATCAGTGGAGTGCGTGAGGATTGTCTGTGGAGCTTCTGTTGGAGATGCATACAATGTTACCAGATATACAGGGTCTCAGTGCAACACCGAGTGGTTAATGTTGTCAAGTATCAGTCCAAGGACGAAGATTCCAGTACAATGAGAGATGCCAGTTGTTGTGTCCTCAACTGTGATTGGCTGATATAGAGTATAGTAAAACCACGCTCACCCACTCTGTGTAGCACCTATTTGTCAGCCATACAAGTCATTTTGCAGCCAAACATTATATTTCCGTCCACTTGTCCTGTGATACGGTGTTAAACCGATCTCACCCACTAACTCCCTGTGATACGGTGTTAAACCGATCTCACCCACTAACTCCCTGTGATACGGTGTTAAACCGATCTCACCCACTAACTCCCTGTGATATGGATGTCTTCATTATTTTCTGTTTCATATCTCTCATCTGGTTAATATTATCTTATGTTGTAATTGTTAATGTTGGCTTGTCTGAATGATTGTGGGAGGCTATGATCAGACTCTTAGTACATTTACTATTACCACTGTTATTATATATTTGTATATATTTGTGATTGCCAACCAACCGGTGTCTTCATCTTGACACAGACTAAGGAAATAAAACCAGCTACTCAATTCCCATGTTTCATGTCATTGGGGGAGGGCAGGGGCGTGGTGATAGAGTGAGTTGTGAGTGAGTGAGTGAGTTTAGTTTTACGCCGCACTCAGCAATATTCCAGCTATGTGGCGGCGGTCTGTAAATAATCGAGTCTGGACCAGACAATCCAGTGATCAACAGTATGAGCATCGATCTGCGCAATAGGGAACCGATGACATGTGTCAACCAAGTCAGCGAAACTGACCACCCGATCCCGTTAGTCGCCTCTTACGACAAGCATAGTCGCCTTTTATGGCAAGCACATGGGTTGCTGAAGACCTATTCTACCCCGGAACTTCACGGGTCGCGTGGTGATCGAGCTGTCAAAGGCGCCAGGCTGGTCATCCAGCGAGTTTAAGGTGTCCGGATCGAGGCCACCTGTGACCGGGTGTAAAAACCTTGGAGTCAACATTGTGTGCAGACTCTTTCAGTGTTGTCACAACCCCTAGTGTACAGTACACAACCCTGTGCACTTAAAAGAACCCACGAATCCGTTGATATATGACCAGATGGTGGCCACATGAATACGTGCAAACACCTAGTTGCGGGTACAGCAACGTGCCTCGTTCAGTAAACTTGGACAAAGTACTGTGACTATGTGTCCCAGTCCACCCAGCTGGGAATGGGTGCCTCGTAAGGATGGGAAAGTCACATTAATTTGGTGCGCCTAGTGGCTGCAAGAGTTTGTATGATCCGCATTGAGTTGAGATTGAAAGTACGATGTGCCGCTGACATAGACATCCAATGATCGAGGGACGAAATACCAGTGCCTTGAGCATGTACTAGTTGCGTGGATATGTGCGCTATATATATATCATGTGAAGTGCCGCTGAGACTGACATCCAGTGATTGAGGGAAAAAACCAAAGCGCTTTGAGCATGCACATGGGATGGACTATTGCGCTAAAATTATACCCATAAAAATAAATACTAATACCTAATACTTTGAACTGATATGATGGTGTCATTCTGCCCAGATAGTGTTAATTGGTGCTCATGCTGTCAACCCCTGGTTTATCTGGTCAAGACATCGGTGGACATCTGGATTACAACAGGTCCCCATCCCCCTGTCCTGTGGTGACTGTCCTGAACCAGGTGGTGAGGAACTGTGCTGACTCCATGTTGTGTATCGGCAGTATTGGTCGGTCTTCATGAATGCTCTCTGTCACGTGTGTCCAGTCCAGATGTTTACTGGTCTCTGTCATACAGCTAGAATATGGCTGACTGGCATGTAACAACATTCATTCAGGTGATGGCCAAGTGGACTCCGGAATCACATGTGATGAGCAGTGTGGCTTTGGGTCAAAGATTCCAATCCCGGTTTGCCCCATAGAGGCTTATGGTGTTAGTGTCTGAAAGACATTTTCACTTTAGGCTTTATCCCACACTGAGTTGAGATGCTGTGATATAACCTACTTTATCACCCGCACTCACTCCACTCGTCAGCCATGCATCGTCACTGTCTCGATCAAACACTAACTCTTTCCCACATTCATTCAATCACTGTCACAAAATCGATGAGTCACTCATTCACAAAACTGTCTTCGATCCTCTCTCTATCGATGAGTCATGTGATCGCACTCACTCTCAAAACTGTCACTCATTCTCACTCTCAAAATGTGATCACTCGCTCACTCACTCGATCACTCATCTTCTATCGATGAGTCATCACTCGTGATCACTCTCAAAACTGTCACTCATTCATCTCTCTATCGAAATGTGATCACTCGTCACTCATCCGATCGACCACTCTATCGATGAGTCATGTGATCACTCGCTCACTCACTCACAAAACTGTCACTTCGATTCGATGTCTTCTCTCTCATCGATGAGTCATCTATCGATGAATCATGTGATCGCTCTCACTCACTCACAAAACTGTCACTCATTCGATCACACTCACCTCACTTATTCGATCTTCTCTCTATCGATGAGTCATGTGATCACTCGCTCACTCACTCACTCACAAAACTGTCACTCATCCGATCACTCTCTATCGATGAGTCATGTGATCACTCGCTCACTCACTCACTCACAAAACTGACACTCATTCGATCACTCTCTATCGATGAGTCATGTGATCACTCGCTCACTCACTCTCAAAACTGTCACTCATTCGATCACTCTCTCTATCGATGAGTCATGTGATCACTTTCTCACTCTCAAAACTGTCACTCATTCGATCCTCTCTCTATCGATGACTCATTCACTCACTCGGTGTCATAAAGAAATCACAAGATGTATAAATTGCATATTTTATTAGAAAGAATATTAATGAGTTTCAAGATGGAGTACTGTTCTGTAGATGTATGACGTACATGTATAGGACATCACATTGCTATGTACAGAGGCAGGAGGTTATGTACAGAGGTGGAGGAGGAAACATCGACCATGTGGACACCTGGTGTCACTCAGCTCACTCACTAGATCATGAATGAGAATGGTTTTACGATATTTTGAAAATACTCCATTAATACCAGAAATGACAACTCATGTGAAACTCTGACATCAACTCAGTTTGGGCAATCCTAAATTGATTGCTATATAATTAAAAATTGTTTTGACTGACTTGATGACAGTTTGAACATTCTGGCTGCCTGGTCTCCAGCAATACATTCTGAGTGAGTGAGTGAAGTTACTCTGCTTGTATATGCAACCTCTAACTCTGTAATTTCTGGCATACTAAAGTAGAGCCCAGCTGTAATGAGCCATATCACCTGACTGGAACACCTCACAGAGGGATAGCTCGTAGTTGGACACCTTAGAGCAGACCACCTGACAGTAGAACACCTGGCAGTTTAACACACAGAAGAAGAATACCTGCGAGGGAAACATTGTAGGGTAGAACACCTTGTGGCAGTGAAACAAATGGCAGTATAACATATGGCAGTACAACTCCTGGCAATATACATAAGATATCAAAAATGTATGTTTCCTCCCGAAATTCCAAATTAAGACCAAAAAACATCAAAAACAGAAAATAGGTGAGAGACTAACTGATCTTGTAGCTAAAGTCACTCTGCGGTAGGTATATAAGTCCGTTCTTGTTGTCATGGCCACAGATCCCCTGCTAACGAGCTTGTTGGTGTCGCCGTCTAGGGCTAGAAGCGGGGTCGCACGTTGCGGCCCCTCCCCCAGTTCCTATGGCCCCTCCCCCAATTCCCATGGCCCTTCCCGAGCAGCCTGGCTAGCATCTGCTTTCTCTCCCCCTCCACCAGCACACGGTCGATGACGTGGACAACCCCGTTACTGCCGGTGTTGTCGCACTCGGTGATCATGGCGGGTCCGATCCGGATGTAGTCATGGCTCCGTCGCTCCAGCCGGAACACCTCACCTCCGATAGTCCGGAGTCTGGGACTTCCATACCAGCCGTTCTTGAAAATACTTGCACAGCACAGGGCGTCTGGTGGAACAAACAGATAATACCTTTGTATAGTAGCCGGTATGTCCTTCAGTCAGGACAAGTCAAGGATCAAATATATAACAGGCAGGCAGGCAGGCAGGCATCCATCCATCCATCCCATCCATCCATCCAATCCATCCATCCATCCATCCATCCATCCATCGTCACAGGTGGGCTCGATCCGCGTCACCTCACCTCAAGCTCGTTGGATCACTAGCCTGGCGCTTTAGCCAGTTCGCCCACCACGCCCCCAGGCATGCCATTCTGACGAGTACAACACAAGGATGAAGTATCTAGCAGGCATGTCCTTGATGTATTGATTTTACAGACCACCTTGATGTATTGGTGATCTAACGTATCAGCATTCATTCGTTCGTTATTACATCATTCGACCAACTTTTAGAAAGATTGTTTTCTCACTGAAGGTTTTATAGATATATTCAGTGCTACCTACCCTTCGCCAGATGGTTTTTCAGGACGGCCCTCAGCTCGTCGGTGTTGTTCCGTAGCCTCTTCATGGCGTCCTTGCCCAGAGTCTTGAAGGCCTGGAGACAGCGAGGCATTGGTGGTAAACCAGAAGGGAAGGGAGCGGGGATTCACAGGAAGGTCATGAGGTCATGAGTGTGTGTATGTACTAAATTTGAGGGACTGGTCATGTATTGTCATGCGGTCATGGAACAACGTCCGTACATATATATGTGTTTCTGTGTGTGTTAGGGGCAGGGTGGGTCTGGTTGGCCGGGCGGTTGTTGAAGGTGTTTATTTACAGTCCTCAGAAACGACAACTTTAAACTTCCCCAGTGGTGTCCAGGGTGTCTTTGTACAAAGCAATCCTAGCGCTAAGGTGACCGTAACTCCCATACCTTAACATAGACTTAAGTCTTTAGCGCTAAGGTTGTTTTGTACAACGGCACCCTCGATGCTGGTAGAAAGTCAAAAGCTGATATGTTTGCCCTGTTTAATCATTAAGCTAATTGGATCATAAACTTCAGGTTATGTAAACTCTCATGAGTCAAACGTGCTTTTACTGCCAAAGAACAGAATGAAGACCTCCTTTAAGTAAACTCAAGATCTTGCGTCACGACATCACAGAGATATTTCCCAGGTACAAATAGCATAACAGAGTGAGCGAGTTTGGTTTTGCTCTGATCTCAGCAATATTCTAGCCTTACCACGGCGGGAGGCATCAGGAATGGGCGTCACACATTGTATCCATGTGAGGAATCGAACCCGGCCTTCGGCGTGACGAGTGAACACTTTAGCCACTAATCTACCCCACCGCCCCGGCATAAAAGAAATAGAGGAATGGGACATGTAATAAAATATCGTTTTTCCTCACTTGATTTGTTGGGGCGAAGATGGTGAAGGGTCCTTCCTCCTGGAGCTGGTCCGCCACACCCGCCTTCTTGATGAGGCCCACCAGCTGAGAGAAGCGCGAGTCCAGAGCCAGGACGTCCACCACGTTGCCGGTCGGAGGGATCATCACCTGGGGGTGACAGGTTTAAACGTTGAATTTAATAATTTGTAAGCAACATTTCTTAGGTATAACGGCAGTTCTGGGCGTATTGTGGCGAATACAAACATAGTATATATCATAACCGTAGAATTATGAAATACTGGAAGCAAGAGGGTGATCAGGTCTTGGCACTGAGCGCTGATTAGAGCACTGATAAGTCAGGAATCCTTAAACCAGTGAGCAGCAAGACTTGAGGTTTATACAGTAGCCAATGAATAATAGTAACGTACGACTAAATTTAGTGACATCACCACTTCCACTGTCACGTCAAAGGTCAAAGGTCCCGCTATCCCGTAATTATACCTATTTATTATCGCATTTCATGTCTCTCTTTTCTGCCAACAATGGCTGGCCTTCCAGTGTTCCAGTACACCTACTGAATATCGGGTACTCATCCGCCGTGTTTGTGACATGACTCTTTTAAAGACATTATCCCGCTTCCATTTGTATTTTTTAGCATGATTAAACCTTAAAATCGAATATCAAAGCAATTTCAACAAAAAAGCAAAAAACATCGATAATCGAACAGATAAAATACTCGAATAGAAGTTCCAAAAGTGAGTGCGGCAATCTCATCAGTGACATCCACCGGGAACACAGTTAAACAAACACCCCGTAGTTATCATTTCTCTCTGGAAGCCTAAATCATGATATAATATTTACTTACGTCAGCATTTGTTTCAAGTCGTTATGTGGGTGACTACATTCCCAGAAGGCTAAAAATACTGCGAAAAACGGATGCCCGTCAAATCGCCCTAGCTACAAAATGCCACAGCAAATTTGGTCAAAATGCCCCAAATTATTTAAAATGGTTAAATGTATGCCGTAAATGCATAGTTTTTGTCAACTTCCATATTATATTCTTCACATAATATAATATAGCAATATTTCTGATAAATGTTCTATTAGTCAACTGAAAAGAGCAAAAGTCATATTCATGTATAAGGATTCCAAGCCTTACCGTTTCATGAAGCCCCATAAACTGTCTCTGTAATGAACATGTCTGTGATGGCCTAATCCACAGTGTATGGAACCTCTGTCTACTATGCAGCTAGAGGGTGCAAACATCACCTCCAGCTCTAAGATTTGGTGGCCTACCTTCTCGATAATGTTGATGACGCCATTACACGACTCCACGTCTCTGGTTGAGATTGGAGCACACTGGGCAGTCTGCTTCCAGTCGGTTCCGAACGGGAACTGTAAAATGAGCAGGTTTTCAATGTTTCAGATTGTCTTGAAAAGTCAACCAATCCATACACCAGCTTATCCAAAACGGTTACCCACAGCAGATCTCGCTTGGGGCCACATCTAGCAATAGCTCCCGGGAACTATCGCTAGAATGAAAATGCATCAGAATGCTTTTAACATTTTTGAGACGTCATCGTTATCATGACGTTACAACAATGTTCTCCCGTACTATGCCAAATGGACGTAATTTTACCCGTGGTCTTATAAAACCTTTGAAGAGACATGTGAACGTTTGATCGACCAGGTCTAAACTATGGATCCATAAGCAAAAACCTACAGAACAATGTGTGAAGCCCGCCGTGATATTGCTGGAATATTGCTAAAAGCGGCGTAAAAGTAAACTCACTCACTCATCAGTGCCCCAGGTTTAATGTCCTAAGAGGCGACTCACGGGATCGGGTGGTCAGGCTCGCTGACTGGGTTGACACATGACATCGTATCCCAATTGCATAGATTGATGTTCATGCTGTTGATCCCTGGATTGTCTGGTCCAGATCCGATTATTTACAGACCGATGCCATATAGCTGGAATATTGCTAAAAGCGGCGTAAAACTAAACTCACTCACTCTTCAGTGCCCCAGGGTTAACCAGACAGAAAAATCAGACCGCCGATTAGGAAAATAAAATCTGAATCTCTAATCAAATCTTCGAGACCTACTGTAACCAGCATTTCGAAAGTTCAATATACAAGCATGTACAGTGTACGTCTTCATGTACACTCAAGGACAATGACCACGACTTCAAGGTACTTCAAACTCCAACGTTCTGACATCCATCAAAGCACAAGCCATTCACACGAACATGTTTACCGTGGCCTACCGAGGAGTATTCGTTGATCCTAATCCTCTTGTCGGAGTTGGATGTTTCCAGAAGGAAGTTGTTGTAGAGGGCGTTGAAGGAGACGCGGTCGGGGACGATGTGATACTGAAGCAGCCGCCTCAAGGAGTCGGGGTTGGCCCTGAGGGAGTTGACGGTCTCCTCGGGGAGGTCCTGAAATACACAAACAGGTCTCATTGTATACAAGTAAAGGAACGCAGGTCTCATTGTTTACAAGTAAAGGAACACAGGTCTCATTGTATACAAGTAAAGGAACGCAGGTCTCATTGTTTACAAGTAAAGGAACACAGGTCTCATTGTATACAAGTAAAGGAACGCAGGTCTCATTGTTTACAAGTAAAGGAACACAGGTCTCAT
Source organism: Haliotis rubra (assembly GCF_003918875.1). Classification (NCBI taxonomy): domain Eukaryota; kingdom Metazoa; phylum Mollusca; class Gastropoda; order Lepetellida; family Haliotidae; genus Haliotis; species Haliotis rubra. The sequence continues at coordinate 467,537 of NW_025767063.1, read as the reverse complement.
TGTATACAAGTAAAGGAACGCAGGTCTCATTGTTTACAAGTAAAGGAACACAGGTCTCATTGTATACAAGTAAAGGAACACAGGTCTCGTTTTATACAAGTAAAGGAACACAGGTCTCGTTGTATACAAGTAAAGGAACACAGGTCTCGTTGTATACAGGTAAAGGAACACAGGTCTCATTGTATACAAGTAAAGGAACACAGGTCTCGTTGTATACAAGTAAAGGAACACAGGTCTCATTGTATACAAGTAAAGGAACACAGGTCTCATTGTATACAAGTAAAGGAACACAGGTCTCGTTTTATACAAGTAAAGGAACACAGGTCTCGTTGTATACAAGTAAAGGAACACAGGTCTCATTGTATACAAGTAAATATGTGATAGGTCTCATTTTATACAAGTAAAGGAACACAGGTCTTATTGTAAAGAAGTAGCTGAGTGGTAGGTCCCATTGTATACTAGTGGGGGCGGTGGGGTAGCCTAGTGGTTAAAGCGTTGGCTCGTCACGCCGAAGACCCGGGTTCGATTCCCCACATGGGCACAATGTGTTAAGCCCATTTCTGGTGTCCCCCGCCGTGATATTGCTGGAATATTGCTAAAAGCGGCGTAAAACTAAACTCAGTCAGTCAGTTGTATACTAGTAATTGAAACAGACGTCTCATTACATAAGCACCGGTCTCATTGTGCACAACAGGTCTAACACAGGCCACATTGTACACAAGCATCTGTGACAGAGGTCTCATGTTAGACAAACATCTGTGACAGAGGTCTCATTATAGACAAACAACTCTAACACAGGTCATAGTGTAAACACGCATCCCAGTCAGAGATTTCAGTATATACAATCAGTTCTAACACGGGCCATAAATGATACAGGCATCTGTGACAAAGGCTGAATCATTAATTACAAGCAGCGAATACCAAGGTTACCTGGATAGCCTTATTGGAGGGGACGAAGAAGGTGACGTTGCTGGCCTTCTGAAGGTCATTCATCATTTTAGCCTCTTTCAGAAGGCCAAGGATGAGGGTTGCCCCGTGCTTCTCAACAATGTCCGTTATACGCAGGGCTGGAATGTACAGTGTGTGGTTAGACATGATTAAACAATACCTTAACTTGCAGAATGTAACGAGGTCGAGGTTTGAATGTCAACGATTCTGGCAGTAGCAACATATGTACTGGGACGATTGAGGTACAGGTACAACAGACGATGAGGACAGCCTTGTAGTGTGAATACCATCACTCTAATGTTTGTGACGGTGACACTAACTGCGTCTGGTACTAGACGACCCATTGCGCTTATATTCTACAAGGCGGAAACCGAAACTGACTGTCTAATTATATTACCTGTTAAAAGAATCTTTCAAAGTCTAATATCCAACGGTATTTTTGAGCTTCGTGCATGTCTGATTGCCGTCTTGGTTTGTGCTGTTATTGCTTGTGTAACGCCATTGTAAGACACTGTAGTGGGCAGAATTGGAATCCGAAACAATGTCGTCAAATGTATTTATAGACATAGATGTCACTATAGATCCACATGGGTCATGATCCATATTTCCAGGCGATCCCGTTAGTCGCCTTTTACGACAAGTTTGGGTTACTGAAAACCAATTCTAACTCGGATTTGTGTTCGGTAATGAAACGTTGTCCTTAATCCAGAAATAGGATAATCTCGAGGAAGAGTATTTTACAAAACAGCTTTTCAGTAAGTAATACGTTCGGTTATCAACACTAAGACTCAAATGGTCAGAGTTACTTTGACTGATTAACGTAGATGTAGGTTCCGGCCAAGTGCAGAGAGTGAGTTTAGTTTTACGCCGCTTTTAGCAATATTACAGCAATATCACGACGAGGGACACCAGAAATGGGCTTCACACATTGCTCCCATGAGGGGAATCGAACCCATGCCTGACGAGCGAACGCAGTAGCCACTAGGCTACCCCACCGCCCCACCAAGTGCAGTAGATGACGCTTGCTATAGCTAGTGACTATCTGGGGATATGTGACCCAGAGGTTCGTGTCTACCTTCGTCTGGTACCAGGACGTCATCAATCACGTGGATGACGCCATTCGTTGCCATCAGGTCCTTCTGTACGACCTGCGCCTTGCCCACAAACACCTTGTCGTCGTCGTCACGGGTGAGGTTGATGTAGGCGTTGAGGAGGTTGTAAGACTTGGCGTGACCTTGGATGATGGCAGAGCAGATGACATTCGGCAGAACGTGGTTCTTCAGCACCTCTGTGGAGCAGAACAATCGGGAATAATAAAAAGCAACATGAGGGAGTCAGCTCGTTGGAGAAGAACCCAAATTACTTCCGGTATTCGACCTTGACCTAAGACTACTGGATCATGACCTCTGCAAGGTGACGGGAAGAAACAGCAAGACATTACTGTTCACGGAAAAGCTTTATAGACGACACTGAGCTTAGATAATATCCATTTAAACTACCAGTACAAACGAGCGAGTGCACCATCTACATAATAACGGCCTAAAATAGAATGGACCAGGAACACCACTGGTTGATAGCACGAACAGGAGTGGACCACGCCGTCGGGTAGATGACACAAAATAAACTACATCACATAATGTTATTTCCTCGTCCTGTTTGTTTTTCATCTATGCAAGTCTCAAGTACCGACTGTTTAATTGTTTGGACAAGGAGCCTGAGACTGTTTTTGCCAAATGTCTAACAAGACTGCTGGGCTCCTCCTTCAAGGCAACTCACTGAGGCTGACGGTCACTCACTCTGTAGACACTCTTCCTGTCCACTCAGCAGCTTCTCAAGGAGTTGTGGCGCCATCTTCCTGAAGGCGGCGTCTGTGGGGGCGAACACTGTGAACTGACCCTCGCCTCGGAACATGTGGACCAGCTTCGCCCGGGCTAAGGCTGAAACAAACATTACGGGTCATTTCTGGACTTACAAGGCCAGCGTTGCATTCTCTGGGTTGGGTCAGAGCGATCTGGGTTGTCAGTATATGAGGGCTCCCTGTTATGTTTCAGTTTGGTGAGTGAGTGGGTGGGTGGGTGTGTTTGGGTGTATGGGTGAGTGAGTGAGTGGGCTATCCACGATATTCCAGCTTCATGACTGCATGTCAGCTGAAGCCAAGCCTAAGTGATGTTTTTGTTGGTTTGTTGTTTAACGCCGCACTCTATGAAGGCGGTCTGTAAATAATAAAATCTGGACCAGACAATCCAGTGATCAACAGCATGAGCATCAGTTTACGTGGCTGGGATACGATGACATGTCAGCCAAGCCAGCGAGCCTGATCACCCGATCCCGTTAATCGCCTCTTACGACAAGCATGGTTGCTGAAGACCAATTCATACCCTGATCTTCACGGGTTTAAAGTCATGGAGATCATAGACGTTACCATTTTAATGAAACTGACGATGGTGGGTTTATAACATCATGTCGTACCTAAGGGACGCAACGTGGCGTTTTACAACATGTTTAGACGAACTGGCCACCTGTACCTCTGGGGACTGAATACATGGCTATAACTTTCTGTTGCAGTTATGATAAAAGACAATAACGGATAAAGCAGGACGTCTGTAATCATTGAATAATGATTGAATCACTGGTAGTGATGTTGGTTCAGTTATCGAACTTGACATGACTTTGGCCACACACTATCCACTGACCGGTCTTCAGGATGCCGAACTGTGGCGACTTGCTGATGATGTCGACAATGGTGCCAGTCACAGGTTGCAGCAACGACTGAATCTTGTGAACGACACCGTTGGTGGCCACGATGTCAGCAGACTTCACCCGTACACAGTTGGCGGTCATCAGCTACGTAGAGTTGAATCAATAGATATTAGAACGGAAAATCGGGTCAAACGCGGCCTTGAAAGATGCGCCAGTTACATCACTGACAGCTAGATAAAGGAAAGAAACTGAAAGAGATGAAAGACACCCACGCCCACACAAACACACACAGACAGACAGACACTTGCGCGCACACACACACGCGCGCACTCACACACAGACGGACAGATACAACTTTTCGCATTAGCAGGTTCGTGACAAGTGAGCCAGTGAATTTAGTGCTGTTTCATTCAACCACATGCAACGTTTTATGGGAGGCGCACATCGGCCATCAGCGATCCTGGCACGTCTAAGGAGGACAAGTCTTTACACCAAATTGCACAGCCATCATCGACAAGGATATTTGTGCCCCTCGTTACAGGGAATGAGAAACTTCTACATGGGGAAACACACTGCTCCATCAGACAACCCTAGCTTTCCTCTGCTTGTCTGTCACAATGGATGAAGCATTTGCTGTAGACACTTGACCTAACACAGCCATTTCCTGACTATGTTACCGTTTTGCCCCGGAAAAATGACCAATTCTAACTGAGCATTGTCTTTTGTTTATGTCTATTGTTTTATTTGTTCTTTTGTTTTGTTGTTTTAAGGGCGGCCGAGAGCCGCATGTTGAGATGCAGATATGTTGAGTTCACGTAAGTCAAGCCATCCACTGTTCCACGTCATAAAACAATTCCACCATTATATTAACTTTGGTATTGTTCCAACAAGGGCTATAAAACACAAATTCTTCTTTCTTCTCAAAATATAAGACTATGGGTAATGAAAAGAATAACCTTCTCTCAACTTGGAATTACCAATCAGAACGCCCTTACCACCCAAGTTGTCATTCACAACGTCACAACACATTACTGTCCCCGTTCCCTGAGGTTAGTTTCTAAATAATCCATGTCAGTAGACATACCCTCTGTGGTCCCTCGTAGAAGTTGATCCTGATCTTGGACTTGTATGGACTTCCGGTCTCCACCAGCTGCTCGTCCTGCAGGTTGCTGATCTTGTACTGACCAGAAGCCATGTGACCCAGGAGGAGGTTCTGAGTGTCCGTCAGCACCAGGTTGGACACTGGCTTGGACACCATCACCACATTTGGCATGTCCTAGAAAACGTGAACGAATTGAGTGAGTGAGTGAATTGACTAAATATCGCTAACAGTACTTCCGTTCAGTGTGTGGTGTTTCTGCTTGATGTGGGAGAAAGGCAGTTGTCGAGGAATTCTCAAGGCCAGATTCACGTTCATGGTGAAGTCAAACCAGGAAGCAATCTGGGATTAGAACCAACCATGCGGGACTCGGGCAAATCCAAGGGAAGCAACTCTACACACATATATCACATGGCAAGATTGAAAGAGCAAGTGACTTGTCTATACATGGATATGGCAGGAAAATCAATGTACAATGACACACTGGCAAAATGGTTTCAACTTGACCTTGACTCTGAATATCATATATTGTAACAATAGGTTGTCACGTGTTACGATCTTCGCGTTTAGTAGTACATGCAGTTTACTTTGAAGCGTCACAAATGGAATCTATTTTTATTTAAATTTAAAGTGTCCAAATGCGTATATATTTTTGTCAGTGCTGGAGATGGCCTATTTATATCATGTACTGCCATTTACTGAGCAGAACTCAAATCAGAGATTGTTGTGTCGAATCCCATATTGGCCCTGAATATGGTTCTGGATTTATCACTGGCTAGCTTCAAGTGGTAGCCGGCATCTATATTCCTCCACATTACAGTGACATGACGTGATGCAACTGAAATACTCATTAAAACGGCGATTAGAAAATCATATTTTGAGGAAATTATGAAATCAATGGAATGAGTCGATGAGCTGTATGGTGTATGCTGTATGTTTTACACTGTATGTTGTATCTTGTATGTTGCATGTTGTATTTTGATTTTGAATGTTGTATACCGTCTGTTTATGTTGCAATTGTATGTTGTACGTTATATGTTAGATGATGTACTTGTATGCTACTTGTAATTTGTATGTTGCATGTGATACGTTGTATGCTCTATGCAATATACTGTATGTTGTACTTTTGTTTTATGCTGTATGCTGTATATTTTAATTTGTATGTTGTTTGGGTCTGTGATATGTTGTACGTTGTATGGTGTATGCTGTGTGTTGTACAAGTTTTGCCCTTGAACATGGTGTAAATGTCAAGGGTTTTACCTAAAGTAACAAAACTGGATGTCAATGGTAACCCAATAAATGTCCTCTAAAGAAATGAAATGTTGTGAACCGTTCAACAGATTTCAGGACATGAATTTGAAGACATCTCTATTTCTTTTCAAGAATGAGCTATAACGAATGCTTTTGTGTGATTATCCCTCGACATATTCTTTTTGTGCGTTTATACTTTTGCCTAACTGACACATTTCTGCGTCGTGTAAACACTCCGGACTCCCTCCTGTGTGTCAGGGTCGGGGGAGTGTCAAGGGGGTGGGGTAGTGTGTGTGAAAGGGTCTGTTAGAATGCATTTACTCAAAGAAAAAGCCAACTGATTGAATCTGGTGAATGCATTCCAAAGTGGCACGTGAGCATCCAGCAGTAATTGTCCTTGACTTATTTCTTAACCAGATTCAGCTGACAAACAAACAACCCCAGGGGGAGGTTTGGTAGATACGCTCAGTGTGCATCACGCAATATGCATGACCGTCAGTATGCATCACAGAATGCCCTACACTCAGTCAACTCGAATACTGTCCAAGTTAATCCTGTATCTTAAATGTTCTTTACGTCGGGCGTTTTCTTTCAAGGACAGAGATTTCAAACTTCTTTGTTTATATTCAACGCCGCAGTCAAAAATATACCAGCTACACTAAACCCCGTTTATAACGAACTGACGAATATGTATATTTTAGTGTAAATGTGACAACGAACTACAGTTAGCCCTTCGACTTCGTTAGACCGTAGTTTACTGTCTATGAAGGCAATCTGTAAATAATCGAGTCTGGACGAGATAATCCAGTGGCTGACGTAAAACAAAAATATCCACACAATTGGCACACGATGATAAACACACCAAAATACATCAGCCTTGTCAACGACCCTGAGTCTGTAAGTCGCCTTTATGACAAGCACGGTCACTGAAGACCAACTCCAAGACTAAAGGTTTCCGTTCACCACCGTCCTGTGGTCTGGAACTCAACCCAGGACGGGTACGATCAATGCCGCTTTAAGCGATGTCGGTATCAGTCGGTCGAACATTGGATTCCCATTCAAGCGGTATCTTACTGTAAATATAAGTTACTAGTATACTAATACGCTAGTCTTCCCATAATATCCTCTGGAGAATGGTGACACACGTATGCACCAGGAAGACCTGACTTAGAATGTATCCAACCAAATGTTGGTTATTCGGTTCACCGCCATTGTGAGCATGCGGTATTAAGGACCGTATTACCAGAGGTGGTAACCTCTACATCCCATAACCCCTACATCCCATAACCCCTACATCCCATAACCCCTACATCCCATAACCCCTACATCCCATCACCCCTACAGTGTCGATTAAAGACATTGTAGCAATCACTCCTTGTCAGCAACTGGTCTCTCGCCTTAGTCGCGTCTAATGACGTTCAGGAACCCAGAACCCAGTCTGTCCATACTGGGTAAGAGTAACGATCATGGTCAGCTACCTTTGGCATAATTTTCTTCAGTTCTGGCAGAGCGCTTCTCAAGTCCTCAAAGGCTTTGTTTTCCGGGACGAAGAGAGTGAAGTTACCCTGTTTGAACTCCTCTGTGAGGGACACGCTGTCGGCTGCCCGCAGGAACTCGCTCAGACCCAGACTCCGGACTGTCCCTACCAGGTCCTTCAGTTCCACCTCTACAACAACGGACATTAGTTTATGCAGACAAAAACAGTATTCTGGACTGTACTCCCTAGAATGTTCCAGCTCTACAACAGCGGTCATTATTCCAATCAGACATTCCCCAAAGTCAGGTCGGTTAAGTTATCCGGATTAACAAATGTCTTGTTTATCGAAGTGGTTCCAAAATAATCTTGCGGACAACATGACGTTTAATTTTGGTCACGAATGTGCCATTCTTTCAGACTGATTAAAGATCCTAGGGCATACTGCTTTGCAAAAATGTATAGATTGGTGTTAAGATAATCCTATTATAGTCTTTTTCGAAAGCCATATACTTCTCGGACAGCCAAATTCCGCTTCCTTTCTCGCGTATCCACGGCAACACTCGTACACTTCCGTCACGACCCTCTGCTTGTCCATGACCTTTGACCTGAAGAAGATGAGGTCAGAACTACATGACAGCATCACATTCTGTAAACTTGAAGAGCCCATTGTATCAACAATAACTTCAACTCGCTTTGTCCTCTCGGAAAAAATATATAATTCAGGTAATGTACCAATTTCAATGACGTGATAAACCTAGGTGACGCGACGACATATACTCACGTGATGGTGCATTTATAGGCAGACTCGGTCTCGTCGCACACGTGCTTGTGGAAGCTGAAGTGACGGGCGATGGTGCCGACCCCCGTCTCCGTGGTGTTCGTCTCCTCGTCCGTCTTGGTGAGGCACACGTTGGGGCTGAAGAGAACAGGGCCATGTGACTCGTTAACACTGAGTATCTCGTGAAAAAATGGTACTGAACTTGTTTAAATGATATGTTCGACGTAACATCTATACTTGGGATGTTTACTGTCAGTTCGACATAACGTGTGTATATGTCGGAGATTATTACCGTCAGTTCGACATACGTGTATATATGTCGAATATTATTTTATTGTGACTCGTACTGTCAACAGTTGTTGGTGGGGTCCACACAAGAATATGCACATGCAAACAGAAAGTGGTTGCAATACTGATAGTTGCGTGCGGCGTAAAACAACATTTGCTCTCTCGCACACTGATATCGGAGTCCGCAGGGTTTCACATACTAGAACTCTTTAATCCCAATCTCGCTATCAATTTTCATTATATGCATAATGCTAAAACTTTAATCAGTAATACATTAAAAATATATGCTTAAATCCAAGATGATGTCATTAGAAATGTAAATTCCTTGAAACAATGTTGTCCCCACGTGACAGGGTCCACTGGCAGCTAACCACTCACCCCTTCCACCAGTCTCTGGATGGCTGGTTCCAGCCGAAGTCGAAGTTAAAGACGCGGTCCTCGTCCTGGCCAAGGCCGAAACCATACTTCCGGGTACCCAGTCTGCAACATGACGCCATATTAACTGATCACCTTTATCTTCCTCACGGAGACAATATCTGTACCGTGAATACTACAGTAGTGTACTGTTATGATGTATACATAAAACATTATCATTTATCCGTATAAGTAGAGACATTATCTGTATACATAGAGACATTATATCTATGCACATAACATTATCTGTTTACATAGAGACATTATCTGTATACATAGAGACATTATCTCTATGCACAGACATTATCTATTTACATAGATACATTATCTGTTTACATAAAGACATTATCTGTATTCATAGACATATTCTGTATACATAGAGACATTATCTGTATATAGAGACATTATCTGTAGGCATAGAAACCTTATCTGTTTACATAGAGACATTAGTTTACATAGAGATATTATCTGTATACATAGAGACATTATATATATACATAGATCCATTATATGTTGATAGAGACATTATCTGTAGGCATAGAAACATTATCTGTTTTCACACACATATTTAAAAGACATTATCTGTTTACATAGAGACATTATCTGTTACATAGAAACATTATCTGTATACAAAGAGACATTATCTGTTTACATAGAGACATTATCTGTATACATAGATACATTATATGTATGCATAGACATTATCTGTATACATAGAGACATTATCTGTATACATAGAAACATTATCTGTATACATAAAATTATCTGTATTACATAGAGACATTATCTGTAGGCATAGACATTATCTGTATACATAGAGACATTATCTGTATACATAGAGACATTATCTGTATACATAGAAACATTATCTGTATACATAGAGACATTATCTGTATACATAGAGACATTATCTGTATACATAGAGACATTATCTGTATATACATAGAGACATAGAGACATTATCTGTAGGCATAGAGACATTATCTGTATACATAGAGACATTATCTGTTGATACATAGATAGACATTATCTGTATACATAGAGACATTATCTATATACATAGAGACATTATCTGTATACATAGAGACATTATCTGCATACATAGAAACATTATCTGTATACATAGAGACATTATCTGCATACATAGAGACATTATCTGTGGGCATGGAGACATTATCTGTGGGCATGGAGACATTATCTGTATACATAGAAACATTATCTGTATACATAGAGGCATTATCTGTATACATAGAGACATTATCTGTATACATAGAGACATTTTCTGTATACATAGAAACATTATCTGTATACATAGAGACATTATCTGTATACATTGAGACATTATCTGTAGGCATAGTGACATCTGTAGGCATAGAAACCGTATCTGTTTAAAAAGAGACATTCGTTTACATAGAGACATTATCTGTTTACATAGAAACATTATCTGCATACATAGAGACATTATCTGTAGGCATAGAAACCTTATCTGTTTAAAAAGAAACGTTCGTTTACATAGAGACATTATCTGTATACATAGAGACATTATCTGTTTACATAGAGACATCCGTTTATATAGACATTATATATATATACATAGAGACATTATCTGTAGGCAAAGAAACATTATCTGTTTAAAAAGAGACATTCGTTTACATAGATACATTATCTGTATACATAGTGACATTATCTGTAGGCATAGAGATATTATCTGTAGGCATAGAAACATTATCTGTTTACATTGAGACATCCGTTTTTATAGAGACATTATATATATACATAGAGACATTATATATATACATAGAGACATTATCTGTATTCATAGTGGCATTATCTGTAGGCATAGAAACATTATCTGTTTAAAAAGATACATTATCTGTTTACATAGAGACACTATCTGTTCATAGAGACAATATCTGTATATAGGGACAATATATGTATACATAAAGACGTTATCTGTAAACAGACATTATCTGTTTACATAGATACGTTATCTGTTTACGTAGAGACATTTTCTGTATGCATACAGACAATATCTGTACACACAAAACAACATAGTCGGGACTGTTAAAGCGGATTCTTTTAACAACGTTGCCGCTCGTTTGAACGGGATTTATCTGTATACACAGAAATCTTTAAGCATATTCCTTTGTGAACCATCTTCAGCATATACCAGAGTATTTAGGGTGTTCGCAGGGTACGGGGGGTATGTTACAGTGTGTGTATGTCCATGTGTGGAGAGAGTGAGGTTCGGGTGTGGGTCTCGAGTTTTAGGGTGTGTGTGTGTGTGTGTGTGTGTGTGTGTATTTGGCATACATATAATTCGGTGCTTACTCAGGTAATCAAGAAGCCCGTTATTAACCCCATCCCCCATTATGTGAAACTCCCATGCAACGCTAGATGTTCACTATGGGCGTGGTGGAGGTTGCGAGGACGACCTGTTTGTACCAGATTCCCGGATTCCATCACTTGTTGATGAGAGGATATGCTTCAAACGCTGAGTGCTGAGGAGGAAGTATATATAGCTAGTTTCAAGAGAAGTAAATGTGACAAAGATGTCAAAGGTTATTTCCGCCGGAATTGCTGTCATCAGAATGTAACATATACCATACAATGTATGCTAAGGGTTTGTGTGTAAACTGTGCTGACATGTTCTGCTCGGCAGTGCGAAATGAGTGAGTGTGGTTTTACGCAGTTTCAAACAATAATCCAGCATTATCACAGCGGGGGGCACCATAATGGGCCTCACTCATTGTACCCATGTGGGGAATCGAACCTGAGTCTTCAGCTTGACGAGCGGACGCTTTACCTACTAGGTTAACCCACCGGCCCCAGTGTGAAATGATGTCTATCAAGAACACTGTGATATATGAATTATTCGGGCAAGCTATGGTTTAGTGTTATATGGAGAGTTATGTTCACAAAATGTCTGTGTGTTTCAATATAAAAATTCACACAATTGATTCCGGATCTTTAGGGCCCGCTGTTCGCAAGTATATATGTGACTTGAAATGACCAAACTGTCGTCGTCATCATCATCATCATCATCATCATCATCATCATCATCATTATCATTAATTACATATTAACTATTCAACCCGACGTCCTGCTATACCATATCGCAAGTATGGTGTAGTATAATGTATATGTATTCTAGATACAGGACAATATAATGTTTATGTATACTGAATATAGGGTAATATATTGTATATGTATGCTAAATATAGGATAGTATAATGCATATATATATGCTAAATATGGGTAATATAATGTATATGTATTCTAAATATAGAGTAATGAAATGTATGCTAAATGTAAGGTAGTAAAATGTATATGTATGCAAAATATAGGGTAGTATGAAGTATATGTATGCTAAATATAGGGTAGTATAATGTATTTGTAAGCTAAATATAGGGTAGTATATTGTATATGTATGCAAAATATAGTGTAGTATATTGTATATGCATGCTAAATATAGGGTAGTATAATGTATTTGTATGCTAAATATAGGGTAGTATATTGTATATGTATGCAAAATATAGGGTAGTATATTGTATATGCATACTAAATATAGGGTAGTATAATGTATTTGTATGCTAAATATAGGGTAGTATATTGTATATGTATGCAAAATATAGTAGTAGTATATTAGGGTAGTATATGCATGCTAAATATAGGGTAGTATAATGTATTTGTATGCTAAATATAGGGTAGTATAGTATATTTATATGTATATGCATGCAAAATATAGGGTAGTATATAGGGTAGTATATTGTATATGTATGCTAAATATAGGGTAGTATAATGTATATGCATGCTAAATATAGGGTAGTATATTGTATATGTATGCTAAATATAGGGTAGTATAATGTATATGTATGCTAAATATAGGGTAGTATATTGTATATGTATGCAAAATATAGGGTAGTATATTGTATATGTATGCAAAATATAGGGTAGTATATTGTATATGTATGCAAAATATAGGGTAGGTATTGTATATGCAAATATAAGGGTATGTATGCAAAATATAGGGTGAGTATATTGTATATGTATGCTAAATATAGGGTAGTATATTGTATATGTGCAAAATATGGGTAAAATATAGGTGTATGCAAAATATAGGTAGTATATTGTATATGCATGCTAAATATAGGGTAGTATATTGTATATGTATGCTAAATATAGGGTAGTATATGTATATGTATGCTAAATATAGGGTAGTATAATGTATATGTATGCTAAATATAGGGTAGTATAATGTATATGTATGCTAAATATAGGGTAGTATATGCTAAATGTATATGTATGCTAAATATAGGGTATAATGTATATGTATGTATTAAATATAGGGTATGTATATGTATGCTAAATATAGGGTAGTATAATGTATATGTATGCTAAATATAGGGTAGTATAATGTATATGTATGCTAATTATAGGGTAGTATAATGTATATGTATGCTAACTGTAAAGTATATGCATGCCAAATATAGGTAAGTACAACGTGTATGTATGCTAAATATAGGATTGTATAGTGTATATGCATGCTAAAAATAGTAGAGTGTAATGCATGTATATGCATATATATGTATGCTAAATATAGGGTAGTATAATGTGTGATATATTTAAATCTACACACGTGTGTATTTAGAGGCTGGAATCGGCACCAGAGGTTCTCATGTATCGAGGACACATTAGCATGAAGCGTGTCGATCCCTAACCTATTTCGAGCAGTATACTCCATTCCACTCATATGCTGACTCACCCGTCTTTCACAAGGAAGAATACAAACCATTCTCACCGAACCTGGTCTGTGCAGTATTTATCACTCAAGGGCTTACCGCGTCCAATAAGATAACATTAATGGATAACTACCGTGAGGAAAAACATTTCAAACCCAACAAGCGATATCACAAGATGGCGGGAGTGTATGTCAATGGCGGGGTTATCGCTGTGACAAAGGATTAGGGCAAATCTCTGTGATATTTGTCGAGGTTTGAGACCTAACTCCACGAGTTGATTGCAGGCTGAGGAAATTAAACGCATATATTTGACCAAAAAATATTATCAACTGTTAGGGACCGTTCATAATTTATGGCTAGGAAGGTGTTGTTGTTGTTGTTGTTGTTGTTGTTGACGGTGGTGTGTGGGTGGGCTGGGTTGTGATGATGTTGACTTTAATGGAGAAGCATATGTACAGTGCTTAGCATAATTTATAAACATTTTTGTGTAGAAATAGAATTGCTGAGGACACCCCTCCATCACATATGTACAAAATTGAAGACCCCAACCTACCTCCTACTAGTCTGAAAACAGTTTCCGAAACACGGCTAACTAGTCAGGTAGCTATGTCAAATACATATACATGTTTTTTAGTTTTCGCCTTCTTAAAATACTGACGTATACTTCATTTGCATGTTGTTGTTATTTAACTTTCCACATGTTTAGGTATAACAGAGAGTTCACAATGTAAGGTACGAGTTTGCTACTGGTGGGAGTTACGTCCCTTAGTAAAGAGTAGGTTAGAGTTATGTCCCTTAATCATGCCAGATTCGCCTAATTATTACGTTTCATGGTGTGGGTTTCCTTCTTTGACCCACATCGGATTATGGTCGCTCTCGATATGAATCTGATATTTAATGTTAACTGACATACAAGAAGCGCTTAACCCAAATCACTGTTGAAACACTATAAATATTGGTTTATCTCTCATTTTCATATACTCCTAACCTAAACAGTAAACAAACAAACAAACATGTTTGATAATAATGTTTATTTATCTTCCATAGTTTGAGAACGTTAACGTAAAGGGAGCTTTGCTTGTGGGCAAAATAATCTTTCTCAGTTTATTTGGCTCTAAAATAACCTTGATATAGTGATTTGGCCTTTGTTATCTTGATAGCAAAGAGACATTAGTGGTTTAACAAACGCGTTGAGGTAAACCAGGCGACATGTTGTGAACACCCCCACGTGATAAGGGGGGAAGTATTTTATCATGAACTGCAGATCCTAGTATACGGTAGCAATGTGGTGTATTGCTTCGTACACTTGCGATTGAATAACGGCCAATATAACTGTTATCTACTTTAAGAATAAAATAATGAACTACGTTTGCAACATATTATTAACACAATTCTAGAAGTATGGCGATTGACCTTCACCTTAATTATTGAAACCAGGTATTCAAGCTTGATGAGCGAACACACCAACCACTGAGGCTACCCACACACCCTTTGACATAAGAAACCACGTATATGTTAGCAAAGAGCTTCTGTCGAAATATTTGTGCTTAACAATATGTGTTTCACCCTACTTTGTAATAGCGTATATTTTGCATGTGTCTTGCAACAAATTAGAACTTGGAAATATTTTAAAATATGACCAGCATAATGTTTCTGCGTCAGATAACTATACGCTCATTTGTAGCTAGCATGTTACAAACATTAACTTAAGTTTGACGTTGAATTAGTCAACAGCCCTGTTATTTTGCTTTTTATACAGTATTCACGTCCAACAGCAGGTGTCATATCTACTCACCGGATATGACGTCATTGGAAACAGATAACGATGCTTAAATAACTGGCTTTATTTCCCACCACTCCTGTGTAGGGAGTTTAGAACCAAGATTCAAAACATTTTGGATTTCAATGCTATTTCATTTTACGCGTTTGCACTCACTGAACTGTTTATGAAAGAATATTTGCCACAAGAAATTAACCCTAACATCCTGCTCCCAAAATGCCACATATGTTAATTAACATTTCGCCCCGACTCAAAGTTGTTTATATGTTGAGGATTTAGTTACAGAGCTTGAGAGAGAACTGGAGCCAAAGAATCGCTCTCGGAACTGACTTTAGGCATGTTAGTTTGGAAATATGACTCGGCGAAAAATCGAAAAAAATCGAGGCCATTTTCTTTCCTTTTTCTGAGCACGGACGTCATAGAAGACAACTTACCGGAAACCGTTTAGAATGAACGTAAACACGTAGCTAATGTCACTGTGTCTTGCATGAAAAAGTGGCGTGCAAAATATCATATCGAAGATATCGGTTCTATCTTTAATTCATGTGTAGTATCTGCCACCAGAAAGTTTGTATCTGCCATCAGAAAGTCTTGCAGAAAGTGGAATTAAATTATGACAAGCAATTAACTGCGAGCATGGTAATCTATTTGGAAATGTATTCAAATATATTATGAATTGTTTTTCTGGCACAAAGATTAAAGAATAATCATGTCTGGTTGATGTTTATGTAAAGAAAATCATCCGAAATATGCAGATGACAAATATATGAACAGCCATGTTCTCTTTCACTGACCCTTGGATATGGCAAGTCGCAGATAGATAAGAATTACAAACAAAACAATCGCAACAACATTAAGTTCATTCGTATTCCGGGAACAAAAGATTTAAGGTTTTGAGTCTTAAATAATTCAAAATGTACCCTACACATAACGCACGACCCCTAACGACTGGAACAGCATGTACAAATGAACCTGCTTTAATGTCCAAGCTCACCTTCCCATCAGTCTGTCCAGAAAAGATTTCCAGTTCTGAGAAGATGGCCAGTCCCATGACGACCTGTCTTTCTGCACGTGTCGTTGTCGCTTCCCACGTCTTCGTCTGCCGTCACAGACGGCAGAGAGCAGGAGCAGAACTACCACAGCAACTACACACAACCTCATGACGACTTCTGACACAGGGATGCTAACAGTCGTCCAGCACGGGGAGGTACTGGCAGCGGAATACTGCTGCAGACGGTGTGTTATTGTTTGGAGATTTATGTAAGCTGGACGGAGGGGGCTTAGTCATACACAGCTGTTCTGGAGGGGGAGGGGAATTGGGGGCTTTGGGAACCGGTATCACTACAGGGGAGGGGTTGAGGGTTACAGCATTCGCAATTTCTTAGATGTATTTTTTAGACCGGAAATTAAAAGAACAACTGGTACTTGAGTCACAGTCTCCATTATTTCATCTATAAGTGTTGTTCTGGTTTTCTAAATGACCTTGGCGTCTCTAAATTGATGTAATGTGTGCCGAAGAAAGAAAACACAATTAACCCCGATGTACTTAGACGACTGTAACTCGGGTGATTTTCATGTTGTGCGAGATTGTAAAGAGCACGCGCACTTTGATATTACAGTTATGTGATATGATTCAGTTGGGAACGTCACGCGTCAGTGGGGAGAGTGAGATCTCGTGCTGATGGTCGTGCTGGATGGGGACCAAAGGTCATTCAGCTAATCACGGGCAACTTATCAAGATGTTCCAAGACAAAGAGTGAGAGAGTTAACATCAGCCATTTCTCTCGACATAAGGGTAATGGCTACAGTATCTAGCCGAGTGCTTTGTGCGTCGTTTGAAATCGTAGTTCTAAGGCAGTTCGATTCCCAGACTTGTATGTGATGTTTCTTTTGTATTGCAATTGACAATACAGCTACTATTTATCCTGTCACTTACTTTACCTAACAACTTTACAGCTACTATATACCCTGTCACTTACTTTACTTACCAACATTACAGCTACTATATATCCTGTCACTTACTTTACCTAACAACTTACAGCTACTATATACCCTGTCGCTTACTTTACTTACCAACATTACAGCTACTATATACCCTGTCGCTTACTTTACTTACCAACATTACAGCTACTATATACCCTGTCGCTTAATTTACTTACCTACTATAACATTACAGCTACTATATACCCTGTCACTTACTTAATTTACTTACCAACTTTACAGCTACTATATATCCTGTCACTTACTTTACCTACCAACATTACAGCTACTATATACCCTGTCGCTTAATTTACTTACCAACATTACAGCTACTATATATCCTGTCACTTACTTTACTTACCAACTTTACAGCTACTATATACCCTGTCACTTACTTTACTTACCAACATTACAGCTACTATATACCCTGTCGCTTAATTTACTTACCAACATTACAGCTACTATATATCCTGTCGCTTAATTTATTTTACTTACAACATTACAGCTACTATATATCCCTGTCAATTAACTTTTACTTACCAACATTACAGCTACTATATACCCTGTCGCTTAATTTATTTACTACCAACTTTACAGCTACTATATACCCTGTCAATTACTTTACTTTACCAACATTACAGCTACTATATATCCTGTCACTTAATTTTTACTTACCAACATTACCAGCTACTACTATATAATTCTGTCGCTTACTTTACCAACTTACAGCTACTATAACTGTTACAGCTACTATATATATATCCTGTCGCTTAATTTACTTACCAACATTACAGCTACTATATACCCTGTCCTGTCTTATATACTTATTTTACTTTACCAACATTACAGCTACTATATATCCCTGTCAATTACTTTACTTACTTACATCTACTACTATATAACTTTACAGCTACTATATATCCTGTCACTTACTTTACTTACCAACATTACAGCTACTATATACCCTGTCGCTTACTTTACTTACCAACATTACAGCTACTATATACCCTGTCGCTTACTTTACTTACCAACATTACAGCTACTATATACCCTGTCGCTTAATTTACTTACCAACATTACAGCTACTATATATCCTGTCACTTACTTTACTTCTACTAACAACATTACAGCTACTATATACCCTGTCGCTTACTTTACTTACCTTACTCCAACATTACAGCTACTATATATACCCTGTCGCTTACTTTACTTACCAACATTACAGCTACTATATACCCTGTCGCTTACTTTACTTACCAACATTACTATATAATTCTGTCTTACTTTTTATTTCTACCAACATTACAGCTACTATATATCCTGTCACTTACTTTACTGTCAGCTTATATTGTCAGCTTATTTTACTTTTACCAACATTACAGCTACTATATATCCTGTCACTTAATTTACTTACCAACAACTTACAGCTACTATATATCCTGTCACTTACTTTACTTTAACTTACTCTACTATACAGCTACTTGTATACTAAACATTCTGTCGCTTACTTTTACTTACCAACAACATTTATAGCTACTATATACCCTGTCGCTTACTTTACTTACCAACATTACAGCTACTATATATCCTGTCACTTACTTTACTACTTACCAACATTACAGCTACTATATACCCTGTCACTTACTTTATTTCTACTAACATTACAGCTACTATATATCCTGTCGCTTACTTTTACTTACTAAACATTACAGCTACTATATATCCTGTCGCTTACTTTTACTTTTACCAACTTTTATTACAGCTACTATATACCCTGTCGCTTACTTTACTTCTACCAACATTTTGTACAGCTACTATATACTCCCTGTCACTTACTTTTTACTTACCAACATTACAGCTACTATATATCCTGTCGCTTAATTTACTTTACCAACTTTACAGCTACTATATATCCTGTCACTTACTTTTACTTACCAACATTACAGCTACTATATACCCTGTCTTTTCTTACTTTTACTTCTACCAACTCACAGCTACTATATACCCTGTCACTTACTTTTACTTACCAACATTACAGCTACTATATATCCTATCGTTAATTTTGTTTACCAGCAGTACAGGTAGTGCATTTACTGGAGGCTACCCCTATTTTACTAACTGTATTTTCATGGGTGAGTGAGTGACTGAGGGAGGGGGTTGAGATAGTCCCGACAGAACACACACAGGCATTTATTGTCCACAACTTTTTGAAGAGGGCCTGTGAACCAGGTTTAAAACGTAACTTTAGGCAGCGTGTTAGTCTAGGACCTATGCTAACAGACCCAGCTTGGGTTGGATTTACTGTAAATAATTAACCCAGATTGCCTCTAGCTCCTAGATTGTTACAGGCCTTGTTTGAAGTTGTTATCGATGTACAGTTTTAAATAAGATAACTTTATTTCTGAGATTAAATGTCTGTCTAAATGAGTGCATGAGTATTTCTGTTCTGTCACAAGCCCGTGGTGATGGAGGTCGCTTACCCTGAGTGAGTGAGTGACACTCACCCATGTGTTACGTAATATCACTACTGCTGTAAAGGGGTGAGTGAGTGAGTATGGTTTTACCCCGCTTTTAGCAGTATTCCAGTAATATTACGGCGGGGAACACCAGAAAATGGGCCGTACCCATGTTGGGAATCGAACCCAGGCCTTCGGCGTGACGAGCGAACGCTTCAACCACTAGGCTACCCCACCGCCCCACCTTTGCTGAAACCTACCAGCACGGATATGTAGTCTGTCATCACCTTGAAACAACTATACCCAATGCAGCCCGTGCAAGTCTATAATGTGTTACCAGTCTTGGACATGAAGAAAGTCTCTGTGCTCCTTTTCATTGTACTTTTTAACTTCTAAGTTTTGTCTGTAAAATATGTTCATTCTTGTAGAGACCAAATGTTACCTAGGTTAGATGACAAAACATGTAAACGGATAAACACAGTTCAAACCCACCAAGGACATAACCTTCACTCACAAATGCAGCACTTTGTAAAAGCTGGCCACCTCTTCCACTGACGTCCGAGAGACTCGCCCACAGCTTACTGGATTTAGCCATTAAACCCACAAGGATAATTTTATTCCAAAATAACTATAACATTACATTACTTTACCTATGACACCCCTTCTACCATCGCCACATTGTATGTGAAAAGTGGTATCCTTTAATTCGAGAATACACATTAAGGATAAACACATTAAGGATAACTCTGCGTTAGTATTACTAATCTAGTGCACGTGGTTGGTTCATTTGTTGTCCATGTGACGTGTAGAGGGAAAATACAGATCATAAGGATTATATTTATTATCATTCTTGGAATATATACTAGTTGGCTCCTTTATATTTTGATCTATTTAAAACAATGTGAAAGTGTAAATTAATAGTTCTGAGCTAAAATGTTTACTGAGTCACGCATACGTAAGGTAATAATAATAATAATAATAATAATAATAATAATAATAATAATAGTAACAAATCATCATCATCATCATCAAATGTACTATCATCAATAATATCATCATCATCATCATCATCACTATCACTATCATCATCAATTACCATCACTCATCATCACCATCATCATCATCATCATCATCACTACTAATAATATAATAATAATAATAATAATAATAATAATAATAAATAAATAACAAATAATAATCACTTTCGACAACAGCAGCCTACCAGATGTTATATGCTGATCATATTTATCGTACCAGTGGATCGCATAGTGTTCATAGTCGATGGCTTCACGTATTCCCAAAACTAGATGACCTCTAATTAGGGAAACAATAATACACAAATTAGAGGGATGAAGTCATGCTTACTTACATGACCTTACGTTTCCTTCCTCCTCCCCTGACATAACCCTGATTTTCTGATTCACATCCTAGCCTCATGTCAGATTACCACTTCCACTATCCCTCCTACACTGAACCCCCTGCCTCTCTCTTTTCTCCTACACACACCCCTCTCCCTTCTCCACACCACACCTCCACACCCTAACCCTCCCTTCTCCTACACAATCCCACACCTCCCACACACAGCCCCCTTTCCCTCCCACACATACCCACACCTCCCACACAATCCCCTCCCTCTCCCTTCCACACACCTTGAGATCTCGATCCAGATCTGGAGACTTTGATCTCGATTTTTGAGGATCTCTTGAATGACGCGCAAAAGCGCAAAAGCGGAGGACGGAGGACGCAAAAGGAAGGAAAAGGAAGGAAGGACGGAATGGAAGGAGGAATGGAAGGATGGAAAGGAAGGCACACACAACCCTCCCTCCCCTTCTCCTCCCACACAACCTCCACTTCCTTTCCTCCCACACACAACCCTCCACTACCTTCCCTCCTACACACAACCACCTCTCTCTCTCTCTTTGTCCCAAGTACACAACCCCCTCTCCTTCCTCCTACACACAACCTCCCTCCCTCTCCTACACACAACCCTCTTTCTCCTACACAAACCCTTCATGTATTCTCTCATACATATACAACCCTCTCTCTCTTTCCTATACACACAACCCCCTCTCCTTCTCTATACACATAACCCTCTCCCTTCTCTATACACAATAACCTCCTTCCCCCTTCTCCTCCTACATTACTAACCCTCTCTTCTCATATACACAATCCCTCTGTTCTCATACTGCACAACCCTCTCCTCCCATACACACACAACCCTCTCCCTTCTCATACACACAATCCCTCTCTCTGTTCCTATACACATAACCCCCTCTCTCTTCTATACACTCAATCCCTCCCTCTGTTCTGCATACGCACAACTCCCTCCCTTCTATACACACAACCTCCCTCCCTCCTTCTCATACACAACCCCTTTCTCCCTTTCCTCTATACACACACAATCCCCTCTCTGTTCCTACATGCACAACCCTCTCCCTCTTCTCTTCATACTAATAACCCTCTCTCTCTTATACACACAATCCCTCTGTTCTCTTTACGCACAACCCCCTCTCCCCTTTCCTATACACACACAACCCTCTCCCTTCCTTCATATACACATTAATCCCTCTCTTGTTCTCATACGCACAACCCTCTCCCTTTCCCTGCGTAATACACAACACCCGCTCTCTGTTCCTATACGCAATAACCCTCCCTTCTCCTACACACAACCCCTCTCCCTTCTCCCTACCCTCACTGCTCCTCGCTCTCCCTTCTCATACACAATCCCCCTCTGCCCCCTACACTCAACTCCCACTCTCCTTCCTCGTACACACAACCCCTCTCCCACTCTCCTTCTCGTACACACAACCCCTGCTCTCTGTTCTCCCTCCTCCACACACAACCCCGCCTCTCTCCTACACACACAACCCCCGCTCTCTTTTCTCCCTACACACAACCCCTCTCCCCACCCAGACCAACCTCTGGCTCTGAATCTAACTACTGACTGATGTGTTTGGGATACAATCCAAGAACGATACATCCATATCACTGCGCGTCTGAACAGATCTCTGTAAATCATTAATACTACATCGCTACAGTTTTTGCTTCTTTCGTAAGCTTGCATTTTCATTAAAAAATAAATTTATTTAAGTTGTAGTTGTATTATTTCAATTTTATTATAAAAATAAACTTCATATTTATCAACATGATATAGGTAATGTCTGTGAATGTCTACATCTCTACAATCCAAGATGGCGGTCAAATGTGAATAACGAACAACGGATATAGCGAACTAAATTTCTTGGTCCCTTGGAGTTCGTTATATCCGTGTTCTACTGTATCTAGAACATGAGACATGCGGTGTAGTGGGAGAAGACTGGATATCGGTGAGGGGTGGTCGCGAGGTGGCCTCCGCTGCAGGTCCAAAGTGCTTGTCAGGATGTTTTGCACCCTCAGCCCACTTCAATCCGGTTGCACTGTAGTACTGACTGACACTGTATATATGTAGTGAATCATCATGAACTGAAAAGGGTTAAATTTAGCAATACAGCCACACTGTGCACTTAAAAGAACCCACGAATCCGTTGGTATATGACCAGATGGTGGCCACATGAATACATGCAAACACCAAGTTGCGGGTACAGCAACGTGCAGTGAACTTGGACAAAGTACTGTGACTATGTGTCCCAGTCCACCCAGCTGTGAATGGGTACCTCGTTAGGATGAGAAGGCCACAATAACTCGGTGCGCCTAGTGGCTGTAAGAGTTGTATGCTCCCCAGGGAGTTGAGATTGATAACACGATGTGCCGTTGAGACTGACATCCAATGATCGGGGGAAAAATACCAGCGCCTTGAGCAAGCACTAGTTGCCTGGATATGTGCGCTATATAAATATCATATAATAATAAAATAATAATAATAATAACTTCCGCCTTCCCCGCCAACAGCTCTACGCTTGTTATGTCTGCCACAGTATGTGTGCATGATGTGCATCTCATTACGTTACCTTATAAAACTTTAAATAGAATCTTTGCGATTTATAAGTGTGATATTTCACTCAGCTTGTGTCACACAGAGGAAGTGTATATCAGCTTGATTATCTTTTTAAAAGGTTTGTTTCAGAAATCGTGAGTTTGTTTTGTAAATGTATCACGATATCATATCGTTTCTTGACTTCTTTCTGTATTCTCTACTCGTCACGTTATGGCTGAAATATTGCCGATGTGACGTTAAATTTTAACTCACTCACTCACTCTGTATTCTCTGACACCTTGAAAACGTGTAAGAAAGTAATGTACTCTTGGTGTGAAACTACAACTGATTCCATGCAACTTGACGGCGTACAACCACATTCCCAAAGCACTAGGTTCGGAGGTCCTTGAGGTGATGACCAGTAGGTGGTCTAGTGGATTGAGCATCTGCTTGGAGAGCGGAGGTTAGGGGTTCGAACCCTGGTCGCGTCATTCCTATGTAGGATAAAACATGGTTCCTGCTGCTTTAAGGTTTTAAGTACTAAAACAAGCGCAAGTCGGCTCGGGCCAGTGTACTGTGTCTGAGTGTGGTAGCCAAGAGCACACACGCTCACGCACGCACGCACGCACACAGGGACACACACGTACAGATATGTCGGTAACTAAGTCGCAAACGCACTCACAGGGACACACACGTACAGATATGTCGGTAACTAAGTCGCAAAAGCTTAAGCGCGAAGTTGAACCCAATACTGAGATCGGATCTGTGCCAGGACTCGCCTTAACAATACAGGTCAATATGTCAGGTACCAGGATACAGTCAAGAAAAAAACCAGTATAATCGCACTGTTGCGGATCGATTTTACCTCTTATCGCGCATGTCAAATCTCCTCAAAAGTAGGCCAACACGAGTAGCCTCCCCTTGTCATTTGTTACTTGATCGCTACCTGGCAACGCTCAGTGACAAGTGACAATAACCAGTCTGTGGATTTGAGGTACGATATGTGTGTACAATCAGTGAATGCTTTATTATTGATGATAATCGACATATTGCAGTTTATTATTACATATTACAGTTATCGCACTTGACTCGTGCTATGGCCAGAACTAATCGTCTTATTCAGTTTCACGGCGATTTGACAAAGCCTGATTATTATTTCTTAATTACTGGCCTCGACCTTGAGCCAGCATATTCTACAGCTGTTATTCAACTATGTGAATGGTAATATAAAGTATATGAATATTTAAAGTAATAAAATAGCGTACCTCTATTTCTGTCCATGGAAAACTGCAGTCTTCATATTAAATACATTTATCACCCGACAGTATGAGATAGACTTTGTGAGGGCCACAGTCCGTTATTTCCTGCTATAGTCTGCCCTGACAGTGTGAGATAGACTTTGTGAGGGCCATAGTCCGTTATTTCCTGATATAGTCTGCCCTGACTGTGTGAGATAGACTTTGTGAGGGCCATAGTCCGTTATTTCCTGCTCTAGTCTGCCCTGACAGTGTGAGATAGACTTTGTGAGGGCCATAGTCCGTTATTTCCTGCTCTAGTCTGCCCTGACAGTGTGAGATAGACTTTGTGAGGGCCATAGTCCGTTATTTCCTGCTCTAGTCTGCCCTGACAGTGTGAGATAGACTTTGTGAGGGCCATAGTCCGTTATTTCCTGATATAGTCTGCCCTGACAGTGTGAGATAGACTTTGTGAGGGCCATAGTCCGTTATTTCCTGCTATAGTCTGCCCTGACAGTGTGAGAGATAGACTTTGTGAGGGGCCACAGTCCGTTATTTCCTGCTCTAGTCTGCCCTGACAGTGTGAGATAGACTTTGTGAGGGCCATAGTCCGTTATTTCCTGCTCTAGTCTGCCCTGACAGTGTGAGATAGACTTTGTGAG
Organism: Haliotis rubra; assembly: GCF_003918875.1. NCBI lineage: Eukaryota > Metazoa > Mollusca > Gastropoda > Lepetellida > Haliotidae > Haliotis > Haliotis rubra. The sequence goes on along the minus strand of NW_025767063.1, from coordinate 441,814 downwards.
GGCCACAGTCCGTTATTTCCTGCTCTAGTCTGCCCTGACAGTGTGAGATAGACTTTGTGAGGGCCACAGTCCGTTATTTCCTGCTCTAGTCTGCCCTGACAGTGTGAGATAGACTTTGTGAGGGCCACAGTCCGTTATTTCCTGCTCTAGTCTGCTCCGACAGTGTGAGATAGACTTTGTGAGGGCCACAGTCCGTTATTTCCTGCTCTAGTCTGCCCTGACAGTGTGAGATAGACTTTGTGAGGGCCATAGTCCGTTATTTCCTGCTATAGTCTGCCCTGACTGTGTGAGATAGACTTTGTGAGGGCCACAGTCCGTTATTTCCTGCTCTAGTCTGCCCTGACAGTGTGAGATAGACTTTGTGAGGGAGGGCCACAGTCCGTTATTTCCTGCTCTAGTCTGCCCTGACAGTGTGAGATAGACTTTGTGAGGGCCATAGTCCGTTATTTCCTGCTCTAGTCTGCCCTGACAGTGTGAGATAGACTTTGTGAGGGCCACAGTCCGTTATTTCCTGCTCTAGTCTGCCCTGACAGTGTGAGATAGACTTTGTGAGGGCCACAGTCCGTTATTTCCTGCTCTAGTCTGCCCTGACAGTGTGAGATAGACTTTGTAGAGGGGGCCACAGTCCGTTATTTCCTGCTCTAGTCTGCCCTGACAGTGTGAGATAGACTTTGTGAGGGCCACAGTCCGTTATTTCCTGCTCTAGTCTGCCCTGACAGTGTGAGATAGACTTTGTGAGGGCCACAGTCCGTTATTTCCTGCTCTAGTCTGCCCTGACAGTGTGAGATAGACTTTGTGAGGGCCACAGTCCGTTATTTCCTGCTCTAGTCTGCCCTGACAGTGTGAGATAGACTTTGTGAGGGCCACAGTCCGTTATTTCCTGCTCTAGTCTGCCCTGACAGTGTGAGATAGACTTTGTGAGGGCCACAGTCCGTTATTTCCTGCTCTAGTCTGCCCTGACAGTGTGAGATAGACTTTGTGAGGGGGCCACAGTCCGTTATTTCCTGCTCTAGTCTGCCCTGACAGTGTGAGATAGACTTTGTGAGGGCCATAGTCCGTTATTTCCTGCTATAGTCTGCCCTGACAGTGTGAGATAGACTTTGTGAGGGCCACAGTCCGTTATTTCCTGCTCTAGTCTGCCCTGACAGTGTGAGATAGACTTTGTGAGGGCCACAGTCCGTTATTTCCTGCTCTAGTCTGCCCTGACAGTGTGAGATAGACTTTGTGAGGGCCACAGTCCGTTATTTCCTGCTCTAGTCTGCCCTGACAGTGTGAGATAGACTTTGTGAGGGCCACAGTCCGTTATTTCCTGCTCTAGTCTGCCCTGACAGTGTGAGATAGACTTTGTGAGGGCGATAGTCCGTTATTTCTTGCTCTAGTCTGCCCTGACAGTATGAGATAGACTTTGTGAGGGCCATAGTCCGTTATTTCCTTGCTCTAGTCTGCCCTGACAGTGTGAGATAGACTTTGCGAGACTCCGTTATTTCCTGTGTCTGCTCCGACAGTATGAGATAGACTTTGTGAGGGCGATAGTCCGTTATTTCCTGATATAGTCTGCCCTGACAGTATGAGATAGACTTTGTGAGGGCGATAGTCCGTTATTTCTTGCTCTAGTCTGCCCTGACAGTATGAGATAGACTTTGTGAGGGCGATAGTCCGTTATTTCTTGCTCTAGTCTGCTCTGACAGTGTGAGATAGACTTTGTGAGGGCGATAGTCCGTTATTTCCTGCTATAGTCTGCCCTGACAGTGTGAGATAGACTTTGTGAGGGCGATAGTCCGTTATTTCCTGCTCCAGCATGCCCTGACAGAGTGAGATAGACTTTGTGAGGGCCACAGTCCGTTATTTCCTGATCTACTCTGCCATTACTGTGTGAGATGGACTTTGTCAGGGCCATAGTCCGTTATTTCTTGCTCTAGCCTGCCCTGGCAGTATGATGTAGACTTTGTACATGTGTGTTTTAGGTGTTCATGTGTGTTGTAAGTGTTTATGTGTTTTGTGTGTGTGTTTTGTGTGTTTTGTGTGTGTTGTTGTGTGTGTTGTCTATGTAGAGTTGTATTGCTAGGACCCAGGCATGCAGTGACAGGGCTGTGCATACCAGTTTTCACATGCTCCAACGAGTGGAACGGCTGAAAGCGCCGTCGTGTTTGATGTAATTATACACTGGATCCGTTGTGTCTTAACATCTGCTTGCTATCTCATGCATATTGATAGTATACATGATGTTAATCTTTCTTACAGTATCAAAAAAAACCCTGGATACTCTGTCACAATGACCCGTCTGTTTCTTTACAAACGCAGCATTCGGTGGTGAAACAAACCGCCTGCAGGGTGCTCTGATGCGTAGACCAATGATGCATGTCAGAGAGACAAAGATATAACGCCATGAGGTGATGTTGGTGGGTAATGTGGAGCTCGCTTCGTTGTTGTTGTTGTGTTAGTTGCTTTGGAGGTCGCCTTCGCCGGTTGGCATGTCGGCAGACCTATCCCTCCTTGAGATGCGTGGGGGACGCTCGCTTCGGCGTTGTGGACACTTATGTACCCCCTGAGGAGGCGAATGGCGTCGTTGTGGACTCCCAGGGAAATCCTTTTAAATCACAACGATTTGTTTATCATGGGGAGATAACGTTTGTAAATTTACTGTTGGCGAGTTTAATAGTGACTGCTTAAGTTATTAAAGAACCACTAAACTTTGTTTTTTGTTACTCTTTTAACCATTACATATGAAAGATTTGTGGTTAGTCTTATGCGGAACACCAAATTTATTCTTTAAAAACTTGTGGTTTATTAATACCGAGCGATTAAAAGTGGCCAAAAAGTCGCCTGCTTCCCTCTCGCCCGCCAACGAAACCACAGACAGGTTACGTAAGAGCACTGCAGTGACGTCATATGAGGAACGATTTTCAGTTAGTTGTATCAGGGAGACTCTGTTGTAGAGTATCCCTGGTTGTATAGAAAGTGTGTAGCACGCTCATCATTTTGATGATTTCTCGACATGAACGACGACATGACGAATCGTTGCTTTGTCGTCAATTGCTCCTAGGGGTCGGGTGATGGTGTCACCATGCACAGATTTCCACAGGACCCCGCAGTTCGTGCTAAATGGGTTATGTTTGTGAGTGCGAAGCGAGCGTTGTGGAAGCCTGAAACGATATCTTACTTGTGTTAAGATCGCTTCACGGAAGTTAAAGAATCAAAACTACTTACTAGTTATAGTAAAATATGTATATGATTGATGACCATAAAGATTTTCCATAACACAACTTGTAACATAACGATTTCTTCCTCGGAAGTGAGGTTGTGGTCGAAGTAACAATAATATTGTAAGTAGTATTATATTGACTCCCACCTCGCTGCCACGAGAAATTGTTATGTTATACGCTATGTCATGCAAAATCCTATTGGCCATCAATAAAATACATATTTTACTACCAGTAGAAAGTAGTTTTGATTTTTAACTCGGTGAAAACAAACCTAAATAGCATTTATCCACAGACTGGCGGATGTTCCCGACAGGGCGCCGCCATTTTTGAAAATCGTAAAGTCTGTTAGAATTAATGAGATTATAGTTTGTTTTCATCAAGTTAGAAAATCAAAACTACTTTCTACTCGTAGTTAAATATGTATTGGAATCATAACCAAAAGGATTTTGCATGACACAACTTATAACATAACGATTTCTTCCACGGAAGCGAGGTGGGGGTCGAAGTCACAATACTGCGCGATAAATTTCTTGCTACATTCACATGGTTAATGTCCACTCACCAGTATGTAGATACTAGTCAATGTGCGTCTTTATATTTGGTCTTATAATCCTAATTAGTTTATTATCATACTTTTATGCATTTTGAAACTAAATGAAAAGCTGACGATCTGCTGATACTTATAGTGAATTTATAACAGAACTGTAATATCTAGACATTTTATAGTTTGCCAATGTGAATCATAATTCGCACACACACCTAGTGTATGTTGTCTGTCTCATTACACTTCACGGCGAAAACAATGATTCTGTTGAATGCTACGACAAATGAATAAAAAACAAAATGCAAATATTAAAATTAAAACAGATTAAAGTTATAGGAACAATATCAGGTCATTACCTTGTTTGAGGAATGTATCCATCAATATCCACAAAACTGTTCCAAATGATGTGTCTTTTAACAGTTTAATATACGAAAAAGAGATAAATCTTTTCAGGTATTGGTGTATAGTCTCATTGGTCACCCAAGATAGCACACCTGGCAACTAATTGCATAATGTCCGCCTTTCATTAAAAACAGTAATTTAGTTAGCCAATAATGGGCAATCAATCAATGTATTGGCGGTTAATCCTTTGAAAGAAGGACGTTGTTTTTACGCAGACACCGACACGGCAGAGTGTATTCAGTATAGATTAGTAAATCTACATACATAAACACTACCTTTGACAATTCCGCTGTGTAAGATAAAAGTAATTAATCAATCAGCGTGTTATCGGTTAATCCTTTGATCGATGTTTATAATGTTGAATATTTACTCCAGACACAAGAAATGCCAAATGGGAACCTTTGTCGGGTAATCTAAGTGTGTTACCACTAATTATACCTGTTATAAATTCATTAACTGACCATCAAGTGAATGATGACAAATAACATGTGTAGCTTTATACCACCTAACACGGGTTACAACAAGGGAGTATTAATTGCTGTATTGCATGTGAAAACTTATGGGCCGACACTGTTTTGAGAATACAAACAGATTTTTACATGACATGATTAAATATCGAGGTAAAAAAACACAGAAATGGGATCAATTTGGATCAGTCATTATACAAATAGGGCCTAACGCCACCAATCAATTGTGACAGAAGCGTCTATGAAAACAAGTTGTAACTCGGAAACTAGGCAAAGCGGGGAGACAAAATTAAATGACAGTAGATTGTGAGAACATATAGCTTTCATTTTCCACAACAATTGTCACGATTTCAGGTTTATACAAGCCTGTAAACAAGATAATTTACCCCCTAAAATGTAGATGAATTCTGCATCGGCCCTCAAAGCTATTCCTCATATGACGTCACAGAGTCGCGCCGCTCTGATTGGTTGAAATTTCGTTCGCGGGTGAGAATTGTGCACTGTTGTCAAAAAGGTCGATTTAAGTCAATTAAAGGTCGAAATGAGTAGTTTTAATGACGGGGTTTCATTTATAACGATGCCAGTTAGTGATTTATGTATTTTTACCCCCTAGGGTTTATGTGATCTTTAATCACTGTCATAAAGCTTACCGCCGAAATATATCCTGTTCATTGAAAAAAGTCTGACAACACAGTATAATCGGGAGGCGTTTAAAAGCTCGTAATTGTTATCGCCATCGGAGTATGACGACAGCTGCTTGTGAATTGCATACTTAGAAATATGAATATTAGTTCATGGTTACAACTTTATAAGACTACCTAATTTCTCCTTGGTGGTGCTTCGTGTCTCCCTGGGTGGTGGTAGGACATGCTTCGTGTCTCCCTGGGTGGTGGTAGGACATGCTTCGTGTCTCCCTGGTGGTGGTAGGACATGCTTCGTGTCTCAATGGTGGTGGTAGGATATGTTACGTGTCTCTCTGGGTGGTGGTAGGACATGTTACGTGTCTCCCTGGGTGGTGGTAGGACATGCTTCGTGTCTCCCTGGGTGGTGGTAGGACATGCTTCGTGTCTCCCTGGGTAGTGATAGGACATGTTACGTGTCTTCTGGTGGTGGTAGGACATGCTACGTGTCTCCCTTGGTAGTGATAGGACATGTTACGTGTCTCAATGGTGGTGGCAGGACATGCTACGTGTCTCCCTGGGTGGTGGTAGGACATGCTTCGTGTCTCACTGGTGGTGGTAGGACATGCTTCGTGTCTCCCTGGTGGTGGTAGGATATGTTACGTGTCTCTCTGGGTGGTGGTAGGACATGTTACGTGTCTCCCTTGGTGGTGGTAGGACATGCTTCGTGTCTCCCTGGGTGGTGGTAGGACATGCTTCGTGTCTCCCTGGGTAGTGATAGGACATGTTACGTGTCTTCTGGTGGTGGTAGGACATGCTACGTGTCTCCCTTGGTAGTTATAGGACATGTTACGTGTCTCCTGGTGCTGGTAGGACATGCTACGTGTCTCCCTGGGTAGTGAAAGGACATGTTACGTGTGTCCCTGGTGGTGGTAGGACATGCTTCGTGTCTCCCTGGGTAGTGATAGTAAAGGTTACGTGTGTCCCTGGTGGTGTTAGGACATGCTTCGTGTCTCCCTGGGTAGTGATAGGACATGTTACGTGTCTCCTCGCGGTGGTAGGACATGCTACGTGTCTCCTGGTGGTGGTAGGACATGCTACGTGTCTCCCTTGGTAGTGATAGGACATGTTACGTGTCTCCTGGTGGTGGTAGGACATGTTACGTGTCTCCCAGGGTGGGGGTAGGACATGCTACGTGTCTCCTGGTGGTGGTAGGGCATGCTACGTGTCTCCCTGGATGGTGGTAGGGCATGCTACGTGTCTCCTGGTGGTGGTAGGGCATGCTACGTGTCTCCCTGGATGGTAGTAGGGCATGCTACGTGTCTCCTGGTGGTGGTAGGGCATGCTACGTGTCTCCCTGGATGGTGGTAGGGCATGCTACGTGTCTCCCTTGGTGGTGGTAAGACATGCTACTTGTCTCCCTGGTGGTGGTAGGACATGCTACGTGTCTCCTGGTAGTCATAGGACATGCTTTGTGTGTTCCTGGTGGTGGTAGGACATGTTACGTGTCTCTCTGGGTGGTAGGACATGCTTCGTGTCTCCCTGGTGGTGGTAGGGCATGTTACGTGTCTCCCTGGGTGGTGGTAGGACATGTTACGTGTCTTCCTGGTGGTGGTAGGAAATGCAACGTGTCTCCCTGGTGGTGGTAGGACATGCTACTTGTCTTCCTGGTGGTGGTAGGGCATGTTACGTGTCTCTCTGGGTGGCGGGAGGACATCCTACGTGTCTCCCTGGGTGGTGGTAGGACATGCTACGCGTCGCCCTGGTGGTGGTAGGACAATCTTCGTGTCTCCCTGGTGGTGGTAGGACATGCTACGTGTCTCCCTGGGTGGTTGTAGGACATGCTACGTGTCCCTAGTGGTGGTAGAACATGTTACATGTCTCCCTGGGTGGTGGTAGGACATGCTACGTGTCTCCGTGGGTGGTGGTAGGACATGCTACGTGTCTCCCTGGGTGGTGGTAGGACATGCTACGTGTCTCTCTGGGTGGTGGTAGGACATGTTACGTGTTTCCCTATTTGGTGGTATGGCATGTTACGTGTCTCCCTGGGTGTTGGTAGGACATGTTACGTGTCTCCCTCGTGGTGGTGGTAGAACATGTTACGTGTCTCCCTGGGTGGTGGTAGGACATGTTACGTGTCTCCCTGGGTGGTGGTAGGAAATGCAACATGTCTCCCTGGTGGTGGTAGGACATGCTACTTGTCTTCCTGGTGGTGGTAGGACATGTTACGTGTCTCTCTGGGTGGCGGGAGGACATCCTACGTGTCTCCCTGGGTGGTGGTAGGACATGCTACGCGTCTCCCTGGTGGTGGTAGGACATGTTACGTGTCTCCCTGGGTGGTGGTAGGACAATCTTCGTGTCTCCCTGGTGGTGGTAGGACATGCTACGTGTCTCCCCTGGGTGGTAGGACATGTTACGCTGCCTCCCTGGGTGGTGGTAGGACATGTTACGTGTCTCCTGGGTGGTGGTAGGACAATCTTCGTGTCTCCCTGGGTGGTGGTAGGGCATGTTACGTGTCTCCCTGGATGGTGGTAGGACATGTTACGTGTCTCCCTGTGTGGTGGTAGGACATGCTACGTGCCTCCCTGTGTGGTGGTAGGGCATGTTACGTGTCTCCCTGGGTGGTGGTAGGACATGTTACGTGTCTTCCTGGTGGTGGTAGGAAATGCAACGTGTCTCCCTGGTGGTGGTAGGACATGCTACTTGTCTTCCTGGTGGTGGTAGGACATGCTACGTGTCTCTCTGGGTGGCGGGAGGACATCCTACGTGTCTCCCTGGGTGGTGGTAGGACATGCTACGCGTCTCCCTGGTGGTGGTAGGACATGTTACGTGTCTCCCTGGGTGGTGGTAGGACAATCTTCGTGTCTCCCTGGTGGTGGTAGGACATGCTACGTGTCTCCCTGGGTGGTTGTAGGACATGCTACGTGTCCCTAGTGGTGGTAGAACATGTTACATGTCTCCCTGGGTGGTGGTAGGACATGCTACGTGTCTCCGTGGGTGGTGGTAGGACATGCTACGTGTCTCCCTGGGTGGTGGTAGGACATGCTACGTGTCTCTCTGGGTGGTGGTAGGACATGTTACGTGTTTCCCTATTTGGTGGTAGGGCATGTTACGTGTCTCCCTCGTGGTGGTAGAACATGTTACGTGTCTCCCTGGTGGTTGTAGGACATGCTACGTGCCTCCCTGGGTGGTGGTAGGACATGTTACGTGTCTCCCTCGTGGTGGTGGTAGAACATGTTACGTGTCTCCCTCGTGGTGGTGGTAGGACATGTTATGTGTCTCCCTTGATGGTGGTAGAACATGTTACGTGTCTCTCTTGGTGGTTGTAAGACATGTTATGTGTCTCCCTGGGTGGTGGTATGGCATGTTACGTGTCTCCGTGGGTGGTGGTAGGACATGCTACGTGTATCCCTTTGATGGTGGTAGAGCATGCTACGTGTCTCTCTTGGTGGTTGTAGGACATGTTACGTGTTTCCCTATTTGGTGGTATGGCATGTTACGTGTCTCCGTGGGTGGTGGTAGGACATGTTACGTGTCTCTCTTGGTGGTTGTAGGACATGTTATGTGTCTCCTGGGTGGTGGTAGGACATGCTATGTGTCTCTCTGTGTGGTGGTAGGACATGTTACGTGTCTCTCTGGGTGGTGGTAGGGCATGTTACGTGTCCCTCGTGGTGGTGGTAGGGCATGTTACGTGTCTCCCTCGTGGTGGTGGTAGGGACATGTTACGTGTCTCCCTTGGTGGTGGTAGGACATGTTACTTGTCTCTCTGGGTGGTGGTAGGACATGTTACGTGTCTCCCTCGTGGTGGTGGTAGGACATGTTACGTGTCTCCCTGGGTGGTGGTAGGACATGCTACGTGTCCCTAGTGGTGGTAGAACATGTTACATGTCTCCCTGGGTGGTGGTAGGACATGCTACGTGTCTCCGTGGGTGGTGGTAGGACATGCTACGTGTCTCCCTGGGTGGTGGTAGGACATGCTACGTGTCTCTCTGGGTGGTGGTAGGACATGTTACGTGTTTCCCTATTTGGTGGTATGGCATGTTACGTGTCTCCCTCGTGGTGGTAGAACATGTTACGTGTCTCCCTGGTGGTTGTAGGACATGCTACGTGCCTCCCTGGGTGGTGGTAGGACATGTTACGTGTCTCCCTCGTGGTGGTGGTAGAACATGTTACGTGTCTCCCTCGTGGTGGTGGTAGGACATGTTATGTGTCTCCCTTGATGGTGGTAGAACATGTTACGTGTCTCTCTTGGTGGTTGTAGGACATGTTATGTGTCTCCCTGGGTGGTGGTATGGCATGTTACGTGTCTCCGTGGGTGGTGGTAGGACATGCTACGTGTATCCCTTGATGGTGGTAGAACATGTTACGTGTCTCTCTTGGTGGTTGTAGGACATGTTACGTGTTTCCCTATTTGGTGGTATGGCATGTTACGTGTCTCCGTGGGTGGTGGTAGGACATGTTACGTGTCTCTCTTGGTGGTTGTAGGACATGTTATGTGTCTCCCTGGGTGGTGGTAGGACATGCTATGTGTCTCTCTGTGTGGTGGTAGGACATGTTACGTGTCTCTCTGGGTGGTGGTAGGGCATGTTACGTGTCTCCCTCGTGGTGGTGGTAGGGCATGTTACGTGTCTCCCTCGTGGTGGTGGTAGGACATGTTACGTGTCTCCCTTGGTGGTGGTAGGACATGTTACTTGTCTCTCTGGGTGGTGGTAGGACATGTTACGTGTCTCCCTGGGTGGTGGTAGGACAATCTTCGTGTCTCCCTGGTGGTGGTAGGACATGCTACGTGTCTCCCTGGGTGGTGGTAGGACATGTTACGTGCCTCCCTGGGTGGTGGTAGGACATGTTACGTGTCTCCCTGGGTGGTGGTAGGACAATCTTCGTGTCTCCCTGGGTGGTGGTAGGGCATGTTACGTGTCTCCCTGGATGGTGGTAGGACATGTTACGTGTCTCCCTGTGTGGTGGTAGGACATGCTACGTGCCTCCCTGTGTGGTGGTAGGGCATGTTACGTGTCTCCCTGGGTGGTGGTAGGACATGTTACGTGTCTTCCTGGTGGTGGTAGGAAATGCAACGTGTCTCCCTGGTGGTGGTAGGACATGCTACTTGTCTTCCTGGTGGTGGTAGGACATGTTTCGTGTCTCTCTGGGTGGCGGGAGGACATCCTACGTGTCTCCCTGGGTGGTGGTAGGACATGCTACGCGTCTCCCTGGTGGTGGTAGGACATGTTACGTGTCTCCCTGGGTGGTGGTAGGACAATCTTCGTGTCTCCCTGGTGGTGGTAGGACATGCTACGTGTCTCCCTGGGTGGTTGTAGGACATGCTACGTGTCCCTAGTGGTGGTAGAACATGTTACATGTCTCCCTGGGTGGTGGTAGGACATGCTACGTGTCTCCGTGGGTGGTGGTAGGACATGCTACGTGTCTCCCTGGGTGGTGGTAGGACATGCTACGTGTCTCTCTGGGTGGTGGTAGGACATGTTACGTGTTTCCCATTTGGTGGTAGGGCATGTTACGTGTCTCCCTCGTGGTGGTAGAACATGTTACGTGTCTCCCTGGTGGTTGTAGGACATGCTACGTGCCCTCCCTGGGTGGTGGTAGGACATGTTACGTGTCTCCCTCGTGGTGGTGGTGGTAGAACATGTTACGTGTCTCCCTCGTGGTGGTGGTAGGACATGTTATGTGTCTCCCTTGATGGTGGTAGAACATGTTACGTGTCTCTCTTGGTGGTTGTAAGACATGTTATGTGTCTCCCTGGGTGGTGGTATGGCATGTTACGTGTCTCCGTGGGTGGTGGTAGGACATGCTACGTGTATCCCTTGATGGTGGTAGAACATGTTACGTGTCTCTCTTGGTGGTTGTAGGACATGTTACGTGTTTCCCTATTTGGTGGTATGGCATGTTACGTGTCTCCGTGGGTGGTGGTAGGACATGTTACGTGTCTCTTGGTGGTTGTAGGACATGTTATGTGTCTCCCTGGGTGGTGGTAGGACATGCTATGTGTCTCTCTGTGTGGTGGTAGGACATGTTACGTGTCTCTCTGGGTGGTGGTAGGGCATGTTACGTGTCTCCCTCGTGGTGGTGGTAGGGCATGTTACGTGTCTCCCTCGTGGTGGTGGTAGGACATGTTACGTGTCTCCCTTGGTGGTGGTAGGACATGTTACTTGTCTCTCTGGGTGGTGGTAGGACATGTTACGTGTCTCCCTCGTGGTGGTGGTAGGACATGTTACGTGTCTCCCTGGGTGGTGGTAGGACATGCTACGTGTCCCTAGTGGTGGTAGAACATGTTACATGTCTCCCTGGGTGGTGGTAGGACATGCTACGTGTCTCCGTGGGTGGTGGTAGGACATGCTACGTGTCTCCCTGGGTGGTGGTAGGACATGCCACGTCTCTCTGGGTGGTGGTAGGACATGTTACGTGTTTCCCTATTTGGTGGTATGGCATGTTACGTGTCTCCCTCGTGGTGGTAGAACATGTTACGTGTCTCCCTGGTGGTTGTAGGACATGCTACGTGCCTCCCTGGGTGGTGGTAGGACATGTTACGTGTCTCCCTCGTGGTGGTGGTAGAACATGTTACGTGTCTCCCTCGTGGTGGTGGTAGGACATGTTATGTGTCTCCCTTGATGGTGGTAGAACATGTTACGTGTCTCTCTTGGTGGTTGTAGGACATGTTATGTGTCTCCCTGGGTGGTGGTATGGCATGTTACGTGTCTCCGCGGGTGGTGGTAGGACATGCTACGTGTATCCTTGATGGTGGTAGAACATGTTACGTGTCTCTCTTGGTGGTTGTAGGACATGTTACGTGTTTCCCATTTGGTGGTATGGCATGTTACGTGTCTCCGTGGGTGGTGGTAGGACATGTTACGTGTCTCTCTTGGTGGTTGTAGGACATGTTATGTGTCTCCCTGGGTGGTGGTAGGACATGCTATGTGTCTCTCTGTGTGGTGGTAGGACATGTTACGTGTCTCTCTGGGTGGTGGTAGGGCATGTTACGTGTCTCCCTCGTGGTGGTGGTAGGGCATGTTACGTGTCTCCCTCGTGGTGGTGGTAGGACATGTTACGTGTCTCCCTTGGTGGTGGTAGGACATGTTACTTGTCTCTCTGGGTGGTGGTAGGACATGTTACGTGTCTCCCTCGTGGTGGTGGTAGGACATGTTACGTGTCTCCCTGGGTGGTGGTAGGACATGCTACGTGTCTCCCTGGGTGGTGGTAGGACATGTTACGTGTCTCCCCCGTGGTGGTGGTAGGGCATGTTACGCGTCTCCCTCGTGGTGGTGGTAGGACATGTTACGTGTCTCTCTGGGTGGTGTTAGGAGATGTTAGTGTCTCCCTCGTGGTGTTGGTAGGACATGTTACGTGTTTCCCTATTTGGTGGTATGGCATGTTACGTGTCTCCCTGGGTGTGGTAGGACATGCTACGTGTCTCCCTGGGTGGTGGTAGGACATGTTACGTGTTTCCCTTGATGGTGGTAGAACATGTTACGTGTCTCTCTGGGTGGTTGTAGGACATGCTATGTGTCTCTGTGTGTGGTGGTAGGAAATGTTACGCGTCTCCCTCGTGGTGGTGGTAGGGAACGTTACGTGTCTCCCTGGGTGGTGGTAGGACATGTTACGTGTCTCCCTGGGTGGTGGTAGGGCATGTTACGTGTCTCCCTGGGTGGTGGTAGGGCATGTTACTTGTCTCCCTGGGTGGTGGTAGGGCATGTTACGTGTCTCCCTCGTGGTGGTGGTAGGACATGCTATGTGTCTCTCTGTGTGGTGGTAGGAAATGTTACGCGTCTCCCTCGTGGTGGTGGTAGGGCACGTGACGTGTCTCCCTGGGTGGTGGTAGGACATGTTACGTGTCTCCCTGGGTGGTGGTAGGGCATGTTACGTGTCTCCCTCGTGGTGGTGGTAGGACATCTTACTTGTCTCTCTGGGTGGTGGTAGGGCATGTTACGTGTCTCCCTGGGTGGTGGTAGGGCATGTTACGTGTCTCCCTCGTGGTGGTTGTAGGACATGTTACGTGTCTCCAATGGTGGTGGAAGGACATGTTACTTGTCTCTCTGGGTGGTGGTAGGACATGCTACGTGTCTCCCTGGTGGTGGTGGTAGGACATGTTACGTGTCTCCCTTGGTGGTGGTAGGACATGTTACTTGTCTCTCTGGGTTGTGGTAGGGCATGTTACGTGTCTCCCTCGTGGTGGTGGTAGGACATGCTACGTGTCTCCCTGGGTGGTGGTAGGGCATGTTACGTGTCTCCCTCGTGGTGGTTGTAGGGCATGTTACGTGTCTCCCTCGTGGTGGTGGTAGGACATGTTACTTGTCTCTCTGGGTGGTGGTAGGGCATGTTACGTGTCTCCCTGGGTGGTGGTAGGGCATGTTACGTGTCTCCCTCGTGGTGGTTGTAGGACATGTTACGTGTCTCCAATGGTGGTGGAAGGACATGTTACTTGTCTCTCTGGGTGGTGGTAGGACATGCTACGTGTCTCCCTGGTGGTGGTGGTAGGACATGTTACGTGTCTCCCTTGGTGGTGGTAGGACATGTTACTTGTCTAACTGGGTTGTGGTAGGGCATGTTACGTGTCTCCCTCGTGGTGGTGGTAGGACATGCTACGTGTCTCCCTGGATAGTGATAGGACATGTTATGTGTCTCCCTTGGTGGTGGTAGGATATGCTACGTGTCTCCCTGGGCAGTGGTAGGACATGTTACGTGTCTCTCTGGGTGGGGGTAGGACATGCTACGTGTCTCCTGGTGGTGGTAGGGCATGCTACGTGTCTCCCTGGATGGTGGTAGGGCATGCTACGTGTCTCCCTGGGTGGTGGTAGGACATGCTACTTGTCTCCCTGGTGGTGGTAGGACATGCTACGTGTCTCCTGGTAGTGATAGGACATGCTTTGTGCCTTCCTGGTGGTGGTAGGACATGTACGTGTCTCTCTGGGCGGTAGGACATGCTTCGTGTCTCCCTGGTGGTGGTAGGGCATGTTACGTGTCTCCCTGGGTGGTGGTTCGATATGTTACGTGTCTCCCTTGGTGGTGGTAGGACATGCTACGTGTCTCCCTGGGCAGTGGTAGGACATGTTACATGTCTCTCTGGGTGGGGGTAGGACATGCTACGTGTCTCCTGGTGGTGGTAGGGCATGCTACGTGTCTCCCTGGATGGTGGTAGGGCATGCTACGTGTCTCCCTGGGTGGTGGTAGGACATGCTACTTGTCTCCCTGGTGGTGGTAAGACATGCTACGTGTCTCCTGGTAGTGATAGGACATGCTTTGTTCCTTCCTGGTGGTGGTAGGACATGTTACGTGTCTCTCTGGGTGGTAGGACATGCTTCGTGTCTCCCTGGTGGTGGTAGGGCATGTTACGTGTCTCCCTGGGTGGTGGTTCGACATGTTACGTGTCTCCCTTGGTGGTGGTAGGACATGCTACGTGTCTCCCTGGGCAGTGGTAGGACATGTTACGTGTCTCTCTGGGTGGGGGTAGGACATGCTACGTGTCTCCTGGTGGTGGTAGGGCATGCTACGTGTCTCCCTGGATGGTGGTAGGACATGCTACTTGTCTCCCTGATGGTTGTGAGACATGCTACGTGTCTCCTGGTAGTGATAGGACATGCTTTGTGCCTTCCTGGTGGTGGTAGGACATGTTACGTGTCTCTCTGGGTGGTAGGACATGCTTCGTGTCTCCCTGGTGGTGGTAGGGCATGTTACGTGTCTCCCTGGGTGGTGGTAGGACATGTTACGTGTCTCCCTCGTGGTGGTGGTAGGACAATCTTCGTGTCTCCCTGGTGGTTGTAGGACATGCTACGTGTCCCTGGTGGTGGTAGAACATGTTACATGTCTCCCTGGGTGGTGGTAGGACATGCTACGTGTCTCCCTGGGTGGTTGTAGGACATGCTACGTGTCCCTAGTGGTGGTAGGACATGCTACGTGTCTCCGTGGGTGGTGGTAGGACATGCTACGTGTCTCCCTGGGTGGTGGTAGGACATGCTACGTGTCTCTCTGGGTGGTGGTAGGACATGTTACGTGTTTCCCTATTTGGTGGTATGGCATGTTACGTGTCTCTCTGGGTGGTGGTAGGGCATGTTACGTGTCTCCCTGGGTGGCGGTAGGAAATGTTACGTGTCTCCCTCGTGGTGGTGGTAGAACATGTTCCGTGTCTCCCTTGGTGGTTGTAGGACATGTTACGTGTCTCCCTCGTGGTGGTGGTAGGACATGTTACGTGTCTCCCTGGGTGGTGGTAGGACATGTTACGTGTCTCCCTCGTGGTGGTGGTAGAACATGTTCCGTGTCTCCCTTGGTGGTGGTAGGACATGTTACGTGTCTCCCTCGTGGTGGTGGTAGGACATGTTACGTGTTTCCCTATTTGGTGGTATGGCATGTTACGTGTCTCCCTGGGTGGTGGTAGGACATGCTACGTGTCTCCCTGGGTGGTGGTAGGACATGCTACGTGTATCCCTTGATGGTGGTAGAACATGTTACGTGTCTCTCTGGGTGGTTGTAGGACATGTTATGTGTCTCCCTGGGTGGTGGTAGGACATGCTATGTGTCTCCCTGGGTGGTGGTAGGGCATGTTACGTGTCTCCCTCGGGGTGGTGGTAGGACATGTTACTTGTCTCTCTGGGTGGTGGTAGGGCATGTTACGTGTCTCCCTGGGTGGTGGTAGGGCATGTTACGTGTCTCCCTCGTGGTGGTGGTAGGGCATGTTACGTGTCTCCCTTGGTGGTGGTAGGACATGTTACTTGTCTTCCTGGTGGTGGTGGTAGGACATGCTATGTGTCTCTCTGGGTGGTGGTAGGACATGTTACGTGTCTCTCTGGGTGGTGGTAGGACATGTTACGTGTCTCCCTGGGTGGTGGGGCATGTTACGTGTCTCCCTGTGTGGTGGTAGGGCATGTTACGTGTCTCTCTGGGTGGTGGTAGGGCATGTTACGTGTCTCCCTCGTGGTGGTGGTAGGACATGTTACTTGTCTTCCTGGTGGTGGTGGTAGGACATGCTATGTGTCTCTCTGGGTGGTGGTAGGACATGTTACGTGTCTCTGGGTGGTGGTAGGACATGTTACGTGTCTCCCCTGGGTGGTTGGGCATGTTACGTGTCTCCCCTGTGTGGTGGTAGGGCATGTTACGTGTCTCTGGGTGGTGGTAGGGCATGTTACGTGTCTCCCTGGGTGGTGGTAGGGCATGTTACGTGTCTCCCTCGTGGTGGTGGTAGGACATGTTACGTGTCTCTCTGGGTGGTGGTAGGGCATGTTACGTGTCTCCCTCGTGGTGGTGGTAGGACATGCTATGTGTCTCTCTGGGTGGTGGTAGGACATGTTACGTGTCTCTCTGGGTGTTGGTAGGACATGTTACGTGTCTCCCTGGGTGGTGATGGGGCATGTTACGTGTCTCTCTGGGTGGTGGTAGGGCATGTTACGTGTCTCTCTGGGTGGTGGTAGGACATGTTACGTGTCTCCCTGGGTGGTGGTAGGGCATGTTACGTGTCTCCCTCGTGGTGGTGGTAGGACATGTTACGTGTCTCCCTCGTGGTGGTGGTAGGACATGTTACGTGTCTCTCTGGGTGGTGGTAGGGCATGTTACGTGTCTCCCTGGGTGGTGGTAGGGCATGTTACGTGTCTCTCTGGGTGGTGGTGGTGGGGCATGTTACGTGTCTCCCTTGGTGGTGGTAGGACATGTTACGTGTCTCTCTGGGTGGTGGTAGGGCATGTTACGTGTCTGCCTGGGTGGTGGTGGTGGGGCATGTTACATGTCTCTCCCTGGGTGGTGGTAGGACATGTTACGTGTCTCTCTGGGGTGGGGCATGTTACGTGGTGGTGGAGCATGTTACGTGTCTCTCTGCGTGGTTGTGGTAGGGCATGTTACGTGTCTCCCTCGTGGTGGTGGTGGGACATGCTATATGTCTCTCAGGGAATGGAAACGAAACGAAATAAAACAACACAAAACAAAACAAAGCAAAAATGAACAAAGAGAATGCAAGAAAAATGCTTATTTTCATGACTCTTCTTTCCAGGTTGATGAATATGTCTCAGGTGAACTACCAGTTGTCCGCTCGGGATCCCGCCGTGACGGCGTCACTTGACCGGATGTATCCAGTATCAACACTCCACCGCATCGCACTTGTTGCCTGTGAACGCATCATGCTCCTCATGAACAACACCCAGATGTTGCGACATCACCGACTGAGCACCATGGATGATGTCCTCATGTATCTGAACGGCATGCACGACGATGTGGGGCTGAGCGGCAACCGCGGCGACTTCTATCGCCGGAAACTGGCAGAGGAACTCTACACTACATTCAGCGTACATGGCGTCGACTACACCAACATCGACGCTGTTGTTGCCGGCGCCATTGACCTTGAAAGACAGACACGCCTAATTCTGGCCGAGAGCGGACGGAGGCTGGATTGTGCGCCACCTGTGCATTACGATGAACAAGTTCTTGACATTTTGGCCAGGATAGCTGACATGCATTAGAATATTTTTGAAATGTCATGCTGACGGACAAACGTCCAACGCCCTCGTATCTTTCCGGGCGAAATCGGAACCGGACAATTCACGCAAATGACTATAAATAACATTTATATCCCAACGGTGTACCCCTCATATCCTATGATATTCAACCAAAATATATTCTCTCACTACGCAATATACAATATACAAATCTGAAGGAGCGGTGACTTCAATGATATTCAAGCCATCGGGTAGAATTCTGTGTCCATGTGTACAGAGTGTCTGATTTAGTTTTGTAAAAAATACAATTTATACCTAGATTTAAAAATAAATTTTTACATGTGAATGTTTTTCTAATACTTCAGTATCGATGACCACGTGCTGGAGTTTCAAGTATGACGCTTGCAGAGTCCATTTTAAGTCAAAACCCTCTCTGCCGCGGTTATAAAAGTGTCCGAAAACATTTGATTGGTATCGCTATATCTTCTTATACTCGAAAGGAGTCATCCTTCTTTATCCAGGGTATAATGTGATTTGTACAAGGGAGATTTGATGATCTGGCTTATGTAGGAGGCAACAACATGTAGCGAAATATATTCTCCTGTCTCTAGTTGCCTTCAGATCTGAGCTATAAGTAGGGCATCCACAATAAGCATGTCGCATTTATGAGAGATGACATTCCTTCCGGGTTTGAGTGGGCGTCAGTGAAGCGATTCTAATATATATCCTGCATTCAACTTTGTAGTAGGTGTTCAGAGCAAGCCGGGCACATGAACACGAAAAGTCAGCGTCCGCATCTGTCGATGGTGTTCACGCTCCACATGGTGAGGTTGAACCCCCGAAAGTGGAGGAACTCATTGTCCCTGAACCGCATTATGTCCCTACAGTTAGGATACAGGAGAACATCGCCCTTTAAAGCCCTAAATGAAGCAAGTCCAGATTTTTTCAGCTTCAGTTTCACTGGGGCTCCTTATCAGTTTAAAAAAGCAATTGTTTGTTTCTAAGTTATATACAGTATATGCAGAGTATACGCGTTAGTCTATTGGTGCGTGGGCGACTTGCTGACCTTGGCCCTTAGTTATCGTGGCGCTAAGGAGATCTTAATTCCAATACTTTAGCATACAGTTATAACGTCTTATTGCTAAGATCCCTTTGTGAAACGGGCTCCCGATGGTTGACACAGTTGACTGAGTATCTGACGGTTGTGGATAGCTGGATATCTAGATATGCAGATAATTTCTTCGTTTTTATGTAGACAACGTATTCTGTTTTCCCATGTCTGTGATAAATTCATGGGGCAATGAGTAAATACAGTCTAACACATTTGTGTCGAATACTTCTGTGTCGAATGCCGCGGTGTCGAATACCGCTGTGTCGAATACCGTTGTGTCGAATACCGCTGTGTCGAATACCGTTGTGTCGAATACTGCTGTGTCAAATACCGCTGTTTCGAATACTGCTGTGTCGAACTCAAGGTTCTCTCGAACTGACGGTTCTCTCGAAGTAAACTCTTGGTCCCTGCATATTCCTGTTATGTCATCATTTTGCGGTTATATGGAAGCTAGAATAACTTGAAGTATTTACGTAAATCCTTTTAACTTCGACATAACGTAATCCGCTTTCCTATTCTACTGCCTGCTTAAGGTGCAAGAAGCAAGTATTGTGATTGCAGGCATACCTTCCAGTGCTAGGAGCTGATAAAATGTTCAGATCTAGTGCATTGATCGGTAAAAGGTTATTGACATTTGGATTATAGTCCTGTCTATCAAGTGCAAGACTTTGTTTTCGGGTTTTGGACTTTCGTAAAGCAAACACTCCAGTCAACGGCCTAAGGAAGGACTTCACTCGGGTCGTGTCAATGCATGTGTTATAACATCGTAAAGCGATTTATATGGAAACAAAATCCAATGTGACGCTCCTCTCAAAATTGATAGTCTGTTTTCGGTGTTAAATGGTGAAGATGCAAACTGCACATTACGTTGTGGCGTCAGTTTACGCACTCCACGTGGACTGGATGAGGGAAATCTTTTCACTGACTCACAGTTGATGACAAATACGAATTTGCAGCAGCTTTCATTTTGGCGTAATTTTTAAGGTTTGTAATGGATTTTCTTAAATGTTCTCCAGTTGGCATATCAAATAGTTCAAAGACAAAATTACCGTTGCGTTTTCTGGGAAGTGTTATACTGCTAGGCAACACTGACAAAAGACTAGGCGCCCGCTACTTACCATGTGACCTTTGTTTTAATACACACCCGTGCATCTATAGCCTTGCCATCATGATGGCCTGCCTAACGTCTACATCTATATTGCCTTGACATTATAATGGCCTGCTTAACGTCTACATCTATATTGTCTTGACCTTATGATGGCCTGCCTAACGTCTACATCTATTGCCTTGACCTTATGATGGCCTGCTTAACGTCTACATCTATTGTCTTGACCTTATGATGGCCTGCTTAACGTCTACATCTATTGCCTTGACCTTATGATGGCCTGCTTAACGTCTACATCTATTGTCTTGACCTTATGATGGCCTGCTTAACGTCTACATCTATTGCCTTGATGATGGCCTTATTTGCCTTGGCCTTATGATGGCCTGCTTAACGTCTACATCTATTGCCTTGACCTTATGATGGCCTGCTTAACGTCTACATCTTGCCTTGATGATGGCCTGCCGTCTACATTATTGCCTTGTCTGCTTAACGTCTACATCTATTGCCTTGACCTTTATGATGGCCTGCTTAACGTCTACATCTATTGCCTTGACCTTATGATGGCCTGCTTCCATTGCCTTAACGTCTACATCTATTGCCTTGACCTTATGATGGCCTGCTTAACGTCTACATCTATTGCCTTGACCTATGATGGCCTGCTTAACGTCTACATCTATTGCCTTGACCTTATGATGGCCTGCTTAACGTCTACATCTATTGTTTGACCTTTGGCGATGGCCTGCTTAACGTCTACATCTATTGTCTTGACCTTATGATGGCCTGCTTAACGTCTACATCTATATTGCCTTGACCTTATGATGGCCTGCTTAACGACATGGCCTTGACCTTAACGTCTACATCTATTGCCTTGCCACCATGATGGCCTGCTTAACGTCTACATCTATTGCCTTGACCTTATGATGGCCTGCTTAACGTCTACATCTATTGCCTTGACCTTATGATCCTACGTCTACATCTATTGCCTTGACCTTATGATGGCCTGCTTAACGTCTACATCTATTGCCTTGACCTTATGATGGCCTGCTTAACGTCTACATCTATTGCTGTCTTGCCACCATGATGGCCTGCTTAATCGTCTACATCTATTGCCTTGTGACGATCTGCATCTATTATTGCCTTGACCTTATGATGTCTACCTGCTTAACGTCTATGGCCTGCTTATCGCCCACATCTATTGCCTTGACCTTATGATGGCCTGCTTAACGCTCCGCTATCTATTGCCTTGACTCATGATGATGGCGTCTACATCCATTGTCTTGACCTTATGATGGCCTGCTTAACGTCTACATCTATTGCCTTGACCTTATGATGGCCTGCTTAACGTCTACATCTATTGTCTTGACCTTATGATGGCCTGTTTAACGTCTACATCTATTGCCTTGACCTTATGATGGCCTGCTTAACGTCTACATCTATTGCCTTGATCTTATGATGGCCTGCTTAACGTCTACATCTATTGCCTTGACCTTATGATGGCCTGCTTAACGTCTACATCTATTGCCTTGACCTTTATGATGGCCTGCTTAACGTCTACATCTATTGCCTTGATCTTATGATGGCCTGCTTAACGTCTACATCTATTGCCTTGACCTTTATGATGGCCTGCTTAACGTCTACATCTATTGCCTTGACCTTATGATGGCCTGCTTAACGTCTACATCTATTGCCTTGACCTTATGATGGCCTGCTTAACGTCTACATCTATTGCCTTGACCTTATGATGGCCTGCTTAACGTCTACATCTATTGCCTTGATCTTATGATGGCCTGCTTAACGTCTACATCTATTGTCTTGACCTTATGATGGCCTGCTTAACGTCTACATCTATTGCCTTGATCTTTATGATGGCCTGCTTAACGTCTACATCTATTGCCTTGACCTTATGATGGCCTGCTTAACGTCTACATCTATTGCCTTGACCTTATGATGGCCTGCTTAACGTCTACATCTATTGCCTTGCCTTGACCATGATGGCCTGCTTAACGTCTACATCTATTGCCTTGACCTTATGGATGGCCTGCTTAACGTCTACATCTATTGTCTTGACCTTATGATGGCCTGCTTAACGTCTACATCTATTGCCTTGACCTTATGATGGCCTGCTTAACGTCTACATCTATTGCCTTGACCTTATGATGGCCTGCTTAACGTCTACATCTATTGCCTTGATCTTATGATGGCCTGCTTAACGTCTACATCTATTGCCTTGCCACCATGATGGCCTGCTTAACGTCTACATCTATTGCCTTGACCTTATGATGGCCTGCTTAACGTCTACATCTATTGCCTTGCCACCATGATGGCCTGCTTAACGTCTACATGTATATTGCCTTGACCTTATGATGGCCTGCTTAACGTCTACATCTATATTGTCTTGACCTCATGATGGCCTGCCTAACGTCTACATCTATTGCCTTGACCTTATGATGGCCTGCTTAACGTCTACATCTATTGACTTGACCTTATGATGGCCTGCTTAACGTTTACATCTATTGCCTTGACCTTATGATGGCCTGCTTAACGTCTACATCCATTGCCTTGACCTTATGATGGCTTGCTTAACGTCTACATCTATTGTCTTGACCTTATGATGGCCTGCTTAACGTCTACATCTATTGCCTTGCCACCATGATGGCCTGCTTAACGTCTACATCTATTGCCTTGACCTTATGACGGCCTGCTTAACGTCTACATCTATTGTCTTGACCTTATGATGGCCTGCTTAACGTCTACATCTATTGTCTTGACCTTATAATGGCCTGCTTAACGTCTACATCTATATTGTCTTGACCTTATGATGGCCTGCTTAACGTCTACATCTATTGCCTTGACCTTATGATGGCCTGCTTTACGTCTACATCTATTGCCTTGACCTTATGATGGCCTGCTTAACGTCTACATCTATTGCCTTGACCTTATGATGGCCTGCTTAACGTCTACATCTATTGCCTTGACCTTATGATGGCCTGCTTAACGTCTACATCTACTGCCTTGACCTTATGATGGCCTGCTTAACGTCTACATATATTGTCTTGATCTTATGATGGCCTGCTTAACGTCTACATCTATTGCCTTGACCTTATGATGGCCTGCTTAACGTCTACATCTATTGTCTTGATCTTATGATGGCCTGCTTAGCGTCTACATCTATTGTCTTGATCTTATGATGGCCTGCTTAACGTCTACATCTATTGCCTTGACCTTATGATGGCCTGCTTAACGTCTACATCTATTGCCTTGACCTTATGATGGCCTGCTTAACGTCTACATCTATTGCCTTGCCACCATGATGGCCTGCTTAACGTCTACATCTATTGCCTTGACCTTATGATGGCCTGCTTAACGTCTACATCTATTGTCTTGACCTTTTGATGGCCTGCTTAACGTCTACATCTATTGTCTTGACCTTATGATGGCCTGCTTAACGTCTACATCTATATTGTCTTGACCTTATGATGGCCTGCTTAACGTCTACATCTATTGCCTTGACCTTATGATGGCCTGCTTAACGTCTACATCTATTGTCTTGACCTTATGATGGCCTGCTTAACGTCTACATCTATTGCCTTGCCACCATGATGGCCTGCTTAACGTCTACATCTTTTGCCTTGACCTTACGATGGCCTGCTTAACGTCTACATCTATTGTCTTGACCTTATGATGGCCTGCTTAACGTCTACATCTTTTGCCTTGACCTTATGAATGCCTGCTTAACGTCTACATCTATATTGTCTTGACCTTATGATGGCCTGCTTAACGTCTACATCTATTGCCTTGACCTTATGATGGCCTGCTTAACGTCTACATCTATTGTCTTGATCTTATGATGGCCTGCTTAACGTTTACATCTATTGCCTTGACCTTATGATGGCCTGCTTAACGTCTACATCTATTGCCTTGACCTTATGATGGCCTGCTTAACGTCTACATCTATTGACTTGATCTTATGATGGCCTGCTTAACGTCTACATCTATTGTCTTGATCTTATGATGGCCTGCTTAACGTCTACATCTATTGTCTTGACCTTATGATGGCCTGCTTAACGTCTACATCTATTGCCTTGATCTTATGATGGCCTGCTTAACGTCTACATCTATTGCCTTGACCTTATGATGGCCTGCTTAACGTCTACATCTATATTGTCCTAACCTTTATGATGGCCTGCTTAACGTCTACATCTATTGCCTTGACCTTATGATGGCCTGCTTAACGTCTACATCTATTGCCTTGCCACCATGATTGCCTGCTTAACGTCTACATCTATTGCCTTGACCTTATGATGGCCTGCTTTACGTCTACATCTATTGCCTTGACCTTATGATGGCCTGCTTAACGTCTACATCTATTGCGTTGATCTTATGATGGCCTGCTTAATGTCTACATCTATTGTCTTGATCTTATGATGGCCTGCTTAACGTCTACATCTATTGTCTTGACCTTATGATGGCCTGTTTAACGTCTTCATCTATTGCCTTGACCTTATGATGGCCTGCTTAACATCTACATCTATAGCCTTGATCTTATGATGGCCTGCTTAACGTCTACATCTATTGCCTTGACCTTATGATGGCCTGCTTAACGTCTACATCTATTGCCTTGACCTTATGATGGCCTGCTTAACGTCTACATCTATTGACTTGATCTTTATGATGGCCTGCTTAACGTCTACATCTACGCCTTGACCCTTATTATGGCCTGCTTAACGTCTACATCTACTGCCTTGACCTTTATGATGGCCTGCTTAACGTCTACATCTATTGTCTTGATCTTATGATGGCCTGCTTAACGTCTACATCTATTGCCTTGACCTTATGATGGCCTGCTTAACGTCTACATCTATTGTCTTGATCTTATGATGGCCTGCTTAACGTCTACATCTATTGTCTTGACCTTTTATGATGGCCTGCTTAACGTCTACATCTATTGCCTTGATCTTATGATGGCCTGCTTAACGTCTACATCTATTGTCTTGACCTTATGATGGCCTGCTTAACGTCTACATCTATTGTCTTGATCTTATGATGGCCTGCTTAACGTTTACATCTATTGCCTTGACCTTATGATGGCCTGCTTAACGTTTACATCTATTGCCTTGACCTTATGATGGCCTGCTTAACGTCTACATCTATTGCCTTGACCTTATGATGGCCTGCTTAACGTCTACATCTATTGACTTGATCTTATGATGGCCTGCTTAACGTCTACATCTATTGTCTTGATCTTATGATGGCCTGCTTAACGTCTACATCTATTGTCTTGACCTTATGATGGCCTGCTTAACGTCTACATCTATTGCCTTGATCTTATGATGGCCTGCTTAACGTCTACATCTATTGCCTTGACCTTATGATGGCCTGCTTAACGTCTACATCTATATTGTCCTAACCTTATGATGGCCTGCTTAACGTCTACATCTATTGCCTTGACCTTATGATGGCCTGCTTAACGTCTACATCTATTGCCTTGCCACCATGATTGCCTGCTTAACGTCTACATCTATTGCCTTGACCTTATGATGGCCTGCTTTACGTCTACATCTATTGCCTTGACCTTTATGATGGCCTGCTTTAACGTCTACATCTATTGCCTTGACCTTTATGACGGCCTGCTTAACGTCTACATCTATTGCCTTGACCTTATGATGGCCTGCTTAACGTCTACATCTATTGCGTTGATCTTATGATGGCCTGCTTAACGTCTACATCTATTGTCTTGATCTTATGATGGCCTGCTTAACGTCTACATCTATTGTCCTTGACCTTATGATGGCCTGTTTAACGTCTACATCTATTGCTTGACCTTATGATGGCCTGCTTAACATCTACATCTATAGCCTTGATCTTATGATGGCCTGCTTAACGTCTACATCTATTGCCTTGACCTTATGATGGCCTGCTTAACGTCTACATCTATTGCCTTGACCTTATGATGGCCTGCTTAACGTCTACATCTATTTACTTGATCTTATGATGGCCTGCTTAACGTCTACATCTATTGCCTTGATCTTATGATGGCCTGCTTAACGTCTACATCTATTTTCTTGACCTTATGATGGCCTGCTTAACGTCTACATCTATTGCCTTGATCTTATGATGGCCTGCTTAACGTCTACATCTATTGTCTTGATCTTATGATGGCCTGCTTAACGTCTACATCTATTGCCTTGACCTTATGATGGCCTGCTTAACGTCTACATCTATTGTCTTGACCTTATGATGGCCTGCTTAACGTCTACATCTATTGCCTTGATCTTATGATGGCCTGCTTAACGTCTACATCTATTGTCTTGACCTTATGATGGCCTGCTTAACGTCTACATCTATTGTCTTGACCTTATGATGGCCTGCTTAACGTCTACATCTATATTGTCTTGACTTTATGATGGCCTGCTTAACGTCTACATCTATTGCCTTGACCTTATGATGGCCTGCTTAACGTCTACATCTATTGCCTTGCCACCATGATGGCCTGCTTAACGTCTACATCTATTGCCTTGACCTTATGATGGCCTGCTTAATGTCTACATCTATTGACTTGATCTTATGATGGCCTGCTTAACGTCTACATCTATTGCCTTGACCTTATGATGGCCTGCTTAACGTCTACATCTACTGCCTTGACCTTATGATGGCCTGCTTAACGTCTACATCTATTGTCTTGATCTTATGATGGCCTGCTTAACGTCTACATCTATTGCCTTGACCTTATGATGGCCTGCTTAACGTCTACATCTATTGTCTTGATCTTATGATGGCCTGCTTAACGTCTACATCTATTGTCTTGACCTTATGATGGCCTGCTTAACGTCTACATCTATTGCCTTGATCTTATGATGGCCTGCTTAACGTCTACATCTATTGTCTTGACCTTATGATGGCCTGCTTAACGTCTACATCTATTGTCTTGATCTTATGATGGCCTGCTTAACGTTTACATCTATTGCCTTGACCTTATGATGGCCTGCTTAACGTTTACATCTATTGCCTTGACCTTATGATGGCCTGCTTAACGTCTACATCTATTGCCTTGACCTTATGATGGCCTGCTTAACGTCTACATCTATTGACTTGATCTTATGATGGCCTGCTTAACGTCTACATCTATTGTCTTGATCTTATGATGGCCTGCTTAACGTCTACATCTATTGTCTTGACCTTATGATGGCCTGCTTAACGTCTACATCTATTGCCTTGATCTTATGATGGCCTGCTTAACGTCTACATCTATTGCCTTGACCTTATGATGGCCTGCTTAACGTCTACATCTATATTGTCCTAACCTTATGATGGCCTGCTTAACGTCTACATCTATTGCCTTGACCTTATGATGGCCTGCTTAACGTCTACATCTATTGCCTTGCCACCATGATTGCCTGCTTAACGTCTACATCTATTGCCTTGACCTTATGATGGCCTGCTTTACGTCTACATCTATTGCCTTGACCTTATGATGGCCTGCTTAACGTCTACATCTATTGCCTTGACCTTATGACGGCCTGCTTAACGTCTACATCTATTGCCTTGACCTTATGATGGCCTGCTTAACGTCTACATCTATTGCGTTGATCTTATGATGGCCTGCTTAATGTCTACATCTATTGTCTTGATCTTATGATGGCCTGCTTAACGTCTACATCTATTGTCTTGACCTTATGATGGCCTGTTTAACGTCTACATCTATTGCCTTGACCTTATGATGGCCTGCTTAACATCTACATCTATAGCCTTGATCTTATGATGGCCTGCTTAACGTCTACATCTATTGCCTTGACCTTATGATGGCCTGCTTAACGTCTACATCTATTGCCTTGACCTTATGATGGCCTGCTTAACGTCTACATCTATTTACTTGATCTTATGATGGCCTGCTTAACGTCTACATCTATTGTCTTGATCTTATGATGGCCTGCTTAACGTCTACATCTATTTTCTTGACCTTATGATGGCCTGCTTAACGTCTACATCTATTGCCTTGATCTTATGATGGCCTGCTTAACGTCTACATCTATTGTCTTGATCTTATGATGGCCTGCTTAACGTCTACATCTATTGCCTTGACCTTATGATGGCCTGCTTTAACGTCTACATCTATTGCCTTGACCTTATGATGGCCTGCTTAACGTCTACATCTATTGCCTTGATCTTATGATGGCCTGCTTAACGTCTACATCTATTGTCTTGACCTTATGATGGCCTGCTTAACGTCTACATCTATTGTCTTGACCTTATGATGGCCTGCTTAACGTCTACATCTATATTGTCTTGACTTTATGATGGCCTGCTTAACGTCTACATCTATTGCCTTGACCTTATGATGGCCTGCTTAACGTCTACATCTATTGCCTTGCCACCATGATGGCCTGCTTAACGTCTACATCTATTGCCTTGACCTTATGATGGCCTGCTTAACGTCTACATCTATTGTCTTGACCTTATGATGGCCTGCTTAACGTCTACATCTATTGCCTTGACCTTATGATGGCCTGCTTAACGTCTACATCTATATTGTCTTTACCTTATGATGGCCTGCTTAACGTCTACATCTATTGACTTGACCTTATGATGGCCTGCTTAGCGTCTACATCTATTGCCTTGACCTTATGATGGCCTGCTTAACGTCTACATCTATTGCCTTGACCTTATGATGGCCTGCTTAACGTCTACATCTATTGCCTTGATCTTATGATGGCCTGCTTAACGTTTACATCTATTGCCTTGACCTTATGATGGCCTGCTTAACGTCTACATCTATTGCCTTGACCTTATGATGGCCTGCTTAACGTCTACATCTATTGACTTGATCTTATGATGGCCTGCTTAACGTCTACATCTATTGTCTTGATCTTATGATGGCCTGCTTAACGTCTACATCTATTGTCTTGACCTTATGATGGCCTGCTTAACGTCTACATCTATTGCCTTGATCTTATGATGGCCTGCTTAACGTCTACATCTATTGCCTTGACCTTATGATGGCCTGCTTAACGTCTACATCTATTGCCTTGATCTTATGATGGCCTGCTTAACGTCTACACCTATTGCCTTGACCTTATGATGGCCTGCTTAACGTCTACATCTATTGCCTTGATCTTATGATGGCCTGCTTAACGTCTACATCTATTGTCTTGACCTTATGATGGCCTGCTTAACGTCTACATCTATTGCCTTGATCTTATGATGGCCTGCTTAACATCTACATCTATTGCCTTGCCACCATGATTGCCTGCTTAACGTCTACATCTATTGCCTTGATCTTATGATGGCCTGCTTAACGTCTACATCTATTGCCTTGATCTTATGATGGCCTGCCTAACGTTTGCATCTGATGTCCTGACCTTGTGATGGCCTGACTGAAATCTTGGTGAAAGTGACTTTGATCTTTGAAGGTGTCTATCCGCATGTATTTACCACCCAGAGTG